>NC_080080.1:63181328-64381328 GCF_949987535.1 Balaenoptera acutorostrata | reverse complement strand
GAAGCCAGGCTTCCAGTCTCCTATGGCTTTCTTGGTCCCCCAGATCCCTTTCCTCCACCCACCTTTACCTCATCCAGGCAGGCCCAGCTTTCTTTGTGATATGCTTTTGTCTACCTGTGTCCCTTCCTTCCAGTTCTTGACACTCCTTTTGTCATTATGTCAATCATCAGTCACAAGACTCAACTCCATGATCCCAGGCGGGGTAGTCAGCTCAGTTTTGCTCAGCGCTCTTGACTCAGCACCTAGCATAGTACTTAGGCTTGAATTTGCTCTGAATCCATACTTGTTGAATGGATAAACAAACATTTTCTTCTTAGAAAATATTCAAATAATACGTTAACTATAGAAAGCAATACTCCTGCAATCATTCAACTAGTATTTATGGAGCTCCTGCTATATGGCAGGCCCTGTTCTAGATGCTGGGGATACAGCATTTAACAACCCAGGCAAGAAATATCCCTGTCCTCATTGAGTTTATAGTTTTGTGGGAAGAGACTGACAAATAAATTACTTTAGAAGTGAGCATGCTTTGTAAGTGCCATGAAGAACAATAAAGCAGGGAAGGGTGTAGGGACTGGGGTGGGGAGGTAGTGATGGTTGTGCTTTCAGATAGGCTGGTCAGGAAAGGCCCCACTGAGAAGATGATATTTGAAAGAGTTGAGGGAGCAGGCCATGTGGCTTTCTGCGAGTAAAGGCATTGTAGCTGAGAGAACAGCTGATGAAAAGAACCAGGGGTCAAGGAAGAACAGGGAGCTGTTCAGATGAAGTGAGTGAGGGGAGATGAGGTCAGAGAGGTGTACGCGTTGGCGGTGGGTAGGCACGTGCTGTAGAGTTTGATAGGCCATTGTTAGGGCTTTGGCTGTTGCTCTGAATGAGATGGAAAGCTCCTGGAGGGGTCTATTTGGGAGAGTGATGTCAGCTCACATTTTAAAAAGGCTTATTCTGGCAGCCATCTGCTTAGACATGGGAAAAAACTAGGGAGCTTTTTGTGATCATCTAAGTAGGGAAGGAAGGGGAAATTTGGGAGACTTTTGAAGCAATCCAGGTAAAAGATGATGGAGGAGGTGGTGAGAAGTGAGCTACACTGGATATATTCTGTAAGTAGAGACAACTCCAAAAATACTTTTGTCGATGGGTTGTATGTAGGATATGAGACAGAGAGTGGAGTCAGGGATGATTCCAACTTTTTTGCTTGAGCAAATGGAAGGATGGAGTTGCCATTACTTGAGATGGGGAAGTCAGGAAGGAGCATGTTTTAGGGGGGGAAACCAAGAACTTCATTTTGGACATGTTGAGATATCATTAGATATCCAAGTGGAGACTTTCTAAAGGCACTGGATAAATGAGGAGAGGTCTCCTGGGCCGGAGATCGACATTTGGAAGTTGCCAACACGTAGAGAGAGAAAATAAGAGGTCCAAGGGTTGAGCCCTGGGGTTCTCCCTCATCGGAGAGTGGAAGGTTTAGGAGGAGCCAGCAAAAGAGAGGGAATGGCCATGGAGGTAAGAGGAAAATCTGGAATACTGGCCTATTGGAAGTCAGGTGAAGAAACTGTTTCCACAATTTTGATCTGCTGATCTGTTAAATAAGAAGAAGACTGAGTGTTGACTTTTGGATTTTGCATTGTGGAGGTCTGTGATTTGATAATGTCACCAAGAGAGAGTCCCCTGAATTTTCTAAGCATCGGTTCCAACCATGTGCCACCCAAATGTGGGAGTCATTTATTAAGCTCTCTGCAATGCTCTGTGCAATCCCCACTCACTAAGGTTTGAGGTAGGAGGGCAGGTCCTTACCCACCTCCATTTCGCCCTTTAAGAGGAGGGGTTTGGGTTGAGGGTCAGAGCACAGCTTTCTCTAAAAACACTTCCACAAATCCCCTTTAAGATCCTCCCTTGCATAAAAGATCCCTTGACCCTTTTTTATACTTGATGTAAATACTTTTTATTAGTTGATGTAAATATTTTTTTATATACTTCATGTATGATAGCTCATTCTGTAACTTTTGAACTCTTGAGAGGGTTCCAGAGCTGTGGAATGGGTTATCAGACATTCCCTATTCCCTGATGTTGTTTTGGTGTAACCACAGCCCTAGCTCCAGGAATGGATCCTGATTTGCTAGATCAGCCAGTGTGGGGTATTCTCCAGGGAATTATTGGTCCAGTTGGGCACATGACTGAAATTGGCTCAGTCAGATGGCAAAAAAGTACTAAAATTCCTTGGCTGTCTCACTGGATATAAACAAGGAGGATATTGCCTCCATTTCTGCTGACAATCATCTGATGACCAAAGGGGAACCAGACTTTAGATGAAGCCAATGCTGTGGACAGAAGAATAGAGAATTAGAACCTGTAACTCTGCAGACACTGTTGAGTCATTGAGTCAACTAAGCCAGACCCTGCCATACCTCTGGACGGTCCTGTTACTGGTTTAGTGAGTTGGAGTCAGGACTCTATTACTTGCAGCTGAAAGCATTCTAGCTGATTTACAACTACAGGGTCTGACTCATCCCAGAAGTCAGGTTAATTTCAGATTCTGGAACTCCCTTTGCTCCCTTCTCACTTTTTCCATTGCTTTTTTTTAAAATTTAATTTTTAAAAATTGAGGTGGCATTGATTTATAACATTGTATATTTCATGTGTACATCATTATATGTCTACTTCTGTGCACCCTACAGCAGGCTCACCACCAAAGATTTAGTTTCCATCTGTCCCCATATGGTTGATCCCCTTTACCATTTCACCCTCCCCCCACCCCTCTCTGGTAGCCACTACTCTGTTCTCTGTATCTACAGTTTGTTTTTTCCATTGCTTTAACCCTTCCATTGCTGATACTTGTGGGGCAACTTATCTATTAGGCATGGTGGGCACAATGCTTAAGGCCCTCAAAAATGTTTTAAAATTGCCCCTCCCCCTTCAGCATTGGCCCCGAACCCTCTTTTCTTTTTACGTTTGGGGGGAGGAGCCACCACATCAGCAGCCATCATCAACCAACCAGTGGGATCTACTTAGTGGTAAATGGATTAGCTGTTTAAATGCTAAGGGTTACTGGCCTGACCACACCACAGCATGGCCACTCAGGTTCCTGCAGAGATGGCCTCAGTTTCCACCTTTGCCCCCAAATGTTTACTTCTTGTCTGATTGAGGAGGAGGGTTTCGAGACCCCAGATGGGAGGCCATTGAGCTCTTACCCTGCCTTGCTGTGTAGATACATGATATGAAGTGGGAATGGGGGGCTAAGGGGCTCTGACTGTCATTTGGAGATACTTGCCTCACGTAGATCAAGCCTTAATGTTTTTCTCACATCCTAGTGATAGCAGACCCTACACCAAGTGGATATCAGAGTTAATACTGTGAGGAGACAAAATAATGAGAGTAGTTTTACCAAAGATAATAAAATATCGCACAATGTCTGCATTTTACCATTGATTTGAGTACATCCTTAGAAAACTGAATGTAGCAAAAACCCAGGACATTTTTAGAAATTGTATGCTCTCTAGCAACCTTGTGTGAATTTTTATACAAGCACTGTTTTTTTGAGTTATATAAAATGTTATAAAAATAGAAAAACATGTTTAAAAATTTTAATTTCTCTTAAAATCAGAATTTAAAAAACAAATATAATAATGAATATATAATAATGAATCTAGTCTGGGTTATATTCATCTTTATGCTAAGTCAATTATAAAATATACTTTACAAAAAGTTTTATTTGTTTATTTGGCTGCGCCGGGTCTTAGTTGCGGCACATGGGATCTTCGTTGTCTCGTGAGGGATCTTCAATTATGGCATGCTGGATCCTTTTAGTTGTGGCATGTGGGATCTTTAGTTGTGGCATGCGAACTCTTAGTTGCAGCACGTGGGATCTTTAGTTGCAGCATGCGAACTCTTAGTTGCAGCACGTGGGATCTAGTTCCCTGACCAGGCATTTAACCCGGGCCCCCTGCATTGGGAACGCGGAGTCTTAACCACTGGACCACCAGGGAAGTCCCAAAATACACTTCTTAATACATGTATTTTTGAAGCAGAAAGGGGGCCCATGAAAGCAAAAGCACTAGGACCCAAGAAAGTCGTAACGTGGTTCTGATGCTTGGTTACTACATTCACTGCTTTGGGGACTTTTGCTAATATTAGAAGGTTGCTAGATGAATAGACTTCTTCAGTGTTTATTTAATGCCTATTGTTTTCCAGGCACTGTGCTAGGCCTTGAAGGTGCGGGGGTAAACAAGACAAACAAGAATAGTTCCTCCCTTCACAGAATTTTTGATCTAGTAAGAAAATCAAACAACAAAGCAAGTGATTATTGGAAAATATGATGGGAGGTCATTGTTGGAGGGGAAGAACAGAGTGGTGGGGCAAGAGACAAGAGGAGAATTGAATCTAGTCTAGGGGATGGGAAAAAGATCTCCTGGAGGCAGTGACATGGAGGCTGAGAGTTGGAGGATGAGTTTGAAATTAATCCAAGTGCTATATTCCAGGCATAGGAAAGAGCAGGTGCCAGGTGTAGAGGTGAGAGAGATACAGCATATTCAAGATGTTGAGAATGTTTAATAGTTACTGATGCTTATCATGCCAGATGGTGGCCACTTTTCTAGGCATTTTGCAAGTAATAAAGCATTTAATCCTCACAGCAATCTAAGAGATAGGTACTAGTATTATCACCATTTTACAGGTGAGGAAGATAGAGAAGAAGCACAGAAAATTAAAGTAACTTTTTCAAGGTTATACACCTAGTAAGTGGCAGAGCTGGGGTTGGATCCTGACAGTCTGGCTCCAGGCTTAGGTTTCTCCTCTTCTTTTCAGGTATAGCTGGGAGTTAGAAAGTGAGAGAGAGAGAGAGTTGTCGGAGGTGAGGCAGGGGACAGCGCTGCATTGCTGGGCTGTCCTACTCCTGACCCCCAACCCTGAGCGGGAGCCCTGCTCCTTCTTGACCTCTGTGTTTATCTCACCACATCCATCACATCCTCTCTCCTGGACCACTGCAATTGCCCTCGTAACTGACATCTACTCTTCTACTCTTGTCTCTCATTCCCCAAACCCTCCAATGGCCCATCTAATCATCCTTAGAATGAAATCCTACCATTTGGCCCATAAGACCTGATATCTTCTGGTCCCCAAAGTCCACCCTTCCAACTTCATGGCCTACTTCTGTTGGCATCTTTCATTTGGTTCTGGCCACACTATCTCCTTCCTTTTCCTCCAAAATGTTTAACACATTTTTATCTCTGATTTTTGCAATCATCCTTCCCTGAGCATGGAATGTCTTCCAGATATTTACATAATTTATTCATTCTTTCCATTCAATTTTCTGCTCAAATATAACTTCTTCAGAGAGTCCTTCCCTGGTCAGTCTATATAAAATAGAACTTACTTTCTGCTGTCTTCTCTAGTTTACACAATATATCTATTTATTTGTTTATTGTGTGATTCTGCCACTAAAATGTACTCCCTGAGGGCAGGAATCTTGTTTTGTTTATTGTTCTATGCCCTGGGATTATAAAACCCAATAAAGCAGGAGCACTTCTATCTATCTTGCCCCAGTCTCTGTTTCCTAGGCTAAGACAAACACAGAAGGTGTCGGATAAGAAGCACCGTCTTTCAAGCTCTATGAAAGTCACCTGCTAAGATCCATGCAGCTGAAAACTAGGAGCCTGAGTTTCTGATAATTGTTATGGAGTTGGATGTCATACCAGCTCTAGACTGCCCACTCCTGTCTTCTGGTTTTGAGGGAAAATATACCCCTATTCAGTTAAGCCACTTTAGTTGGGTTCCTCTTACATGCAGCCAAACACAGTCTTAACATATGCAGCAACTGCTTATTATAAGGGCATAAGGAGAAGAATTCAAAGACCACTGAGTTTTCAAGCTTGTGTGACAGGGGAGAATTCCCCAAACATAAATAGGACAATCTGACAGTGGAGCTGATTTTAATGGACTAGTGAAGGATTTTATTTTATATATATATATATGTATATACACACACACACACACACACACACACACACACACACACACACACACACATATATATATATGTAATTTCTCATTAGCTGCCTTTCAGTTTGATTTATGGATGCTGGGGAACCACTTTGATTTTACTGACAGCTCATTTACAAGCCTCTCTTGCAGCATGGCTGATGACTTTGGAGAGAAACGCCCAGAGAAAGGACTTTGGGTTGTAATGTCTTGGTGAGATTGCCGTGTTCTGGGAGCACAATTCTCTGTTTTACAGAAGGAAAAAACCCTCAATGTTTTCAGTGAATCAGACTTCATCAGTATTAGTTGGGATGCAAGCTTGGCTCCTGGGACAAAGACCCTATATAACAGTGACTTAAATCAGATAGAAGCTGATTGCTCTCTCATCTAGGACTGATACGGCACCTTGAGGACCCAGGAACCATCTAGCTGGCCCTGGTCTGAATGGACCAAACAGTTCTTCACTGTATCTGTGACCCAGATGGCACCTTTCCGTTAACAACACCATTTAAAAGACACTTTTATAAAGTTATCAGACATCACTTTTTTTTTTCTCTCTTTTTAACATCTTTATTGGAGTGTAACTGCTTTACAATGGTGTGTTAGTTTCTGCTTTATAACAAAGTGAATCAGTTATACATATACATACATCCCCATATCCCCTCCCTCTTGCATCTCCCTCCCTCCCACCCTCCCTATCCCACCCCTCTAGGTGGTCACAAAGCACCGACCTGATCTCCCTGTGCTATGTGGCTGCTTCCCACTAGCTATCTATTTTACCTTTGGTAGCAGACATCACTCTTTTAATTCTTGTTTATTACTGCTCCTTCATTGCCCATAAAGAGTAAATGACTTATAAAAATATTGCTTAGATGTTGACTTTTTATTCTGTCTCTTGGAGTCATTTTAGGGTTTTCAGCATATTTGCTCATTGAATAAATAATCCAGTGAATAAATATAATTGTTTTTAGAAGCTTCTTCTTGATCTACAAACTTAATTCAAGGAAATCCTGAAAATAGCAATTCTTTTATTTAGATCAGTTTATGGCAGCATCATAAGCGTATCATGGAAAACCCCATGGTTTGTGGAAGTAGTCTTTCCCTCACCATTGATTTCCTTTAGGAATTAAGAAAAGACAGTGGTTGTAGTGGTTTACTTGTGTGGCCCTGGGCAGCTGAGGCTAAGAGATTTACATGGATTGCTGTGCCTCATAAGGAGAGCTGGGGTGGCCAATTTTCAAATGAGCCAGAAGGCCCAGATTAACAAAAGCCAGGAGAGACCTAGCAGGTGGTTATTCTATCCAAGGTTGATCCCTTGAGGTCAGAAGATTCAGGTCAATCTCGCAAGTCTTCCTGCAGAGCTGCTTTAAAGTAAACCTTTTGTGATATTACTTCAAGATGAGCCCATTCAGAAGGTTTTAAATGACCTATTTGCTATATTTACTTTAAAATTGTTCTTCATATGGTGTTTTCAAGTTTCAAAAAACAACAGGTGGAAGGTTCTGTAAAGTAATTCTTTAATTAAATTTTTGGGTTTTTTTACAATTAGAATTTCTCTTTAGATAAAAAAAAAATTTGTTGGCCTCTTAATTACCAAATAGTGCATTGCACTGTAACAGTTTCACACAGTTTGTAAATGCAAAAAGCAACAAGTAGAACTTCTCTTTTCATTTCTTTCTCTACACTGCTTCCCCAAAACCATTTTTACAGTTTAGTATGTAAATTTTCAGACCTTTGTTTCATACGTATGTCACACTATACATGCCATTTTTATACACATGTATATAAACATGCACATTTTTAAACATGAAATTACTGCATGTTGTTTTTTATTTTGAATCTGGGAAATATTTCCAAGTCAGAACATATAGATCTACCTCATTTTTAATGACTGTGTAAATTTCTATTGTTTGGATATACCATGATTTAGTTACCCATTTCCTTAGAGAATCTATAGTATAGGATATAGTATAGATGTAGAATATAGTACTAAACATTATACAAAGTATTATTTAATTCTCACAAGTCTCCAAGAGGTAGATATTATTATTATCTTCATTTTTTAGGTGAGGGAATTAAGTTTAGTGAAGTTAAGTAACTTGCCTAGAGTTACACAGTTAGTAAGTGGAAGATCTAGGATTTAATCTCCATATTGTAAATCTCCAAAATCTGTGTTACGTTGCCTATCATTTTGGTGGGATTATAGGTATCTTAGATTTTTGTTTTGGCCACGCCGCGTGGCCTGTGGGATCTCAGTTCCACAACCAGGGATTGAACCTGGGCCATGGGGTTCAACTGGAAACAGTCATTATGGATAATTTTCAAAGTAAATCATGATATCATTAATACACATTATACAGCATTTTAAAGGAATGAGATAGATGTAGATGTACATGTACTAATATGGATAAATCTCCAAGGAATATTATTTTTTTTTTAAAGGGCTTGTTTTTTTTTTTTTTTTTTAATTTTTTTTTTTAATTTTATTTATTTATTTATTTATTTATGGCTGTGTTGGGTCTTCGTTTCTGTGCGAGGGCTTTCTCTAGCTGTGGCAAGCGGGGGCCACTCTTCATCGCGGTGCGCGGGCCTCTCACTATCGCGGCCTCTACTTCTTGCGGAGCACAGGCTCCAGACGCGCAGGCTCAGTAATTGTGGCTCACGGGCCTAGTTGCTCCGCGGCATGTGGGATCTTCCCAGACCAGGGCTCGAACCCGTGTCCCCTGCATTAGCAGGCAGACTCTCAACCACTGCGCCACCAGGGAAGCCCCAAGGAATATTATTGAGTTAAAAAGTTAAGCTGCAGGGACTTCCCTGGTGGTGCAGTGGATAAGACTGCATGCTCCCAATGCAAGGGGCCTGCGTTTGATCCCTGGTCAGGGAGCTAGATCCCACATTCATGCTGCAACTAAGAGTTCGCATGCCACAACTAAGGAGGCCGGGAGCTGCAACTAAGACCTGGTGCAAACAAACAAATAAATAAATATTTTTTAAAAAGTTAAGCTGCAAAATTCATCCTAAAATTCATATGGCATATCAAGGGACCCTGAATAGCCAAAACAGTTTTGAAAAAGGACAAAGTTGGAGGACTAACACTTTCTTATTTCAAAACATATTACAAAGCTACAGTAGTAAAAACAGTGTAGTACTGGCATAAAGACATAAATAAACCAATGGAACAGAATAGAGATCCCCAAAATAAATCTTTGTCTATATGGTCAAATGACCTTCAACAAGTGTGCCAAGACCACTCAATGGGGAAAGAACAGAATATCCACATGTACAAGAGTGAAGTTGGACCCTTGCCTTACACCATAGACATAAATTAATTCAAAATAGATTAAAGAACTAAATGTAAAACCTAAAACTATAAAACTCCCAGAAGAAAACATAGGGGCAAAGTTTCATGACTTTGGACTTGGCAATGATTTTTTGGATAAGATGCCAAAAGCATAAGCAACAAAAGCAATAATAGAAAATGGGACTACAACAACCTTAAAAACTTCTGTGCGCAAAAAGACACAATCAACAGGGTGAAAAGGCACCCTATGGATGGGAGAAACTATTTCCCCATGATAAGGGGTTAATAGTCAGAATATACAAAGAACTCCTACAACTCAACAACAAAAAATCCAATAATCTGATTTAAAAATGGGCAAAGGATTTTATTTAATAGACATTTCTCCAAAGGTGATATACAAATTGCCAAGAAGCATATGAAAAGATGCTCAATATCATTACATCAGAGAAATACAAGTCAAAACCACAATGAGAGGGAATTCCCTGGTCATCCAATGATTAGGATTCTGCACTTTCACTGCCGAGGGCCCGGTTCAATCCCTGGTCCTGCAAGCTGTGTGGTGTGGCCAAAAAAAACAACAACAGAACAAACAAACAAACAAAACAAACCAAAAAAAAAACCCACAATGAGATGACACCTCACACCCATGAGGATGGCTACTATCAGAAAACCCAAAAAATAGCAAGTGTTATTTGTGAAGTTATTTGTGGATGTGGAGAAATTGGAACACTACTGCACTATTGGTGGGATTGTAAAATGATACTACTACTATGGAAAAAAGTAAGGGGGTTCCTAAAAAAATTAAAAATAGAACTACCATGTAATCCAGCAATTCCACTTCTGGGTATCTATACAAAAGAATTGAAAGCAGGGTCTTAAAGAAATATTTGCACACCTATGTTCATAGCAACATTATTCATAATAGCCAAGAGGGGGAAGCAACTCAAGTGTCCATCAGTGGATGAATGGATAAACAAAAGGTGGTGTATACATACAAGGGAATATGATTCAGCCTTAAAAAGGAAGGAAATCCTGCCAAATGCTACAACACAAAAGAGTCTGGAGGATGTGCTATGAGAAATAAACTAGTCACAGAAAGACAAATACTGTTTGATTCCATTTATATGAGGTATCTAAAGCAATCAAAAACCAGAAAGTTGAGTGGTGGTTACCAGGAGTATGACAAAGGGAAAAGGAGAGTTGTTGTTTAATGTGTAGAGTTTCAGATGTGTAAGATGAAAAAAGTTCTGGAGATCTGTTTCACAACAATGTGAATATACTCAACTGTATTCTTAAAAGTGGTTAAGATGGTAGATTTTATGTGTTTTAGACCACAGTAAAATTTTTTGCCAAAACATTAAAAATTCTGTTGTTTGTAGATGTATAGGGAAATGGAAAAATAGTAAAACTAGTATTTATTTAGTATACTGTAATTTAAAACATTGGAAACACTGAGTATTAAAGTGCTTTACTTCTTTGTAAAAGAATAGTTAAGCTGCAGATAGACATGTACTATATCATACATTGAGAAAAGCAAAAGAAAAAATCAAAACCTACCAAAGTATACAGTGTACTTTCTACAGGGACATATATTCATATATAAAGACAGTAGGTAAAAATTGGAAGGATATACACAAAATTGATCACAGTAGTTACCCTTGGGCAAGGGAAAATGGGTCCAGATTGTGGGTGATGGTTAAAAGGGTGCTTCAAGTTTTTACGAATCAATTCATGAATTATTTATATAAAAATAGCCTCTAAACATATAAAATGACATTCATTCTCATAAGGAAAACTGAAATTAAAACTCCATTGAAATACCATTTTTCTTTCTTCAGATTGGCAAACATTCAATAGCTTCATAATATATTCTGTTGGTGAGGTTAGGAGGAAACGTTTGTTGATTCTTGGAAGGCAAATGGTACCAGGCTTACAAAGGGGAATTTGGCAATATCTAACAAACCCAGCTATCTACTTCTGGAAATTCAACATGAACATGTACCTCAAACAATATGAGGATAAATTCACAAGGTGATTCACTGCACCATTATTTGCAATTGCAAAATACTGGAAACTACTTCTATGGCCAAACTGGTTGAATAAATGTTGGAAGACTGGTTGAATAAATGTTGGTATATACTCATGATGGAGTTCCATGAGAGAGATCTCTGTGAACTGATAGGAAATGATTTCCAGGGTATATTAAGTGAAAAAAGCAAGTTGCAAAAGTGTATGTAGAGTATGCTACCTTTGTGTAAGAGAGAAGAAGAAATTTTTTTAAATGCATGTATCTGTTTATTTTCACAAACCCAAATCTAGTAAAATTGGTTACCTACAAAGAGTGTGTATAGAGGAGGCACAGAAACTATAGAGGTAGGAGTAACATTTCTCTGACTACACCTTTTAATATAATTTTCACTTTTAGAGTTATGTTAATGTTCTAGGTATTTCAAAATGAAAATACATCAACAGGGATGAAGAATAAAAACCCTAAAATTGAAGGTAAATAGAAGCATATAAGCCCAACTATGTTTTAAAATGAACATCATGACCACATTGAAATAGGAAGAAAAAGAACTAAGTAACTTCTGAATATAGTAATTTGTCTATATATCCTGTCTAAAGAAAAAAAAAAAGGTGCAAACAAATCTTGAATTCTTCTTAGTAGTTTTTTTCCACAGTAGTGTGGGAATAGCAATTCTAAACCTACTTTATATATTATAGGATTGATCAAAGGAATAAATATATTAATTTGTTGGGAGCTAGGTTTCCCACTATATAAGGAAGGAGATATAAATATGGACAGTGGGGAGGTAAAGAAGAACCCTGTAAACCGGTCCTGGAATTGGTATTGGTTAAACTTATGATTTCTAACATCTTTCCTAAGTTTTCATTGAAGGGGCTTAGGAGCAAGGACACTCCAGCACAAATTTAGCGCATATGATACCATTCCCTACTAACCCACTAATAGGAATTGGTACTCTTTAAGCAATGGGTGACTCAAGCTTGGGGTAGGGAAGGTCCAAGATGAGCCCAAATCATCATATTGTTCCAGACAGTAAGGAAGTGCTAACAAGAAAAAAAAGAGTGTCATGTCAAAAACACTCAAAAGCCGGCTTGAAACGTTCACTGTCCAAAACCAGGTCATTTAGTGCATCAAAATATATAAGAACAGCAATAGATTATTATCTATTAAAATATGAAGAGTCTTTAGAGGTGTACAAGTAATAAATAAAAGAATAAATAAATAGGAGAGAAGGGAGTGTTCTTTCTACAGTAGAACGCCAACTAGTAATGAAGTTAGAAGGAATAATGGAGTTACAAAATAACCATATTTTAACCATCACAGTAAAGTTTTATTCCAGCAAGGATCATCAATGAAAAAAAAAAAAGCATCATCAATGGATGCTACATCTAGGAAGGGAAAGTCTGAAGAGAAACGAAGTGTTTACCCAAAGTACCCTCCACCGTTACTTATTAATTACAACAGGAAAAGTAATAACTATCCAGTGGAGAAACGAGAAAACACCTTCACAAAGCAGTCACAGTTGACATCACCAGTAAAGTGTAAGTGGACATAATGTGTCTCCCGATGGAACTCCTTGAAAAGGACACAATGCCATTCATGTAGCATTGCAGGCAAAATGCAATGAACTTATCATGAGGACACATTAAAGAAACACAAATTGAAGATTATTGTATAACATAACTGTTTTCTTCCAAAATGCCCAGGTCATGAAAGACAAAGAAAGGCTGAGACATGGCATCTAAATGAAATAAGTAATCCTTCATTGGATCCTGGCCCAGACAAAAATTGTTTATAAAGGAAATTATTAGGACAATTGAGATGAAATGTGGACTACATATTAAATTCAAATTCCTTATTAAATTTCTTGATTTTAATAATTATACTATGTTTATGTAAGAGAATATCCTTGTTTATAAAGGGTAAAGGGGCATGGTGTATATAATCTACTCTTGAGTGGTTTAGAAGAAAAAATATATATGCACAAACATTTTATATATGTACACATACACACATATATGCAGAGAGAATTATAAAGCAAATTAGTAAAATATTAAAAATTGGTTAATCTAGGTATACAAGAATTTAACCATTCCTGCAAATTTTCTGTAAATTTAAAACTAAATTCTGAAATTAAAAATTTATTTTAAATGATCTGTAAATAAAAAATTTTAAATTAATTAAAAAAAAGAAATAAACGGACATTGGCATTATACTTATTTAGTTAAACTAATAGAAGTTGAGATGTGGACTCACTCAAAATTCTGCTCCTTTACACAAGAGCCGCAGTGTGTTCCAACAAGAGTACAGTACTCAGGTAAGATGAGAGAACTTGGAACACGGTAGGTTTACCGTAAATATTATTTATCTTCCTTAACCTCCCTCTTCCATGTTTTCTTTTTTTAATAATATATTATAGTAATCACACTATATTGACAGTTTCTTCTTTTTTTAATAATTTTATATTTATTTATTTATTTGGCTGTGTCAGGTCTTAGTTGCGGCACGCGGGATCTTCACTGTGGCATGTGGGATGTTTTTGTTGTGGTGCACGGGCTCTTCGTTGCGGTGCACAGGCTCCAGAGAGCGCGGGCTCGGTAGTTGCGGTGGGTGGGCTCTCTAGTTGTGACGTGCGGGCCCCAGAGCGTGCAGGCTCAGTAGTTGCGGCATGTGGGCTTAGTTTCCCCGTGGCATGTGGGATTTTATTTCCCTGACCAGGGATCGAACCCACGTCCCTTGCATTGGAAGACGGATTCTTAACCACTGGACCACCAGGGAAGTCCCATGTTTTCTTTTATAAACCACTCGAAGATGGACATTTCCAGCGCTTTAGAGTGGAAATCAGAGCCTCTAGGCTGCTTTTTTTTTTATCTTCATTTTCATATATATATATATATATATATATATATATTTTTTTTTTTTTTTTTTTAACTTTTGACCCCCTTCACCCATTTCTTTTACCCTCCACCCCCGGCCTCTGGTAACTAGCAATCTGCTCAATGTATCTATAAGCTTGGTTTTTGTTTTTGTTTAGATTCCACATATAAGAGAGATCATATCTATCGTATTTGGCTTTCTCTGTCTGACTTATTTCACTTAGCATAATGCCCTCCAAGTCCATCCATGTTTTCACAAACGGCAAGATTTCCTTCTTTGTTATAGAAAAATAATATTCCATTGTATACATATATGTGTGTGTGTGTGCATATATATATCTTACATCTTCTTTATCCATTCATTCATTGACAGACACTTAGACTGTTTCCATGTCTTGAGTATTTATTGTAAATAGTGCTGTCATGAACATTGGGGATCATATATCTTTTCAAGTTAGTATTTTTGTTTTCTTCGGATAAATACCCAGAAGTGAAATTGCTGGATCATACAGTAGCTCTATTTTTAATTTTTTGAGGACCCTCCATACTGTTTTCTATAGAAGCTGCACCAATTTACATTCCCATCAACAGGGCACAAGGGTTCCCATTTTTCTACATTCTCTCCAACATACTTGTTATTTTTTGTCATTTTGGTAATAGCCCTTCCAACAGATCTGAGGTGATATCTCATTGTGGTTTTGATTTGCTTTTCCCTTTGATTGATGGGGTTGAGCATCTTTTCATGTACCTGTTGGCAATCTGTATGTCTTCTGTAGAAAAATGTCTGTGCAGATCTTCTGCCCATTTTTCAATTGGATTGTTTGTTTTTCAGGCTTCTTTTTTATGTCAGTGGCCTTTGTCTGTCACCAATCACTACTGCTTGTACTGCTGTGACAGCTCCAGGGTCTGGCCAGTGCCTGTCGGCCACTGGGTGGGCTTCAGATCATGACTGGGTCATGACCAGGTGGGCAGAGTTCTCTGTCACTGGACTAGTCCAGGTGCACAGACCCCTCGCTCTAGCTGGTTTGCTGATGGAAGCCAGGAAACATTGATCCCAGACCTGGATCTATCACGCATCTGACCTCAGGCTTTATCATCGTCACCTGCCAAGTGAGAGGTTTGGACTGGATCATCTCTAAAGGCCATGGCTTGATGAAACAGGAGAACCTAAAACATGATTTACCCTCTTAAAGAATTCTATTACTTTCTAATTTTATCTTGGGTGTTTTATGTTCTTAGAGCATAGAGAGTGAGTCAAAAATTAGACATGAACCCAAACCCTCACTTTCCATTTTAAATTAGATTTTTGTTCACAGAGAATAGTGGAATATTAGGAATGTAAAAGAAATCCTTCAAGTTGACAACCCACTGGGTACAAGACAGCTGAAATGTATGAGACAGAAGCCATTTCTTCTTCTTTTTGTTAAAAGTAAGTTAATGTGGTTAACTCATGACTGTTTAAGTGGGATAGTTTGCTCAGAGGGAAAAAAAAGTGGTCATCTTTGAATTTTTAAAGGGAAATTATAAGGCAATGTAAGTCTGTGAGCATCTCAGCTTCTGATTGTCCCTGATCAAGCTTTTATATGTTTTGCCCTCTACCCAGACACACCTCTTCATCTCTCTCAGAAGAGTACTGTCTGAGGATCTTTGTTCCCTAACAACTGTGAGCAAGAATAGATGTGATTCTCCATTCATTCAAAATATCTGCCCTGAGTTCTGTTCTGTGCCAGGTGCTATGCATGGAGGATACAAATAGAAAACACTTCCCTGGTTGCAGGGCCTTCACAGGCTTGTCAGTCCAGAAATTAGAGGATAAAAAGTGAATCAAGCAAAGATCAAATGGGAAAGAGCGGCTTCATGCCCTAACACTACCTAACAATAAAAATCTCTCAAAGAACAACAGGTGAAAATGAAAACAAAAACACGAAGGGTACAAAAACAATGCCAGTGACAAGAATAAAGAGATTGTTCATTTCTACTTGCAGCATGGTGACTCAAAATCAAACATGGACACTTGCATGGTGTCCATGGTCTATTGTTTTTTTTAAAAAAAACAATTTCAGAAAGTGTTAACGAAGTACAAATAAATTAATGAGAAACTTTAAAAGCTTTTAGCTGTAAGTTATTACTACTGTGTCAGTCAGGGTCCCAGCAGAAAACATGACACATTTAAATTAGGATAATTTAAGGAGCCTTTAGTAAAGAAAGAGTTTACCGAGGCCCAGGTGTGGGGAAACCATGAAGATTAGTGCAGGACCCCAGGGCTAGTAGCAGAGGAGCTCCATTATTGCTTTAGGTCAAGGGTAGGGGACCAGGAACTGGGAGGTAGAGGGTCTGTCTGATGGAAGCTGACATCCCCTACATCCTTTATGCAGCTAGACTAGCCAGAAGTAACCCCACGGGGAGGGACTTCACTTTGCTTCCTCCCTCAGATCTCCTGCTGGGGTCCCCGCTGGCTGAACCCAGTGGAACCAGAAGGCGTGGAAGCAAGCTGTCTTCATCCTTACAGGTCAGCCCCTAGGGCACAGAGCAGGGAGGAGAAGGGAGGGGTGAGTGGAAGATGTCCAGAACAACTCCATGACAGGAAACTGAACATCAGCATTCACAAAGACATCAGATCACCTTCCCAGGCAATGTTTGACAAAATCCTAGAACAGGTCACTTAATGGTTACTGAATGTGGATGACACACCTTGACAGTGCATCCACCAACAATTTTGCCATGTATTAAGGACACCTTTTCCAAGGTAGTAAGGCAGTGTAATTTAAACAAAAAGGATGTTCTGCATGTGAGAAAAACCACTTCCTTACTAACCATAAGCAGGAAGCAGTCCTGAATATTTTTTGGTACTGTATGATCAATAACAAAGACCAGGAAAGCCTTACTAAGAAAGTCAAGCTATTCTTGGAGCAGGCTCTGCTAAATCGTGAAGGGCAAATTATGAATTTGCCTTTGTCATCCTTCCCGTTTTCTTTCAGCAATCCCCCTTCTCCTTTCCTACATGGCTGTTTGTGTGTTTGTTGTTTATTAGAACTTTTTATCTTCATGGCCTTTTGGGGGAGGTGAGCACGTTTCCTGATCCACTCATCCTCTGGGGATTTTCTACAGGAAAAGATTTTGTTTTAATTTAATGGAAGAACCAGTTCCCTGAACCAGTTCCCATCCTTAATGAGCCCCCAGGAACAACAGCACAGAATCAGAGGGTTCAAACAACATCATTTGACTTCTTTTTTTTATTTTTGAGATAAGCACTGTTATTTTTCCCATTTTAAGGAGTATCCACTGTCTATAACCATGCATTCTATTTTTATTTTACTTTTAAAATTTTATCAAAGTATAGTTGATTTACAATGTTGTGCTAATTTCTTCTGTAGAACAAAGTGACTCAGTTATACATATATATATTCTTTTTCATATTCTTTTCCATTATGGTTTGTCACAGGACATTGAATATAGTTCCCTGTGCTATATATACAGTAGGACACCTCGTTGTTAATCTGTCCTATATATAATAGTTTGCCTCTGCTAATTTCAAAGTCCAATCCTCCCCTCCTCTCTGCCTCCCTCCCCCTTAGCAACCACAAGTCTGTTCTCTATATATGTGAAACTGTTTTTACTTTGTAGATATGTTGATTTGTGTTATATCTTAGATTCCGCATAAAAGTGATATATGGTCTTTGTCTTTCTCTTTCTGACTTACTTCGCGTAGTATGATAATCTCTAGGTCCATCCTTGTTGATGCAAATGGCATTATTTCATTCTTTTTGATGGCTGAGTAATATTCCATTGTATATATGTACCACATCTTTATCCATTCATCTGTCGATGGACATTTAGGTTGTTTCCATGTCTTGGCTATTGTAAACAGTGCTGTTATGAACACAGGAGTGCATGTATTTTGAATTATAGCTTTGTCTGGGTATATGCCCAGGAGTGGGATTGCTGGATCATATGGTAGTTCTATTTTTAGTTTTCTGAGAACCTCCGTCCTGTTTTTCATAGTGGCTGCACCAATATACATTCCCATCAACAGTGTAGGAGGGTTCCCTTTTCTCCACACCCTCTCCGGCATTTGTTATTTGTAGACTTTTTAATGATGGCCATTCTGACTGGTGTGATGTGGAACCTCATTGTAGTTCTGATTTTGACCACACATTCTAAAACACCCACTATTGCTTATATATCATGGCTTAAACTAAATCTAGATTTATTAGTTGTAATTTACGATTTGACCTCTTTACACAGCCAATAAGGCATGGTGGACCCTGCCCGTCACACTGGGCTTCTGGCCCCATGACTTATGGGTGAGCCCAGAGGCCGACCCAGGAACCTTTCTCCACTGGAAACAGTAGAAAGATTCAGCGTGGAGTGACTGAAGGATGGAAGAAGATCTCAGTGGATCAAGTTGCTTGCCTCATTTTGAAAGTTGGGTAAAGCATGGTGCCCAGTAACACAATCTTTGTGCATAAGACACAAGAGAAAAGCTATTCTGCTACCTGAGTCCAGTGACAGGCAACTGGTAAATAAATTCTGGGTGTCCTGGTCAGGCCTGGCTTTGCATCCTGGCTCAGCCACGAACTGTGTGATTTATGCCTCCATTTTGCACTCTAAAATACGGCTGATAATAATATATACCAGCTCAGGTGGTGGTGAGGATTACCAGCACAATGCATGTAAAGTGCCAGTGTCTGAGATGCAGTAATCTCTCCACAAATGATGGCTATGAGGATGATAATCAAGATAATTCCATCAACCAAGGTATCGAGTCAGATCCAAGTCCAGGTTATTTTAAATCTCAGGCATGTTTCCCATTTGCTCCCTTGCTTATATTCTCAGGGTGCTACCTAGGCCAGGCTTAGATCTCTCTCTCTCTGCTTAACTGGTCTTCCTGCTTCTAGGCTTGTCCCCTCTTACCTTTCCGTCACTCTGCAGCCTCAGATTCTTTGTCCTCACCCCTTCCCACCTATCACACCTCTCCATATAGTTCTCCTTCTCCATCTTTCTAACCACTCTTCTAGGTCTTTTTCTTGCTTGCTTGCTTGCTTGCTTGCTTGTGAGATGCAGCAGGCACGCAAAAAACTGTACAAGATCTGTACACAGTTTAAGGAATGATCATAAACTACTCCCTAGGTTAAGAAATTCAACACTGTTGCTCTCCAGAACCCTCTCCACTCCTGTGTGCCCTTCCTTGGTTACAAACCCAGCCCTCTCTCCAAGAAGTAACCACTCTCCTGATTTCTGTGATAATGTTTCTGCTTTTCTTTTTAGTTTTACCACCTATGTATGATGAATCACTAGAAGATATATCTCACTTTAGTGAATCCAAGAAGTTCTCTTTTATATTTGAGCATATCTGAAGTGGAGACGTGCTTATGATGATGGCTTGTCAAGGTTTAATTGGCAGCACTTTTTTTTTTCTAGAAGAAGAAATATAAACTATAAATACAATACTATAAAATAATGGTGTGTTTTACAATTAGTGGCACCTTAGATTTGATGTAGACTAGTTTTGCTTGTTTTTGAACCATATGAGTGAAATTATACTGCATGTGTTCTTTTACCTCTGTCTTTTTTCTTTTTTGGATCAGCAGGATGTTTGTGAGACTCTTTCACTGTTACTACAAGCAGTTGTAGCTTGTTCATATTGTCTACTACAAACGACAACGCTGCCATGAACAGTCTTGTGCCTGTGCCCTGGGCTCACAGGAGTTGCAACACTAGGAAAAGGCACCATAATTTCTCTCTCAACCACTGCAATTTTTTTTTTTTTCTTTTTTTGGCTGCCCTGCACCGCTTGAGGGGATCTTAGTTCCCTGACCAGGGATTGAACTCAGGCCATGGCAGTGAAAGTGTGGAGTCCTAACCACTGGACAGCCAGGGAATTCCCTCAACTACTGCAGTATTATCCAAACATAAGCTTAACGTTAATCCCAACTAGAGCAATGTGTTTGAAACACAAATCTGATCATCTTATTCTCCTGCTTAGAACGTTTTAATGGTTTCCCACTGTTCTCACACTAAAGATCGACATCTCTGATACAGCTTTCAAGTCCTTCAAACCCAGTGCCAGCTCCCACCATCATTCTTATACATTTTTCCTCTATGCTCTACAGCTACAGTGGTCTTCTTTCAGTTTTTTAAACAAGCCTCCCCCAGGCCACTCCTACCCACCCCACCCCAGCTGGTTAAGTCCACCCATCCATCAATCTAAGCTCTCACCTCAACTCTTCAAATCAGCATAGGTCATGACCCTTTACTGTGTCTCCTCGGAGAACTCTCTTCTTTTTAGAATATGTATTAGGTAGGACATGGATCTGCTGCTGAAACAGAGACTCCAGTGACATTAATGTGATAGAAGTTTATTTTTTGCTCAAAATACACCGTGTGCCTAAGTAGCTGAGGATTTGTCTGGAGGCTCTGTTCTGTCGGGAGCCCAGGATCCTTCTGCCTTGTTGCGTTGACATCTCTAGATTGTTGCTTACCAGCCTGCTCTAAGATGATTCACCACCATCTCACATTCCAGCCGGTGGAAGGGAGAAGGAGGGAAGGGAGGGCACAATCACTCCTTTTAAGTGTATGAATCAGGAGTTCCAATTATTACTTTTACTCACCTCTTACTGATCAGAACTTGGTCATGTGGCCACACCTAGCTGTAAGGGAAGCTGGGAAAAGTAGCCTTTATTTTGGTTGCCATATGCCTGGCAATGAACCTGGAGATCTGTTCCTATAGACGGAGTGAATGGATATGGGGACACCTAGTGGTCCCTGTGACATAACACCCAACCCTGACTGCAGTGCTACATTAATTAGTGTAATTATTTGATTGATGTCTATCTATCCCACCAGACTATAATCTCTACAAGAGCAGGGACCATATCTATTTTTGCTGACCATTGTGTCCTCATCATCTAACCCCATGCCTGACACCTAGTACGACCTTAATAAATATTTGTTGAATGCATGCATGAATGAAGAGATTGGGTCTCTGACTACCTCTTGTTATTTCTGGTGTCACACTTGACACTCCAGCCAGACCAAACCACTTGTGGTTGCCTTAATTCATTCTCTATAAAAAAGAAAAAACATTTTTTTTTTTTTTTGCTAATCTGAAAAGCAAAAATAGTCATCTCACTGTTTAACTTTCTTTGATTTTTGAGATTACACACATTTTCACATATTTCCATTAATACTTCTTGTTTTGAGATTTGATATAACCAATTCTAACAACATCCTTTGAAGTACACTAAGAGCTTAACACAGTAGATTTTAGTCAAAGTTAGGCAGCATACTCAGGCACTTGCTTGATGAGGAGTAAAATATAATGCTTGGATTAGGGCTTTCATGCAATTCTACCTGAATGCTATTTCTTAAACCTGAGCTTTCCACAAGCGTTGAGAAGCAAAGAGTTAAAGGTTACATTCCCTGTTTAGAACCTGGAAGGCTGGTGTGATGTTGTGATTTATAATAAGAAATCTGTATTTGGTCTTCCTCTCATTTCTGGCACAGAGCTCCTAAAATCCTTGGCATTTCCTAAGTGTTAAGAGCAATTTAGGTGCCTTGATACTCATAACAAAGCCCTTTCAACCACACCTGAGTTTATGTTAATGAGGTGACTTTTGGAAAGGATCTAAGGTTAGGGGCTTGTTGCCAGGGGAATGTGATTGGAGGGTTGGAAATTTCAGTCCCACCCCCTGACCTCCAGGGATGGGAGAGGGGGAGAGGGGCTGGAGGTTGGCCAATGGCCAATGATTTAATCAATCACGTCTGCATAAAGAAGCCGCCATAAAAACGCAGAAGGAAGGGGTTCAGAGAGCTTCCAGGCTGGTGAACAAGAATGCAGCTACACTCCGGGCCTTACACTCTACGGGGACAGAAGTACTTGCACTGGGGACCTCACCCTATGTATCTCTTCATCTGGCTGTTCATTCGTATCCTTTAATATCCTTTGTTATAAACTGGTAATCTAGTAAGTAGACTGGTTTCCTGAGTTCCGTGGGCCATTCTAGCAAATCAATCAAACCTGAGGTGGAGCTTGTGGGAACTTCCGATTTACAGCCAGGTGATCGGAAAAAGCACAGATAACAAGCTGGACGTACGACTGGCATCTGAAGCGGGTGAGTCTGGTGGGATTTGGCTACTAACCTGTGGCATCTGAGGCTACCTCCAGGTAGATAGTGTCAGAATTGAGTTAAATCGGTGGGACACCTGGCCAGTGTCCTCTGAGAATTAAGTTAATTTCCTGATGGTGTGGAAAAAAACACACCCATTGGAGATGGTGTTTTAAATTGCTCTTTAAGGGAATATCCATGAGTTTCAGCAGTCAGTAAAGATTAATGTATTGATAACTGAATAAGTCTGATTAAGTCACGGTGGGAAGGATGGCCAGCTCGCCCACAATTACCCAACCACACCACCTACTACCAGATGTTTTCCTTTTTTAAGAGATAATAAGAGTACAGACACACAGGGATTGGAAAGGGTGGGATTAGAGCACCAGAGGGAAACTGTCCTTGAAAACGAGAGAAGCGTGAAAGAGCTGCAGATCCAGCCACTGGTCGAGTTCGCACTTGGCGTGAGGACCTATTCAGGTCACAGCAGCAGTGATTACCAAAGGAGACGGACAAAAGACAAGTACAAGAAAGAGCTGAAACACCTAGCTCTGTGCCGACTGCCTTCGCGTCTGCATGTCTCGGACAGGCCATGTGCGGGCGGCTGCCGTGATGCTGTGTCAGTTCCAGGCCACAGTCACCAGCCGCTGCAGCGCAAAAATCAACAGAGGAGAAGGCCGGCTTGTAGCTGGATTGGGGAGGTCGGCTCTTCTGGTGCTCAGCAGGCTTTTAGCCTGGCGCTGATTCTCCCAGCTCTCTGGGTGATCCCACCACTCAGGGGGAGGCATGGGTTCATGTCAGCAGAGTGGAACAGTTGAAGTTCTCCCTTCAAAGTTGAGAATGCTACTTTCTAGACCCTTCCATCTCGCCATATAAATAAACCAAGCCTGGAGAGTCTCCAAGTCACCTCTGTTAAACAAGATAGAATTTAAGCTTCTCCTGAGAGCTTTCTGGTAACCTGATTTCCATTCCAGTGAAGAAGTAAAGGTACGCCCACCAGTGTCATGGTGACAAAGCAGAAAAAGAATAGGAGAAGCTGCCTGTGGACACGTGTTCCAGTGGTTACATCATGCACATGGATTTCCTGTTTCTTAGTAAAATAGATATGAATATTGTCACATTGAAAATTCACAAAGTTCCACGTGTTTGGTTTCATCCTCACCTTCTTTGTTGATGAAGTAAAGTAGGAATTTTCTATCCAAAAAAAAAAAGATAATAAGAGTATAACAAATATAAAATACTTTAATATGGACACACTGAATGAAGCTATAGGAAAAAAATGGAAATATGTGAGGGTGGTGGGATTTAGGTTTTATTATCATTATTTTAACATTTTTTTAATATTGTTGCTAATGAAGCTAAATCACAGCACCATTACCATCTCCAAAACATTATCACCACCACCAGTTCTGTTAGCAATGTCCTTTTAAAAATACACAAGACCTGGGAATTCCCTGGCAGTCCAGTGGTTGGGACTCAGGTGCTTTCACTGCTGGGGCCTGGGTTCAATCCCTGGCTGGGGAACTAAGATTCCGCAGGCCACGCGGCACGGCCAAAAAAAAAAAAGAAAAAGAAAAAATACACAAGATCTATAAGATATTATGGGTAATAGAGAAAAGGAGACGGGCTGTTCTAAATATAAGCATGAATGTGGCCAGTGTGCGGAAGACACATTTTCCTGTATAAGATTCAATTATAATTCTGAAAGCCAAGAGAGGAAGCAATAATTCCAGGGAAAGGAAGTAAAGGGCTTCTATTTCCTTAGTGTTCATGAGCAGGCATTGACATTACTGCTAATGAGAACAGCACGCTCTCAGACAGAAAGTACGTGCATACGTGCCAAGCTTCTGTGCGCAGATACCCAGCACAGCTCCAGCAGTCGGGAACTCAGCAGTTTTGCTCCTGAACCTCACTAAGAGTGACCTCTTAATAAATTGTTCAGTGACTGCTCAGAAATGCATTTGACCATAGATGCCCCAGTGCACACATATTTCCCGCTCGTCATGTAGTTTAGGAAGCTTCTCCCTCGTAATGCCAAAATCTTCAGCAGGGTTCAATTTTACTCACTTCTCAATTCAAATGCCTGAGTTTTCAAGTTCAACTACTTTCTGAGTAAAATTTACTCATACAGCTGTTTAGAGAGGCTGAATGTGCAGAAAAAGAAAAAGAAAAGGACTTGGTAATATAGGTGGGGAGAGAAGATTATTTCAGAGCAGGGAAGGAGATTTGGGTAGATGGACAATTTTGGCCAATCGGAGGATACCATGTGAACAGGTACATGTGAGTGTGTGTGTAGGGGGGGGCAGATAAGAGGGGCTAAGAAAAGAAAGTAGACTTGTGACATAACTGCCTCTATTAGAATTTTATAAGAGCACTGGTGGCAGCCCTGCATAAGCAGATGTAACTGGAAGGCTGTAACTAGCTTCCTCCAGTTTAGCCCAGTTTGCCCTGACTAGGCTGATGCATTTCTGACCCTTCCTTTCCTGGTCTGATGGAGGCCTACCCCTCTGGTATTGGAAGGGACAAGGGCGAAAAAGACAAAGGAAGGGGAAAACGCTCAGAGCTTATAGGCAGTGGCACCTGAAACCAGGCACCCCTTTGGGGACATAGTTGAAGCTTCAAGCCCAGCTACAGAAGGAAAGAGTGGTTGGTTGTGGCAGGGTCTCCAGATGCTACTAGAAACGTACCTAGAAAGTGAGGCACCTGGGAATGATGGGAACTTCATTCATGGGATACTTACTTCTCTGACATCAATTGCATCAATAAGAGAGGTTGCAAATTCAGGTCCCAAATCAGGCCAGATAGAGCCTGCTGCGTGTAAGATAATGGGGAGGGGTGTGATTATGGCGAATAGAAGCACGCGAGGACATTGTAAGTTTACTGTAGGGGGATGTAGAGAACAAACGTATGGACACCAAGGGGGTGAGTGGGGGGCGTGGTGGGATGAACTGGGAGATTGGGATTGACATGTATACACTAATAGGTATAAAATAGATAACTAATAAGAACCTGCTGTATTAAAAAAAATTTGCTGTAGGGGAACAAAATTTGCCACCCCAAAATGTCTCTTTGATATGCAGATTATTTCAGGCTGAAAACAGTCAAATTCCAAAGGACTCAAGAAGAAACTTTGACCTTCCCCCTAACTGCCTAAAGAATGTGGAGAGAGGACCTGTTCCAGGAAAGGAACCATCACCGGAGATAACTATACGGATGACCTAGGTGTGTAGACAGGGAGGAATCTAGCAAAGTCTGTTTGTTAAAATTCCTCTCTGTGTCCCACTGTCCCTGCATACTCCGGAAAACATTTGTTTACCAAGCATTTGCTTTTTCATCTCCATGTCAGTTGCCTTTCTCCCCTTCAAGTTCCCAAACCACTATCCCCAACATCCTCTTTTGTCTTTAGCTGAAAACAGTATTTAAAGTGAGGTTTCAGCCATTTTGGTGAGTTACTCAGTTTTCCTGGGTCTCTCACATGTATACATGTTGTTAAACTTTTGTGTGATTTTTCTCTTGTTAATCTGTTTCATGTCAATTTAACTCTCAGACCAGCCAGAAAAACCTAGAAGAGTAGAGGAAAATTTCTTCCTCCCCGACATCATCATATGAGAATCCTGGCCCAAATTATTCAGATCTTCTGACATTTCAAGACAAAGTATAAATTTGAATTTTTATGCAAAAAATTTAATCACAAAATGTTGGCAATTGATTTTAAAAGTTTAAAAGTACCATGTGGGACAGATGTTGCTGTACCTGCCAAACCACGTGTGCACATCCCACAGCCCCTGAAACTCAATATGCCAAAAATGGAACTCATTAGTCTCTATTCCCCATTTCAGTGAATGCTTCCACTGACTGCCAGGGGCTCAAGCTAGAAAGATGGGCATCAGCCCTGATTCCTCCCTCCCCCTTATTCCTTACATCCAACTGGTGACCTAGCTATGTGGATTCAACTTCTGAAATCTCACTTATATTTGTCCCCTAACCTACTCTCACTGGCTTTGTTTAGGTTTTCACAATTTCTTTCCTGGCCTAATCCATTTCTCAGCCTTTAGTCTCATCCATTTCCTTTTTTAAATGAAAATTTTTAAAAAAAATTTATTTTGGCTGCACCGGGTCTTAGTTGTGGCACGCAGGATCTTTGTTGCAGCATGCGGACTTCTTAGTTGCAGCATGCAGACTTCTTAGTTGCAGCATGCATGCAGGCTCTAGTTCCCTGAACCAGGGATTGAAGCTGGGCCCCCGGCATAAGGAACGCGGAGTCTTACCCACTGGACTCACCAGGGAAGTCCCTAGTCTCATCCATTTCTAATCCTCTAGTGACCTACCTAAAATAAAAAATTGAAGCAAGTTATTGCTTTGTGCAAACAATTCCCTCTTCCCTACTACCTGTTGGGTAAAGTCAGCGTGGTTTGGCATGGCACAAAGCTCCGTATTCTGACTCCTGTCTACATATTCAGCCTTATTGCTTATGTGCCTTTGTCGACTGAAAAAAAATGCACAACCTAAAAGTTGAGAATTATGTTTTATTCAGTGGCCTTACTGAGGACTATAGCCCAGGAGGGCAGCCTCCCAGATAGCTCTGAGGGACTGTTTACTTCAAAGAGGTAAGAGAAGAGCCACGATATATAGGAGTTTTCATTGCCAAAAAAAAAAAAAACCAACCATGTAGTCAAACATCAAAATAATATTGCTAATCACAAAAACCAGACATCTCAAGTTAATGATTTTAGTGCTTTTCCATGTATGGGAAGATGCAAGAGTTGGGCTCCTTGAAATTATTCCTTTGATATGCATCTTAACTATCTAGGGCCAGTGTCCTGTTCTCCATCCTGAATTTCCCTCGGGACACACAGCTGTGGGAGGCTGTAGTGGCTGATGGCTTGATGTCGGGCAAATTTCGTTGTTTACACCTTCCTCCTCCTGTTTTATGCTCAGATACTGACCTGCCTGCAGTTCCTCTAAGGGTCGTGCTGTTTCGTTCCTCTCTACCTTTGCCCTCACTGCTCCTATTATCTGGGATGAATGCCCTTGCCTGTCTGTATCAGGATGTGTTCAGTTCTAAGTAACACAAAACCCAATTCAAACTGGCTTAAATAATAAAGTAGGTTTATTGACCTATGCAAATAGTAGGGTAAGCTTCAGGCTTGGTCTGATCTAGTGGCTCAGTGATGTCACCAAGGACCCAGATTCCTCTTTTTCCATCTTCTATTGTTATGTCTTCATCTTAAGGCTGGCATTACAAGACAGCCGCTGACAATGCCTGGGCTACCTGCCTCTTTGGCCACATCCTAAATAGGGGTAGTGGTAGAGAAGAGAAGAAAATGAGGTAAACATATTTTAAAATCTTTGATCTGTACAATTAAGATATGTGCCCTTTATAATATCTAAGTTATAGCAATAAAGCATTTTTTAAAATTCTGCATTACTCGTCGATACATTCTTAATTGGATCTGTGTCTGTGTTTTTGATTAGATACTTCTGAGACTGAGCAGATGTAGCCTAATAAGACACAGTTACATGTGAATTTTATATATAAGTAATCATAATAAAATTACCTTTGCAGGCTTATCTCTAGCACTTCCCAGCATATACATTCCATTCCAGCCAAATTGGATTACTCATTCTTCCTTGAACATCCTGCCCTCACTTCTTTGTCTTTGCTCATATTCTCTTTATATTAATTTTTCATAAGTTAAATCACATTTTAAATGAACCCAAAAAGCTTCCTTTGGAAAGGAATCAAATCTTGTTAGACCTTTTGCAAAATGAAAAATCTCAAATTCTCACTATACCATTTATTTTTTGGAAAAACCCAGATTTTCATACATTGAGCTTGTACAAAATGAAAATCTTATTATCCAGAAATGTTCACAAATAATAGCTAGTAAAAGTTAATAGCAATAATAAAAACAGCTAAAAGCAATATTTCCGAGAGGCAGTGTAAGGTCAAGGAACAAGCATAGACTTTGGTGTTAGATGAATATGATTTTGATTAGTTTTTGCCACTTACCAGATGTGAATTCACCTAAGTCAATTAGGTTCTTTTGGATAAATAGAAGTAGCTTCCAAAAATCACTGATAGTAATGGGTCTATGTCTCCTTTCAGCTTTTCTGTCAGTTTATAATGATAGCAAGTTTTAGACCAATTTCAGTCACACAGAGATATTTATAAATAAGTGGGCCCAAAAGAGTCATTTATACATTCTGTGCTCTGTGCCCTCTGTGTTCTTTTAGGTCTTCCAACAGCATCTTGCGGTAAATGCGACAACCGTCTAGGGACAGGATCCAGCTCATTGGCTAACTGAAGTCAGATGACCAAAAATCTTCTTAATTGGTGGCTAAATTTGGGACTGTTCTTTCAGGAATCATGCACCATTTCTAAGGGTATGGATACCAGGGCTTGCTGGATTTCTATGCCCTGGTCACGCATGGATAGAAAAGCCTGTGAACTAGTTCTTGAACCACTAGTTTCACCACTGAAAAACCATTTATAACCCCACTTTGCTAGTAAGTCACATTCTGTAATTGATCAGAGAAAACAATTTCAGAAGCTCTGATAGTCTCTAAATTGGAGCGTATCCTTTTGCTGCCATGTTAGCTTACCACCCTGAGTTCATATGCCTAATAGGGCAATCCATTGCTTCTTGGATATAGTGAAAACGAACACTCATACTTTACCCCATTTATGCTGAAGCATTTGAAAGTAAATTATAGACAAAACAACAGTGTTGGTAAGTTACTTTTCCTCTCAGAACTTGAGACCCTGAGATGGGTATCGTATTTTCTTCTTTTATTTTTAAATTAATTAAGTAATTTAGGCTGCACCGGGTCTTAGTTGCGGCACATGGGATCTTCCCTGCGGCATGTTTAGTTGCGGCATGTGGGATATTTAGTTGGGGCATGAGGCCTTCTTAGTTGCGGCATGCGGGCTTCTTAGTTGCGGCATGCGTGTGGGGTCTAGTTCCCCAACCAGGCATCGAACCCGGGCCCCCTGCATTGGGAGCGCAGAGTCTTACCCACTGGACCAGCAGGGAAGTTCCTCGTATTTTCTTTCTCATCACTTCTACTATCCCAAACATCTGATGAGCTCTGATAGTTTGCACAGCTCTGGGTAGGTTCTACACGTGATATTAAGATTAGGAATAGAGGAACTTGGACTTTTGTAACCTCTTGGCCAGGGTAATGTTCTCATTTTACATTGTGCTGTGTAACGCTGGGTTGAGAGTGTTCCAGTCTCTGCCCCACCACACCTAATTTTGACAGGAAGAGCAGTATAGATACATGAATCATAATACTAAAGTATAATTTTCAGAAGGTTAAGAGACATGGATTTTATGCAAATGTAAAATAAATATGTCAGAGGTTTTATTCAACTCATTCATTAATGGGAGAACAAGTAAGATGCTGTAACCAGTTTAAAGGGAATTTGAAGAACCGACATGCATAGGTAATCAGGAATGCTGAAATGAATTTACTACTGGATCCAAATCTGGTTAATATCCTATAGGCCAATAAAATGAAATATTTGGGGGGTCATCCTTTTTATAGGATGGAAATCAATTTTATCTCTGTTGGCAAAATTCGTTTGCATTGCCGCAGACAAGAACGTATGGCTCATTACATATTAACTTTTACTTCTACAGAGTTGAAAGCAAGCCTAGTCAATAGATAGACACCCATATAGAATCAATAACTGGGGAGGCTCTATATAGTGTTTAAAAACATGCCCACAAATTCTTTGATACTCTTTACTTCAAGAGATGGAGCTTAATTCCTCTCCATTGAGTGTGGGCTGGATTTGATGTCTCACTTCTAACCAACAAGATGGTAGAAATGATAGTGTGTGATTTCTGAAATCAGGACATAAAAGACATTGTAGCTTCCTTCTTCCTCTTCCTCTTCTTCTTCTTTTCCCCTCTCTCCTCTTCCTTGTCCTCCACCTCCTCCTCTTCCTTTTCTCGTCTCCTCCTCCTCCTTCACAGCATTATTTAGATATAATTTTATAATTCACACATTATACAATTAATCTATTTAAAGCATCCAGTTCAGTGGTTTTTAGCATATTCAGAGTTGTGCAGTCATTACCACAATCAATTTTATTTTATGTTTTTCTTTTTTACATTTTTTTTTTTTAATTTATTTTATTTATTTATTTTTGGCTGTGCTGGGTCTTCGGTTCGTGCGAGGGCTTTCTCTAGTTGCGGCAAGTGGGGGCCACTCTTCATCGCGGTGCGGGGACCGCTCTTCATCGCGGTGCGCGGGCCTTTCAGTATCGCGGCCCCTCCCGTTGCGGGGCACAGGCTCCAGACGCGCAGGCTCAGCAGCTATGGCTCATGGGCCCAGCTGCTCCGTGGCATGTGGGATCTTCCCAGACCAGGGCTTGAACCCGTGTCTCCTGCATTAGCAGGCAGATTCTCAACCACTGCGCCACCAGGGAAGCCCCTCTTTTTTACATTTTTAAAAAATTTATTTATTTTTGGCTGCATTGGGTCTTTGTTGCTGCGTGCGCGGGCTTTCTCTAGTTGCGGCGAGTGGGGGCTACGCTTATTTGTGGTGCACGGGCTTCTCATTACGGTGGCTTCCCTTTGGTGCAGAGCACGGGCTCCAGGCGTGCGGGCTTCAGTAGTTGTGGTGCACGGGCTCAGTAGTTGTGGCTTGCGGGCTCTAGAGTTCAGGCTCAGTAGTAGTGGCACACGGGCTTAGTTGCTCCGCGGCATGTGGGATCTTCCTGGCGATCCAGGAAGACGGATCCAGGTGACGGACCTTAAAATAGGGGAAATTACCCTGGATTGTCCCCGTGGGTCTAATTTAGTCACAGAAGCCCGTAAAAGCAGAGGACCTTCTCTGGCTAGAGGCAGAAGAGATACAGCAGAACAAGGAGTCAGAGGGACACCAAGCCTGGGAAGGATTTCTGCACCACTGCTGACCCTGAGAGGTAGGGGCCATGTGACCATGTGCAAGAACTGGAGAGCAGCCCTGGGAGGTTGAAAGGTGATGCTGGCTGACAGCTAGTAAGGAAACGGGGATCTGAATAAGCCCAGAAGTGGATTTTCCCCCAGAGTTTGCAGGTGAGAGCTCAGGCTGGTTGACAACTTGATTTTGGCCTTGTGAGACCCAGAGAAGGGAACCTGCTGAGCCCACTGGACTCCTGACTTACAGAACTGTGAGGGAATAAATGTGTGTTACTTGAGCAGTGGGCTTCTTTGTGTTAAGCCACTGGAATTAGGGGACTACTTGTAACTGCCTCCTAGCTTATCCTAACTAATGTACTAGTTCTGTAAATATAAATATTTACCAATTGGGAGAAAATAGTTTAAGCCCCCAAATGCCATCTACTTTTTTCTCCTATAAAAACATTACAATGAAAACAAAAACAAATGAAAGTGGAAGTGTGTGGGAAAGGTTCTTGGCAGAAATACACGGAAATCAGTCAGTACGTATTCATCATTTGAATTCATTAAATGTATATTGAATATCTGTAAAAATATATTGGGCTGTGGCAGCACTGGATACAGAGATATACTGTGTAGTCCTTCCTTTTGACGAGCTTGTGGCTGGATGGTGAGGCATAGAGGCAAGGGTATACTGATATCTATACTATGTTTAGAGATGAGAGAGTGGCATAAGTCATGTGATGGAGTGATGCAGGTCACGTGCTATCACATTTAGAGAAGAGAAACTATTCAAGGTTGAGGCTGTCAGCAGATTCATGGATGTACACAAGGAATATGCTCTTGGCTCCTCCTTGCCACCTCTACTTTTTTTTTTAAATAAATTTATTTTATTTATTTTTATTTTTGGCTGTGTTGGGTCTTTGTTGCTGTGCACAGTCTTTCTCTAGTTGTGGCACGCAGGTTTCTTGTTGCGGTGGCTTCTCTTGTTGTGGAGCACAGGCTCTAGGCACACAGGCTTCAGTAGTTGCAGCATGCAGGCTCAGTAGTTGTGGCTCGTGGGCTCTAGAGCACAGGCTCAGTAATTGTGGCACACAGGCTTAATTGCTCCGCAGCATGTGGGATCTTCCCGGACCAGGGCTCGAACCTGTGACCCCTGCATTGGCAGGTGGATTCTTAACCACTGTGCCACCAGGGAAGCCCACCACCTCTACTTTCTCTTCTCTCTCTCCTGTTTTTGTTTATTCCTGGGTTCAATATTGTCATCATATCATCACAGAATTCCGAAGTCTTAAAGGAACTTAGAGATTATCTACTTACAGATGAAGAAACAAAACCAGAGAAGTTAAGTGTGTCATCACAGCTAACTTCAGTAGGTGCACAGTGAAAAAGATGGATCATTTGGTGGCCATTAATATAATAATATTATGTGAATAATAATATTGATTCATAATTATAAAAATTAATTTTATTGGTAATTGGTAATTTCAGTCCAAAAAATCACTAGTTTCTTAAATATTTTCCATCCCGAAAGATGGGGGAGCATGGGTGCTTATGTGTCATGCACTCATAGGCTTGCTTAGTAGATGCCTATAAAATTCTTCATTATGACTATTTCAAAACTTTCTGTTCTCCTCCAGCCTGACCCAAACCCCATTCTGTGATTCGAAATCACTGGGGTCCCAGCAAAAACAGATAATACTCTCAAACCAACTTTGAGAGTTTAATAAGAGGATTTTTGTAAAGATATGTGCAAGATTTAAGAAAACCAGTGGGGGATTGTGCAGTACCTCAAGAGTTAGCGACAGCAGGGGAGCTATTACCACCTTAGTCCTGAAGGTACAACACGGGGGAATGGTTATCAGAACATTGGGAGGGTAGTTACATGGAGAAGCAGCCTGGTAACATTTGTGGCCTCGGGTGCAGGTACATGGCCAACTCATGGTAACTGGCAGGGAGGGAGCTGGGGGAAATACAACCAACGTCAGTCTACTCCATCCCTTCATCTCCTGTCAAGGTCTCCCGTTGGCTGATCACATCCTGATGTGGAGGCAAGGGTGTTGTTGACAGAGTTCATACAGTTCAGCCTCCCAGGCTCAGAGTAGGGTAGAGAAGGTTGGAGGTCAGGCAAGATAGCCAGTATACCTTCTCTTGACCCAAATAAAGACGTCTTCTATTTTTCTGAAAAGATTAAGGCTTCCTAAGTTTAGATGTTTCCAATTCTTTCAAGTCTTTGGATATTTATCCATCCTTTTTCTTTTTCACTCCTATCCCACAGGAAGTGCTCCTTTTTTCAAGGTTAAAGTCATTCTCTTCATCTCCCCTCGATGCCCACTTCCATTTATCCTCCCCAGATGGAAGGATAAATAGTTGCTGCAAAAATTCTCAGTGCTCTTCCAGTAACCCCTAACACTCAGAATGTAAAACAAATACCATCACTGGGACAAATCTGGATATATTCTAATTTGTGTTAAATAGCAAATCAGCAGCATACTTTAGTATTCTCCCTCTTAGCTTAACAAATTATCTGTTGCCCTCATCACAAATGATCATGACATAAGACTGGGATTGATGAACTCCAGCAATGATTTAAAGGAGAGTGCTAACCTGTGTTTTAGAGCAGTCATTGGCCATGTTAGAATGGATGAAAGACCATTGAGATTAGAGGTCGGGTGGTTGAGTCTACTGTGGTAACCCAAATGAAGGCCACAGCAGTGGGGATGAAGTGAGGGGCAGAACATGGAGATTTCAGGGAGGCATCAGGACAAACATAAGGGAAGTGGGGATGAAGGACAGGAATGAGTGCAGGATGACTCCCGGGTTTTTAAGTTGGGTGGCTAAGTGGATAATGCTTGGAATTAGTCATTAGCCAGATAGTAGGATGCTTTGAGCTGCAAGTAACAAAAGCCCAACTAACAGTGGCTTCAGCCAGTGTTTGCCAACCAGTGTGCCTAGCACAATAGTGCGCAGCAGGTGTGTCCCAGGGGCTCTGAGATATTGACCCACTTGGTCCTTGGGGCAACCAGAGCCTGAGGTGGCTGGGAGCCCCTGGAGACAGTTACCCCTAGCCATGAGCATCCTCATCTGCTTACCTAAGTGTGTCCTATGAACATCACTTTTTAGTATGTGGTATGAAATTAAAAAAGCTTGGGACTGGCTTAACCGTAAACCACATAAGTTCTGGTTGAAGTTAGATCCAGGATTGGTTAATTAGTAGCAAAACACAGTTGTCAGGAACCCAGATGATTTCCATCATTCCATTCCACCTTCCTCAGCATGTGGGTTTTCATCTTCACGTTTGCTCCCAGATGATCCCTGGATATAGGTCAGTTGTTCCCATAATGTCCCTTGATTTGGGCTTTTCCAATGTTCTTCATGATGGAATTCCGGCAGGAACATATCTTTGTCCCCGCCCCCCCTCCCACAAGAGGAAGGAAATACTTCTCAGAAGCTCCCCATGAGGCTTTGCCTCATGTCTCCTTGGCAGAACTTGGTCACACATCCACTGCCAGGCCAGTCCTGACAAAGGGGAATGAAATCACTGTGACCTGCTTGCCAAACCCAGATGTGCAGCCATAGCTACCCCTGGTGCTATGCCCTCAGAGTCATCTCCACATTATGAATCAGATTCTCGTGCTTCTACCTTCAAGCCCTGCAATGCTTTTCCGTTCACCTAAGCCATTAATTTTGATCTGACATTTGCTGTTCCCGTAATCTCTTCCACCACTACTCTTCGTTCTCAGTGTTTAGTCATAATGAGCCTTTGAATGGTCTTCTGAAGAACCATCTCTCTCTACATTCCAGTTCATACATGATATTCCTATCGTCTGTTGTCCTACTTGGACAATTCCTATTCTTATTGTCTGAAACATTTTTACCTCCTCTTTGCTTCTCTTTGTCTTTTCTCAGCCTTCAGGTCTTGGCTTAAAATTCACTACCCCCGGATATCCTGACCCTCAATTTGGTTGTTATATCACAACACTTTTCACTGTTAAACCATCTTTGCTGTTGAACACCTAGGGAGTAAGCTCTTTGAGAGGAGGAAACAGTGTTGTTTTTTTTGTTTTTTCTTCCCACTTTTGAATCTCTGTTTCTTGCACTGAGGTGCTCCAAATAGTTGTTGCAAGACTGACCAAACTGAATGAATAAACCCGAATCCCTTGAGCACCTTCCAGGCTCACATCTGTCTTTACTTTGAGAACTTAAGGGTGGATGTTGGAACTTACAGCCAACTTTACTTCAGGTGACTCAAACAGATACTTGTACACCAATGTCAATTGCAGCATTATTCATGATAGCCAAAAGGTGGAAACAACTAGTGTCTATCAATAGATTAGTGGATAAACAAAATGTGGTATACACATACAATGAAATTTTATTCACCCATAAATAGGAATGAAGTTCTGAGTGTGCCTTTGAACACATGGATGAACCTTAAAAATAAAGTGCTAAATGAAATAAACTGGACCCAGAAAGATGAATATTGTATGATTCTACTTATATGAGGTACTTAGAGTAATTAAATTCATAGAAACAGAAAGTAGAACAGAGGTTACTAGAGGAGAGTAAGGAGGAAGAGTTATTATTTAATGGTTATTGTTTTAGAGTTTCTGTTTGGAGTGATTAAACAATTTTGGAAATAGATAGTAGTGATGGTTGCACAACATTGCGAGTATACTTAATGCCACTGAACTGTATACTTAAAAAATGGTTAGAATGGCAAATTTTGTATTATATATATTTTACCACAATAAAAAAAAATTTTTTTAAAGTACTGGATTACTTGTAAGACTACCCCCTTTCCCGCTCTCTTTCCTACTCCTAATACAACTCATTCTTAATTCCTTTTCAGGTTTTGAGTCCTTCTGCTTTTTAAAAAAAACACCCTGATTACTATTTTATCTAGGAATTCTCCTTTTCAGAGGCACATAACAGAGTACTCAGCATGCCAGGCATGTTTTACATGCTGTCCCTGAGGCTGGAAGCAGAATGATCATTTCTCTCTGTCAAGTGAGACTTCTTAAGAACATAAATGGGTCCAGGGTCACAGAATTTTATGACTGGGTTGAATGCTTCCCTTCTCCCCCACTTCGACATCTTAACAGGAATGAAAGTTTAAAGAAGATACAAAAAAATGGATAGTGAAAGTCTGTATCCTATTACTCAGGTAAAACCTTACTTGTGAATTTTCAACTTTGCTAGTATTGCCAAATTGCTCTCTAAAATAGCTGTACCAATTTATACTGTCACCAGCAAGATATGCAAGCTCTTGTGTTCCACATCTTTGCCAATATTTGATATTAACAGAGCATTTTCTGGGGGTAAGGGTAGAGTGAGGGTGAGGATTGGCTTTTTGTGTGTATTGTGTTATTTATTTAAATTTTTGAATTGAAGTATAACATGTTCACAAAAAATGTCTCATATCAGAGATAGACATGTTGGTAAATGATCATGCAGTGAGGATGCCCATTCTACCGTCACTCAAGCTAAGAGTTTATGCTTTTTGCTGATTTTATGGGGAACAAATAAGTCTCATTGTGGTTTTATTTTGTTTCACTAATTTCTAGTGAGGTTGATCATCCAATTTACATTCAGATTTACTCTTTTGTAAATGGATATCAGCAGCTAACACTTCCCAAATGCTTCCTGTGTGCCAGATATTCTTCTAAGTGCTTTACTGTATCAACTCACTTCATCCTCACAGTGGTCCTATGTGGAATGCTATTATTATCTCCACTTTACAGATGGCTAAACTGAGGTCGTTACATGGCTAGTCACTTCCCATAGTCACATAGTTAGTTAATGGTGAAGCCAGAATTGGAATCTAGGCAGTCAGACTTGGCATTTGGGTTTGTAGTCACTATGCTATTACTGTATAACTTCATGTACTAGTTATCTATTATTGCATAATTACTAGTTATCTATTATTGCATAATAATAGATAACTCCTAGACACAGCAGCTTAAAACAGCAAACATTTATTAACTCATAATCTCTGAGTGTCAGAAATCTGGGAGTGGCTTAGCTAGGTTGTTCTGTCAGGATCTCTCATGAAGTTGCAGTCAGGATGTCAGCTGGGACTTTGGTCTTCTGAAGATTTGACTGGGGCTGGAGAATTTGCTTCCAAGATGGGTCACCCATATGGCTATTGGATGGAGACCTCCATTCCTTGCCACAGGGGCCATTCCCTAGGGCTGCTTGAGTGTCCTCATAACATGGTGGTTACCTTCTGCCAGACCAAGTAATCCAAGAAAGAGCAAACAGAAAGTCATGATGCCTTTTACGACGTAGAAGTCACATATAGCCATAGAAATCACACATACGCTTCCCATCATTCCCATCTTATTCTGTTTGTTGGAAGTGAGTTACCAAACTCAACTCACACTCAAGGAGAAGGAAATTAGCTCTATCTTTTGAAGCGAGTATGGACAGAATTTGTGGACTTTTTTTTTTTTTTTGGCTGCTTTGGGTCTTCATTGCTGCACATGGGCTCTCTCTAGTTGCAGCGAGTGGGAGCTACTCTCCATTGCAGTGTGCGGGCTTCTCATTGCGGTGGCTTCTCTTGTTGTGGAGCACGGACTCTAGGCACGTGGGCTTCAGTAGTTGTGCATGTGGGCTTCAGTAGTTGTGGTGCGTGGGCTCTAGAGCGCAGGCTCAGTAGTTGTGGTGCTCGGGCTTAGTTGCTCCACAGCATGTGGGATCTTCCCAGACCAGGGCTCGAACCCATGTCCCCTGCATTGGCAGGCAGATTCTTAACCACTGTGCCACCAGAGAAGTGTGGACATATTTTTAAACCACCAAATATACTGCCTATATTCTTACGGTTTTATTTGTTTTTTTTTTAATTTGTCTTTTGTGATTCTTTTTTTTAATTAGAATTTCCCCCAATTTTATTGAGATATAATTGACGTATAGCACTTTATAATATGTTCAGCATAATGATTTGACTCACATGCATCATGAAATGATGACCACAGGAAGTTTAGTGAACATCCATCATTTCAAATAGATACAAATATTTCTTTCCTTGTCATGAGAACTCTTAAAACTTACTCTCTTAACAACTTTCATATATAATATACAGCAGTGTTATATTTATCATTTTGTACATTACATCCCTAGTACTTATTTCCCTTATACCTGGAAGTTTGTACCTTTTGATTGCCTTCATTCAATTCCCACTCTTCCTGTCCCCTCGCCTCTGATAACCACAAATCTGATCTCTTTTTGCTTGTTTATTTGATTTTGAAGTATAATTTACCTACAACACTATGTCCATCTTGTATGATCCTTTATATATTCCAGATACACATTCTTTTTTGGATAAGTGCACTGCAAATATTTTCTCCGAGATCTGTTGGGATTATGATTGGAATTGCAATGAATGTACAGATTACTTTGAGGGAAACTAACAGCCTTATAATACTGAGTCTTTCCATTCATGAATATAGTATATCTCTTTATTTAGGTCTATAATGCATCATATAATTTTTTATGATTTTCTTCACTAAAGGCCCTACACATCTTTTGTAAAATTTATTCCTAATTATTTTTAAAATTTATATTTCTAATTATTTTTTGCTATAGTATAAGAATATAATAGACTTTAAAACACTGAGTTAATATCTAGCCACTTTTGTTGAACTCTTTTATTACATTTTGGATTTTCTCCATAGTCAACTAGATTGACTGTAAATAATGGCAGTTTAGTTTCTTCCTTTCTAATTCTTGTGCCTTTTCTTTTTCTTGTTTCACTCTGTTAGCTAGGACTTCCAATATAATAATGCACATACTCACTCTTAAGAGAAATCCCTTTCTTAAGTTCTTACTAAAGAGAAATTCTTGCCTGAGGAGCCATGTATAACAAGTAGCTTTTCTTCTAGCCAATAAAAAACAAAGCAAACAGAACCAACCAAACACAAATAAATAAATAAATAAAAATAAAACATAAAATGAAAGCCAAAACAAGAGAAAAAATCTAGAATTGTCAACCATATCCATTAACAAGGGAATGAATGAATAAGCTGTGACATAGTCATTCAATGAAAAGTTATACAGCAGTGAAAATGAATAAATAAGACTACATATATCAACATAGATAAGTCTCAAAAATACAATAGGAGGGAAAAATGCAAACTGTTGATGAATACATACCATGTGATAATATGTTAAAAATATGGAATAATATTATACCTTGTATACCACATATACACAAATTGGAAGGATCAGGACCAACTAAACATGGTGTTTACTAGGTGAAGGGAATGCTATTGGGGGTTTCAGCTTTATTTGTGTTGTATTTCTTGTGGATGGTGGTACATGAGTCTTGGTCATATTATCTTTTTCTAAGACATCACATGAGGGAAAGAAAAGAGAATTGCAAAGTACTATGCAGACAGAAGTAGCTGTCAAAATGCAAAGCTTAATCATGTGGGCTCTGCTGTGAGACTATTTGGCTTCAAATTCTGGTGCTCCCCCACTTATTATATTACCTTGGCCAAATTCTGTAACTTCTCTATGCCTTAGTTTCCTTGTCTATAAAATGAAATTTAATAACATTACCTAATTTTTTTCTTCTCTATTTTTTAAAAATTGAAGTATAGTTGATTTACAATTTTGTGCCCATCTCTGCTGTATGGCAAAGTGACTCAGTTATACACATACATACATTTTTAAAATTTTAAAATTCTTTTCCATTATGGTTTATCCCAGGAGATTGGATATAGTTCCCTGTGCTATACAGTGGGACCTTGTTGTTTATCCATTCTAAATGTAATAGTTTGCATCTACCAACCCCAAACTCCCAGTCCATCCCTCCCCCCAACCCCCCTCCCCCTTGGCAACCACAAGTCTGTTCTCTATGTCTGTGAGTCTGTTTCTGTTTTGTAAGTAGGTTCATTTATGTCATATTTTAGATTCCACATATAAGTGATATCACATGGTATTTGTCTTTCTCTTTCTGACTTGCTTCACTTAGTATGACAATCTATTTGCATCCATGTTGCTATAAATGGCATTATTTCATTCTTTTTTATGGCTGAGTAACATTCCATTGTATAGATGTACCACATCTTCTTTATCCATTCATCTATCAGTGGACACTTAGGTTGTTTCCATGTTTTGGCTATTGTCAACAGTGCTGCTATGAACATAGGGGTGCATGTATCTTTTTGAGTTATAGTTTTGTCCGGGTATATGCCCAGGAGTGGAATTGCCTGATCATACGGTAGTTCTATTTTTAGTTTTCTGAGTAACCTCCATACTATTTTCCATAGTGGCTGCACCAACTTACATTCCCACCAACAGTGTAGGAGGGTTGTCTTTTCTCCACACCCTCTCTAGCGTTTGTTGTTTGTAGACTTTTTAACGATGGCCATTGTGACTGGTGTGAGGTGGATAACATTACCTGTCTTATAGGAGAATTGAGATGATAAACAAGGCCATACGAACCACTTATGAAGCATTGAATAACAGTAGATATTAAAACAATCTTTATAGCTGAGAGTGCATTTCTGCATTTCTATAACATGCATTTCTGTGACATTTAAAGCAAGAGGCCACATTCTGTGCTCTGGTGATGGAGAGATGCTCTTGGAGTTGAATGCCAGCCCTGAACTTTATTGGTAAGTACAAAGGTGAAATTGTTAACATGGTATACTTAGACATATAGGACAATTCGAATCTATCCGGGCCGCCTATGTTTTTATTTGGTAAATCTGGCAAACCTGGATGTGAGGGAAGGGCGCTTGAGGCATGAAAGAGAAAGGTGACTATGGGAAGTATCACAGAGTTCAGTATGGCCTTGGCATAATGTGGGCATGGGGAAAGCAGATGTGCATTTGTATTTCGTGTGTGGGTGAAGTGCGGAGAAAAGAAGTATGAAGCAAAGCTGAAAAATAGGTAGAATCCAGGGTTTTTTAAGCCTCATACCTTTTTTCAAAAATTAATTAATTTATCGTGGCTGCGCCGTGTCTTACCTGCAGCACGCGGAATCTTCGTTGTGGCATGCATGTGGGATCTAGTTCCCCGAGCACAGATCTAACCTGGGCCCCCTGCATTGGGAGCACAGAGCCCCACCCACTGGACCACCAGGGAAGTCCCAAAGCCTCATATCTTATACTATGGAATTTGTACTTTAACCTGTTGGCATTGGAGAAGCATTGAGGGATTCAAGGAAAGCAGGGAAGTAACATGAACAGATTATTGTGTTAAAAGATCCCCCTGGAGGCAGAATGGGGTGAAGGCGAGAAACTGGGGGCTTGTGGACCAGCAGCTACAGTTTAGGCAAGCTGTCTAGGTAACAGTCTGGGTAGGAGGTTGGAGGCTTAATGGAAACAGTGGAAGGTGAGGAGTGCCCAGATTTAGCTGATGTTCAGGAGCAGACTTGGCAGAATTTGAGACCATTTGGATCTGGTGGTGGTGAGGGAGATGGAGGCCTTGGGTGGATTCTGAGGCCAGTGCCTTGGCACGCGGGTGAGCAATGATGACTTTTTTAAAAAATTAATTAATTAATTAATTAATTTTATTTTTGGCCGCGTTGGGTCTTCGTTGCAGTGCGTGGGCTTCTCATTGCGGTGGCTTCTCTTGTTCGGAGCACGGGCTCTGGCATGCGGGCTTCAGTAGTGTGGCATGTGGGCTCAGTAGTTGTGGCCCACAGGCTTAGTTGCTCTGTGGCATGTGGGATCTTCCCGGACCAGGGTTCGAACCTGTGTCCCCTGCATTGGCAGGCGGATTCCTAACCACTGTGCCACCAGGGAAGTTCCGAGCTATGATATTAACAATGGTGAGGCACAGGCTGAGGAAGGCGTTTGGTGAGAGAGAGACAGTACCTTCATTTCTGGGCATGCTGAGGTGGCATTTCCTGGAGCAGAAGCAGGAGAAAGGTGGGGTTCAGGGGTGGGAGCTGTCATTGTCTAATGTGGCTGCAACCATGGGGTCCCTGAGATTTCCTCTGGGAGAGAGGAGCCTGAGACGAATATTTGAAGAAGCAGAGGGAGACCTGGGAAGATAAGTATCACTAAGTGAGGTGAGGGGTAACAAAAGGGGTGCCGGCTATGAAATCAGCCAGAGGTTAAGCTGAAAAGAGACCACGGGCTAGCTAGGGTGTCGCTGGTGACCTTACAGAGAGCAGTTTCACCCAAGTGCTTCAGGGCAGAAGCCAGAAGGAAAGATAAATGCAAAATGCTTGGGGCCCCGTGTTCATGCTCTTCTTTTTTTTTAATTTAGATTTTATTTTATTTACTTTTAAACTTTTTTTTTTAACATCTTTATTGGAGTATAATTGCTTTACAATGGTGTGTTAGTTTCTGCTTTATAACAAAGTGAATCAACAGAGAAGAGACTCAAAGCACCTGAGAGGCTGAGCGATTAACAATGTGATTATTCACAATGCACAGCAGCTGACAATTTCCTTTAACTTGTTTTAGGTTGTGCTCTGGTATGAGAGGCTGACTCATGTTTAGCCAGTCTCCCCCCATTTTGTTGCAAAATCAACTTTGTTTCCCCCTTCCCAATATTCTTCTGAGAAAACAATTTTATGCGTCTTTATTAATAATGTATTTCATACCCTAAATCATAAATTTTGCTGTGAAAATTCCCAGCCCTTAATGAACTGCTGAATTTTTCATGACACTGTGCATTGGGGAAAACCTATTCAATAATACAATTCTTGAATGATAAACACAAAATGTAGAGAATAAAAAATAATTAAGGAGACAATTTTACCTCTCCTGTATGACAAATTAAATCCCTAGAGCATGACATGACTTCATTTAAAAAAAAAAGTCTCCTAACTCTCTGGTTCATTGTTGTATCTCAGATCCAATCTTGTGCCTTGCACTCAATAAATATTTGTCAATGAATTAAAGATATCACCCAGTTGGTATTAATCATATGTTGCTTTGCATTTAAAATGAATATGTTTAGTAAGTCACGGGGATGTAATTGTACAGCATAGGGAATATAGTCAATAATGTAATAACTTTGTGTGGTGACAGATGGTAACTAGACTTATCGTGGTGTCATTTTTAATGTATAAAAATATCAAATCACTATGTTGTACAATTAAACATATAATATTGTAAGTCAATATTACTTCAATTAAAAAAAATCAAATGAATATGTTTAAATCTCACTCCAAATAAGGATGTTTCTTAAATGACTATGTTTAAAACTTTATCACCAGATTTTTTGTATCCCTGAAGTCAGGATCTATAAATTATATCTCCTTGCATCCCAGATCTGGAATTTGGTAGGTTGAACAATGCTTCTTGAATTGTAGAGCAAATCACATTAGCTATAAAATGGTAGCGCCTATATGTATATTTATAGCTAATACTAACTAAAAACTTCCTGCTGGCTTTTTGTGGATCCCCTTTATCAGGATAAGGACGCTCCCTTTTGTCCTAGAGCACCAAACTTAAAAAAATTATGAATGATTGTTGGGAATTCCTTGGCAGTCCAGTGGTTAGGACTCAGCGCTTTCACTGCCGGAGCCTGGGTTTGATCCCTGGTGGGAAAACCAAGATCCCGGAAGCTGTGCAGTGTGGCCAAAAAAAAAAAAAAATTATGAATGATTATTGAATTTTACCAAATGACCGATCTCTAGATAATCATGTATTTTTCTCCTTTAATTTGTTAATATGGTAAATGACATTAATTGTTCAACCAATGCTAAACTGATTTTTATTCACATACTGCAACTAACTTGGCCATGAGAGTCTTTTTGTTTTGTTTTGAATGAGTTTTTGTTTTTTGCAGCGCTGGATTCAGTTTGCTAATATTTTTAATGTTTTTAAACCAACTTTATTGAAAAATAATTTACATAAAATACACCCATTTTGAGTATATAGTTTGAGGAGTTTTAATTAAATATATACATTTGTGCAACCAATACTGCAATCAAGATATAAAATATTTCCATTACCCCCCAAAAGTTTCCTTGTTATCCTTACCTTCCAGGTCAGTGTCCTGCAGCCTTGGGTCTGGCAATCCAGTAGTCTGTTTTCTGTCATTATAAATGAGATTTTCCTTTTCTAGATCTCATATAAATGGAATTATGTAGACTGTGCTCTTTTACTCAGTATAATGCTTTTAAGAGTCATCCATGTTGAGTGTATCAGGAGTTTGTTTCTTTTTTTGATGAGTAGTATTCCATCATAAAGATATACAGTCATACCTCGTTTTATTGTACTTCACTTTATGGCACTTTGCAGATATTGCATTTTTCACAAATTGAAGGTCTGTAGCAACCCTGCATAGGGCAAGTCTATTGGCACCATTTTCCCAATAGCATTTGCTCACTTTGTGTCTCTGTGTCACATTTTGGTAATTCTTGCAGTATTTCTAACTTTTTTTTTTTTTAACAGTGATCTGTGGATAGAGATCACAGTTTCCTGGTGGTTCTTTTTTTTTTTTTTAATTAATTAATTTATTTATGGCTGTGTTGGGTCTTCGTTTCTGTGCGAGGGCTTTCTCTAGTGGCGGCAAGCGGGGGCCTCTCTTCATCGCGGTGCGCGGGCCTCTCACTGTCGCGGCCTCTCTTGTTGCGGAGCACAGGCTCCAGACGCGCAGGCTCAGTAGTTGTGGCTCACGGGCCCAGTTGCTCCGCGGCATGTGGGATCTTCCCAGACCAGGGCTCGAACCCGTGTCCCCTGCATTGGCAGGCAGATTCTCAACCACTGCGCCACCAGGGAAGCCCTCTAACTTTTTTATTATGATTTATATTTGTTATGGTGATCTGTGATCAGTGGTCTTTGATGTTACCCTTGAATTGCTTGGAATGCCATGAACTGGGCCATATAAGACAGTGAACTTAATTGATAAATGTTGTACGTGTTCTGACTGTTCCACTGGCCAGCTGTTCCCTCATCTCTCTCCCTCTCCTCAGGCCTCCCTATTCTTTGTGACACAGCAACATTGAAATTAGGCCAATTAATAACCCTACAGTGGCCTCTAAGTGTTCAAGTGAAAGGAATCGTTGCACGTCTCTCACTTTAAATCAAAAGCTAGAAGTGATTAAGCTTTAGTGAGGAAGGCATATTGCAAACCAAGATAGGCCAAAAGCTATGTTTCTTGCACCAAACAGTCAAGTTGTGAATGCAAAGGGAAAGTTCTTGAAGGAAATTAAAAGTGCTACTCCAGTGAACACACGAATGATAAGAAAGTGAAACAGCCTTATTGCTGATATGGAGAAAGTCTTAGTGGTCTGGATAGAAGGTCAACTCAGCTACAACATTCCCCTAAGCCAAAGCCTAATACAGAGCAAGACCCTAACTCTCTTCATTTCTATGAAGGCTGAGAGAAGTGAGCAGGCTTCAGAAGAAGTTTGAAGCTAGCAGAAGTTGGTTCATGAAGTTTAAGGAAAGAAGCCATCTCCATGACATAAAAGTGCAAGGTGAAGCAGCAAGTTATCCACAAGATCTAGCTAAGATAACTAATGAAGGCGGCTAAATTAAACAACAGATTTTCAGCGTAGATGAAACAGCCTTATATGGGAAGAAGAGGTCACGTAGGACTTTCATAGCTAGAGAGGAAAAGTCAGTGCCTGCCTTCAAAGCTTCAAAGGACAGGCTGACTCTCTTGTTAGGGGCTAACGCAGCTGGTGACTTTAAGGTGAAACCAATGCTCATTATCATTATGAAAATCCATAATCCTTAAGAATTATGCTCAATCTACTCTGCCTGTGCTCTATATAAATGGAACAACAAAGCCTGGATGGCAGCACACCTGTTTACAACATGGTTTACTTGAATATTTTAAGCCCACTGTTGAGAACTACTGCTCAGAAAAGAAGATTCCTTTTAAAATATGACTGCTCATGGACAACGTACCTGGTCACCCAAGAGCTCTAATAGAAGTGTACAAGTTTCATGTTGTTTTCATGCCTGCTAACACAGCATCCATTCTGCAGCCCATGGATCAAGGAGTAATTTTGACTTTCAACTCTTATTTAAGAAATCCATTTTGTAAATCTACAGCTGCTATACATAGTGATTCCTCTGGTGGCTCTGGGCAAAGTAAATTGAAAACCTTCAGGAAAGAATTCGCCATTTTAGATACCATTAAGAATATTCGTGATTCATGGGAGGAGGTCAAAATAGCAACATCAACAGGAGTTTGGAAGAAACTGGTTCCCACCCTCATGGATGACTTTGCGGGGCTCAAGACTTCAGCGGAGGAAGTAACTGCAGCTCTCATAGAAATAGCAAGAGAACTAGAATTAGAAATGGAGTCTGAAGATGTGACTGAATTGCTGCCATCTCATGATAAAAGTTTAACAGATGAGGAGTTGCTTCTTGTGGATGAGAAAGAAAATGGTTTCTTGATATGGAATCTACTCCTGGTAAAGGTGCTGTGACAATTGTTGAAATGAAAACAAACGGTTTAGAATATGACATAAACTTAGTTGATAAAGCAGTGGCAGGGTTTAAGAGAATTGACTGCAATTTTTAAAGAAGTTCTAATGTGGGTTAAATGCTTATCAAACAGCATTGCATGCTACAGAAAAGTTGTTAGTGAAAGGAAGAGTCAATTTGTGAGATGTCAAGATGTGGCAAACTTCATTGTTGTCTTATTTTTAAGAGATTGCCCCCGCTACCCTGCCAACCTTTAGCAACCACCATTCTGATCAGTCAGTAGCTGTCAACATTGAGGCCAGACACTCCCCCCACCAAAAGATTATGACTTGCTAAAGACTCAGAGGATGGTTAGCACTTTTTAGCAATAAATTATTTTTAAATTAAGATATGTACATTTCTTTTTAAGACATAATGCTATTGAATACTTACTAGACTACTTCTACTATAGTGTAAACATAACTTTTATATAAGCTAGGAAACCAAAGAATTTGTGTGACTTGTTTTGTTGTGGTGGTCTGGAACTGAACCCATGATATCTCTGAGGCATGCCTGTACTACAATTTTTTATTCATTGAAGGGGATCAGATTATGCCACTTCAGAATCTGCCACTTTGGCATAAGGATTATTTTGATCTGAAGGCAATTGAGAAACAGCAGATGTGGAAAGAGTTTTCTGCCCTCCTATCTGCCTAAAAGCAGGGCATAAATTTCCCTTTGTGAAGGTGTCTTCCCTGCTCTCCTGTATCAGGAAGGGAAAACCAACCCTTATTACTGGAGACAGAAAGTTGGCATCAAGATGGGTCTTCACAATAAATATTACTGAAATAACTTTTCTGTTAGTTTCCCCATATGTTTACCTTCTCACAATTTACCTCCCCTAGAAGCCCAAAGCCCCTTTCCTATGTCTTGCCATTTCTTCACAATTTATCACTCTTTGTTAAGATGGTATATATAAACCTCAGATTCTAACCACCCCTTTGAGTTAGTCATCACTGAATTCTCCTGCATGCATATGCATTACACACATAAATAAACTGTTTTTTTTCCTCCTGCTAATCTGTTGTTTCTTAGTTTAATTTGCATGTCCCAGCCACCGAATCTAAGAAGACAGAGGAAAAGTGTGTTTCCTCCCCTATACCATTTACCTTTTGACAGGCACTTGCATTGTTTTAGGCTTATGCTATTATGAATAAAGTTGCTATGAATATTCATGTACATATCTTTATGTGAACAAATCATTTCTCTTGAGTAAATGCCCAGGAGTAGAGTTACTGGGTCATATGATTAGTATACATTTAACTTAAAAAAAAAACTGTCAAAATGTTTTCTGAATTAGCTGTGCCTTACATTCTCACCAGCAGTGTGTAAGAAGTCCAGTCACTTCACATCCTCTCTTTAACACTTGATATTGCCAGTCTTTGGTTTTAGCCATTACTGGGTGTGCAGTGGTTTCTCATTGTGGTTTTAATTTGCAATGATGTTGAGCATCTTTTCATGTGCTCCTTGGTCATTCATATATCTTCTTTAATGCACAGTCTGTTCAAATCTTTTGCCTATTTAAAAAATTGGGTGGTTTATTTTCTTGTTACTGATTTTTAAGAATTCTCTAGATATTCTGGATACAAGTTCTTTGTCACCGAAGTGTATTGTGAATATTTTTGCTATGTGATTTCTCTTTTCTTTCTTTTAATGATCTCCTCTGAAGAGCATAAATTTTTAATTTTCATGAAGTCCAATTTATTATTTTAAAAAATAGTTTGTGGCTTTTGTCTTTCCCAAGGTCATGAAAATGTTCTCCACTGTTTTCTTCTAGAAGTCTTATCGTTTTAGGTTTTGGACTGGGATTTATCTCAGACTAAAGGTATGAAGTGGACATGTTTTGGCTCGCCTGTGTCAGAAGTGTTGTTGTGAACTGTGTATCCATATCATCAGGGATCTGGCTGTTGGGGGGACAGCAACCTGATCAGCAGGGGACACTGATGTTCCTTGCTTGTGACCAAGAAGAGTCTATGTGGTGTTCCTTTAGCATCATATGAAGGTCCGTTTCCTTATCAACCATTCTCCTAACGCTTTTAACCTCCATCAGTCAACAGTCAATTCATTTATTTATTGAAAAACAAATCAATAATTTCATTAGGGGCTGTGAAATGAAAATTTTTAATTAATCCTGTTATTCCTTCTATATTTATTAGCTGGCATTCTTCTGTAAAATAGAGCCATTTGGCTCTCCTAAAATACATTTTATACTAGAAAGCCAAGGTAAATGCTTAATTTCTTCCCTTTACCAATTTTCTCAGTAAGAATGTGGTTTAACAGCTTCTTTAGATGGTGACAAATGAGTTCCTCCTCCCCCGCAGCTTTATTTTTTTTCAATACAATGGAATTTTTGGTTTTAATATAGTCAATGTGTGTCATTCAACTATAATCATTCTTTTTGATGCTTATAAGCCCTTAAGATCACCTTCAACTTACTCCTGTGTCTTTTTTTAAAAAAAGAATTGGCTTTTTATTATTTTTTATTTTATTTGTTTACTTTTGGCTGTGTTGGGTCTTCATTGCTGCACATGGGCTTTCTCTAGTTGTGGTGAGCCGCGGCTACTCTTCATTGCGGTGCATGTGCTTCTCATTGTGGTGGCTTCTCTTGTTGCAGAGCATGGGCTGTAGGTGCACGGGCTTCAGTAGTTGCGGCACATGGGTTTAGTTGCTCCGCGGCATGTGGGATCTTCCTGGACCAGGGCTCGAACCTGTGTCCCCTGCATTGGCAGGCGGATTCTTAATCACTGTACCACCAGGGAAGTCCCACTCCTGTGTCTTTTTGTTATGATTCCATTAATCTTTGAAAGTTTCCCTGGTTTCAAGAACTACAAAAATGTCACAGGCTCCCTTTGTATCCTTCCCGTCCTCCCTCTGAATCAATTTTTTCTCTGAAGAGTCCTCATTTCTCTTCATGGGAAATGGTACTAGAGACCAAAATCAGGATACAAGTTTTTATTTTCTTGACAGTTTATGGATGCATTTTAAAAAATAAAAAATATTTTATATACAATATTGTATATTGTTTTTGTGTTTGTTTTTGGCAGGAGTGTTGTTCTGGGTACTAGTGTACCATATTGCCAGAAATGAAAATTTTCATACTGAATATCCAGTGTCAAGCATTTTACTACACAAACTATTCTCACATCAGTGAAATGTGGAACTCTTATTAGCATGCTCATTTTAAAGATGACAAAATGAGACTGGGAGACTAAGAGACTTACCTCAGGTAAGTGGCAGGGTGGTCTTTGGAGCCTGGCAGTTGGACTTGGGAACAGGGACTTGTTACCACCATGCTATGATGCTGTCCAGCTGCTCAGAAGTATTACTCACAGGAGGCTTGGCAGGAAGTAATTTACATGGCATCGACTGACTTCCAAGAATTTTTTTTTTTGAGAAGCAAAGCTTATGAAATATGCAGAAACAGGGTTAGAACAAACAGATAAAGATGTTTCTGTAGAATCGGAAAATCGTCCTAAATAGTCTTCCTTCTTTCAGTATTTTATACTGCCAACAGAGTTAACCCTTTTGTTGTGACACTCCAACCAATCCTCCTCTGGCCACTCTCAAAACTGAACACACCTGACTCCAGAATGTCATTATTTTTTAAAAAATTGATATATGCAAAAGATGACATGTAATTTGATGTTAGTTCTTAAGCATAACAATACAGTGAATACTGTGTACCCACCACCCAATCCAAGAACTAGGATATTACCAGACACTTATATCTATGTTTCCCTATCCTAATCCCCTAACTCTCATCCCCAGGCCCACTTTTTTTTTGTTTAATGTTATTTATTTAGTTTTTGTTGAAGTATAGTTGACTTACAATGTTGTGCCTATCTCTGTTGTACAGCAAAGTGACTCAGTTATACACATATAGACATTCTTTTTATATTTTCCATTATGGTTTATCACAGGATATTGAATCTAGTTCCCTGTGCTATACGGTAGGGCCTTGTTGTTTATCCATCCTATATATAATAGTTTGCATCTGCTAATCCCAAACTCCCAGGCCTTCCCTTCTGCACCCCTCCCCCTTGGCAACCACAAGTCTGTTCTCTATGTCTGTGAGTCTGTTTCTGTTGTGTAGATAGGTTCATTTGTGCCGTATTTCAGATTCCACATGTAAGTGATATCATATGGTATTTGTCTTTCTCTTTCTGAGTTACTTCGCTTAGTATGATAATCTCTAGTTGCATCCATGTTGCTGCAAATGCCCAGGCCCACCTTTTAAAGTAAAATATGGTCTTAGCTGTAATGTATGTCTGTTTAAGAACCCTATTGTTCATCTTTGCTTGTTTTGTGCACTGTATAAATGATACATAGTCTTCTGTCACTTGCCTTTCCCTCCTGAGCATTGTGTTTCTAATATTTATCCATATTATGTGTAGCAGTGGTTCACTTTCTCTGCTATATCATGTTGTATTGTGTGGATATACAATTTATTGATCTGTTTTTCTGTTGGTGACCAGTTGGGTTGTTGCCAGTTTTTTGCTATTGCAGACACTGCTCTGATCTTATATATGTCTCTGGTACAAAAGTGCCAAGTGCAAGCATTCCTCTGGGATGTACAGCCAGGAGTGCAATTACTGGGTTGGAAGGTATGTGAGTGTTCAGCTTGGCAAGATAATGCCAAACAATTTTCTGAATTGATTGTACCAGTTTACACCTTACCAGCCATTGATCCACAGTATCTCTAATAGGTGATCTTGTCAAACTTCTAAATTTTGCTAAACTCATCGGTATAAAATTGCATCTTATTGAAATCCTGGTTTGCTTTTCCATAAATCCTAATGAAATGAGCATTTTTTCATATTTTTATAGGCCACATATGTTTCCTCTTCTGTGAAAAGCCTGCTTCTTGCAATTTTTTTGACTATTTTTAATGGATACATTATAATCCACCATATGGTTAAAATATAATTCAATCAGTCCTCTGATTAATATTTTCCCAATATTTTGCCATTGTAAATTAAACTGACATGATGATCCTTTGTGTACATCCAAGATTATGTCTTTCAAATAAATCTTAAAAGTGGAGCAGGCTGAGGTGGCAGATACGCTCATTTTGAAAAGGTTTTGGTGTACACTGACAAATTACCTTCTGAAATGGTGGCCCTCTACGAGGAGACATTTGTCTTTTAATCCTGTGATAGAATTCACCTGTGAAGCCATCTGGTCCTGGACTTTTGTTTGTTGGAAGATTTTTTTTTTTTTTTTTAATAGTCAATATGCAGCCACTGCTTTTTTTTTTTTTTTTAAAGTGATTTAGAGATATCACTTTTTTTTTTTTAAATTTTATTTATTTATTTATGGCTGTGTTGGGTCTTCGTTTCTGTGCGAGGGCTTTCTCTAGTTGTGGCAAGTGGGGGCCACTCTTCATCGCGGTGCGCGGGCCTCTCACTATCGCGGCCTCTCTTGTTGCGGAGCACAGGCTCCAGACGCGCAGGCTCAATAGTTGTGGCTCACGGCCCTAGTTGCTCCGCGGCATGTGGGATCTTCCCAGACCAGGGCTCGAACCCGTGTCCCCTGCATTGGCAGGCAGACTCTCAACCACTGCGCCACCAGGGAAGCCCTGTTGGAAGATTTTTAATCACAGTTTCAATTTCATTACTTGTGATTGGTCTGTTCATATTTTCTATTTCTTCCTGGTTCAGTCTTGGAAGGTTGTACCTTTCTAAGAATTTGTCCATTTCTTCCAGGTTGTCCATTTTGTTGGCATATAGTTGCTTGTAGTTGTCTCTTATGATCCTTTGTATTTCTGTGGAGTCAGTTGTAACTTCTCTTTCATTTCTAATTTTGTTGATTTGAGCCCTCTCTTTTTTTCTTGATGAGTCTGGCTAAACGGTTATCAATTTTGTTTATCTTCTCCAAGAACCAGCTTTTAGTTTTATCGATCTTTGCTATTGTTTTTCTCATTTCTATTTCATTTATTTCTGCTCTGATCTTTATGATTTCTTTCCTTCTACTAACTTTGGGTTTTGTTTGTTCTTCTTTCTCTAGTAGCTTTAGGTGTAAGGTTACATTGTTTATTTGAGATTTTTGTTGTTTCTTGAGGTAGGATTGCAAAATCTGAGCAGTTTTATGGCTTTTGACAAAGTTGCTGTCAGCTTAAAGATATAGGGAGGTCCTGGGAGAAGCTGAAAGGGGGTGAGGCCATGCTCTCGATGGCTCTTCTGAGGAAGGTGGGGAGCGAGCATGAGTTTGGAGGTGAGGGTGTTGGTGCATCAGACCCGGTCCAGCCGGAGGAGCAGAACCACTACAGACGTAGACAAGGAGACTTGGCCTTATGCAATCATGGGAGCTGATTACATGGTCTCTGTAAGGCTGTTGTCACTGGTCTGTCTGATGCGGGAGCTTGCAGTCCATGGGGCAGGTGGTCAGGAATTGAAGATGGATGGAAAGAAGGGGAGAGTGAGGGAAGGCTGGGCCCCACAAGCATGAGTGAGAACTGAACCCACATTAGTTCTTGTTGCACTCACCTCGATGGTGTGGGCATCCCTTGGAAGCCCAGGATGTTTGTCAAGGACCTAAACACGCACACCTGGCTCAGGGGTCAGAGACCCTGAAGGTGGGAAGGGGAAGGTGGAGTATTTGCAGGTCCAGCTGCTGCTTCCCAACAGCAAGGTGAGTCAGCAGATTAGCAATGTGTGTGCGTCTGTGCGTGCATGTGTGCGTGTGCAGGCAAGGATTTACAACTGCGGGCATGTAACAGCATAAAAGATACTGTCTCATTCCTTACCCCATTCAGCCCTCACAACAGTCCTGTGAAGTTGGAAGTGTAATTGTTTCCAATTTACAGGTGAGTCAAATGAGATTCTGGAAGGAAGGTGGCTTGCTCATTTATCCAGGGAGAGATGGAGATGAGACTGCTTTAGGTCAGCCAATTTTCATTCATATGAACCCTGCAGTGGAAATGCCGAGTCGTAACCGCAGGACCGCCAGGGAAGTCCCTAGGACAGGTTTTGAATTCTAATTCCTGCAGTTTCCCCATAATCTGTGGTTGCTCAAGTTGGCTCTTGCTCTATTAGGGATAAGAAAGAGATCGATGAACATATAATTTACACATGACAATAGTTTTTAATAGAAATCTTGACCTTTTCTTCTTTGTGGCTTATTTTGGTAACATCAGCAGTTCAGTAGACATATATATGAAATAGGTTAGCTTTTGAAGAAAATGGAGTGGAAGTGTTAAGGTATATTGTATTTATCTTTGATTTCTTTTGATTTTAGTTGATCAGAAATTTCTTTTAGTGAAAATGAGAATCTTTGGCTTATAATTTCAACTCTTGAAAAATGAATGTGGGAATGCTGAGGAGTATATTATTTATTTATTTATGTAATTGACATATAACATTAGTTTCAGGTGTACAACATACTGTTTCAATATTTGTATATATTGCAAAATGATCACCACAGTAAGTCTAGTAAACAGTATTTTTAAAATATAAGGTCAGTCCTAGTTTCTTCCAACTAGTCAGTGTTATGGAAAAGGAAGAGAACTATGGAAACTGCCTTCTCTAGAAGCAGGTACTGGGACACAGTTTGGGGGCAAGGTGATTGATTAATAAGGATCGACACCTGTAAAGGAAGGGGCTGGGAAGCAGGGGGCAGAGGGAAAGGGCCCACGTAGCAGGCCTAGCAAAGCCTTGGTCAATCCAGTGGGTCTCTCTGGAGCAAATGTTGTCCATCAGAGTTGTCTGTCCTGTGTCAGGCCAGGAAGTTGGGCCTTTCTCCCCTGCCTTGACTGTGGGCTGCTTGAGGAAGGTGTTTACCATGGGTGAAGAGGCTTTTGGAATCGACCTCATGCTCTGCAGCTGGGCTGCAGGTTCTCCTTGAGGGGATCTGGGTGGTGCAAGACCTGTTACAGATTAAAAAAGACTTAAAGGACATTAACCAAATGCAGGGCATTCCTGATTCCAAGAAACAACCATCAGAAGACATTTTTGAGACAATGGGGGACTATAGACTGGGTATCAAATGATAGTTAGGATTTATTATTAAGTTTATTGGTTGTGATAATGATATTGTGGTTATGATAGAAAATGTCCTTATCTGTTAATGACATATCTTGAAGTATTAATGGTGGTATAATAAGATGTCTAGAAAAACAGTAACAGCAACAAAAGTAGAAGGGCTACTGGTGAAACAAGAATGCTAAATTGTTGATAACCATTAAAGCTAGAGATGGGTTCACACGGGTATTTTATAGCATTCTATGTATGTATTTGAAATTTTAAGCATCATAAAATTCTTTTTCTCTTGGTAAAAGAATTATAATAGAGTGGGCATATGTTATTGGGTGTCTCATATTCTAGAGCTAGACACAAATCCAGAAAGAAGTCAAATTTGAGTACCATGTTCATCTGCCCTGTTCAGGAAACAAAGCATCCTGCCACGTCAGCCCATAGCTTTCAGTGGAATTTGAGGATTTCCCTGAGCGAGGCCAAATGAATAACTGGGAAAGGAAAGATTGAAATAATAGGATGGCAGTAAGGCAGGGAGAAAGAAAACTACTTAATTCTGAGAGCATCCAGCCACAGTACTAGGGGCTTTCCACACTTCATCTTATTTTAATTCTCACAGTAATCACCCCATGCTATTGTTCAAGATTTCCCAGGATATGATTCTCATTTTGCAAATTAGAATATTAAGACTCAGAAATGTGGGAGCTCATCCAGGTGCTGGAGTTGGGATTCCAAGTCGCGCGGTGTCTGGTTTCTAGGCCCTTGCACTGGGCCACTGGGGTTCGGAATGGGTGACTTCTCAGGCCCCTAAGGCATCTGGCAGTGCTGCAGGAGGAGCACTGAGAATGGTCATGTCTCAGATCTCAGGCGAGCTCCTGTGATGGGCCGCCAAGTGAGGGGCCTTGGCTTCGCGCAGGAAAGAATTCAAGAGCCATAATAAAGTGGAAGCGAATTTATTTAGAGAGATACACATCCTATGGGCAGAATGAAGCCCATCTCAGAAGGTGAGAGTGGCCTCGGGGTATGGGGTGGTTAGTTTTTATGGGCGGGGTAATTTCATAGGCTAACAAGCGGGAGGATTATTCCAACAATTTGAGGTTAGGGGCAGGGGTTTCCAGGAATTGGACCACCACTCACTTTTTGGCCTTTTACCAGTCGGCCTCAGAACTGTTTTGGCGCTGGTGGGTGTGTCATTTAGCATTTGCTAATATATTACAATGAGCATATAATGAGGCTCAAGGTCTACAGGAAGTCGAATCTTCTGCCATCTCCGGCCGAGTTGGTTCTAACTAGGTTTTGTTGTATCCTCAACAGCTGTGTCATTTGTTTAATGCTTGTGCCCTGCCCCCTTCCTTTCTGTCTCAGCAGGACCCTTGGGGCAGCAGATTCTCCCTTCTGGAAAATGCAAGAAGTAAACATCCTCCCTTGGCTACCAGGCACTTGCCCAGACCTTCTAAGGCCTGGCATCACCCTCTGTGCTCACGACATTCCTCCTGCCTTAATTCCCGAAACTAGAAAAATTAGATGAGAAGAGAGATACTATTCTGAATACTAATCAGAAGAAGTTGTGAGGTTTCCCTCTTCCCCCAGAGCTTTTTCTGTTTCTTGTTCTCTCACCTGCCCACCTTCAGGTAACGCCCTTTGTGATTTGTTGTCTGCCTGAAACCAATATCCTTTGGTCTTCCATGAAGATTGTCTAACAACTCTGGGAGAGGGTCATGGGAGAGTTATTTTAGAGATGGCAGTGGATTCTTAGGACAGAGCCTGGAAACTGTGTGTTACGGGGAAGGAGGAGGAGACGATCCTTCCCTACATCCGGGTGTGGGATATGCTGTAGGTATGCTGTAGGGCCAACGAGAAAGAAAAATCAAGGAGGGCAAAATTCTTCAAGTCCACGCCAACACCATTTGCAATGAGAAGGGAGAAGGGATGGAGGCTGTGCAACTGAAATGAAGGGGAAAGTGCATTTCTCCAGATGACATGGGAAGTGTTCAAACTCCCCTGGTCTGTGTGAAAACAGGCCCTTCCCGAGTGGGCGAGGGGGCGGGGCGGGGCGCTGGCTCTGGGTCGACCTCGGGCGCGGTGCAGGGCTCTGAAGCAAGCTGCAAGGTCTGTGCCTAAATGGCTCCGTGTTTAACCTGATCAAATCAACAGCGGTTTATTACCAAGGCCTCAGTGTCTCATCAGAAGCTTTTTTTTGCTTATGGCCTTGGTTGGAGAAAGCAGCAAGGAATTCAGGGAGGAGACCTTCAGTAATAAACTGACACCTAAAAGTGCTTTCAGATGATTTTGCTTAGTCATTGTGGTGCTGGGACTTAGGCTTTGAAATGCAGTTACGTGGTCATGCGCATGCGCTGAGAGGGAACCTGCAGAACGACTTGGAACTGAGGTTTAGCTAAGGGTCAGTTTTCAGGATGTTTATATGAAAAACTTTCTACACGATACTCTACCTGATCCGCTGTCACTTTGTCACAGCAATGTTTATCCCTCCCACACTGCTACCGATTTCCTGCTTCCCAGCATTCCTCCAAAAAGCTCCTTTTTCTTGACCAGTGAGAGAGGTAGGCACTGATGCCAAGGCTGGAAGTTCCCAGCAGGAAGTGCTGATGCCCCACCTTGCTGATGTGGTTTCCGCTTCTCTTAAGACGTTAGCTCTTTGCTGCCCCCTGTTGGTGGAGGTTTCTTTCCCATCAAGGCCCTTTAGCTCCCAGACTCACCTGGGGATGCCGGACTTAACGGTGCAAAATAGAGACCAAACCAGTTTAAAGTCACAAACCACCTCCCCTGGTTACTGACTTTCGTACGTTTTTGGTCTGTGGTTTTCTTCAGGTAGATTGAGTGGAGTCTTGTCCCTCCGCTGTTCCCTGGCAAGTCCAAGCAGCCTGGCCTCAGCTTCTTTCTCTCAGCGTTAGGTGTCAGAATGCCTCTCTTACTCTGTATTTCCACGTTTTCCTTTCCTCCTCATTTAGTGACGCCGCACGGGCCAGGCTTGGTAAGTGGACCGGGGAAGAGGAAGATGAATAAAACGTGGTTCCCTGGTTTCGGCAGCTCACAGTGAACTGGGGGAGACAGAAATGTAACTCATGGTGAGTGCCTCTTACCTTCTTTCTGTTTTTTGTTTGTTTGTTTTCAGGGCGATGGCATTAGTTTTCTGGCTGAGCATGTTCCTGGACTGGTTCTAGTCAAATGTATAGGTTATCAAGAAGTGTTAGTCGTCATTATTATTATTATCGTGCCCCATGTCAAAAGCTTTTAAATGCCTCTAACTCGCAGCGTCCTTGGTTACCAGTAACGAGTGTGTAGGGAACAGGAACCTTAAGGAAAATTATAAAGTTATTTTTAGATATTTCTGATTTTAGTTTTTGTTATTTTTGTGTAATTAAAAAACAACCCCCCTCCTGGATTAATTTGAAGCAAATCTCAGATATTATATATATTTCACATGAAAATATATATTTATAAATATTTATAAACGTAGATATATTTAAATATATATAAATATTTCAATATGTATTTCTAAAAGCTAAGGACTCTTTAAAAAGTAACCACAATACCATTATTACACCGAAAAATGTAGCAGCAATTCCTTAATGTTATCAAATATCCAGTCAAGTTTCACCGATTTCATCATCAGCCTTTAATTTTATAGTTGGTGTGTTTGACTCGGGATCTTTTGATAAGTCCATATGTTGAGGTGCCTCTTAAATCTTTTTTTATCTACAGGTTTCCCCTCATGTTATTTTTCCTCGCAATTTATTTGTTGAAGAAACTGAATTATTTATCCAAGAGGGTTTTTCATAGCCTGGATTTTGCCAGTTGCTTCCCCTTGATTTTTAATATGTTCCTCTGTTATGTGTAGTTACATAAAACTGATAGTTAGAGCTAAAGGTTTAGGCTTGAGTTTAGAGTAGAAATGCCTCATAAGTGGTGGTGTGTACACTTCTATCTGGAGACAGAAAATGCTCGCTTCTTTCTGTTTGTGATGTGAGTGGCCCTTCATGGTTATTACCTTGACCCATTAGCTTGTTAGAGGTTGCTAAATGGTAATATTTTAATTCTATCATCGTTTCTTACGGCTTAGCTAGAATACTTTTCATAAAGAGAAACTTCTCTCATTAACATTTGGTTACCCTGAAATGCACTTTGTATGGGAAAGGAAAGTAAAGGCTTGACTCTTTTCCTTTATTAATAGTTTTTAACGAATTTAAATACTGTGAAGATTTCAGAGGCTATATAGTCTTCCTCACCCGTCTCGTTTTTCCTTTCCTTTGGTTACTCTGAAATCTAGAATTTCTCTCATTCATATCCTCTCTCTCTTTCACCCAACTTTGTGGAGCTTTGGAGAAAGAATTGCAGACACATTCACACTAAAGTACAAACGACTAATAACAACTTACAGTATGACTATTTCAGAGAGATTTTCTGTTGAACTTGCGTCAATGTCTTAAATTAGAGAAATGAAAAGAAGCTTCCTGGATGAGAATAGCTTTTGTATGCACTTACTATTCTGTGTCAGCTGCTCTAGTAAATGACTTACATGTGTTGTAAGGAGTTCGTGTTACCCCCATTTTACGGATGTGAAGAACAAGGCTCAGGTTGTTTAGGCTCAGCTAAAAAGTGGCAGAGGTGAAACTAAAACCTGGGTTGTCTGGCTACAGAGCCAGAGTACTGAATCTGCCTTTTCGATACAATTTCAGGCATTTTGAACAGGAGGAGAAGGGGATGAGGGAGAGAAGCGCTTCCCAAGCTTGAAATCATCAACCTGACAGACCCAAGTTATTCATTGTGTCAATGTGTAAGGCAGAGCCTGGCAATCACCCACAGAACCAAAGATTTGCCCCCCAGGAGTGTTAACTGTGAAATGGTTCTCAGCCTCTGCAGCAGTAGTGATGATATCCTCTGCCCCGTCAGGATCCTGTCTACTTTTCCAGCTTCTCCTCCATCTTGTTCACTTGGGCCAGCCCCCGTGGCCTTTCTCCTGTTCCTCAAACATGCCAACCTCCTTTCAGTCTCAGGGATTTGCATCTACTGTTCTTTCCCTGGATCTTTACATGCCCAGCTTCTCCTTGACATTTAGGTCTCAGCTTAAATGTCAGTCTTGCAGGGACACTTTCCCTGACCATCCTCTCTAAAGAAGCCACTCCTTACCCCCCAATCACCCTCTCTTTTCCAGTTCTCAGTGTCTTTTCGAGCTCTTATTACCACTTGAAAGTATCTTCCATCTTTGGCTACCAGAATGTAGGGAGAAAACGGCCAGTTTTGTCCACGGCTGGGACTCTGGAGCCCGGCACATGGTAAGCACTCAGAAAGCCTTTGTTGAATAAATGAATTGGTTCAGGCATCCTTTGCTCATTGCCTTCTACATGGAGGCCTCACCAGCCCAAATCCATCACCACTGGTTCCAGTTAATCACCAGAACTGCCACAGCTGTTACAATCTACGCTTCCATCTAGCAAGTCAAAGGTTTCTGCCTTTTGTATTTATACCCAAAGCTTAACAAAAATGGTCAGATTTAGTTCCAGTTATGAATTAGGCTGAGGTCCAAGATGATTCATATTTTAACTGAAACCTGTTTGCTCAAGCTCGTCTGTTTCCTCTGACATAGATTGTGCTGGGAAAAGGAAAGAGGTAGGGGAGCATGTTTTGAGGCCATGTTTCATAGCAGATCCATCTCACTCCTCAGTTTTGACACGTGGCATCTGTCTTAGTCGGCTTGGGTTGCTATAACAAAATACCTAGACTGGTGGCTTAAATAACAGACATTTACTTCTCATAGTTCTGGAGGCTAGAAGTCCAAGATCAAGGTTCTGGCAGATTCAGTTCCTGGTGGGAGCTGTCTTCTTGCTGTGTCCTTACAAGGCAGAGGGTGAGAGAAGGAGCTCCGGACTCTCTTCCTCTTCTTACAAGGCAGGTAACCCCATCATAGGGGTCCCACCCTCATGACCTCATCTAAACCTAATTACCCCTCAAAGACCTCACTTCCAAATACTATCGCGTTGGGGGTTAGGACTTCAATGTATGAATGTTGGGGGGATACAAGCATTCAGCTCATGGTAGCATCTCTGGAATTCTCCCTTCTTGATGTGAACCTTGAATGCCTCTAGGCGAAAGAAAATTATGACAGAAGTGGAAGCATCTCAGACATTCTTCCAAAGTTGGATGGCAAAAGCTCTTGATGGCCCATGAAAATAAATTGGAAGCTGATGGGTTTGGTCAGTTAACCAATGGCTTAGGAGACAGTTCACAGGGCAGTGCAAAATGCAGTCCTAACCTATATCAGAATCACCTGGCAGGGGGAGGGGGTGTTTAAATGCCAATTAGTAAACCACAGAGCTGCTGAATCAGCATCTTGGGGGATGGGGCTTGTGGGCCACATTTTGACAAGTACTCAGGTGTGTCTTACGTTCCCTAAAGTTTGAGAACCACTGTAGGTAGAAGTGAGATTGTACTTTATCACAACCTACTTATCTCAAGGAGCCTGAGGTAAGTCGCCTCGATCACAATGCCATTTCATGCTAGGGTTTTTGCTTCTGGTCTGCTTACTTTCTATTTCACAGGGGTGTGAAAAGTGAGACTTCCTGACCAACAAAAGATGTCTCCAAACATTGCTAGAAGCCTCCCCTGTCAAGAACCTCCTTTGCTTTTTTAGATGCTGCCTTTATTTTATTTATTATTATTATTATTATGTTGGCCATGCTGAGCCCCTTGCGGGATCTTAGTTCCCTGACCAGGGATCGAACCCAGGCCCCCTGCAGTGGAAGCACAGAGTCCTAACCACTGGACGGCCAGGGAAGTCCCAAAATGCTGCCTTTCTATTTCTTACCGGAGGAAAGGCATAGTTTATCCTCACCTAGATGTAAACCTTGTTTAATATTCAAAGTAATAGTTGGCCTCAGACATCTCTCTCCCGTGTTTGTTCTTGTCTGTATGGGTCTTTCTCTGAAAGATTCTCCCCCCACCACTAATTTCTCTTTATTATTTTCCCCCCTGCTCCTCTGAATCCTCTTGTTCCTTCAAGAACAAATTCAAGTCTGTCTTCATCCACTAAACTCCTGTCTACGTCAGGCTTTTTTCCTCCCTTGAATTCCCAAAGTTGTTGTACCATATTGCTTAGTACTTAATTGTGTTCTCCTGTGGTATAAATTTGAAGAGGAAGAGCTTGAAGGTACTTTTGTTGAGTACTTGGTAAACACCTGATAAGGGCAGGTTGATTGGTTGGTTGGTTGATTGGATCGTTAGGTGAACATTGCAGAACAATTGGGTGGGAGGCAGCTGAGTTGAGTATAATCACTACAGCTCATGAAGGAGGTAAGTTCAAATGGAAACATTACAAAGTTTCTGGTATATATTTATACTACTGATGGGAGGATGGATTTTGGCAGCTGTAGACTTATTAGTCTACCTAATATAAAACAGGTCTTACCTAGAAACGTAAATCTTTATGCCTTTATTTCCTCAAGTTTAGTAGTGAGGCAATACCAATGTGTATTTATAAAAGTATGTTTTTTTTAGGCATAAATGAAGCAGGACTTTTTAGAAAACTTTAGAAAGGAACTGAAAATTTAATTCCTGTTTCATAGATAAGGTTATATAAATTTTCTTGTTCCATCCTAAAAAGGTTTAAACAGTTCTCTGCAAAATTCTGTCCAGATATATTTCTTTGGATCCAATGAAAATGAGATCTAATTTTCACCTTATGTTTAATGTTGCTGAGGGCTGACTAGAGAATTCACTGGTAACTACTTTTTTATAAATTAATTTTTATTGGAGTATAGTTGATTTACAATGTTGTGTTGCTGGTAACTACTTTGAATGTAAAACGTGCCTTTCTGTCTGGCAACTTCTCATGACTGCCTTCAATCAGGGAGGGAGGAGAGAAGGAGACTGAGAAACAAAGTAAGCATCTTAAAAGTTTGATGTTTTTCTGTTCTATGCTGCAGACTGCAGCCTTCCAGCCAGTACTTAAGGGTCTCAAAGAGATGGCGCTATGATACCATTCTAGCCCCTCTCTAAAAACTTGAGCTGCTCTCTTCCCCTTTCTGTTTCTACATGGATCACCAAGTAATTACTCTGTTAAGAGAACCAGGTTTGAAAGTGTTCCTTAGCCTTATCTTATCACCTCCCCCACTCCCAGGAATCTGGCTTGTTGTGTGTGCATCCATCATTCTGGAAAAACCCTTCAAGGCCTTGCCAGCCCTGCACACACAGACATTTTCTTCGAGAGCCAGCAGGGGTCAGCTGGAACACCGGCTGCTCTGGCCGCTCGTCTTGCCAAGACCAGGACAGCACAAGGAGCCATTTGTTGGTTCCCTGAGCTGAGACAAAGCAGTTGCTAAGTCTTCAGAGATGTTTTACGTGCCTTCCCTACCTTTTCGCACTGCCCCCTGCTTTGCACCACATCATACCCCTAAGCGTTCACTCTTTCCTGGGCTCGGTACCCTTTCTTCCCTCCCATCAACATCTAAGCAAACACCACAAACCATCTCTTCTCCCCACTGGAGTGGAGCTCTTCTGTCTATTTTAAATTTAAGCTCTGCAGTAGTTAATTTTACAGTTTCATCCATGTGAGCGTGCCATGGCCTCTCTCTTGCCATTCACTGACCTTGACCCCGGTGTGGGGGAATTCCAGCTTGTGGCCTAGAGGGAGGGAGACCTGGGGGAGAGAAAGGTGCAGAGGAGAGATCTGCTGGGAACCATCCCATGACCCACCAAAGGGTTTTGCTGTCCTAGTCTGAAGAGAGCGAAAATCCCATATGCCTCAGGGACCAAGCTCCCGTCCTTGAATTAGTAGTGACAGAATAGCTGGTGGCCATGAACTGCCCAAAGGGTCATGTATTGTGAGAACTGTTCCTTGCAGTATTTTTTCAGTGGGCTATTTTACTGAGACATCTCTTACCTGAAATCCTCAAAACAGGACCAGCTACATAATTTGTGGGATCCAGTGCAAGATGAAAATGTAGGTCCACTTGTTCAAAAACTGTTAAGAACTTCAAGTCATTGACTACAGAGCATTAAACCAAGCACAAGGCCCCTCTGAGGAGCCCGGAGCCCGGTGTGACTTCAGGTCGTACACCTACGATTCCAGCTCTGCTCCAAACATACGTAGGAAAAGCTCTTCCTTGTCCTGGACCAGGGGATCAGTGTGAGGGCATTCCACATCTGATTTCTCCCCTGTCCTTAGGAACCAGTGTCCTGGAGAGTGAGAGAGACACAGGGAGAGTGTGTGAGATTTTACTCGACACATGCAGGACATACACTGTTTTAAGCTCTGGAGATTCTGCAGTAAACAGAACAAAATCCTTGCCCTCATGGGGTTTGAAATCTAATTGGGGAAGACAACAGCTAACAAACAGGCAAATACCTGCAGGTAGTGTGTCAGATAGTGACAGGTACCATGGAGGGGTGCCAACGTGGAGGGATGGGGTCTTGCGATTTTATGAGAGGTGGTCGAGAGGGGCTATTTGAGTAAAGGCCTGGAGGGAGTAAGGGAGTGAGTCACGCAGGTATCTGAGGGGTGAGCATTCAGGCGGAGGGTCTAGCAAGTGCAAAGGCCCTGGGGCCTCTCAAGTTTGAGGGAGAGCAGGAGGACAGCGTGGCTGGCATGGTCGATGGGGGTTTGGAAGGGGTAGAAGTGGAGAGGGGAGGCGAGATCTCATGCAGTAACGACTTAGGATTTTACTCTGGATCAAATGGAAGCTTTGGGTGTTTAGAGCAGAGCAGGGTCGTCATCTGACTTAGGTTAAAGGGCTCCCTCTATACTCTGTTGAGAAGAGATTGTGGGTGCAGAAGAGTGAAAACTGGGTGACCAGTGGGGAGGCTCTTGCAGTATTCCAAATGGCTTTGACCAAGCTGCTCCTGGTGGAGGTGATGAGAAGTGGTCAGATTCTAGAAATACTGTAATCTTAAAAGGACAAGGGACCCCGTCTGTCTTGTTTATCACTGTAATCCTGTTGCCAGACACATGGTCTGGCACATGTAGGTGCCCAATAAATATGTATTAATGAGCCAGGAGTGAATACAAATTAACACGGTATGTATTAATGAGCCAGGAGTGAATACAAATTAACACGATATGTATTAATGAGCCAGGAGTGAATACAAATTAACACGATTTCTTATGAGATGTGAGAAATAACATTAAAAGAATTAAATGAGGCAGAATACCTTGCCAGCGTTTTAGAATTTTTTATCCCCATTTTGCTTCAGTGAAATCTGCAAAAATGTTAAAGGTCAGTTCAGATGAAGTAAATTACTTGTCTCAAGGCCATACAGCCTGTCGGCCTAAATACGCTAAAATGGACAGGAAGACTGTATTTTTAGTGTGTGATCCATAGGTGGCGCTGTCTCTTGTTAGAGCTTCCTCTCCACTAGGTCACGTTCATGAGGCCACTTAACATAGAGCGTTAAATGCAGTTTTTCTTCTTTTTTTTTTTTTTTGAAAGAGTGTTTTATCGCTTTTTGTTTTCATTTTAATTTTTTTGGCTGCGTTGGGTCCTCGTTGCTGCACGCGGGCTTTCTCTAGTTGTGGTGAGCAGGGGCTACTCTTCGTTGCGGTGCACGGGCTTCTCACCGCGGTGGCTTCTCTTGTTGTGGAGCACAGGCTCTAGGCGCACGGGCTTCAGTAGTTGTGGCTCACGGGCTCTAGAGCGCAGGCTTGGTAGTTGTGCTTGGGCTTAGTTGCTCTGCGGCATGTGAGATCTTCCCAGACCAGGGTTCGAACCCGTGTCCCCTGCATTGACAGGCGGATTCTTAACCACTGCGCCACCAGGGAAGCCCCTAAACGCAGCTTTAACTGGAGTTTATACTTGGTCTGTAGAAAATTAGATTAGTTTCTCCAATAATATGGTAAGACTCTCTTGGAATTATATGTACACAACTAACATTTGAAAATGTCATTCTTCCTTACTGGAACACTTAGATTATTATTTAAATGATAGAAAATTCGTCTCAATATTGGAAATATAGCAGTGCCTACATGTTGTAGAGGCCTTCACTGCTTGATGACAATTTAATTTTATTTCCTTCTCTGTGTGATTCTGGTATATGTATGTTTGTGTGTGTATATATATATATATATGTATGTGTATATATATATTTTTTGAGGGGTTTTTGTAAAAAGACTATTTGTAAAAAGACCACATAAGGTATGATTAGACTTATTTTCCTTACTGAATTTGTGCAGGGAGGTGGAAGTACAGGAAGGGGTGGCGTAGGGAGGAGGTATCAGGAGGAGATGAAGCTGCAGTAAAATTTAGGAGGCTGTGAGGTTTTGTGGGAAAGTCTGTGAGCACTCTTCAGATGGTAAGTTTCCTCCAGCTGTGGCCCTTCTCCAGCCGCTAGGCCATCTTTCTCCATCCAGAAAACTTGCTGAAGCTGCACCACCTGGCAAGGTTGCTTCCCCTGGAGCCGTGAAGCTGGCTAGTTCTTTCTTGTCCAATACCCACCTCCTTGCCATTGGAGTTGGTCATCCCTGATGAAACCTGGCCGAAGTCAGGCGTTCTGAGATTCCTGTCTTTTCAGTCTTGAAGAATCAGACGATGAAAGATTCCAGTGGATCCATGGGTTTTCTCTGTGTCAGGAGGAGTAAACATCCCCCTACAAGATGACTCTTGTCCCCTAGAGAGTCCCTGGGTGGTTGTAGAGCTGTGGGCCTCTGAGGATGAGACTCTGTTCTTCACAGTATTAGGATGTAGAGCTCCCAACATGTAAGACCTTCAGAACTGCCTCTGCCAGGACCTGTAAAAAGTGCTCAGGCCAAGAGAGTGGCTCAGGTTGTTTTCTCTCCAAGCAGTAGATTCAGCAGATGCGTGCTGTGAGCCTACCGTATGCCAGGCATTGTGCTGAGGAAGCAGCAGGGCACAATTTCTATCCTCGACCTTCTCTTAGAATACATTTCCCTCCTCTTGGACTCGTTTGTAGCCAGATTTTCCTTTCATAATACTGCTTGTCTTTGGTTCTTGCTGAAAAGTTTCCTATAGTCCAGGGCTGGGCAGTGTTGTATCTTTTCACCTCCCCATCATTAATGTATTGGCTTTTTGTCATCTCATGGGTGACAAGCTGGCTCCAAGAACCTCTAGGCATCATGTCCTCATTCAAGGCAGATAGAAGGGGCTGCACCAGCTACATCTGTTTCTTTGAACAGAGAAGTGTGTTTTCCCATAGGCTCTCAGCAGACTTCCCGTATCACTGCATCGCCATCTCTAACTAAAAGCAACACCAGGGGAATGAGTATCTGGCTTTGGGAAGAAGCATTTTGGGAACGGCTCCTGACGTAGCCAGCTGCAAACATCTGCCCAAGGGCCATTCTCTCCAGTCAGATCATGCTCTTCCGTACAAGTTGCCATAACGACATCCAGGTCATTCTGTCACATCCATTTGCTCTTGGGCCACTGTTTCCTTCCTGTCTCTGTCGCCTGTTTTCGTCCTGGCTGCCTCTATCTGCCGCATCAGTGACTCCTGGCCTTAGAGTGGCTTGACCTTGACCACCTGTTCACCCCTCCCCCACCTCCAGCTCTCAGGCGGCCACTGGACACAGCGCTGAGCAGACGTCTTCCCCCAAGCTTGCCCTCCTCCTCCTGCCCTCCCGTGAGCGGGTCATGAAAGTCTGTCTCCTCTGTCGTTATCATTGGAATCACTGGATTCAGCCTGCATTCCTCCCTCTCCTTCGCCTCTGACACCCGAAGGTCCCTGAGTCCTGTGCATCTCATCTCGGGAATAGCTCTCACTGCCTCCACTCCCTTTGCCTGGCCCCAGTTCCCCTTCAAGTCCTGATTGCCTCACCCTGCTTCAAGCCATCCTCCAAACTGCCATGATTATCTTTATGTAACTTGATTTGATTGTTCTCTCTTGACTAAAAGGCATTCACGGTTCCTTATTGTATGAGTATAAAATAGAAGCATGGCATTCAGATCCCATCCTGCCCAGCCCGTCACTCCAGCCCCACCTCCTCCGTGCTCTTTCCCTTGTCAGTCGTCACTCGAGGTCTTCAGTTTCCCAGATAAGTCTCAGGGCTTTGCTGTGTCGGGAACACTTGTTCTGCCCTCCTCCCTCAGCGACCTTCTCGTCCTTATGGACCCAGCTCAAATATAACCTTTCTAGGGTGGTTTCTCTCAAACCGAATCAGGTAGCCTTCTTGTCTCCTATTGTACTGTTGGTATCACATTTGCAACATGGTTTTTCACATGCATATCCGTCTCCTTTAAGAGAGAATCAGTCTCTCTCTCTCTATATATATTTTTTTGGCCGGGGTGGGGGGCGTGCAGCATGTAGGATCTTAGTTCCCTGACCAGGGATCGGACCCACGCCCCCTGCAGTGGAAGCACGGAGTCTTAACCACTGGACCGCCAGGGAAGTCCCAAGAGAGAACCAGTCTCTGATGTAGCTTCGTATCTTCAATAACTGCCGCAGGGCTTGGCATCATAGCAGGTGCCCTGAAGATGTTTGTTGAACAAACATTTTTGAACTATTGTGGATAGCAGTGGAGGAGATTTTCTGAATGTTGTGCGTTTGGTACATTCTTCACATGTGGTCAGTATGAATCCTGAAAGTTTAGTGAAGAAAACTTCAGAGAACAAATGTTTACTGCAGTGGAGAGCTCTTCAGTTTCCAGGACCGGAGGTGGTGTGTGTGGGGTTGGTGTTTTTAGAACAAGGCAATGGCTCAGCCCCGTGGTAGCAGATTGCATGAGACACGCACCCAGAATGGGGGAGATGATGCCAGCCAATCTGTCAGATTTCATCATCTGCTGGTCTTGGGCTGGGAAGGTTCCTAATATACGCCTCTCAGACTTAACGTCTTGTGAGGGACCACCTTCAGTTTTCATCTTCTGCAGGATGCTTATACAACCCATCTAAAAATAATATTTTAAGAAAGCATATTATTTATTTCAAGTCTAGTAAATGAATCTTGGTGTATTGGATTTATTAAGCATGGATTCTGATCATTTCTGCCCCGTGAGGAAATCTACAGGCATGGGGAAGAGGCAGATCTCTTTTACGGTTATAGACTTCTTAGTCAGCCAAGAAATAACATTTGTTTTCTTTTAATTTTACACTGCTAAAATTGCAATTATATAATTGTGAAAAAGCAGTTTGGGGAGTAGTCCATTTAAGACTCAGTGATAGAGGGAGCTGTTACTGAGGACCAAAAAAAAAAGATCAGTGATTTTATTTATTTTTTTTATCTGGGAAACCTACTTGCTGGTGGGTGTGGGCATTGGCAGATAAAATGTGTGGGTTGGTAAGTTGTTTGTATATACTTGCATGACTGTAGGTGAGTGTGTGTGTGTGTGTTTGTGTGTAGATCAGTAATTACAATAAAACCTCTTACGTTTAGAAAAACAGTGAGAATGACATAGTGAGCTCATGAACACACATCCATCATATGTAAACATACATACTGCCTTTCTGTACTAGAAGTGTACAGATAGGTCTCCTTTAACACATAGATAATATTTGAAACATAAGTGGGTTAGATATCTTTCCTGCACACTGTTTATGTTATTAATTTTCTTTGTAGTGCTCCCTTTCAAACATGCTACAAAAGTAATCTTCAATCAAGGTTTAATTACTGTTATTTTCAAAGCAATTGTATCTGAAATAATGAGGTTTTACTGAAAGTTTTCTAATTTTTTAGCCATAGAAGTTGATGATGGTTCTTTTTTTTTTTTAATTTACTTTATTTATTTATTTATTTATTTTTGGCTGTGTTGGGTCTTCGTTTCTGTGAGAGGGTTTTCTCTAGTTGTGGCGAGCAGGGGCCACTCTTCATCGCGGTGCGCGGGCCTCTCACTATCGCGGCCTCTCTTGTTGCGGAGCACAGGCTCCAGACGCGCAGGCTCAGTAGTTGTGGCTCATGGGCCTAGTCGCTCCGCGGCATGTGGGATCCTCCCAGACCAGGGCTTGAACCTGTGTTCCCTGCGTTGGCAGGCGGATTCTTAACCACTGCGCCACCAGGGAAGCCCGATGATAGTTCTTTCCATCAAGTTGAAACAAAAAAGAGGACAAGCAGTATAAATATAATGTCTTAGGTACTTTCCTAGAAAAGTATTTCATCTTCTGGCTCAACTGGAAAAATAAGCAATTGGTAATTGCTAATGAGTTGGTACTCTTCAGGATTTTTTTGAGGTGACCTTCCATTTTTAAAATAAAAAAGAAATTATTCTGATGGGTTTAAGTATATCATCTCTTCTGCATTCCACATATGGCTTTGTATGAAAAAGAAAGACACAGTTCTAAATGGGTGACTTGGCAGGAATACTGGTGATAGATGATTTTATGGGAGACGGAGTGTGTGTGATAGGAAGAGCAAGCTTGGCCTTGAATGTAGAACTCTGGCCTCTTTGGACCAAATACTGAGAAAGAACAGTGTGCATTTCCCAATATTGTTGTTCCAAAGGTGTGGCCACATATCAAAAGCAAAAATCCATTGCTGGAACAATGAACTTGAAGTTGAGGAAGAATGCTGCAAGCCTCCCTCTTATGTAATGAATTAAGTCCAGGTTTCATATGTGCGATGGCTTAATAGCTGGTAGGTGACCTTTTATTATTTTTTCTTCCACTTAAAAGATTAAGCTGTGCTCAGGACAGAGTTGAAGAGAGAACGAAGAGTCAGTAAATTAGTAGCATCATCCGTTGAGTCATGAGAAAATAAAGGCTTCTACACACACAGAAGAGCTCTGCTTGGCTTACACACAAGTCTGTCCCTTAAATGCCAAAGGCAGTGTCACGTCTTCTTCCCTCCCTAAAGGCTTAGTGCCAGGGACTTGAGCCCCTTTCCTCTTTTTATCATTGAGGGTTTCCTATCCTTTCTGTAGGTAAAAAAATATTCTTCTCACTCCCCTGAAACTGCCCGTGAAGGTCGCCATGGCCTCCACTTTGCTAAATCTAAAGCTCAGCTCTCCGCCTTTGTCTAAATTGGCCTTTCAGCAGAGTTGACACCCTTGATGACTCTCTCTTCTAGCAAACACTTTCTTCTCTTGACTTCCAAGACCTCATACCTCCCCGGTTTTCCACTGACTACTCCTTCCCAGACACTTGCTGCTTCGTTCTCTCTCCGTGGACGTGGCCAGGGCTCAGACCCTACAGCGCTTGTTCTTCTCGACTTGACCCCCTCCCTTGGGAACCTCGTCTGGTCTCCTGGCTTTATATGCTTACAGCTCCCACATGGACATCTCTGGCCCACATCCCTGAATTCCAGACTCATGCAGCCAGCCACCTCTTCTGTGTCTCTACACTTCCATCATCATGTGTCTAGACCCGAACCCCAGATCCGTCCTTCAAGTCAACGTCCCTTGGAGTCTGTTGTGTATCAATTAAGGGCAACTTTGTTCTTCCAAGTGCAGGAAACATCCCTGACTCCTCTCTTTCCCTCACGTTCTACATCTAAGCCTTCGAGAAATCATGAGATCCAGATCTTGTTACACTTCTCACCACCTCATTGTTACCCCTTTAGTCTGACCCACCAGAGCCCCTTGCGTGGGTGATCGCACTTGCGTTGTAACTGATCTCCAGACTTCTGTCCACGTTCTCCTTAATCAACTCAGAGAGCCTGTTAGGTTGTTCAATACACCAGTCAGATGATGTCACTTCTCTGCTCCAAACCCTGAGCGACTCCCTATTTCCTTCAGAGTAAAGGCCACAGTCCTTCTCAAGGCCTGTAGGGCTCTCTCAGATCTGCCCTCTTCCCTACCCATTACCTCTCTGGCTTCCTCTCCTAATAAATCATTCACTGCAGGTACAATGGCCTCTGCTTTTCCTTGACTATTCCAGATGTGATCTGTTTCCATTTTAGGGCCTTTGCACCTGGTGTTCCATCTGCCTGGAACGTTCTTCCCAGACATGTGTGTACTTAACTCCTTCATTTCAAGCCCTTTCTCCAATGTCACCTTCTTCCTGATGACCCTAAGGACTACTGCAGTCTGCAACACCCCCAGCGCTCCTGATACCCCTTTTCTATCTTTTTCCATAACACTTATCCTCTATTAACATACTATATAACATGCTTATTTATTATGCTTATTATTTTTTTACTGTTAGCCTCTCCAACTAGAATGTAATCTTCATGAGAGCAGGGACTTTTGTCTATTTTATGTCCTAACATCTAGTATGGTACGTGGCACAAGTTCTCAGTAGATATGTGGTGAATGAATAAAAGAAAGTTGTGGATGCTGGGAGCCACGGGCTGGCTTTCTCCCAGGTACTGCGACTTGTTCTCTCTCAAGCCTTTTTTTCCCCTCAAGACCCCACTTTCTAAAGTGTTTGTTGTACGGGCTGGGGCCAGGAGTGAAGTCTCCCTTGGGATGGTTTCTGGGAGAGGGAGGAAAAAGAGAGAAGGGAGAGCCTCTCCTGCTCGTGCTGTAATGAGTTGGCTTGTATCAACTTGACTGATGGAGCCAGGAGTTCAGAGGGCCTGGCCTGGTCTGATGTAGTTTGTATTCTGATGTTTTTTCTTAACATTATGTCATGAGCACCTCCCCCACTTTTTTCTTTTCTGTTTTGTTACGAATATTATTCGAATGGCTACATATTTAAAATACAGTCCTAATGACTCAGCCCTGAAAGCTGACATATGTAAGCATGGAGATGATCTTGGATTGCTTTTTTTTTTTTTTTTAAATGTTTCTATCATTCTGTGATTTTATTGCTGAAAATGATGTTTTGTCATCTATAAAAAATCAAGTCTGCTGAAATTGGGAAACAGAATTGTCAAACTTGTTTGAAAGTTTTCCAATGAAGAGTTACAGTAGATATTTAATCCATATGTTAGATATAAATATACACCATCTGACTGACATTAGGGAAGATTTCTAGTGGAATTTCAACAAAAACTTCCACTTTTCTATTGGAATTTTCAACAGAAATTTCCATAATTAGGATATAGATGATAAAAAATGAGTATCCTGATTTTGCACCACTTCCCTTTGAACCTTAGTACCTTTTTTTTTTTTTTAACATCTTTATTGGAGTATAATTGCTTTACAGTGGTGTGTTAGTTTCTGTGGATTGCTTTTAAGAACCAACGGGTAAGATAACAGTTAGGAGCACTGGTTCGAGTTTGGCTCTCTGGGTGAAATCCTGCCTCTGGCCCCTCCCAGCTGTGTGACATTAGGCAATGCACTGAACTCAGCCTTAGTTTCCTCCTCCGTCAAACGGCAGTAGTAACAGTGCCTGTACAGTACCTGGATCTGTCACAGTAACAGGGTTGTTCTGGAGAATGAGAGTTCATGGTTATAAAGCACTTGGAACCTTGCTGCTCCGTGTCATCTTCAGACCAGCATGATTAGCAATGCCTGGGGGTGCTGGTCAGTAATGCAGACTCCTAGGCCCCAGCCCAGACCTGCCAAATCTGAATCTGCATTCTGACAAGCTCCCCAGGTCTTCCTGTGTACACTAATGTCTGAGAAACAGTGACTTCAAATGGTGACCGGGACATATTGAATACTACATGATGTTGGTTCAATTTTGGAGCAGTTCCAATTTTGGACCAGTCAGACCTCTGAAACTTCTTTCTTGTCTGTGTCAAGCAAGCTTTTCTAATAAGTAGCTGTGGGATCCCAGGCCCCTCGCTGTATATCTCCGGGCTTCAGCTTCCTCATCTGTGATGTGAAAGTCAGAAACGAGTAATTTCAGAAACACCCTGCCAGCTCTGGCCCTCTGGGATTCAGTGCTCCTTATCAGTTCACATTTTACTGAACAGAGAGTTTAAAAAGACCAGGATTTCTTTTGGAAACTGGATAAGAGTAAGGCCTTGGAAAAATGTTCACAAATATTCTTGTGGTGCGAGCTAACCATGCCAGAGTTATTGGTCTTTTTTTTTTTTTTTTTAATCTCCCAAGTACATCTTATTCTGTCTTAATGTCTGTTTGACAGCACTCTCTAAGAACCAGCAGGATCTTGGTGCTTTTGGTGGAAGCTACTCCATCATTAGCCTTTTTAGAACAAAAACCAATGCCCTTAAAAATTATCTATATTTTGGTGACATAATTGCTTCATAGGCTATATATTAGAGAGAGCAACAAATTCTAAGAAATTAACCTTCTAAAATGCAGTCAGTAATCACTGTCTGTTAGTCTGGAAAGGCTCCTAGAAAATAGCTCTTATTTTATAGACCAGGAAAATGAAAAGGATGGTGCCTCTCTTGAAAACATTTCCATAACCACTTTCAAGATTTCCAGCACCTTTCCACCGTTGACAGAATGGAGGTCAAACTCCTTGGGCTAGTTGGTAGTCTTGACTCATCTTGATTTGGCCTCAGATCATCTGTTGTGGACTGAATGGTGTTCTCCCAAATTCATATATTAAAGCCCTAGCCCTCAATGCATCTGTTTTTGGAGATAGGGCCTTCAGGGAGGTAATTAAGGTTAAATGAAGTCATAAGGGGTGGAGCCCTAATCCAACAGGACTCATGTTCTTATAAGAAGAGGAAGAGACACTGGAGAGCTTTCTCTCTGTGTACACACAGAAGATAGGCCACATCAGATACACAGTGGGGGGGGGGGGTGGTCTATAAACCAGGAAGAGAAATCTCACCAGAAACCAACCCTGATGGCAGCTAATCTTGGACTTTTAGCCTTCAGAACTATGAGAAAACAAATGTCTGTTTTGTTTTTTTTTTTTTTTACAATTAAAAAATTTTTTTAATTTTATTATTTATTTTGGTTATGCCAGGTCTTAGTTGCGGCAGGCAGGCTCCTTAGTTGCGGTCACAGTCTCCTTAGTTGTGGCACGAGTACTCCTTAGTTGTGGCTCATGGGCTCCTTAGTTGTGGCACGAGTACTCCTTAGTTGCGGCTCATGGGCTCCTTAGTTGTGGCATGTGAACTCTTAGTTGTGGCATGCATGTGGGATCTAGTTCCCTGACCAGGGATTGATCCCATGTCCCCTGCATTGGAAGGTGGATTCTTAACCACTGCACCACCAGGGAAGTCCCAAATGTCTGTTGTTTAAACCACTAGTCCATGGCAGTTTATTACAGCAGACTGAGCAGACTGACACATCATCCTTTTAACTTTCTTATAGCTCCCCTTGGGTGCTCCTCTTCTCCTAGGTGTCCAGGACTTGCCTTCTTCCATATCTTTGCCCCTGGATCCTCTTAGGATAACTTTCCTCTCTATTGTTGGTGTCAAAATCTTAGTAGGGTCTTTGCAGATGTAATTAGTTAAATAGGGTCTCTGCAGATGTTATTAGTTCAGGGTTTTGAAAGGAAATCACGCAGGGGAAAAAGGCCATGAAGATAGAGGCAGAGATTAGAGTGATGCTGCCACAAACCAAGGAATGTCAGGAGCCACCAGGAGTTGGAACAGGCAAGGAAGGATACTCCTCTAGAGCCTTCGGAGGGGAGCACAGCCCTGCTGATACCAACTTTAGCCTCCTGGCCTCCAGAACTGTGAGAGAGTAAATTTCAGTCCCCAAGTTTGTGGTAATTTGTTATGGCAGCCCAGGAAGCTAATATGCCTTTTTTTCTTTTATTCTTTTAATTTTGTTGAAGTATAGTTGATTTACAATGTTGTATTAATTTCTGCTGTACAACAGAGTGACTCAATTATACATATGTATTCTTTTTCATAGTCTTTTTCATGTTCTTTTCCATTATGGTTTATCACAGGATATTGAATATAGTTCCCTGTGCTATACAGTAGGACCTTGTTGTTTATCCATCCTGTATATCATAGTTTACATCTGCTAATCCCAAACTCCCAATCCTTCCCTCCTCCACCCCCTCCCCCTTGGCAACAAGTCTGTTCTCTATATCTGTGAGTCTGTTTTTATTTTTTTTTTTGTAGACATGTTGACTTGTGTCGTATTTTAGATTCCACATATAAGTGATATCATATGGTATTTGTTTTTCTCTTTCTGACTTCACTTAGTATTACTAACTTTACTTAGTATTCCATGTTACTGCAAATGGCATTATTTCATTCTATTTTTATGGCTGAGTAATATTCTATTGTATATATGTACCACATCTTCTTTTTTTTTTTTTTTTTAAACTTATCATTATTATTTTATTTATTTATTTATTTATTTTTTGGCTGTGCTGGGTCTTCGGTTCGTGCGAGGGCTTTCTCTAGTTGCGGCAAGTGGGGGCCACTCTTCATCGCGGTGCGGGGACCGCTCTTCATCGCGGTGCGCGGGCCTTTCACTATCGCGGCCCCTCCCGTTGCGGGGCACAGGCTCCAGACGCGCAGGCTCAGCAGCTGTGGCTCACGGGCCCAGCTGCTCCGTGGCATGTGGGATCTTCCCAGACCAGGGCTCGAACCCGTGTCTCCTGCATTAGCAGGCAGATTCTCAACCACTGCGCCACCAGGGAAGCCCTACCACATCTTCTTTATCCATTCATCTGTTGATGGACATTTAGGTTGTTTCATGTCTTGGCTATTGTAAATAGTGCTGCTATGGACATAGGGGTGCATGTATCTTTTTGAATTATGGTTTTGTCTGGGTATATGCCCAGGAGTGGGATGGTTGGATCTAATATGCCTTTTCTGACACTCCCAGGGTAAAGTTCCCAGAGACACTGTATTTCTTCCCTAGGTTTTCCACCTTCTGGTATAGGCTATTTAAGTGCATCCTGTTGTTTCACCAAGACTGGCTTCTGGAGGGGAGGATCTTTGAGCCAAGAAAATGCTCATCACAGAGCTTTGGGTATTGCAGCCTTCATGGTCCACAAAAATGTCAGTGCTGGACTGTTAAATTTCCTAAGGGGAATACTGTAATGTTAATTGCCCAGGACAAAAAATCTCAGAATGATGAAACCTGCATGTGATACTATCTAGATTAATTTACATGGAAGCATATAGTAGAGAATGAGAGTTTTCTGTACAACTGATTTAGTGGTGGTTTATAGAAACTTTATGAGGAACATTATTATATAGTAGAAAGGGCACCAGACTGGGAATTTAAAACTTTGGTTTGGGGTTTGAGTCAAGATCCTGCTTATTCGTGGCCGTGATGCCTTGGACAAGTCACTCTCTGAGGCTCAGGGTCAGTATCAGCAAAATGAGGAAAAAATTGCCAATGCTGCCTGCCTCATGGGGGTGTTATGAAAATTCTATGAGGTAGGTTATGAGAGAAGGCTCTGGAAGGTGCAAAGCCTCTAAGAGTGTGAGCTGGTTGACCGTTATCAAGTTGTCCTTGTGGAGTCATTGTCATAGTCACAGAGATGCAGGATTTAGATCCATAAGGGAGTTAAAGGATCATGTAATGAACTCCCTAATTTTATATGAAGAAATGATGCCTGAAGAAACTATGACTTATCCATCTGGTTTGAATCAAGGGGACCCACAGTGGGAGCCTGTGCCCCTCCTCACTGAGCTGAGATGCTATGTGTACAGAACAAAGGGCCACAGTGAGCCGGAAACCTGCAAAGCTTCTGCTTTTGCAGAAACTAACCAAACTGAGTTCACCTGACAGAATGGACAATTAGAACAAGTACACAGTTTCCATAAACACAATAAGAACTTTGTAGATAATGTTAAACTCATTTCATAAAATGATTCTTTGGAAGTCATTTTGAAGAATGTGATAAAAAAAATCTTAGCAATCACAGTCTGTTAAGGGCGCAATTTACAATGGCATTTATTTATTTATTTATTTATTTATTAAATTGTTTCTCCTTTTTTAAAAAAATTAATTTATTTTTATTTTTGGCTGTGTTGGGTCTTAGTTTCTGCATGAGGGCTTTCTCTAGTTGCGGCAAGCGGGGGCCACCCTTCATCGCGGTGCACAGGCCTCTCACTATCGCGGCCTCTCTTGTTGCGGAGCACAGGCTCCAGACGCGCAGGGTCAGCAGTTGTGGCTCAAGGGCCCAGTTGCTCCGTGGCATGTGGGATCTTCCCAGACCAGGGCTCGAACCCATGTCCCCTGCATTGGCAGGCAGATTCTCAACTACTGCGCCACCAGGGAAGCCCCTACAATGGCATTTATTCAGGGCTTAGGTTGTAGGGTAATATATCCTAGATTATCTGACAGGGGTGTGGGTTTTTAAGGCAAGTGGATTAGATGGTGATGCCCAGAGAAGACACAAGTCAGCAGCTCTCAACGAAAGAGGAAAATGAATGATTGTGTCAGTGATGTGATGTAGAGATTGACAGCCTAGTGCTTGGACCTGAAACTATTAAAATGCTAATTCTGGTAATCCCACATGCTTGCTGAGGAAGGAAGGATAGAAACCTGTTATAAGGCACTGTAGTTGCAAGTAATCTGTTAACTTTAAAATATCTTTTACTGTGGGAAGGAAATAACAAAGATCAGAGCAAAAATAAATGAAACAGACTAAAAAGACAGTAGAAAGGATTAATAAAACTAAGAGTTGATTCTTTGAAAAGATAAAATTAGCAAACTTTCAGCTAGACTCACCAAGGAAAAAAGAGAACACACATAAAATCAGAAATGAAAGAGGAAATGTTACACCAGATACTACAGAAATATAAGCAATCATAAGAGAATGCTGTGAACAATCATGCACCAACACATTTGACAACGTAGAAAAAATTGATAAATTTCTAAAAACATACAACCTACCATGACCGAATCATGAAGAAGCAGAAAATCAGAATAGACTGATGACTAGTAAGGAGATTGAATCAGTAGTCAAAATGTCTCAACAAACAAAAGTCCAGAACCAGATGGTTTCACTGGTGAATTCTACCAAACATTCAAAATATGTAAAATATAAAAGAGGAGGGAATGCTTCAAAACCAATTTTATGAGGCCAGCATCACCCCGATACCAAGAACAGACAAAGATGCCATAAGAAAAGACTACTACAGTCTAATGTCCTGATGAACATAGCTTCAAAAATCTTCAACACAAAATTTGCAAACTGAATTCAACAGTACATTAAAAGGATCATACACCACCATTAAGTGGGACTTATCCCAGGGATACAAGGATGGTTCAACATCTGCAAATCAGTCGATGTGATATACCACATTAACAAAATGAAAGATAGAAATCGTATTATTATCTCTATAGATGCAGAAAAAGCTTTTGACAAAATTCAACATCCATTTATGATAAAAACTCTCAACAAAGTGAGTATAGAGGGAAGGTACCCCAACATAATAAAGGCTGTATATGATAAGCCCACAGCTAACATCATACTCAGTGGTGAAAAACTGAAACTTTTCCCTCTAAGGAACAATACAAAGATGCCCAGTCTCACCACTTTTATTCAGTATTGTATTAGAAGCCCTAGCCAGAGCAATCAGGCAAGAAGAAGAAATAAAAGGAATCCAAATTCAAAAGGAAGAAGTAAAACTGTCACTATTTGCATATGACATGATATTATATATAAAAAACTCAAAAGATTCCACCAAAAAAACTGTTAGAACTAATAAACAAATTGAGTAAATTTTCAGGATACAAGGCCAACATGCAAAAATCTGTTGGGTTTCTATATGCTAATAATAAACTGTCAGACAAATTCAGAACACAATCCAATTTACAACTGCATCAAAAAGAATAAGATATCCAGGTATAAATTTAACCAAGGAGGTGAAAGATCTGTACACTGAGAACTATAAGACATCGATGAAAGAAACTGAAGGAGATACACATCAATGGAAACATATTCTATTCTTATGGATTGGAAGAATAAATATTGTTAAAATGTCCATGCTACCCAAAGCAATCTACAGATTCAATGCAATCTCTATCAAACTTACAAAGGTGTTTTTCACAGAAATAGAACAAATAATCCTAAAAGTTGTATGGACCCACAAAGACCCCAAATAGCCAAAACAGTCTTGAGAAAACAAAGGTGGAGGCATCATGCTTCCTGATTTCAAGCTATATTACGTGGTACTGGCAAAAACAAACAAACAAATAAAAAACCAGACACTCAGATCAATGGAACAGAATAGGGAACCCAGAAATATACCCACGCATATATGATCAGTTAATTTACAACAAAGGAGCCAAGAAAATACTATGGGGAAAGGATAGTCTCTTCAATAAATGGTGTTAGAAAAATTGGACAGCTACATGCAAAAGAATGAAACTGGACCACTATCTTACACCATACACAAAAATAAATTCAAAATGGATTAAAGACGTGGACATGAAACCTTAAATCATAAAATTCCTAGAATAAAACATAAGTGGTAAGCTCCTTGACATTGGTTTTGGTGATGACTTTTTGGATTTCACACCAAAAACAAAGGCAACAAAAATAAGTGGGACTGCATCAAACTAAAAAAACTTCTGCACATCAACGGAAACCATCAACAAAAGAAAAGGCAACATAGGGAATGGGAGAAAATATTTGCAAATCATACATCAGATAAAGGGTTAATAATCAACATATATAAAGAACTCATGCAACCTAATTGCAAAAAACAAAATTTGATTAAAAAATGGGCAGAGATATAAATAGATATTTTCCGCAAAAAAGACATACAGATGGCCAACAGGTACATGAAAAGATGCTCAACATCACTAAGCATCAGGGAAATGCAAATCAAAATCACAATATTTCACCTCATACCTATTAGAATGGCTGTTATGAAAAAGACAAAAATTACAAGTGTTGGTGAGAATGTGGAGAAAAGGGAACACTTGTGCACTGCTGGTAGGAATGTAAATTGGTGCAGCCATTATGGAAAATATTGGAAGTTCATTAAAAAAATTAAAAATAGAACTACTATATGATAGCAATACCACTTCTAGGTATTCACCCGAAGAAAATGAAAACACTAATTGGGAAAGATATGTGCACCCCTGTATTCATTGTAGCATTATTTACAATAGCCAAGATATAGAAATGACCTACAGGGAGTTCCCTGGTGGCCTAGTGGTTAGGATTCCGGGCTTTTCAGCCCAGAAAAAAGAGTGAAATCTAGTTATTTGCAACAGCATGGATGGACCTTAAGGGCATTATGCTAAGTTACATAAGGCAGACAGAAAAAGAGAATACCTTATGATCTCATGTATATGTGGAATCTAAAAAAACAATTAAAAAAACCCAACATACACCTCATCTCATGGATATAGAGAACAGATTGGGATTGCCTGAGGTGGGGAGTCAGGTGGTTTGTAGGTGGGGCTCGGCGAAAGGGGTGAAAGGTACAAACTTCCAGTTATAAAATATATTAAGTCACAGGGATGTAATATACAGCATGATGACTGTAGTTGACAACACTGTATTGCATGTTTGAGATTAGTTAGGAGAGTGAAGCTTGAAAATCCTCATCACAAGAAAACAATTTTGTAACTATGTATGGTGATGGGTGTTAACTGGACTTAACTGTGGTGCTCTTTTTGTAATATATACAAATACTGAATCATTATGTTGTACAACTGAAACTAGATAATGTTATGCCAATTATTCCTTAAAAAACATCCTTTACTGTTATTTAAAAAAATTATTTTTTACTTTTTAAATTTTTGGCTGCGTTGGGTCTTTGCTGCTGCGAACGGGCTTTCTCTAGTTGTGGCGAGCGGGGGCTGCTCTTCGTTTTGGTGCGCGGGCTTCTCATTGTGATGGCTTCCCTTGTTGTGGAGCCTGGGCTCTAGGCGCGCGGGCTTCAGTAGTTGCAGCACTTGGGCTCAGTAGTTGTGGCTGGCGGGCTCTAGAGCGCAGGCTAAGTAGTTGTGGCCCACAGGCTTAGTTGCTCCGCGGCATGTGGGATCTTCCCGGACCAGGGCTCGAACCCGTGTCCCCTGCATGAGCAGGTGGATTCTTAACCATTGTGCCACCAGGGAAGTCCCAACATCCTTTACTGTTGAGGAAGATTTCATGGTTCATTAGGTGAAAGAATGCTTTATCTTGCTAAGGAAATAAGCAATACGAAGATGAAACATGGGTAATAATGTTTTCAGATGGGAGCTTACTTTATAAAGAAAACATTTGGTGGAAAGGTTCTGTGATTGTGGCAAGGGGTAAGTCTCAAATTAAGGTTCTGCTTTGCTAGATCTATGAAGAGCTATGTCTTTAAATGACTTAACAGGACATTTTCAAGCAACTCAGCACTTGGCAGATTTAATTTTGACAAGCAGAAGCAGGTGGGTGGCTCAGGCTTCTCAACCTTGAGGAGATGACCCCGAATGACTTTGTTTTTTCCTGATAGTTGCAAGATAAAATAAGATTTAATTAAGGAACTTGGGAAAGGTACCTCCATTGTTCAGGTGAAAGGGAGAGGAATTTGTGAGAAATGGAAACAGGTGTAAGGAAAGCACAAGATGATGTAAGCCCTGGGAAGCACACTGGCAAGGCGTCCCTGGGGGTGGTGGTAACTTGCAAGTAACAGTTTCTTTAGGCAAAGAAATGAAACCCAACCAGCAATAGCACTCATACAAGCATGCCTACTTTTGTAACTTCTGAGTTTGAGATCTCTTTTCTGTTTTTCTACGGTTGGGTGAGAGGCCTCAGGGCTGGGGGAAAACATCTCCCTGCGGGGCTTGTGCCTTTTCAGAGCTTTGAGTGGCTTTCAGTGCTTTTGAAAAAAATATGTAACTTTTCTGAAATTGTTTCAAATTGTAACCATCTTGACCTCAGCTTTCATTTTTTTCCTAGTGATTCTATTTTCTTTCTTCATCCCCCCTCCGTCTTCTGCTTCCTCTCCTTTCTTTCCCTCCCAGTCTGGGTAAAATTTCTGGCACCTGGCTTGTTTGCCAGGAAAAAGACAACTGCTTGCGAAGGAGAAAACCCTTTGCTGCGTGCTGGGCTGCGCTGGGATCCGACCCTCCTGGCTGGGATGGATAGCTGGGCTGTGTAATGGTTCCTGGGCTCCTGCAAAGGGAAATGCCCCTCCTCGTACCCCTCTTCCCAGGATGTGGGCAAGTTCAGGGGTTTCCTGAAAGATTTTGAAATCCTTGAAGTCTGCCTATCTTTCCAAAAAATGCTTTGGTAGGTTAATCATTTACTTAACATTTTGTACTTGGGAGCATATGATTGTGGTGACAGAGTATCCTCTGTTATTTGGCTGCTCAGAGAAAACTCTGTGCCCTGCAGTCTGGGGACATATGCAAAGCTGCGGTCAGCAACTGCTGCGAGAATCCGTATGTTGGACTAAACAGGGTTAGAGTGAGGTGTTAGATTTGCTTTTGTTTGTTTGGTATAAAAATTCTATCGGTTTCTCTTGTATTCAAATCTCACACTGCTTTCATAGAAGCTTTGTAAACCAGGATAAAGTTACATTAAACTTTAAAAATTATGACTCCCATTCAATTTGTCCTGTTTCTTCTTTCACATCAGTTTCTTCCACTGTTCTCTTCTTAGATATTTCCATGAGTCTATCTACACCTATGAAATAGAAAATTAATACTAATTGTTTATATAACATGAATTCCCCAAAGACTTACACATGAAGCAGTCAGATAATGATTTAAAAATTGTTACTTCAGTTCTTACATTTCATTTCAGCTTCCTCCCCTCGCTTTCCTCCCCCTCCTCCTCTTCTTACTCCCCCTCCTTCTCCTTCTCGCTTGACATTTTTTTTTCTCTCTCTCTATATATAGATACACACACATAAATATTTAATAATTTTCTAAACCTTGATCATTTGATTAAGGTAGTGTTTGCCAGGCTTCGCCACTGTAAAGTACTGTTTTTCTCTTTGCAGTTAAACAGTTTGTGAGGAGATGCTTCACGACTGCATAAATATCCTGTTCCATGTGAAATTTTCACCCATACATGTTAGCGTCCATGGATAATTTCCTAAATCCATCATGCCGTTAATAAATGTAGAAGAAATGATGGAGATAGAATATCAAAACTGTTTTTATAACAGATTATCTGCGACACTCACTTTACTATCCTACAGTGTATTTTATAGATGATATAACCGATGGACACAACTGTAATATAAAGGAGAAATGAAGGAATAGTGATTTATAGTAAAAATGATGTGTATTTCAGTATGTGGATGCGTTGGCACTTCTACACGAGAGGACGCATTGAGGGAATCGGATGTGGTGATGGGACAGATACAGCAGAGGGGGCTTGCTGACACTGATGGCTCACATTCAGTGGCATTTTGTTAGTAACGTGATTTTTGAAAATAGTGAACAACTCTTGGTAAAATTTGGAAGAAAATAGTGCAAAATGTCCTCAACGTATGCCACAGTAGCAATCCTCCCCAAATCCCCAAAATACATTAAAATACTGCAGAAATTGAGTTTAAATCTAAAACACATACAAAGGGTTTAGACAATTATAAATAGGGTGTTCACCTACATGACTGTGGGGCGAGAGCCTCAACATCACATAGGATGTGGAAGAGTTCCTTGCCCCGTGGCAGCAGCCCGCTTACTCGAGGACATGTGCCATCTCTGGTCTGCACCCACTAGATGCCTTTGGCATCCTCTCACCATTGAGACAATAAAATAACCCCCGCAGATGTCCAAAGTGTCCCCTGGAGGTGGTAATATTAGTAGAGAAGCACTGTTTTAAGATTTCTCATAAGCACAGATTGCTGCCCTCCACCAAAAAAAAAAAAAAAAAAGCATATATTGATTTTTCTCTTGGCATTCTGTGGTAATTTTCTTATTCCTCACCTGTTTGCTTTAGACTTCTTTGTGTCTTATAGGTCTTGGACGCATGAGACTTTTCTATTTCCACAGATGCATAAGGTGTTGATTTGAGGTTTTGGAGAAGAACATCAAGTAGCATGATCCACCCAACTGACCACTTTGTGGGGATGAATGCAAAGATTAATATTCCCTTCAGTAAGACCAGAAAGACAAGAGACATTTCCTAGAACTCAAACCAAGGCTCTGAACATTCCATACACTTCTCCCTGTCAAATTTTGCAGGTGTCTTTAACTTCACTTTAAAAGTTTTTGCCCCTCAGTGTTCCTAAATGTAGATTAAAATCTGTAATGGGAATGGATTAGATAACGGGAAGGTCTGGTTTGGGAAGGCTGTCATGCCACGTTGAAACGAGAAGCATCATAAACAAGTGCTTGAGTGACCAGCAGTCCAATCATGGAGACCCAGCCTGTTGCTAATCTTCTAAGTAATCAAGGATGTTTTGACAAAAGAGGGCCCGGACCACCTGATTAATTCACCTGATTAATGAATCTGTTATAAACAATAATAATGTAAACTAGTGAAAGGAATCTTAAGGGGAATTCTGTTTGATCTGAGGGGTTTTTGTTGACTGAGTTTGGACACACATATTAACAAGGACATGCCATGTCACTATTTGTCATCATTGGTGTCGTTGTTGAGTCAGTTTTCTCTCTCTCTCCATCTTTCTCTTTTGCTTCCTCAGACCTCCCAGAATTTGCTTTCTCTACTGCTTTCATGTTCCAACCTTTCAGGCTTGATGAGTCTGATGTCTGCCTGAGCTGACCAAACGGTTTCATGACCTTCCTGCTCTAAAATCACATTTACACATTTTCATAGGTCAGCAGCAGGGAGAGACTGGCAGTGTCCACCAAGTGAAGATGGGGTACGTTAATTTTGTGGTCTTTTCGCTCTGTGGGTTTTTTTCCTTTGTTCTTTCAGATTGTTTTATGCAACCTTCCCTTATCGAGAATCTTTTTCCCCTAGGAGTGTCCTGGGTGCGTTGACCCGGGTCGTTACTGCTTTGGCTTGCGGCAACATAAACTGGCGTGACAGGACAAAAATGAGTTGGTTATTTCAGCTGTGTTTGCTGGGAGTTTCATTCACAATAGAAGGGAGGCAGAATGTGTAGAAAATGGGAACACATAGCTCCTCATTATCCCTTTGTTGTATCATCCATTCAGGGAATGTTTACAGAATTCCTTTTATGCTTCCTAGTAGGAGACGGTGAGTATGGTAGGAGGCAGGGAGGTGGTACAAAGAATTCGGTGAGGCATTGGATAGCTTGGCTTGCCCTCCTGGTACCCCCTCTTACCAGCTCACATGTCTGAACCTGAGGATCCTTAAAAAATACCTGATTTGTCTACAGTTCAGTGTGATCGCGAAGGTCAAATGAAGCAAGAAAATTTCAAGTATGATTTAAAAAATTTTTTTTTACAACAAGACACAGGGCAGCTTTTTGAGACTTGGGAGTTTGGGGAGTCTGGGGTACAGGGGTGCCAGCCCACCAGATGGTAACTCTGCATCTCTCAGGGCCGCTGAGAGGACCACGCATTACAGAGGCAACCCTTTGAATGAGGGTGGAGTGGGCAAGGCAACAAGCTAGCTGTCCTATTGTCTCTTCAGCCTCAAGATGTCAGCATTGAACTCATCACAACTTAACCTTGGCTTGAGGCCACCACCTGCCCTTCGTGGTCCTCTCTGGCCCTAATACCCCAGCCTTTTGAAGTTGATGGCCCGGAAGGTGGCCACGTCCTCCCCCAGTTTGATCCTTGGCTGCACCAGCAGGGCCAGACGCAGGACCGGAGTGGACATGGCTTGGACAGCTTGTATTGTCCCCACTGTGGCCTCACAATTCTGTTTACTGCATCTGCCAAGAATGGAGACTATGGAGAATAGGTTTTCACTGAATAATTCAGAGTGTGTGGAACAAAATCAAACAGCAAATGATAAAGCTGGAGAAAAAGGACTGGATTTAGGGTTAGACGATCCACGGCCGAGTCTGGGCTCTCTACTTAGCTCTTGTAAGGCTTTGGTAAAATTGCTTCATCTTTTTGCACCTCCGTTTCCCAATCTGCAGGAAGAGGCTAATGATGGCTGCCACGATCCTGTTACAGAAGTATCGTTGAGAGTCAGATGGAAGGGTGTATTGGGATGTTATCAGCTGAACTGTTCCCTGTGGCACAATGAACACACAGCAGATTTGGGTGGTTTCACTGTTAAAAAAAAAAAAAAAAGCAACTGGAATTTATTGAGCATTTATGATGAACCTGACAATGTTAGACATTTTATATGTATAATCACATTAATCTTCATAACAAACCTCTGAGGTAGGTACTGTTATCTCCATCTTTGTCAGAGAGGTTAAGTAACTAGCCGAAGATTACACATTGCCAAGTGTGTAATTCAAATCCGGGTTAGGCTGACTCTCACATGACACCTGCTGCCTCGTGGAACTAATATCTACTTTGACCCTAGGCACTATATTAGTGATTTCTGTGCTTGGATATACAGAGATAGAACAAACAAACAAAACACAAACCCTCAAATCTAATCTTTGTATATTAATCCAAAAAGGACTTCTGTCTTTGAGAAAGGAAAGGCCAGGCTAACCAAATGAATCAGAGAGATTAAAAACTGAGGGTTCTTCAAACACCGCACCTAAATGGGCATTTAATCTGGGAGTATTAGGAGGAGATGTCGACTGACCGGACTGCTGTGAAAGTCCATAGGGAGAGTGAATATCCCTTGTGATTGCCTGGAGCCAAAACACATGCTGTCAGCAGGTGGTTGGATCCACAGATCCAGCTGAATCTGGCTGCCGGGAAGCATTTCACATCATCCTTTCTGGCCAGAGCTAAAACTTGCTAGATTCAAATGAAAACTACTTGACAGGAAGTGCAGAGATTTCATGGAGAAATGTGTGAAGTGGAAACTCAAGTGTAAACCTCTAACTGTTTTGTTTCTGGGGATCTAGGGGAAGGTTTAAGAAGCTGGGTATTTTAGATTCCTGGCCGTATCTTTAGAGTCACATTTTAAAACTTGTCCCTGGATTGCAGGAAGACAGAACAACAATACAGCCATTTGGTACGACTTGTTATAAAACTTAGCTAGTGCTTTTTAAAAATAGTTGCAAACCAAATTAGCTCTGGGCACCTGCTGGAGCTTAGTGTGTTTTCAGATAGACTTGTTTGCTGTCAGCCAAAAAAAAAAAAAAAAAAATCAACCCAACAAAACCCTCCACCCACATGGTTTATTATAAAACCTGACACTCCTAATGCTTTTCCAAGCCACTTCTCTTAGATCAAATCATTCAAATAAAGAAAAAAGACATTTGACATTTTGAAAGAATGGGGCAAATTATCTGTTGTTAGATATGTTCCTCAGAAAGGGTCAGGGAAGAAGAAAGGTGGATATTAAACAATGTGATGTATTAATCACATTGTAAAAGTTTTTCTAATTCCTTATGTGAAAAATTTCAACACTGATATTATAATATGGCTGGAATTTGGGGATTTACAGTTTTACTGGATAGGCCCCTTAAAGCACCTCTGTTATCATACTATTTATCCAAGATGTGCATGGACAGCTGTTTCAAGCGATTTGGACATTTTATTTATTTATTGGACTGAAGAGATATAGATGATGTCTAAATGAACAGTGGCAACAATTATAGCAAACAAAAATGGCAAAAATCATTTCATGGAGATTTTATATTTTAGGCAATAGCAAAAGCTGTTAATTGCTCACAGAGGATACTGAAATCTGGACCAACATTGACAAATGAGAAACTCATTTATGAATTCTGAGTGCTCTGGGAGTGACTTAGGCTTTGCAGACCTTACCTAAATTTTCACCTCCACTGGTTCTCTGACTGCAGTTCAAAAACAATTATATTTTATGATACGTATGTTTTATATGGCAGAAAGGCTCGGAGAAGCCTATCTTACCGTCATTAGGTACATGTCATTGAATAAAATACAACTGACTTACTAGTGATTCACCCTGCTTTCCTGAATAATTTTGAATAATTTCTTTCCTAAGCACTGCAGGCTCTTGAAATCAAATTGGTATCATAGAAGTCCTGAAGGGGGAATTGTAATAATAATAATATGGATAATGATGCAGCTCCCGCTTATTAAATACCTGGTACTGAAATACTTTCTATGCATTTTTGATGTACTTGATAACAATCCTGTAAGACAGTTATTCTTAGTCCAATTTTATAAAGGGGGAAACAGCAGCTTAGCATGCACACAGTTAAAAACAAGGGAATGTTAGAATTTGAATCAAACAGCCTGACTTAAAACAATGTTGTTTCCATTATACAAGGGGCAAAAACAGTCAGAGAGAAGGTAAAAGGAGACATTTACTCCACAAAGTGACCCACAAAACGGCAAACTTGCTTTACTCCCCTGCGGAGGGTTTTGAAACCCGAGACATAAATATGATATAGAAGCACATTCTCGTTAACTCTAAACGAGGAGATGCAGGTCAAAACTTGTAGAAATTCCCTAGACGCCCTTCTAAACAGGTGTGGTTTAAATTAACCCAGGGTAGCAGAGTAACAAAAGCTGTCTTATTTGTTTGCCGGTAGGACTGGTCAGATATAACCATTAAAATGTGTGAGTTCTCTATTGAGTAATCCACTTTTGCCATGGAAATCTTAAAATAACTTCTTTTTTCTGAAGGTGAAGGCTTGCCAATTCTCCTTTCACTGAACCCCAAACCCTATAATTTTTACTAAGTACCCGAGAGTCTCACAAATGCTAATACTAGAGCATTTTAGTCTATCACAGAGATTTTGTTTAAATTATCATTGCAAAGTCAGATTCAGTACTTCCTACAACTATTTGAAATGAATCTAGATATACCAAATAAAGCAAAGTATTTCAGTGGAGTTAGTCCCTGATCTGCCTTATGGGTAGCAATTGAGTTAAGCCTTTGGCTTTATTTCTCTGCACTATTATTTAAGGTTATCCGATAGGGTTGAAGCATAGCATTGTTATTTATGTATTCAGTTATTCACCTCACAGTATTTAGATATTGGTTTAGCAACCTGAAAAAAAATATTTATTGGTCTTGGACTCGGTTTCCTTTTTCTTCTTTACAGAGAGAATTCAAGCTCTGTATACATCCTTGTCTGTACACCTGTGACCAAATCAGAACGTATGAGAAATTTGTTCAGCCTCATTTTCCACCACTGTTTATACAGCTGAATCATGTGTTAAGTATCTGGAAGCATCTCCCACTACTAAATTAGCCCTCAACTAATTGGACCGGAGTTAAAAAAAATCCTATCATGATTTGTCTGAGGTTATGTAGCCTTGGCTAAAAATACCCTGTCTCATCCTTATAGTACATGAAAACATTGTAAATATCATATAAATAAACAACTGAGGGGCTTCCCTGGTGGCGCAGTGGTTGAGAGTCTGCCTGCTAATGCAGGGGACACGGGTTCGAGCCCTGGCCTGGGAAGATCCCACATGCCGCGGAGCGGCTGGGCCCGTGAGCCACAACTGCTGAGCCTGCGCGTCTGGAGCCTGTGCTCCGCGGCGAGAGAGGCCGCGGCGGTGAGAGGCCCGCGCATCGCGATGAAGAGTGGCCCCCGCTTGCCACAACTGGAGAAAGCCCTCGCACAGAAACGAAGACCCAACACAGCCAAAATCAATCAATCAATCAATCAATCAAAAACATACGCATCTGATTCAAGATCCTCATTAAAAAAAAAAAAAAAAAAAAAAAAAAATAAACAACTGAATGGCGATGCATTTATCTCATGATAAATGTAATCATGAGATGTCCCCTAGTTGAAATCTTTCTTTACTGTCCCCAAGCTGTTATAAACCTTTTCTCTTACTACCCAAATTGCTTAGGTCAAATCTTTTTCTTACGCAAGACTACCTGCTGGGACATAGCACTTCTTTGCGCGTATTATCAAAAGGTACCTCCCTGGTTGGACTAATTCCATAAAGATAGCCCTTCCTCTGGATCAGGCTGAGGCAGCTGTGTGCCAGCTCTGTGTAGACTGGATCTCAGCCCCACTTGTCTTTCTTTGCTGTGTATGGTGTCCTGTTCTTATGCTGTGTATAGTCTGTCTTGTATTACAGATATTTGCATTTTATCATTCATTCAATCAACAAATGTTTAGTGAGCACCTCTTATAAACCAGGCACTGGTTAAGCTCTGGAGAATACAATAGTGAATAAGACCCTGCCCTCAAGGAACTCATAATTTAGTGGGTGAGAAAGATGCTTGGGTCAGTGTCACAGCAGCAAACAGATAGCATATCTATAGACTAAACTGAAGAGGATCTAATAAAGAGGTAATCACAGGTCAGCGTGTAGGGCCCTCAGAAGGGACAGTGCAGGGTCTAGAAGCTAATTATGCAGGGCTTCAGAAGGGCCGATGGAAGGAAGCAGTTACTGGAAACTACAGAGAGAGAGAGAGCACGCATGCGAGCGAGCGCCAGGGTCTCTGGCTGGAGCTGAAATCTTAGATGGAGGGATACAGATTGGGACTGGGGGGGGCTCTACAGTTAGGGAAATGGGTGGAGAGAATAAACACCCCGTCTCACTCTACTTCTGTCCTCTGATCTTCTCCTGATGTTCCTCAATCAGAGGTCAGGGGGCAAGGAAGTTCACAGACATAGTCCTTAGAGGTCAGCTTTCTGGGAGCAGAGAACAGGGTGGAAGAGAGGGGAGAGTAGATCTGGAGGGGCACAGTTCACTCCTCTCCCCTCTCTATATCCACTCTTGTCCTTCCCTCAGGTAAGTGTTTGTGTCCCAACACAGTGTCCCACTGAGAGTCCCATCAGTTAATCATCGATACTGATGTCATCAATCTGGTTGTACTCGCAGCTGAAAATGTTAGCAATCACCAGCGTTCTTCACATAAAATCATGAGGATATGGGGGAGGAAGGGGAAAAATAATACGAAGTATTGCTGCTGGTAACCCCTGTTACCAGACTTAACTGGTAACCATTGTTGCCTTTGTTCAGCAGCCAATCCATGCTTCCTCTGCTAGCTTCTCACCGGGATAGAGTGCTTTACTTAGTGAGGTGGTCCAAACCTTCATTCCCATGGGATATGCATCCTTGGATGTCTGTCTTAATTGAGTTGCTGCAATTTTCCATTGACCAGGGCTATTGGGCAAGAGAGTACTAGGAGGTGCTCTAGTGGGTCTCTGTGTTTCAAACACAGTCCTTCATACCTCCATTATGTAACAGCAATTCAATTGTCTCCTGGTAATTGGGATCAACCACCTTGGCCACTAGAGCAAACTTATTCCTCTACCTGTTGACTCAGCAGCATGAGAATTTCAAAAAGCTCAGAATTCATCAGAACAGTGACTGTGTTTCCCTTGGGCACTAAGATGTCTAAATCCACTGAGCTCAAAGTCACGTTGACAGGACACAAAATTTCTTTGAGTTGCAGGGAAGATGAAAAAATTCACTAGATATAATAGTGAGAGGGAGTGCTTTTACCTTCTCCCTTTGGTTCCTGGACCCATGAATTCTGGCTCTGGAGGACATAGAACCACCTAGTGGAAACTGGTTTAGGGCATATACTGCATGCTGTAGGATAGCACGCCAGCCTCACAGTGTCTGCCAGTGGTCTCCCAGCTGGTGCCGTAGATGATCTTTAAACAGGCCATTCTATCATTTTATCAAGCCAGTTACCTTTGGATGAAAAGACCAGTCAATTATATATATGCAAGATCATTGCTATTCTTCCTTTGCCTTAAAATATTTCCTCTGGATGGAGCATGTGTGTGGAACACTAATGGCAATGATTAAAGCATTCTGTAAGTCCATATGGAGGTGCTGGAAAAAGCACTTCAGGCAGGGAAGACAAATCTGTACCAGAATATGAGTCTAAAACATGTGAGGACAAATTTTCACTCCTTCCATCATGGAAGAAAACCAATGTAACTCCAGGTGACTGGTTGGACCTCTGGGAAAATCATTTTATATCAGGGGTTTGGTGTTGGCTTCTACTGTTGGCAAGTTGGACACTCAGGAGAGGTGGTAGCTGGATGAGCTTTGGTGAGCCCATGCCTAGCCTTTATCCCTGTTACTGTGGCCATTTTTCACATGGGCCCATTGCGCGAACACTGAAGAGGCTAAGGAAAGAGTCTGCTGTTAGAAATTGAATAGGTCATTTTGTCTACCTGATGGAGTAGACAGGATCACTCCTTCAAAGTGATCCTTCTGGTGAATATCTTCATACTTCATGTCCATTCTAAGAGTCCATCCACATATCTCTCCCCAACTCACCCTCACCGCCAATTTCCCAATTTTATTTTCGAGTCTGACCAGCCAGCCACACTATTAGCCCCTGCCCATGAGTCAGTGTAGGTCTAGACCTCAGTGGCTTTTCCCTTCTCGTGAAGCAGATAACCCAAAGTTCTGCTTGTGGGGAGGGTTTATACTAACCACTATCTTTCAGGGATGGCCTGAAAGGCATAGAGTGCAGATGTATCTGTTACCAGGACCAAGCATTTTCTTCCTCTTTTAACTAATTAAAAGAAACTCCCAACGACCCCCTAGGTGGATTGGGGGAGAGATGTCCCTTCCAAACATGCTGAGTCTGATCTGTATTGTACAATTTCTAATGTATAATGGAATGCTGCTTTGAACAGCCAATTTTGTGATTTGGTGGATCAGATAAACACCCAGTTCATGATAGACAGTTCAAATTGCAATGCCATTTGATGCCCCATGGTCTGGCTTTCACTCTCTACCAGGGCTTGGGAGTAAGCCAGATGCTGCCTTGCAAATGGAGAATCATTGTTAGCAAAAGAGGGCATGGCTTGTTGAAGACACATTTGTGGCACCAACAGGTAGTATCTCTTGCAAATTCTCTTACAGAAGAGGAGCTGAGTCAGATTTTGAAGGATGACTAATACTTACTGGGTGGGTAGACAGGCTATTGAACAGCATGTACATAGATAAGAAAAAGTGAAATAACAGAATACTAAGGTAGTTTAGTATTCCTGGATTATGGAGTATAAGGAGGCATGCTTAGGGTCCTGGTCACAGAGGCCCATTGAAGCCTGGCAGAGGAATCTATTGAATTCTTTTAAGCAGAGGAGTTATCTTACCTCTTTAAGGAAATGGACTATTCTTTGTATCTCTTCTGGTGTCTTGTACAGTTCCTTTCAATAATTGATTATACAAATTATTTTGAAATGGACTATTCTTTGTATCTCTTCTGGTGTCTTGTACAGTTCCTTTCAATAATTGATTATACAAATTATTTTGTTAATTGGAAATATGGTTAGTTACATATCGTGTCACTTATTACTGTTCACAACTTTTTCTACTAGGCCTCTCTCTCTCTCTCTTCCCCCCACCCCCCATGTAAATGAGACTGCATGGGGACACTTAAATGAGAATTGCCTCCTATTCTGCTATTGGATTCTCATCATTATAATTTCTAAATCTATTTGCCAAGTTCTTTGCCAAGTAACTTCCTAAGAAAAAAAGGTTTCACCTCCTCACTTCTATGAGTAAGATTCTAATGCAAATATATCCCATCTGTTAACCTTTTTGTATTGCCTTACTGCATGTAAAAGTATTTTGCCTAAGGTACATGAAATATTCTATGGATAATGAGCCTTGTGTTTTGTAAGTGCATAGTGTTTTTAAAACATGAGTGAATCCATTGCTAAAATATTTATAGTCTAGTCAACATACACAAACTTGAAGAGTGATCAGTTGTGGTAACAGACATCCAAATCTTAAAAATATTTCGAGAAGTATATTACCTTACATAGTAGAATGGCATCAACCCTGAAACATTGCTTCCATATTTGGAAATTAAACTTTTGTTGTTCTGTGACAGGAATGGGGCATAGCACCAATGAAAAGTGCCATCTGGACCAGGATCCCAGGAGAGAGGGAATAGAAAACAAATGGTGGATCAAAAGTTTGGATGAGAAACTCACGCAGCATTTAGAGTAGGTCTGAGCATGGCGTGCCTTTGATTTCAAAGACGGCTCCGTGCATGGATAAGTTTTGTAGACCATGGAACGCAGCCATAACTGGCCCTAAGGGAACACACGGAACACTGGGTGATAAAAGTGAAGGCAAAGATCAAGTTTGCAAAGGAAGCATGAAGGAAGCATTAACCAGTATACCAGGATTTGAAGTCCCTTCAGCAAACATTCTGAAAACATGCAGATGTCACTCAGCCATTGAGCAGGGCTTCCAATTTTGTGGCATTGGAGTTGAGTCTTTGGAGAGCTGGGGGTTGGTAATATTGTCTATCAATAAGAAAGAGGTGGAGAAGCTTTTTATTTATTCATTTGTTTTTATTGAGGCATAGTTAATTTACAATATTATATAAGTTTCAGGTGTATAATATAGTGCTTTACAATGTTTAAAGATTATACTCCATTTATAGTTACTATAAAGTATTGGCTATATTTCACGAGTTGTGCAACAGGAGTCCCCAACCCCTGGGCCACAGACCAGTACTGGTCCGTGGCCTGTTAAGAACCAGGCCACACAGCAGGAGGTGAGCGGCTGGCAAGCAAGTGAGGCTTCATCTGTATTTACAGCTGCTCCCCATTGCTTGCATTACTGCCTGAGCTCCGCCTACTGTCAGATCAGTGGCGGCATTAGATTCTCATAGGAGTGCGAACCCTACTGTGAACTGCGCATGTGAGGGATCTAAGTTGCAGGCTCCTTATGAGAATCTAATGCCTGATGATCTGAGGTGGAGCTGAGGCTGTGATGCAAGTGCTGGGGAGCGGCTGCAAATACAGATTATCATTAGCAGAGAGGTTTGACTGCACAGAGACCGTGATAAATCAATTGCTTGCAGACTCATATCAAAACCCTATCAGTGAGTGGCAAGTGAAAACAAGCTCAGGGCTCCCACTGATTCTGCATTATGGTGAGTTGTATAATTATTTCATTATATATTACAATGCAATAATAATAGAAATAAAGTGCACAATAATTGTAATGTGCTTGAATCATCCCGAAACCATGCCCCTGCCCAGTCTGTGGAAAAATTGTCTTTCGTGAAACCGGTCCCTGGTGCCAAAAAGGTTGGGGACTGCTGTTGTACAATATATCCTTGTAGCTTATTTTATACCTAATAGTTTGTGCCTCTTAATCCCATACCCCTCTATTGCCCCGCCCCCCTTCCCTGTCCCCACTGGTAACCACTAGTTTGTTCTCTATATCTGTGAGCTGCTGGACGTTTGTTGAGGATTTTTATCTTTCCTGGAAATCTTTTTTTCTGTTATTTCTATGAGTATTTCTTCTCTCTGTTCTTTTTGGAATTCCTATTAGGCAGATGTTGAAACTTTTGAATCTTTTTTTTTTTTCCCATATTCACCTTTTGTTGTTGTTGTTGTTGTTCTTTTTTTTTTTTTGGCTGTGTTGCATGGCTTGTGGGATCTTAGTTCCCTGACCAGGGATTGAACCTGGGCCCCCAGCAGTGGAAGTGCAGAGTCCTAACCACTGGCCCGCCAGGGAAGTCCCTCCATATTCACCTTTTATTTGACCTTTTTGAGCTGTGTTCTAGGAGGATCCTTAGTTGTATATTCTAGCTAAGTGTTCATCCTTCAGTTATATCTTTTCTGTTACTCAGTACATTTATTGAGTTTAAAAATTTTTTTCAATAATTACAGTCTTCCTTTTGAAGGCCCCTAGTTGTTTATAATGTGTTTCTGCTAAAAGAAGAATTCTTCTTATTCCTCTGAGGATGTTAACTATATGTTCCATACATACTTCTTTTAAAGTCTCATTTGTTATCTTTGTTTCTTTGGATATTAGTTTATCTATATGATGACTGTGATCCCTTTCATTCAGAGGATTACTTTTCCTTAAATATTTGCTAGATTTGCATTCTCATCTGGGATCTGAGCTCCTAGGTTTGTCTGTCTCTGCTGTATCTGATTACCTGGCCTGTTTCCAGGATTCCAGGCAGAGAAGTAGCCTGTGGCCTCCTCAGTGATGGAGGCTTTCCCTTCCTTCTGGGTGGCAGTGAATCCTGTACCAAGTCCTGACTACCAGGGGGGACATCTTCCTGGTTGTGCATTGCTCCTTGCTAGGGACGGGAGCCTCTACTGAATCTGCATGGCACAAGGAGAAAGGTCAAAGGGTTCGAACTTCCTGGATGACTCTGCCTCAAGCAGTCACCCTTCTGGTTGACTCTGGATCCTCTTTTGTTCTTTTTTTAAATTTTATTATTTTTTTATTGAGGTATAGTTGTTCTACAGTGTTGTGTTAGTTTCTACTGTAAAGCGAAGTGAATGAGCTGTATGTATACATACATCCCCTCTTTTTTGGATTTCCTTCCCATTTAGGTCACCAGAGAGCACTGAGTAGAGTTCCCTTTGCTATACAGTAGGTTCTCATTAGTTATCTATTTTATACGTATTGGTGTATATATGTCAATCCCGGTCTCCCAATTCATCCCACCCCCGCTTTCCCTTGGTGCCCGTATGTCTGTTCTGTACGTCTGTGTGTCTGTTTCTGCCTTGCAAACAGGTTCATCTGTACCATTTTTCTAGATTCCACGTATATGTGTTAATATACGATATTTTTTTTCTCTTTCCGACTTAAATCACTCTGTATGACAGTCTCTAGGTCCATCCACGTCTCTACAAATGACCCAATTTCGTTCCTTTTTATGGCTGAGTAATATTCCATTGTATATATGTGCCACATCTTCTTTATCCATTCATTTGTCAATGGGCATTTAGGTTGCTTCCATGAAATAGAATTGCCATATGACCCAGCCATCCCACTACTGGGCATATACCCTGAGAAAACCATAATTCAAAAAGACACATACACCCCAATGTTCATTGCAGCACTGTTTACAATAGCCAGGACAATGAAGCAACCCTCTTGTTCTTTTCATCTGTTGTCTCTCAGCTTGGAGCCCAAAGATACTCTCATACTCTTCATCAGTTCTGTCTTTTGTGTGTTTTGGCTATTACTTCTTCCTTCAATATAAACTCATCTGCCTTTAATTTTTTAGGAACTTTTATAATTTCTGGTCATTGAGGACACCAAGTCTTCTTTTCTAGTGCTGTTTTCAATTAAAATTTTTTTCTTGTCATTTATGGGAATTGAGATGAGAGAAAGGTTTTAACATGTTCTTAGTTTGCAATCTTGATCTGATCTCCTCCTGGTCTATTATAAAGCATGTTAGCCCAGTTTAAAGGAAGTACATCAGGGCTTCCCTGGTGGCGCAGTGGTTGAGAATCTGCCTGCTAATGCAGGGGACACGGGTTCGAGCCCTGGTCTGGGAAGATCCCACATGCCACGGAGCAGCTGGGCCCGTGAGCCACAATTGCTGAGCCTGCGCGTCTGGAGCCTGTGCCCCACGACGGGAGGGGCCGCGATAGAGAAAGGCCCGCGCACCGCGATGAAGAGCGGTCCCCGCACCGCGATGAAGAGTGGCCCCCGCTTGCCGCAACTGGAGAAAGCCCTCGCACGAACTGAAGACCCAACACAGCCAAAAATAAATAAATAAATAAATAAATAAATAAATAAGAAAATCCTTTAAAAAAAAAAAAAAAAAAAGGAAGTACATCAGTGTATCAGGCAAGTAATATTAATTCTACCACTGAATTCTACTGGAAATTTATACTGTGAGTTTATGTTAAATATATTAACATTTATTAATTTCCTGCTTGTTAATGCCTTTAGTTCGGCCTTCTCAAAAAATCCTGAGATATATCAGTTCTAAGATAGGAAAGTAGAGGCATATAAGGAGAGGTGAAATAATTTACCCAAAGTCTAACAGATAGAAAGAGACAGAGCCAGGATTCATACCTATGTCTTGCTATGACAACAGTTTCCTTCCTTTAAAGACAAAAGGTAACAATAATGAACAATGTCCTCACCGTGGGATATCAATAAAATACAGTTAGCACTCACTAGAGTGGGTTCTGTTAGAAATCCTGAAATCAGCAGTTACTGATTATCAAGGATAATTTGTCAATAAATCACTGAGCTGACAGCATTTTTCAATTTCATTTTGTTGCCTTGTCAATAAGATTTATTCTTAGAGAAATTTGTGAACTGTTAGTGCTATTTCAGTGGGCAATGCACATAAATGGTGTGTACATATTGGTAAACGTCTCTGCGGTGTTGGCAAGTGAGAGGTGTTATTTTGCACTGATTTTTCTCATTGCTTTCAGCTGAGGTTTATTTTCATATAAGCAGTAATTACAGAAAACGAGTGCCTGTGAGGGTAAATGTAGTTATGCTGGTTAAAGAGCATTATAATGTATTATGTGGCATGCTATAATTGTTGAAGTTATTTCACAGGAAGCAAAAAAGCTTTCTCAGCAATTGTGATACATAGGGTTCAGGTCAATAAAGTCAGAGATTGTAGATGATTTAAGCTTTTGTGAAGTCTATGCTGTGTTGTTCAAGAAGCATTTTTGGAGAATCTGCCATAGTAAACATTTGGGAAATGATAGATGCAGAAATAAAAATACTTCTGTATTTTAGCTGAGAAGTTTTAAATACACAAGTGCCAGAGGACTTAGAAATGTTGTTAGAGTGCAATGGGGTCCATCAGAGAAGGTGGGTGGCATGGAGCTGGGTTGGCAGTGGTATTGAATCCCAGTTGAACAACCTTCTTTGCTGTTCGATTTCCTTGATGTAGAGTCAAGTAAAATACAACCTACCTCCCAAGGTTGTGAGTTAATGGATGGAAATTCCTTAGCATTCACTTTCAACCAATCATTTGAGACAAGTTTCTTAAACCAAATTCACACACCTTTCTCAATCCCTTTCTGGTTTCCTCCCTGCCCCAGGGTCAGCCTAGGGGCTGATGTCAGAGCAGACCAGAGGAGAAAAGCCTGAAGAGCCACCTCTGAGGGACCTGGAATCAGTTGTTGCCTCCTTAGGGGCTTTGGTCCAGATGATATAGGTGGGACTCATGCAGATAACTTTGTGCCTAAAATTCTAAGTCCGAAGTAGTGAGCGTGTGTTACATTCATGACTGTTCATCATCTTTTGTGTGGTCTTTCTATATTTAGGGAAACCTCTCTTATAGTGAATTTTTACCTCCTTAATATTAGAAGTAGATGCAAATTTCAAATCTTTTTGCCATGAGGATGCAAGTATGGGACCCAGACTCTGCAACCAGATACATCTGCGTGAGTCTGCAGTTCACACATGAAGAACACGAGAAAACATGCTGGGATTGGAGCCTCCGTTTTTGGTGGAACTGGTGACCATGGCAGCATTTCTGCCAGTGCTTAGTACGATGCTGGTTTCCTCATCTGGCCAGTTCTGTGGGTTGAAATTGGGCTTTGTTTTTAAAAGGTAAGCCTTGCATCTGGTTCTCCAGACCTCCTAGCAATTTATGTGCTACCCAGTATCTTTTAAATAAACTTCTTTTCTAATTAATCAGCCAGAGTTTTCTTCTGCTTCTTGCAACTAAGAACTGCTCCTGATAGTTAAATAATCTGGTGTATTTGGATTCCCTGGCATGGCTCGTCTTTAAAGAACACACCTGCTTTCTCATATAAATTAAGGGAGACTTTGAGGTGGAATTCAGTCACCTATTCAATCAGCAAGCATTATTAGATGCCTTCAGTGTGTAAGATACTGCATTAGGTACCAAGTGTTCAACGAAGAAGACTCTTCCCAGTCTTGTGGGACTTGAGATCTTGTAGAGCAGACAAACATTAGTATATAAACCAAATGTGCTGTGACAGAGGACTGAACCAGATGTGACCTGTGAAAGTGATATAATTGATAAAATGCTGGGACTCACTCACAGCCATTTGGCAGTTGAGGATGAAACAGCTGGGGATAATTTATAGTAAAGTGACCTAATACATGAAAAGAACTTTCTTTAGAGTAGGAAGGGAAGGAAGGAAATGTCCTATAAATTGACCACCTTGCTTCCTTTTTCTTCTAACTTGCTTTGGGGGCTGGTATGGATGCTTGGATAGGTCTTATTTCAAGCTTATTGGGACATTTGAGATTAGGGAGATGGAGGAAGTTGGAGAGTATTGGCATTTATTTAATGTTATTCTTGATGATGATGATTTGACTGAAGGATAAAAGAGGTACAGAAAGCATAGGTTTAGGTTCCACCGTTGTTATTGAGTGCCTACTACGTACCAGACACTCTGCTAGGGGTTTTCCATGTTATCTCAGTTTTTTTTCTCCCTTCCTACCTGTGCGTGTGTAGTGTTCTTTAAATTGCAAGTGGAGGAGATGCCACTCAAACTAGGAAGAGTGGAAAAGGAAATGTTTTGGTTCACATAACTGAAAAATTTGGGGGTAACTTCATGGAAAACTGGATCTAGATGCTCAAATAATATCATCAGGAATTTTTGTCTGTCTATCGCTAGGCAATGCTTCTCTCTCTGTTGACTTTATTTTCTATTTATTTATTTATTAGGCTGCATTGGGTCTTAGTTGTGGCACACGGGATCTTTCACTGTGGTGCATGGGCTCTGTTGCAGTGCGTGGGCTTCTCTAGTTGCGGCACACAGGCTCTTCTCTCTAGTTGTGGTGCATGGGCTCCAGAGTGCGTGGGCTCAGTAACTGCGACACGTGGGCTCTCTAGTTGTGGCGCATGGGCTCTAGAGTGTGAGGTCTCAGTAGTTGCGATACATGGCTTCGTTGCCCTGCGGCATGTGGGATCTTAGTTCCCCGACCACAGATCGAACCCGCGTCCCCTGCATTGGAAGGCGGATTCTTAGCCACTGGACCACCAGGGAAGTCCCAGTTTTAGGTTTATTAACATTTATACCCTGGGGCTAGGTATGAGCCCTTGGATATTGCTAAGGTTACACAATAACTAAAAAAAAAATTAGAATTTAATTTGCAAGAAAGAAGGGGTGGGCTGTGTCAGTCCTCAGCGGTATCTGCCAGGGTCTCATTGGATTAACTCAGGTTGTGTATCCATTCCTGAACCAATCACAGGGACCATCCCTAGTCATACACCTACCTGTGGCACTGTGGAGGTGGTGGGCACGGTGGTGGGTGGAGGTATTCTGCCAGTCTGCTCGGCTCACATGAACTGAGTGGAAGAAGTTGGGTCCCTATTATTCAAACTGTGACTCCTAAGCTAACTCTCGTACCCAGAGGAGCAAGAAAACCCTTTGTTAGGTTCTTGACCCAACTGTTAATTAAGAAAAAAGGAATTCCTGTTCCCGTCATTCGTTCGTAACCCAAGATTTGGGGTAGCTCATGAATATTTCACAGTCACCACAGAAAGTGACCCTGGTGGTCGAAGATGAAGGAAAGCATGTGTTAAACAGGATTTCTCAGACAGAAGGCATGTTATAAGCTGCTCAACAGAACAGTGTTATTATGGACCATCTGCAGAACATTGAAATGTTTGTTAGGCAGAGTAATTTATTGTAATGATACTTGGCATTGTGAAATTTCACTGTTAGTCTGCTTCTTCACCTTCTGTATCTTTGGGAAATTTTCCTTTTTTAAGAATGCTCTATATAAATGTAGATGATCTAAGGGCTTTACTGAAGAGATGATAACTTTGTATTGGGCACAAACATGAATACCCATGGGATGAATCTTATAGACTACATTTGGATTTAGTGGTTAAACATTTCCATTGTGATGTTCTTCTCTTCAAAAATGTGTAACAGCTTCTTGTTCTCTATTGTGATAAGACTTCATTCTTCTTCCTGATTTTTGGACCCCTAGTAATCTGCTCCTCCCTTGCTTTTCAGTCATCAGGCCTGTACTCTTTAACCTCAGCTTCCACTTCCACCTTCTGACTTGGCGTGTGCATGTTCTGGCCATTGAAATGCCCTTCCTCTGCTTGTCCAAATTCCACTTATCCCTCAAGGCCAAGCTTCCTTTCTCCTACTCTGCTAGCTGGCATGATTCTCCCTCCTCTTTGAACTCTGAACCCATGATTACCCCCTTTAAGGAATTTAGCATCTAAAACACTCCACATTTCTTTGTTCATTAATTGTTTCCATGTATACATCCTCTCTTGTCTCCTTAGTTACATCTCTTGAAGATAGAACAGGTATCTCTGGCTCAGCTATTTCTCTGCTCCAAATGGCTACTAGAGATCTGAACTTGGATGTCTCAGAGACATCTTAACTTTAACGAGACTGAAGCGGAACCTGTTACCTGCCCCTTCTTCCTGCTCCAACTCACTCCTGTTGTTGTAATCAATTTCTATAAAAAGCTCCTATAAAGCTGCCCAAGCCACTCTTGATTTTGCCCTTTCTTTCAGAAACTCATCATCCAGCCCCTGAGTTCTGTCAGTTCTATTCCTAAACATGTCTTGGGATCCTTTTTTGCATCCCTGGCACCACTGGCTTAGTTCAAGCCCTTGTCATCATATACTGGGACCATTATGCTTCCAACAGATCTCCCTGGCTCCAGACTCACCGCTTTATTTATTTATTTTTATTGAAGTATAGTACATTTACAGTGTTGTGTTAGTTTCTGATGTACAGCAAAGTGATTTGTGTGTGTATATATATATTCTTTTTCACATTCTTTTCCACTATAGTTTATTACAAGATATTAAAAGTAGTTCCCTGTGCCATGCAGTAGGACCTTGTTGTTTATCTCTTTTATATATAGTAGTTTGTATCTGCTAATCCCAAACTCCTAATTTATCCCTTTCCCTGCCCCTTTCCCCTTTGGTAACCGTAAGTTTGTTTTCGATGTCTGTGAGTCTGTCTCTGTTTTGTAAATAAGTTCATTTGTATCATTTTTTTAAGATTCCACATGTAAGTGACATCATATGGTATTTGTCCTTCTCGGACTTACTTCACTTACTATGATAATCTGTAGGTCCATCCGTGTTGCTGCAAGTGGCATTATTCCATTCTTTTTATGGCTGAGTAATATTCCATTATATATATAACGGAATATATATACACACCACATCTTCTTTAACCGTTCTTCTGTCAATGGACATTTAGGTTGCTTCAATGTCTTGGCTATTGTAAATAGTGCTGCTATGGACATTGGGGTGCATGTATCTTTTTGAATTAGAGTTTTCTCTAGATATATGCTGAGAAGTGGGACTGCTGGATCATATGGTAGTTCTATTTTTAGTTTTTTAAAGAACCTCCTCCATATTATTTTCTACAGTGGCTGTACCAATTTACCTTCCCACCAGCAGTGTAGCAGAGTTCCCTTTTCTCCACACCTTCTCCAGCATTTACTGTTTGTAAACTTTTTGATGATGGCCATTCTCACTAGTGTGAGGTGATATCTCATCGTATTTTTGATTTGCATTTCTCTAATAATTAGTGATGTTGAACATTTTTTCATGCACCTATTGGCCATCTGTATCAGACTCACCTCTTTTAATCAATCATCTTCACCGTTGCTCACAGAGCGTAGATTATGTCACTCCTCTACTTAAAACCCTTCGGTCGTTCCCACTGCCAGAAAAAAATTCAGACCTCTCGACATAGCTTATTACAAAGCCATTAATAATTTAATTCCCTGCGTAGCTTTCCAGCTTCGTGTTCTATATTTCCTGATGATGAGTCCTTTGCTCCAGCCAAATTGAGCTTCCAGTGGTCACATGAACACTTGTGCACCTTCAGGTCAGCAAACATGGATTTGGCATATGGAATTACCAGGTGCTGTGCTAAATTCCTCATAGTACCAATTATATGTTTTTGTGTTTCTTTCCTCCACTGGACTGTGAGATTTTGTCTCTTAATACCTGGTATAAAGTAGCATCTCAATAAATGATAGATGAATATATGATATATCATCATTATCTCATTCATAATTAAAGTCTCTCACAGGTGAAACACAGTATTAGGCCCAACATAGGCATTCAATACATGCTCTTCATTTGATGGATTGTTTGCCGGTGCTCAAGTCCAAGAGTCTGGAATGTTTGCTAATTTAACCTTACGATCCATCTATATTTTTACTCTTATTAAATGCATTATTGACAGGTTTTTGAAACTGGTGCTGGGTTTGCATATCCTCTGGTTCCTTTATGGGTAGAATTCTGAGTATTTCAGGAAGTCGTTTGCTGATGTGCTCTGAGTGTGGTGGGGAGTTCCCTTGGGCTGAGCCTATGCTAGATCATCTACAGACTAGTTTATTCAAAGGAATAAGAGAGATACCTGAATTAGAACATGATTTAGAGATGGAAACCTACTGTGAACTCTCTGTTGGATTAATCATTAATATATTTTAAACTCCATACTTTGGGTGGAGGTAGGGTGTAAGCGTGTTAAGTGTAAATATGTAAGGCAAACTCAGTCAAAGTTTTCCGGGTAAAGTCTAAGGGGGGAGTTCTATTTTCTAGTGATGACTAACATCCAGGAGAGATTACATCTATCTAGAAACAAAGCTGTCACATTGACACAAGTATAGTAGAGCCTGCTCTACTGGTTTTATCAGCAGTTCCTCAAAGGGGAATCTTCTGTATGACTCAATCTTAACCCTGTAAGCCTCAAGGCTTTTAAATGGGGTTGGATGGCAATTTTTAATAATAGAAAATAATCATGAATCTCAATGCTTATTAACATCAATTGTTCTTCTACTTTGTAACGAAGTGTCTTTCAGGTAGGACTTATTCCGTCTCCAAATTCCTTACATGGTACCAGCAAGAGCTGTCGCGATTCTATTTGTACTCAAGCTGCTAATGTTCTAGTCCTTTTTTCCCCCTCTGACTCTTTGTTACCAGGTCTCTTCTCCACTGTCACTTTTTGCTGCTGGTAATTTTTGTGGTCTTGGCTGCTTCTAATCTCTAATGTCATGTCTTCTATCCACCACCTCTGCAGCTTGCCATTCTTTTTCTTCTGTGTTTCACTTTTTATTTTAGTTTTGTGATATCTCTGTCTTCTCCCTGCCTCTGTTGCCAGTGGTGCTTAGCTTTTCAGCTATTGGTAGCCAAGTACACCTCTCCTTCCGTGTGTTTATTACTTCTAAAAGTCCAGTTGCTTCTTAGCTGGAAACAGCAATGTTTTCCATGGGTTTCTGATGTATGAGGTCTGGTGTATGGAGAGGTGAGGCACTAGAGTATAACAAAGGTGAGACTCCTCATCCGTTAGAAAGTTTGCATGTTCTCTCCCCATTCTATTAGGAATAGAGCCATTTTATTTAAGGAAAAGTTACTGCATTCATGGTCTAGTGAGGGAGACAGAAAATGTAATCACTAATCACTAATTTACCTATCTCTTCTGTACTAGAGTATAAGCTCCTTGAGGGTGGGAAACATGCCATATTAATGTCTACTATGTATCACACACACACACACACACACACACACACACACACACACATACACATACATTATACAGCATCTACAGTTCATTAAGTGTTCAAAACATGCTTCTTGAACGAATGAAAGAATGGCTGAATAATAAGATATATGGCAAAGGTATCAGGGCACTGGTTCTCATTAGACTCACTTAAGTCTCACTTAAAACACACCGATGCCTAGGTCCCCAGACTAGGCCAACTACTATTCTTAGCCGATTCTTAGATGAAAATTTCCCCCGCATTCCACATTTCAGAAATCAACACTTCTTACAGATGCTTCTTATAATTGATGTGAGGGAAAGGAATTGTGCCATTATTTTATCTGAGGCATTTTTCTTTCTTAGTTGTACATAAAATACACTTCGGATAGCCAGTGACATCATAGATTTGATGAAACACAGTAAATCAGAATTTCTACAGAGTGTAGCCTGGGCAAAAATATAAAGTGCTCCAAGTGAGGCTGATACATACTGAGAGTTATAAGGCTCTGGATTAGGAGGCTTATATGAGGGTAGCAGGGTATCACAAGGTATTAACAAGGTATCACTTTTACATCTACCTTTGAAGCCTGAGCACAGCATCTGGTCCATTGTAAATAACCAGCCCCCATTAGCTGAACCAAATGGAATTATTCAGGGCATTGGAGAAGCCATTGAAACTATAGAATGTCTGTATAGTCTATACTATATACACCACATTTGCTCTCTATATACCTGTATCTATATTTATACCTATGTCAGTACTATAGATGATATAGTAGCTGTCCTAAAAGACCATCAGGCATTTCCCACGTGAGTAAGGAGAAGTCTAAGAGAACTCAGCAAAGGTAGACAAGTATGACAACCTACGGTGAGTCTGGGTGGGTGTTATTGGAGGGGAAACATGTTGGGGATATCTGTGGAGGAGGCTGGGAAGGGAGTCATTTTACTCTTTAACCCAAAGTAAATCCTGTTGGGATTGATTTGAGAGGAGGTCAGTGAAATTCAGGGCGGTTAGAAATTCATAGCAAATCTGAGCGCTGATCCAATCTGTGGAGGAGCCTGGGAAGGGAGTCATTTTACTCTTTAACCCAAAGTAAATCCTGCTGGGATTGATTTGAGAGGAGGTCAATGAAATTCAGGGCGGTTAGAAATTCAGAGCAAATCTGAGCGCTGATCCAATCTGTGGGAATTCTGAGCAGCCCCAAAATTTCTTCAGGCATCTCCCAGCTCCCATTTGGTTGAGGTTTTTCCTTTGTATCAAGTGTCAACAGCCTTCATGCCACTGGTCAGCTGGCCTAGAAGTGCCCCCAGGCTTCCCTCCTTTTCTCTCTACCTTACTCTCATCCAAAGCGTCTTCAGTGCTTCACTGACTTGATCACTTTACTTCTGCTTCAGGTTTGCCCACCTCCAAGGGCGCCACTCACACTGTAGTCTCTGGGGGTGGTGCCCATCCGTACAGCTCAGTGGTGCCAGGGTCACTGGGCACTAGGTGTTGCTTTCCTCTCTCATCTGCATTTTCACCTAGGCCTTCTGAGGCCCTGTCCTTTCCATGGAATTGGTCCACGGAAGGAAGTTTAGGTTTCCTGTCTGATTGTGGAGGAGGTGTTTTTTTTTTGTTTGTTTGGTTTTTTTGATCAGACCAGTCTTGTGTCAGAGGCAGCCTGATTCCATAGTTGGTAAGAGTAGAGGCTTTGGAGTCAAACTGTGAGTTTGAATCCTGACCACTACTTAAAACTGTGTAACAAGGACACATGGGCTGCTCTTTGTGCCTTCATTTTCTCTTCTGGGAAATGGGGAAAATAATAGTACTTACCTCGCTGAGTTGCTGTGAGGATTAAATGGTTTAATGTGATAAAGCTTCTAAAAGAGTGTCTGTTACATGATAAGCACTCAAAAAGCTTAGCCAATATTATTTGCTCAGCCCTTTCTGTACCATATGTAATCTTCTTTCCACACCACATGTAATTTCCTGCTTTCCAAGAGTTGTTTGCTATTTCTGGTCCAGGTATTACTCATTTGGCTATGAAGAGGAGAATTTAACAGTAGAAATGTGCTAGTAATTTAGTAGCAATGCTTGTTTCAGATTTAATTGTGGTCCTGAATTTCAAAATCACCCACAACTTTGGTAATAGTTCTTTGCTTTACTATGTTCTGTTTGGCAGAATATGATGAAATTCCCAAGAGGATGAAAATTAATTTGATGGAATCTCTTTCATTATCTCATTAAGCGCCACCATTCTTTGGAACATCTTCACTTAGAGACTATGAAATGATATACCTAAAGTCAGTCTAGAACATTGGTGGAAAGACAAGCATCAATCCTCTCCCCCCCCCCCCCCGCCAAAAACTGGGACTCTAGATTTCTAGACCGACATTATGGCTGATCTTTTGTTTTATGGCAAAGGGTTTAACTTATTCTTGGCTTTGTGATACGATGCACGAGCTTAATGACGCTTCCTGATGCACCGTGTAAGCAGCATTGATTTGAAGAAGAAATTAGCCCAGTATCAGGAGCTTCTTTTATCATATCAAACTTTAAAACCAATCGGAAGCAAACCTACTCAGGTCTCTGCAGACCGCATTTGATTGACAGTTTGTTGCAAAGAGGGCTGGCTCCGATTTTTAAGTTAGTGTTAATTATGGAACAACGTCAGATGTCAGGGGGAGCACAGACAATGTCTTTAACCCATTTTCAAAAAGCAGGTCAAATTCAGCATCTGGAGGATAACTTGCAATTTGGTTGAAAATAATTGAACAAGTTTAACATGAAATTCAATAAAGGGGTCAGGGGTATTCTAAGTTTAAAATTCTGAGATAAATGGCCCAAGGCCCTTGTCAGCCATCTATTATTGCCAAGTCCAAGAGGGTTCCTGGGTTCCCATTTTTTCAAGAGTGTATCTGTCTTCTTAAAAGAAAATTGTGCTGAATCACTCTTCTTGGTATCTCTTTAGAAAAACATTAAAAAAAAAAGTCAGTGGTCTCTCTATTATAAGAAGTGAGATTTGCTGAACTGTGGTAGAAGGAATGTAGACTATAGAAGGGGTTTGAGCTCACCGCTTCTAGCAAGAAGAAAGAAGAGAGGGTGAGGGAGAGAGACTTAGTGATATACCCCAGAAGCAGACCCGAAGAGAAGGTTCACATACAAGTGATGTGTTCAAGACAGTAGCCAGGGAGACGGGGGAGGAAGTGGGGCCTCAGTGCATGGAAGGAGAGCTCGGAGAATAGCTCCCTGCCCCGCTACACTGCCAGGGGAACTCTAGGGTACATCCCACCCCACAGCAAGACTGCTGAGGCTCACATGTTCCTGCCCCATTAGCTGTTGGTCAGGGACCACTGGGGGAAGGAGGTCGGGAATGGGGGACATACATTCGCAGACACGTCCAGTTTCCAGGCTTGCAGGTGAAGTGGGCTCTGGGAGCTCTTTCAGAAAAGACCCTTAGGTGCTGGCTGTTGAAGCTAAAAGCCAGGGAGGGACCTGGTTGATGCACAAAGTGATAGAAAGGGACGCCAGGGGACCTGAGCAAAGTGCTGAGCCTGTCCGCTACAGAGAAGAAAAGGAATGAAGCTGGGGCGTGTCGATTTTCTCCCTGCCTCCCTACTCCCCGGGCCAAGGTTTAATCTGGGTGGCTCTGGTAACATCTAGATATGAGGGACCCACGCAGGGCAGAGCCAGGTCAGGGTTCAGCCCTGAGTCTCCTATGTCTGCCACAGGGCTGGGAAGACGTCTGCACGTTCCCACACGCAGGCGGATGGCACTGGGTTGGGGGCAGTGGGGAGGCGGCAGACCCCAGGGGACAGCAAGGTCCCAGGGAGAACTGCGGTGAACACGAGCCAGCGGGGAGGGCTGCAAGGTCACAAGGCCAGGGGCGTGGAGATGCAGGTGAAGTCGGGCTTTGCTGGAAGGCATCCACGGAGTGTAGACAAGGCCAGCTGGACGGGTCAGTGCCCTTTCTTCCTGGCGTTCTTGTTTGCGCTCCTGTTTGGAGAGCTTCTCGCCATCCTGGACAGTGAGAAGCGCCAGGGCAGGGCCTGGAGAAGGCGAGACAAGGCGTCGAGTGCTTTGGCCTTGTTCTAGGCTCGAAATTCAAGGGTGAAAGACAGGGGAATTCCCTGGTGGTCCAGTGGTTAAGACTGTGCGCTTCCACTGCAGGGGGCGGGGGGTGGGGGGAGCATGGGTTCGATCCCTGGTTGGGGAACTAAGATCCCACATGCTGCGCGGCCAAAAAAAAAAAGGAGCAAAAGATAAAGGGGACTTCATTCAGAAATCATCAGAGGAGGAAGGGAGGCAGGCAGACGCCCCCCCCCCCCACCCCCATAAAGAGTGAAAGCACCTCTAGCTGTAGGTTCTCTCTCCTGCGTGCCTTGGGGGCTGGCAGAGAGGGATGGATGACAGGAGGGTGAGGAATGAGATTAGTGTAATATTTCTCGTGTCCATTTTTGCAAAGCCTTCCTCCTCTGGTTGATCTTGGATGCCTTAATCATAAAACTATGGCCCCTCACTGTGGCCAGCTTCATCTAACAGAACTATTCCAACATCTCATTTTCCTCAGTGCTCTGAGATCAGCCGGCTGGCTTTCCAACTTATTAACCGCAAGGTATTAATACCTTCCTCTCACGCTCATAGTTTAATGGGCTTCCTTTCCCAAGGTTATCCGTAGGGGAGAAGGGTCCAGCCCTTTTGTCTTTGAAAAATCATTTAAACATTTTCTTCCTTATTATAAAAACACCCCAGGCTGATTTTAGAAAATATGCATGTAGAAAAGGAACAGAAAGAAATACCAACAATTCTACAACCCAGAGAAAAACCATTGTTTACATTTTGGCGGAAGTCCTTCTCATCTTTTTTTCGATACGTAAATACTAAAGACATATGCATATATATATTAAGTTTATTTGCATTTTAACAGAGGATACTGAGGGAGGCAAGCGAAGTTCTCAGCCAAAGGAATGAATGTGTGCCAGTGAGATACGTGTTAACCCCTCTGCTTACATCTACTTGGTCGATGAATGGGGCAGGAGTGAGACTGGTCCACAGCCTGAGACTTTATGCCCTGTTGAACTCGCCTGGGGCTGGGCCTTAGACAGTTAGGTTGTAGGCTTGGAGACTTGGAAAGCAGGCATTCAAAAATAAAGATGTAGGGAAGGCAGATGGGAGCCAAGTTTGGAGCAACCCCAGACTGAGCTCCTAGTGGATTTTCTTGCCTGGAAAGTAATCCGAGTCAACTTTTGTTCAACTGGCAACTGAGACCCTCTGCACTTGCTTTTGTTCATACACAAAGGTGCCTAAGTCTTAAAGATTCAGAAGCTCTTAAGACAGTGCTTGAGCCTTTTGTAGGTGTCAAAATTCACTGTGTTCAAGGAGTAGGCAGGTTTCTCCAGGAAGCAGACTCTGGGATGGAGTTTAGTGAGCAAAATGTTGATTGGGAAGTGCCCTGGAGAATAACACCCATGGGAGGGAGGGAAAGGAAGCAGGATTGGGAAGAAGATGGTGAGTTGTGATGCATGCTGACAACCTCGTCCAAACTCACCAGGGGTCTGAAGTTGGAATGGCCCATCGGAGTCAGCCTGTGTTGGGCCAAGATGGCCTGGCCTTTATCTCACCTCCGTCAGTCATTGGATGTGGGCTGCCCTGTAAAAGATGTGATCTTGGGAGAGGCAGCTCTCTACAGCTGAGGCAAACCCTGAAGGAGCTGACAGTTGCTTGTGACAAGTCCTTCCATGAAAGGGGAGCTGGGCAGTTCATCTCAGTGTCCATCAAGTTATGTAGGTGGGATTAAGACAAAATGGTATGCTCGGGAGGGTGGTGTACTTGTGGAGTGGGGTGCGGGCTATGGCCAAAGTCATTCAAATTTAACTTATGAAAGTGCTGTGCTAGCCAAACAAAACACATTTTGGGGTGAATTCTGGATGTGTCCTCTTGTTTAGAACTTCTCTGCTCCAGAGAGAAGGCAGTATCTCAACTCCAGCACTGGCTGGTTGTGAGACCAAGGACAAGACAATCTCTGTAGGTTTCAGTTGACTCATCTGAAAAAAATGGAGATAATAATTATATTGACTTCAAAGAGTTGTTATGAGAATTACATGTAATCCATATAAAACACTAGGCAGGGCATATTGTTATCAATAACAATAAATGTTATTTGCTTTTATAGTAATTATGAGACTGGTTATTACCTTCAGATTATCCAAGAGCTCCTGGTATTGATGACTCTGTGACCCTCAAGTTTTAATCTTATCATCCATGTCTCCTGGCCTCACAACCTACTCTCTTTGCCTATTGGATTTTCCCTTCTGATTCCAACTAACCTGAAAGTCAAAGTCCCCAAATAGAACTTATGACCTGTGTCTCCTTCCTAACCCCAGGCTCATTCACCATCTCTCCAGTCAGACTCTCCATGTATTTTAGAGTCACCCAAGCTGGAATCTTTAGAGCTATCCTTCTTGTCGTCTTCTCCTTTTCTTCCCAGATTCCACCAAGGCCTCCCTCCCAATTCCATCTTCTCCTGAAGAGTTTCTGAAACCCTCCTCTTTTCCATGCCTGATTTTGGCTTTCATCCTTCTATCCACTCTTGATGAACTCAATTTCATTTTCCAGATGGCTGCTTAGGAGATTATTTCAATATACAGCTACAATGACCTCCTCATTGCTTCCAGCAGAAGTGCTAAACTTCTCAGACTGCTTTTCGTGATCTAGATCTCACCTACACTCCAAACCTTGTCTTTTACCACCTCCCCGTATACGTCCTTGCTGCAGTGCTGATATATCTGCAGGTCCATGAATGTGCCTTTGCCTGGAAGGCTGCCTCCATCCTTGCCCATCCTCCTGGAGAATTTTAATTTATCTATGAATTCTTAGTTCATGTGTTGCCTCATCTGTGATGTCTCCCTTGAACCAGTTCAGGCTTAGGCATTGTCTTTTTTACAACTCTCTATCATTCATCTATTTAAAATTTGTTTTTCAACAAGTACTCATTGAGTTCCCATCAGGTGCCAAGCACTCTGATCACTGAACCTGTTATATTGAGTTACTCGTTTCATGTCTAGCTAGTAAACTTTTGAGGTCTGGGGTCGTGACGGTCTTAATGTTGTATTCCTAGTATCTAACTTAGTTCCCTGCATGTAGTAGGTGCTCGATAAATGCTGTTTGTATAAATCAAGATAATATGGTAGTATTTCCAAAATAGAAAATCAGGACAGATGGTGGTCTGGCAAAGCATTTTTTTTTCTTATTAGTGGATGTATTTATATAGATTCTTACTAAAAATTTAATTTTTTCTATTGGTCATGTTGAAAACAACAAAAAGACATAGAATAGGACAAGTCCCCTAAGCAGGTATACTCTGATTATAGAGTCACTTTCTTTGGGCTGAATTGGGGTTCCCCTGGGACCTTGGTTTTCTATAGTTCACGCGAATTAGGCTCCTTCCTCTTTAGTGCCACCCTATTCCTTTAAGGACTCATGGTTCATCCTGGTCCAGAAGCAGAGGAGGTGCTGATTTCTCCTACGGCTTTCTAAGAATCCACGTTTATGTGACACCATTTAATTGCAGGCCATAACAAGAAAGCATTTCCTTCCCTCCTACTTCACCCTTTATTCCTTCTGTCCTTGAACTTGTCTTTTAATGTGCAGGCTATTTCGAGATCTACTTTCATCTTAGGTTTGCTGTGGCACCCGCAAACTGGGCAGCCCTTTGAGGCAGAATGGCTGCAAAGGAGCAGTGATGAGCTCTATTTATATTCAGAACCTCTCCCACTCCAGCCTCAGGACACAGAGCCAGAGCAAAGTGGATCCTAGCTGTGTGATCACTTTCAGGACGCTGCCTCATTCTTCGCAGTGGTCAAAGTCCCAAACTGAGGCATTGGGGTGGTTTATTTCAACTGTGACCTCTTGTGTTTCTGGAATGGAGGTATGGCGTGAAGCCATCATGTGGGGTAGAGGGTGGTATTCAAGGGCCCAGAAATATCTGGTCTTTTATTTTTTTCCCAACAGAACTATCAGTATGGAAAGATACAGAATTTGGAAGTTGCTATTAATGTGGCATAACTAATTAGTGATTTAAGGAACTTTGAAAGCACAGCGAGTTCCGTAACAAGATGACGTTTATATTAAAAAATGATCTTGGGCTGGGGAAATGTACTAGACATGCAGTTTATATAAGGAAAGAACATCCTTCTCTCCCTGATATAGGCCCCTGCTGCTTTTAGAAAGTAGTTGGGCTTTCTTTGATGGACAGATGGTCAGTTCATACCTTATCCATAATGCTGTGATCAAGAATCAGTTTCTCTCTAGTTGATTGTTATCAAATCATAATGTGTACTCGTCAGGGAGTTCACTCCTCACAAACGAATGCATTTATGATTCAGTTGTTCTGGCTGAAAATGGGTAGCTGCATCGTGTGGGGATCTGGTCATCTTTTTCATAGACATTGATCACTATCAATTCATTTCAGAACAAGACCTATTGACTCTGTTTCTGAGTTTAAAAAGTGTCCCCCATTTGGAAATTTTATTTATAAGCCATGATTACTAAGTCGTTATTAATTTAAGTAATTTTAAAAAGTCTCTTCTGGACTCACACATTCCTTCTGGGAAACCCTTACATCATTTTATTCAAAGGGATGCAAATCCAGATAAATTTCTTATATTGCCCTTTATGTTTTAGGGTCAAAGGGCATGTCTTTTCCTTTAGTTTGGTTTTAAATTCATGTTTTTAGTAGATAATACATGTATCTGGTATAAAATGCATAAAGTGCAAAATCATATATAGTGAAAGTTAAGCCTTCAAGAAAATTAAACCACCCAGTCTTTATATGCCTACCTAGAGCTATCACCTTATTTTCATCATGGACTTCCAGAAATACTCAGTGCATATCAAGAATATACAGTATATGTAATATGTTTTTTTAACATGAAGAATAAAGCATGCTTTTTCCTTTCACTTAATAATATCTCTAGGAGATGATAGTAAACATTGCTGCTCATTAATTGTTTCCATTTCTCCTTTTGGCTAATCAGCAGGAATGCACTTCTCTGACCCTTTGCGGTTAGATGATCATATGACTTGCTTTAACCAATGAAACGTAATCAGAAGTGACATGTGTCACTTCTGGGTAGAAGGGCTTTACAGCAGGTTCATAATTCTCTTTTTCCCTCTTCCTCCCGCTGCTATGATTATGATGTCCTAGGTAATGAACCCAGGTCCTTGAGTAAGGACTATATGGAGCAGAACCTCCCCGCTGCTTCAAGAACGCCTATTGTATGACTGCAAAGTAAAGTTTTGTTGTGTTTGTTATCGCATTATGACGTAGGCCATCCTGGCTGACACAGAGTACTTCATTAGTATGTACAAGCTACTTCAGTCTTTTCAACAGATGCACAGTAATCTATTGTTTGGAGATACTATATCTTATTTAACTAGTTGCCTGTGATGGACATTGGATGTGTTTCCAATATCTTGCCGTTACAAACCATGTGGCCGTGAATACCTTTGCAGATTATGTTGTCTTAGGGCTGGATCCCTTTGGATTGTTATTTTTCCTTGAATGAGGTGAGGTCTTCTTGAAGCAGCTATTTGAGTCAGGTCATATTCAGGCTAGGAAGAACTTATTCTGTTTCATAGTCACATTTTTCATGAGATGGGGTATGTAGGCTAATATAGCCTTTACTTCCTTTTAGCCAACAAGACTGAGCAACTGTATCTAACCTGCCTCATAGACAGATTGCTTCCTGCAAATATGGCATGATTATTGATTTGTCACTTAGCTCTGCCTCCCCCTCTTCTCCTTGGTGCCCTTCCTGATTCACAGAGCTTTGCAAAATCAGGAATTACTGGTTTTGCCCACCTGTATGTGTCACCTCCTTTACAGGGTCCGTGCTTTGCTACTTTTGCTGAGATTAGCAATCACGGGCATTCTCTTGCAGCATCTTCGTACTCCCGTTTGATGCTCCCTCATTTTGTATTCTGGGGCTACTTATATCTTCTAGTGTCATCAAGGATGTAGTTTGATTTACATTTCCTGTTGTCTTTGTTTTGTGGTGATTTCCAGAAGAAGGGGCAGTGTCAGCTTTCTCACGTCACTTTAAAACGAGAAGTGTCCTCCAATTTTTAGGAATATTAATTTGACAGTTGTTGCTCATTCCTTTAAACCCATGCGGAATCCGGGAAAGCTCACTGTAGTGTAAGCACCTGACAGTTAGCTTTTCTGATTGTAATATAAGTGCCTGACATTAAGCCTCTGATTGGCTAGGCATCCACTTTAAATACACATTCATCGGAAGTAACCACATTGCCAGCTGTACAACCAGATGAAGATCCAGGCCGCCCCACCTATTAAGTTCCCTTTCTCTTAGAAAGCTCTGGTTGACTTAGATCACTGACCATTTGACCTCTTGCTGAGCTTTAATTTCCACTCTTATGTTTTAAATTCACCAGTAAAGAGTGAGTCCGAGAAACCCTCGGCATTCTTCCCTGGACCCCGATAAATGCAGAACGCTGGTCCTCTCTCTCTCCCTCCAACCCTCACCCCCCTCACCCCCCAACTTGTGGCCCCAGGGGTGCCTTGTACCCTCCAGGACCTGTGAGTAATAAACTTGTTTTTTTGTCAGAGTTCTCTGATGTTGCTGAGGTGCATCTTGCAATCATAATAAGAGCCACGAGGGCCGGTCCAGCCACAGCACTGGCTCTGAAAAGGGAAATCTCGATCGGTGGCTGACAGTGGCACAAAGTATTCCTGCAGCTCGGGTGGAGGGTTATACAGTATGAACTCGGCAGTCTTCGTAGTCAGAAAATCATAGAAGGGCTTCCCTCGTGGAGCAGTGGTTGAGAATCTGCCTGCCAATGCAGGGGACATGGGTTCAAGCCCTGGTCCAGGAAGATCCCACATCCGCGGAGCAACTAAGCCCGTGCGCCACAACTACTGAGCCTGCGCTCTAGAGCCCGCGAGCCACAACTACTGAAGCCCGTGTTCCACAACTACTGAGCCTGCGCTCTAGAGCCCGCGAGCTACAACTACTGAGCCTGCGTGCCACAACTACTGAGCCTGCACGCCACAACGAAGAGTAGCCACTGCTCGCCGCAACTAGAGAAAGCCCATGTGCAGCAACGAAGACCCCATGCAGCCAAAAATAAAGAAATTAAAAGAAAATCATAGATGATCAGCAATCTTGTATAGGCTAACCTACCATATTGACTTTATTCACTGCAAAAAAACATAATGCTGTCTCTGCTAAACCCAAGACAGGGTAACTCCTGAGAGTTGCTGGTGATCACTATCACCTCTGTCTGGCCACCAGGAGGACTGGCATGGTCGTCCCTTATTTGTAATCCCAGCCTGGCTCTGTTTGGCACAAAGCAGAGGGTAGGGCAAAAATTAGTGCTAAGCAACTATATTGACACCATAGTTTATATTTTCTTTAGTTTCTTTCAAGACCAACAGTAACATTTTATAGAGAGCATGTAGATTATTTCTTTCCAAATGGCAGCATTCCCTAAATTAGAGTGTAATCCTCACTAGAAATAGTTAAGTAGCAAATGCTAGAAATCCCGCATTTGATCATGGGGGTGATAGGTAGACTTTTTTTCACGGTGTGACCCAAGAAATGACAATAGAGTAAATGACTTCCCTGCGCCATGTTTTGTTTGTGTTGGCTGGCATTCTTTCTAGAAGGTATCTTTCCCCAGGTCACGTCAAAGGAAAATTCTTTTAGTATTGTGGCAGCAGCAAGAAGACATTCTTGAGCCACTACAGCAAATAACTTCAGAGTCAGCACTGAACTCACAGAAGAAAAGCTCGCCTCCCTATGTTCCAGCTTAGACTGTATATTCTGTCCAGCAGCTAGAAAAGGCTGGAATAACTTTAATTGAATAAATAGTTAATTATTCTGTAGTTGAGCAAATGGCCTCTTAGCTTTCTTGGCCCTGAGTACTTAAGAATAGAAAAAAGGTCCACTTGTTAGGGGCAGTGACTAAAGAAAAGTGGCATCAGCTTTCTTCCTACCCTCCCATTGCAGAGTTTGCCTCACCTCTGCCCCAACTCAAGTCCGCAAGAGCTGGGATGTGCTCTTCCACTGTCCCTGAGTGTGTGATATTGGGAGTGTAGCAGTGTGGTCTGTATTCTACCTCTATCCCCTCAGCATCAGTGTTCTTAAACAGGCAACTGTTGTTTCCAAAAGACCCGTAATTCTCTATATGAACCTTTCTCTGGCTACAGGAGCCTGCTTGGCCCATACATGGGGCAGACCAGAAGTGCTGGAAAGTTAACGCTCCCAGGAGCAGATGGGAGCTGGTGTATAGATACCCAGGCGTCCTTGCTCCTCCTTCAGGGGGGAACACCCTGAGGTGAGGTCTGTGCAGTTCCCAGATTCTCCAATGGGGTTGAGCTCCACTTGCCCACTGTGATAACCAGCTCATTAACATACCTGTCTCGGCTTCCTCCCCTTCTCTGTCTCATTTTTCTACTCCCTTTTGGTACTTCCTGGGGTCACTTTCCAAACAAAGTCCTTGTAATCAATCCTTATCTCAGGCTCTTCTTCTAGGAGATTCCAACCTAAGGCAGTTGATATAAGGAGGGGTCCTTAGGGAGCAGATTCTTAGGAGGAGATCCTGAAGTTGGATAATTCTCTGGCCAGATGACAACAGGGCCCAAATGCTGGGGTTTATGTGGTGGTGATAACTCCTGGTGTCCTGTAGCTTCACACTTACTCAAACTCTTAGCAGGGTTGGCTTGGGGTGGGGTGTAGGGGGAAGGAGACGCATGGCTTGCATAATGGTCCTAGTGCTTGAAAAATGTGGGGTAATGGTTATTAGTTGGCTGGTGTTCATGGCATAGAAACCTTGAGGGAAGAAAATGGCATATTCAAACCAGCCGACCATCAACTAAAGGCACAGTATGAGAGATTGAAGGCCTTTATGGCAGCATTTAAACAGGCCCTTATCTTCTGGAGCAGGAAGGTGGCTTGTGCTGAGAACAAGTCACACGATTTGATTGTAAATGTGATAGAGTTACAACCCTAAAAAGTCTCCTGTACTAAAATAGGGCTCTGGTAGGGAAGAGGTGGGACCCTGAGGCCTGGGATGAGGATATTAGGGTGTAAACTCCAGATCCCCTTGACTGCCATAGCTGGCTGGCAGAAGTGGAAAAGAGTGGCCTCTATTGACTGGTGCATTTGTTTCTCAGGGCTGCCAAGACAAGTTGCCACAAAGTGGGTGACTTAAAAAAACAGAAATGTATTCTCTCACAGTTCTGGAGGCTAGAAGTCTGAAATCAAGCGTTGGTTCCTTCTCACAGGCTCTGAGAAAGAAGTTGTTGCATGGCTCTCTCCTAAGCTTTTGATGGTTGCTGGCAATCCTTGGCATTCCTTGGCCCTTAGATGTATCATGCCATTCTTCGTTTCCATCTTCACATGGCATTCTCCCTTCTGTGTCTGTGTGTCTTCTCTTCTTATAAAGATGCCATTCATAGTGGATTAGGGCCCATCCGAATCCAGGATGAGCTCATCTTAACTTGACTACCTCTGCAAAGACCCTATTTCCAAATAAGATCACATTCTCAGGTACTGGGTGTTAGGACTTCAACATAGTTTTGAGGGGACACGATTCAATCTGCACCATCTGGAGACCATATACAAGATTCACCTGAGATGGATGGTCCACAAGATCGTGCTTTTCCTTCTCAAGATCTGCCTCTCCTTGTTTCTAGACCAACAACTAGGATGACATTTCAGCATTGACCAAGTAGGGGCACACTTTCTCTGTTATGAGAAGCAAAGGAGTATTCACTGAAAAAGCTGGAGGACAGGCCTCATATGTACCAGCAAGAACAGGAAGATGAAGTCTGGGAATTGATCTTGAGAGTCTGGACCAGGGACGGCAAAATATAAGAGAGAGTGTTTGACATGGGGCAGAATTTAATATATTGGCAAGGGCACCTTGGAGCCGGTTGTCATGTGCTGATGGGATGGCCCCTCGAAGCTTGAAAACAACATTAGTGTCCAGTAAATGAAGTAGATATTCTCGACTCCCTTGGCATATATTGAAGAAAGGAGTCAAAGGTTCATAAAGCTGGGTCTGTTAGCATAGAACTACAATGTGTATGTAGAACCAGGTAATTAAAGAATAAGGCAATCTGGGCAGAACTGATCCAAGACATTTCTCTGATTTCACTGACGTTTTCCTCAATTCATTGTGAAGGATGAGAATCAATACTCAAGGCAAATTGTAATTAGAGCTGTATATTACTGAAAACTCTATTTATGGAAGCTGGAAAACTGCCCGTATGCCCTTGCTGGTGGGGGTCTATGTTACGACAGAGATCCTCCAACTCTTTTTAGAGGGTTTGGAGTCGGAGGAGTTTTGCAAAGTTCTTTAGCCGCCTACTTACATGAAATGTGAGGCGTTCTCTGTGAGCTACACCTTGAAGTCAGGAGAGATGTATTCATGCATTCCCAGTGGATGCATCACGAATCCCAGCAGAGACTCGCAGGCAGGAGCTGCCAGGTCAAGCAAGTGTCTAGCAACTTGGACTTATAACTGCAAAATCCACTTTCCATGCACACATTTCCTAGCGTTTTGAAATGCCTTTCAGCTTTCCACCAAGCCCTGAGTTGAGAGCAGCTGCTTAGCTTTCACCACATATGCAGATGCATTTATTAAAAACTTCATTCTATTTGACCTCTATTAAGTGTTGGATTTGGGATTTGCTGCAGAGTCCTGTTCTGCAGGAAGACATGAATTGGAAGTCATGTTCTTCCACAGTGACAGGGGGTCTTCAGGTACATCATGTGAGGAAGTGAAAATAAGCCCCTACTGTGAGAGCGAGAAGGATACTGACTGTAACCCAGATGAACCCCACCTGCCTGGGAAATGCAGCGACCACTTAATTGAACAACCGGTTCAGCAACTGGTGGAGTTTTACATTTTCTGAGCAAGACCATCAATTACCATAAAAACAGAACACGCTGTGTTTCTCACATTTGAAGCAATACATAGCAATTAGGGGATGGGATCTATTGTGTGCAGAGCTCAAAGAAAAGATGAAATCTGAATTCTGATGGACTCTATGGGAATTCAGCTCATTTTCTTGCAAGTATCCTCTTTGAGGAAATTGATCACTGCTTACTTACCTTGCTGCTTTTCTGGGCCTTTAGAGGATTTGAGGGACGCCTTTGACCCTGATACTCTCTTGCCCAGTTCCCTTTATTCCACTTGCCACACCTATTTTTGGCGAGCCTGTGTGATATCATCCCACATGGATGGAGACTGCTACCCAATGCTACAGGCACGATGTTGCCTGCAGAGCTGGCATGATGTGGAGGTGGCTTCGCAGATTACACAGCAGGTGATGCTCTGAGACCAGTGATAATGGAAATCCCTACGTTTTCTAGTTGCCTGGGGCAGCCAGCGCTCTCACACCTGTAGCTGGCAGCTCAGCTAACATTCAGCACATAACTCGCCAATCAACTAAAATGTATGTTAAATGTACGTAATTATTTAGATTAACACGAAGGAGGCTGAGCACATAACTAACCTCAAAAAGAGTCCTGTTGAACTTTTTATGATGGATGAGCCACGTTAGGCGGTTATGAGACAACTAGATGATTCTCTGTCTGTTACCACCGATGACAAAATTGAATCTTACCCAATGCTTATGCTTGTACCTACCATCGTGTTCAAACTCAAATAATGATAGCCAACGTTTATTGAATGTTAATTACACACTTGGCACTGTCTAAATGTTTTACAAGTGTTAGTTTGTTGACTCCCATATCAAACCTGAGAGAGAGATGCTATTATTTTTTATTTTATTTTACTGGCCGCGCCACATGGCTTTGTGGGATTTTAGTTCCCCCAACCAGAGATTGAACCCGTGCTCTCGGCGGTGAAATGGTGGAGTCATAGCCACTGGAGTCCTAACCACTGCCAGGGAATTCCCAATAGATGCTATTATTATCCTCATTTCACAAATGAGAAGCAGAGTCAGAAAGGTAAAGTTGCACACCTGAAACCAAGCAGCTAGTAAGTAGAGCAGCTGGGATCTGAACCTGAGCTGCCAGCTCCAGGGGTTTACGTACTCCACCACTACACCAGAGCTACCTCCTAGCTGATAGCCATCCCTTTTGCTGTTTTGCCAGAAATGATTTGCTCATGTTGTTCTAGCACTGAGCTCGGGGCACCAAGGTTGTGAGGGTAATCCTCCTGTGTGTTGGTCATGCTTTTCCGCAGCCTTTGTGTGCACTGTTAAGGCTGGGTGTCTGCTCACCACGAGAGCCAAAGCGGGAGGGTGAGGATGGTTCGTAGGACCCCATTTCCATTACTGGAAAAACAGCTCACATTGTTGCTCAGTGAGAGTAGGGAGGGTCAACTTTGTATAGATCTCCTAATTCCCAGACTGAACAGTCAAGTGATAACCATTCAGCTCAGTTCCCTCCGTTTAATGGGAAGAGGCTGAAATCATAAAGGGTACAGTGTGAGATAAGACAGGCATGTGAGCCAAATGACAACTTCTAATGGGCTCGAATGGAGAGAAGAGTGAGAGGGGATGAGAGTGACTGGGGGCTAATAAAATTCTAGGAATTTTTAAGAGATTACCATTTAAGACTCTTCCCCCCCCATCCCACACCACCCCCCGCTCCAGTTCCAAACTGAGTGAAGGATGGACGCAAGAGAATGGCAGAGCCCAAGAGCCACCCTTGCATTAGACAGGCATCCTCGCCAGTCACTGGACCAGCAGGGCTATAGCTGGCCTCATCTGAATGTATAGGCTCTTTGCCATGCTTCCAGGAGAGCAGCCCCAAGTACCCTTGGCCAGGCTGGCTCCGAATGGGAACCCCGAATGGGTTGAGTGGAGCACGCCTAGTTCATTTCTCCAGAGTCATCGGTGACACAGTTCACTTCTCCAGGGGGTGGGGAGGAGCGGGGTGGGTGAGGAGGAGGGTGATGGCCCAGCACTGTTGGTGTAGTTGATGTTCTTCTCAGTGGGCACAAAAGGAGAGCTTTGCTAACCCCAGGCCAGGTTTTGTATATATGGTGACACATACAATCAAATAGGCACTTGACTGCAGATACAATAAGACTATAGCCCATGAATGAATGACCGAGGAACAAACACTGACAGAACAGCAAGGCCTTTTGATGTCCTCCCCAAGGAGACCCAGCAGTGACCCTCAGTGTTAACGTAAGAAGTTAGGAGAATAGATAGGAAGGTGCAATGGTCCAAAACTGTTGCTTTGCTAGAGGAAAGTAATATCGCATTTTTTTCTCCTTTCCAATTGTCAAAAACTGTGGAGGTACATGTGGAAGATTTAAAAGTAAGATCACATACCAAATCTTGAGTGGAGGATAAGCCATAAAAAAAAGTTCCTGTGGGTTTCTAGATGGACTGTCCTGGGGAGGATGGTCCAACTTAGATCCTGAGGAAGATGCCCCAAGAAGATATTTGAATTCTTCTGCCTTGTACGTGAGGTAGAGGACAGACACGATTGGTTACCCGGAGAATTTGGGGTTCCTTGTAAAAATATTGACTGAGCTTTGTAATTGTTATTTCTAAATTCTTACTGCATTTATTTTCCAAAAACTCTATCGTTAGGTTGTCTGTAGATATTCTAGCTCTTCCCAGAGGTGCTACAGGAGAGCTAGGGATGAGAATTGACATATTCCACAAGGCCAGTTGTCTGGAAAATGCAGGTAAACTGAAATTGACAAAGTTCTTTACAGTTATGCTATTCACATGCTATTTTGTTGATTACACAGAGAAGGGCTTAGAACTACTGTGATGACACTGCTCGGTGAAGAGAGGACCGTCATAGCCTAACCTCTCTGTGCTTCAGTTTCCTGTTGGCAAAATAAATGCTACATTTTTTTTTTTTTCCCCAAAGAGAGACAAAAGCAGTTATCTGCAGATGTCTGATGTTGCTTGGAAGAAGGGAAATACTTTAATGGGAGGTTTTCATAAGGTAGCATATGAAAGACTTTGTAACTTCTTTTTTTTTCTTTTTGTACTTTAAAAAAATAAATTTATTTATTTTATTTTATTTTTGGCTGCGTTGGGCCTTCAGTTGCGGTGCGTGGGCTTCTCATTGTGGTGGCTGCTCTTGTTTCGGAGCATGGGCTCTAGGCACGTGGGGTTCAGTAGTTGTGGCACGTGGGGTTCAGTAGTTGTGGCGCATGGGCTCAGCTGCTCTGCGGCATATGGGATCTTCCCGGACCAGGGCTTGAACCCGTGTCCCCTGCATTGGCAGGCAGATTCTTAACCACTGCGTCACCAGGGAAGTCCCAAGACTTTGTAAATTCTAAATGTTAATTTTAAAAGCATTTGGCTTTAAACATTTCTTGGGGGGTGACTGTTTCTTTTTGGGTGTCATATCTTGCTTATTGCTATGGATGTGATTACTTTCTTAGGCCCTCCTTTTAGCCTTTAATAAGGATACCAACAATCCTTTAATAAGGATACCCCCAAAAGCATGGGGGCAGGGGGATGAAATCATTGTTCAAAAATGTCAAAGTGGTTAGCAATTCCCCAGTGAGCTATGCTCACTATGCACTGTCAAGAGTGTTTCTTAGGGACTTTCCTGGTGGTCCAGTGGCTAAGACTCCACGCTTCCAATGCAGGGGGCCCGGGTTCGATCCCTGGTCAGGGAACTAGATCACACACGCCGCAACTAAAAGATCCCGCATGCTGCATCTAAGACCCAGTGCAGCCAAATAAATAAAATAAATAAATATTAAAAAAAAACAAAACAAAAAGAGTGTTTCTTAGAGGGAGATTGTCTACAATTTCATCTCTCGCTTCTGGTTTGGATTTGTGGGCATAGAAATGCATGTCACCCTCCACCCCCCTTCTACTCACCCTTTTCCATCTAGGGGAGTTGGTGGGAATACTGTGTATCACGAGAAGGGAACTCCCATGTTTCAGTGTCCACCGCAGCCATCCAGCCTGGTCCTGAGATGGGGAGCTCTCCTGCTAAGAAACTGGGCATTTTAGTTATGTTAGCCCTCAGGTTTGTGCAGATGATATGTTCTGAGTCTCATTTTGATTATTAATAATAATACTAATAAAAAATATTTGTTGGGTTTACAAAACATTTTTCCTTATTTTATTGGAGCCTCTCAATGACTCTAGGATATTTTTATCATTGTTTTAGGGGTGGGAGAAAATAATTGAGATTCAGAGAAATTAAACAATTCAGAACCATATAAGCCAATGAGTGAATCGGATTTTCTAATTCCAAACTCTGCCTTCTTTCTCTGAAAATCCCCCTCTCCCTTACCATGGTAATTTTACATACACTGAAGTTTTAGGTCATGTTCAATTTCTGAGAATGGATAATGGATATGTTTTGAGCACATACTGTGTACCCAGCACTTTGTGGTTTACCTGAATTATTTCATGGAGTCCCCACACCAACCCCGTGAGTTATGCACCATCACCATCCCCGTTTTACAGACAGGACGTAAATAACTTGACCGTAGTTACAAGGCTCGTAAATGGCAGAGTTGGGATTTGGACCTGGGGCTTGTACTCCAAAGCTCAAGCTCTTAACTCCAGCATTATGTTGCCTCCCTGAGATCTGGTTTAATCTTGATGACATTGAGAGTGGCCTTTGAAACCAGTAAGTGAGAAATTGGGGGGCGGAGTCCCATAGGTACCTGGAGAACACAGTAATGGATCCTTGAAGGGCCGGCAGGGCTCTCAGGCACGTGTAACCTGATCTGCTGATGCAGGAAAGTATGCGATGTGCTGTCCTGGGGTGCAGCGCAGGGGCTTGGAAAGACTTCTGGCTTTTACCGTTGGTCCTTTTAAAGGGAATTAGAAGACAGAAAGGAGGCATAGGAAACTATAAACTTATGCGCTGATTTTAAAATGTCCAAGGACGAGCTGCCATGTCTGAAAGGAGACAAAATGTAATTCAACCGCTCTGATCATCTTGTTCGTCTCATGTAGTTGTAATGCTAGAGAAAATGACACTTAGTATTTTTTCTTTTCTTTTCTTTTTTTTTAGGATTTAAAAATTTAAAGTATTCTCTTGGATTATATTTTGTGTATGTGTGATTCTTAAAAAGTGAATGCTTCTTTTACTCCAAATTTAGTCTCATTATTATAGCAACAGAGCTCCAGCAGCAAGATATTTTTTGCTGTCTCCTAGCAATGACATTGCTTTGAGAAAATTTCTAGGGAGCTTTGACTACAGTGCACCTGGGAAAAAATATGATTTGCTGTTTTGTTCACCAACTTGAAAAATATTGAGAAAGTGCAAATTCCACACGCAGTCTGGCCTCTGCCCTCGTGGGTTCCTGACGTTCATGTATCGTGATGCACCTGCTTGATTAAAATCGGTGCTGCAGTTATGTTTTGGAGTGTCGAAGAGGGCGGGAGAAGCGTTTGGCTTTAGAACATTATGAAGTACAAATTTCTGTATGTAGGGTGACTATATGATTTATTGTGCAAGCCAGGATGCTTTTGAGAATAAAAGAGGGCACCATGCCTAGTTATTCCAGGACAACAGCCTAGATTGCGACTGTCCCAGAGAAATGGGACATATGTTCACCCAGATTTCCTGAATCATGCTTTGCAAGTAAGAGGTTTCTGTAAGTCGAATGCCACGTGTTGTCAATTTTTCTCCTCCCACCCCAGCTCCCTTCACCTCCCCCCAAGATGAGCCACTCCGTTATCTAGGGATCATCTAGATATAGAGATCCCATTCACTCACTGTTTTACTGCTCTGACATCCTCACCGGGCTGTCCTGGCTTTTCCTTCCTTGACACACAATGCAGAACAGTCATTCCCCTGAGCGTGCTGACTGTGGAACCGGAGCCAGGGGGCAGCACAGCTGTACCAGCTCAAGGAAGTCAAGTCACGGGCTCAGGCTTTCCAGATGTGCCGGCTTAGAGAATTTATTTTTCTTCTCTGAACCTCAGTTTTCCAGTCTGTGGTATGGGAATATGGTAACACCCATTCAGTCTGTCTTTTGGGTTTGTGGTGAGGCTCAATGAGCAGAAGGGCATGATAAATAGTTCACGTTATACAGATGCTGGTTATTCATTAAGTATTGCTTTGACTATTAACTAGCTGGGGAATTGGGCATGTTATTTCACCTCTCCGAGCCTCCCTTTTCCTGACAGAAAGAGGAGAATTTTATCTGCTTTTCCAAGGACTAAAGAAATATATAGAGCGTGAATTAGCTTCTCTTTAAATTGGGCTGTTCCTGGAGCTTTGTAACTGGTGATAAACGGATTCTTTTTTCTCAGCACGGTTGTCAAGGGGATGAGGTCTTGCCGTCTTAAATGTCCCCACTTCAGGCAAAGGAACCCCAGTAAGCTGCACGGATGGCTTCATGGGCTCCAAGGCAGGAGTGCAGATGCTGACTGGTGCAGAAGACGGAGTGACAGGAGGATTCAGGGGACAGGCTCAGGAGTGGCAGACTGCAAGCCTGCCAAGAAGCAGCGCAGGGAGCGCCTTCCCTCCCACTGCTAAAAATACTGCCGGGAAAGTCATTTCTCTGGTCCTATTTTAGAAATCAGAGACAGATCCACCATATTCATGTTTGGATCCTGGTCAGACTTCTCGTTTGAGTTTTAAATTTCAAGAGAGATTTTTTTCTGGGGAGAGTGAACATAATCTGTATAGAGTTTGAGAATCAAAATTGGAAAATCCAGTTAAATCTATAATACGTGTTGGGCATTATTTATGTCATTACTAGTGATTTTTAAGAAAGGCTTTGTTAGAGATAGTGAAGATGTCTTAGTGACAGAATCCTTTCAGGTGTGTGCTTGCCCATGTATGTCAATGATTATACAGATATATATATATACACACGCATATTTTTTTACTTAAGTTAGATTTATGAAAGGATATTTTCCTCTCTTCCTTTTCTTCTTAATCTTCCCTTCCCTTCTTCTTTTCCTTCCTTTCTCTTCTGAAACCTTCCTTCTATCCCTTTCCTTCCCTCCCCCTTCCTTTCTCTCTCAGCGACTGTTTCACAGGCAGATAGAAACACTCTGTCCATGTGTAATGGTTTGTATATCTCTGATGGATTCTGTCTGTCTTTGCTTCAGTGTTTCACTGTATCTGTTTTCTTTTCATTCATTTTCTGTCACAAACATTTACGGAGTAGCTATTTGTGCAAAACACTGTATTGGGTCCTAGGAGAGGGCTGGGGAAAACACAAAGATGGGTAGCACATGATTCTCCCTCTGGGAGGATCCTACAGTGTAGTGGGAGAGACATTAAGTTTAAACCAAAACAGCAAGGAGATGCACATGGGAGGCGTGGGAGTATTGAGTGTGGAAGCAAGTCACTATACCAAAAACCAACTTGCCAAAATAATCTTCAATATGCTGAAAGGCCAGTTCACTGAAAATCAATTTGCCATTAGCTCTGAGCTGCCGACTATTGCTTGGCAGAAATAATTCACTCTGAGTTTCCACAAGAACCACGTTGGTATTAGGAGAGGGGCGCCTTTGAAGTTCAGGCCTAGGGATATAGCTGTGGTTGGTCCTCTTGAATCCGGCCGGCCATGGGAGAGTGTTTTGTATACGAAGTTGCAGTAATCAGAAGCTTGGTTTGCTTAAATAACCGAGACTGTTTTCTCCTCTTTCTCCTGATATATCAGTCCCGGTTCCAGCAGGAAACAGACGGCACCTGCAAACTTGGAAATGTGAAGATCGTCTAGCGAAGGGACGTTTCTCAAGGCATGGGCAGGATTGGGGAAGACAACAAGGACTAGTGTGGTGCCCTGGGGGTTGGCAAGAGCCGGAAGCCATAGCACCAGAAGCTGAGAAGGAGCTACATGGATAGGACCACCCAACTGGAGAAGGGGTCTGTGGTAGTCACTTCTTCCCTCTGACAGGTGCCTCTCCTTGGCCAAGCCCAACTGTGAACCGAGGAAAAGGATTTCCAGGCACAAAGAAGGGGGAGAGTGTATCTAGAGGGCACTTGGCATATCAGGTTACAATTCAACAATATGGTACCAAATTACCATTTTGTTCAGTCAAGGAAGAATATGATTGTCTCTTCAGACTTAAAGCTCAGTATCCCTCCAGAAGTTCCTCAGTGGTACCAACTTTATTAATCAAGAGTTGAAATGCAAAACAGGGTGTCTGATAAAATTAGTTTTAGCAAGAGAAATTCTCAGTAATTCACTCTGTAGGTGGCTACAGCAAACAATTTAGGAGTAGCTCTTTGTTCAGAAAACAGTCATTTGAGTGAAGCTCTCTATTATGCTTAATGCAAGACCTTTTTGAAGAGTGTAACAGAATCTTCTGTTTGGCTTAACAAGGCACCTCTGCTGGTAGAGCTCTCGGAGTCTGGTGGACCAGTTTGCATTAGGTGCCCTGGACTCATCACAGAGGCCCACAGGATTTTGGGAGAAGGCTGGGGCATGTGTGGGTGAGGCTGGAAGCCCACTGGCTTGACTCTGGCTCTGGAGGACAGTGCCTCAGCATGTGAGTCTGAAGTAAGAGAGCAGTCATAAAGCAAGGTTATAGGGAGCCCGCGGTGGTAAACCGTTGTGGGCACCGGACTATGCAGGACCAGTGTTCAACAGTGACACCTTGTGGTGGGCAGGAGCATGGGCCCAGCGGGGACTGCATTTCTCACTTTCTATCTGGACTCACTACCTTCCGATTAAGTAAATCCCTGGATTCTTGGGAATCTCAGAGAAGAGGGAATTCCTGGGGGGAAAAATGATAGATGGGGCTTTGGGGGGTTAATTAGAGTAATAAATGTGATGCAATTTCATTTGTACCTTAAGTTGAGCAAGCAGATCATGCTGCAAGAGAATATTTCAATGAATAGAGGTCTATTCGTTGCTGAGTAGATGTTCCAAGTGTCTTATTTATTTATTTATTTATTTATTTATTTAAAAGTAATACCAGCTTTTTATTTATTTAAAAAAATTTTTTTTTAATTAATTATTTATTTATTTATTTATGGCTGTGTTGGGTCTTCGTTTCTGTGCGAGGGCTTTCTCTAGTTGTGGCAGGCGGGGGCCACTCTTCATTGTGGTGCGTGGGCCTCTCTTGTTGCGGAGCACAGGCTCCAGACACGCAGGCTCAGTGATTGTGGCTCACGGGCCTAGCTGCTCTGCGGCATGTGGGATCTTCCCAGACCAGGGCTCGAACCTGTGTCCCCTGCATTGGCAGGCAGATTCTCAACCACTGTACCACCAGGGAAGCCCTATTTATTTTTTTATGATGGAGAAACCTATGGCTTTTATTGTGGTGATGGTTGCATGGGTGTATACTTATCTACAAACTCATCAAACTGTACACCTTAAATATAGACAGCTTTTGTATGTCAATTATCCCTCAATATAAAGTGATTTTAAAAAAGGTGATAAATGCCACGGAAAAAAAAGAAGAGTAAGGAGTTCTGACTTAAGTCTTTGTAACTTTTACACATAAGTACATCATTAAATAAAAATCCTTTATTTTTAAAAATTCTGTGGCAAATGCTCTTTTACGTACAAATTTAGACTCACAGAATCTCCCTAGATAGTAACCTAGGAAGATTGATGTGGTCACTGATAATTATCAGGGTAACTCGTTTTCCTTATGTCTAGGTAATCTTAGTAACTGTTATTGGAAGGCTTTCTTCTTTCCAAGTGTGTTTTTGAGGCAGAGGCAGGAGCAGTGGTTAAAGTGGGAGGACGAAGGAACGAGAATACTTTGCACTATTTATATTTTCTCCACATGCATAGTTTTTATCCCAACACAGCCACAGCTTCCACGTAGAAGGTACAGAGATGATGGCAAGGGCGAAATACCATCTTGGGGTAATTTGTGGATATAAAAGGTAGCCAGATCAATTTGAGACTTTTTGTTTGTTTTTGTTTTTATTTTTGGCTGCGTTGGGTCTTCGTTGCTGCGTGTGGGCTCTTTCTAGTTGCGGCGGGCGGGGGCTACTCTTTGTTGCGGTGTGTGGGCTTCTCATTACGGTGGCTTCTCTTGTTGCGGAGCACCGGCTCTAGGCGCGTGGGCTTCAGTAGTTGTGGCTCGCGGGCTCTAGAGCACAGGCTCAGTAGTTGTGGCGCACGGGCTTAGTTGCTCCGTGGCATGTGGGATCTTCCCGGACCAGGATTCGAGCCCATGTCCCCTGCATTGGCAGGTGGATTCTTAACCACTGCGCCACCAGGGAAGCCCCAAGTCGAGACTTTTTTAAAAATTCCTGAAAATTTTACTGTATTTCCTTCTAATCTCAGCCTTGTGCAACAACTTTAAGCCCTGGAAAGAAGATTCGAAGAAAGGTGTTAGATTTGAGGTGTGTTTAAGAGAGGGTGTCGCACGTGTAGCTTGTTTATTGAGCACTGTGAACTGGGCGGGATGCACTTGTCTTTTCTTCCAGTCACCGCCCCTACTGTGCAAGGTTGGATCTCTGCTTCTCCCTGGTACAGAACCCATACATACGTCTTGGGCAGATTTGATAGCTTCCCAGTCATTTTCAGTTATTTAAACTCAGGACGGCCTAAATCTAATTTAAAGCTGCATCTTATCGACAATTTGAATCTCTGCCCACCCCATCCAGGCTTTGGTTCAGGGGACTCGGAGAAGGGGGAGGGTTGGGTCTACCTTTCCATCTTTCCTCTGAATCCCGTACGTTGGAGGGGTATGTGTGCATGTATGTGTGTGTACACATGTGTGTGAGTGAGCCACGGGTCTGTTTCCAGGGCCTCCCCCTGCCCGTGCTCTGTTCCAGGCTCTGGCTGCTCCCGTATAGTGGGGAGGAGGGGAGGAGGCATAGAGTGATGGCTGGGTTCACCTCCCGCAGGAAGCGGCTATGTGAGGAGCGAGGCTGCCCTGGTCTTACTCTGGCTCAGTGGCCTTCCTGCACTGCTGGTGGCTTCGGTCAACTAGGGTCGCTGCCAAGTTCAGTTGCATCCCAACCCCCTCCGGTGCTGAGGGGCCAGCTGTGCCTCTCTTTGGTCCCCGACAGTGGTCCACAAACCTAAGCATCTTTCCAGATGGGACGTCCCTTCATCCATGTCCTCGGGCATGTTGCATGGCTTCTGTTCTCTCTCTTCCTCACCCTTTGAAGGCTGCAGGGATCCGGGGTGGGGTGGAGGGACCCTCATCCTTTTTCCAGGCTCACTAACTTCACCGCGATTCCATCTCATCCTGTTGTTGCAGGTGACACCTCCAACCCTCTCAACTTCGGAAATTTCTGGATGGAAGCCGACTTGGCTAAGTTTGGGTGTGTTTCCAAATGCTGAGGACCTCAGGTGAAGCTCTGCAGGTTCTGTTTCTCTCTGCGGGAGGAAGTAAGTGGTCCTGCTGCTAATTCAGCTCAGCTAATGCCGGCCCAGAGAATGAAAAATCACTTTCCCTTCTTATAGGCACCTGCAAATTTGCAGGTCATTTCCCTGGACCCCCTTCCCTTGTCTTGTGAATAAAGAAGGTTGGGAGGCACGGAGAGCAGCTTGAGATGAGGAGAATCTCTGCTCAGGATTCAGAGATGTCCGGGCACATTGGAAGGTGTCTGTCAGCCTGAGGAGCTGAACCTCTTTGGAAATAAATCATCTAGGGGAGGAGAGATTCAAGCAGGCTGCAGGCTGTGGTCAGTTAGCTACACCTCAGGTGCCGAAGAGAAGGGAAGCCCTTAATTCCTGGGTAGGGGGTGGGGAGAGCTATTTCTGCACAAACTCTCTTTGAAATGTTGGGAGTACAAGGCAGCATTGTTTTGAGAGGCTGGCAGAATAATAGAGGCAACAGAATAACAAAGCCGGAGAGAGGCATCCGCACCTGCAGAGTGACGGGGGTGTCAGAGCTTTGGCATTCTGGGGGCTCCTGCATGCCAGTGGGTTCTCCAGTTCTGGTGGCGGCCCCCAGCGCCACCGATTTCTTCCACAGAGGCAGTGGGAGGAGGGGGAGGAGGAGAAGGCTTCGCCAGTGGCAAAGAGAGGGGCATCAAAAGCTTTGGAAGCAATGGGGAAAGGATGCCCTTGGTTCAGGTGCCAATGCCCTTGCCCTCAGATGGGGGCAGAAGTAACATCCAGTGTCAGCTACGCTGGTTTCTGTCACAACACCGTGGCTTTGGTACGTAGGGGAGGAAAGCTAATTTTCCCTCTATCCTTCTGAGTGGGTAGTGAGACCCCTGTAATAAAAGAGAGATTAACAAGAGAAAACTACACAGAAGTTTGTTGACCTGTATACTTCATGTATGCAAGGGAGATACTTGGGAAAAAATGAGTAACTTGTGAGGCGCCTTAGAATTCAGGATTCAATACCATCTTGAAAATTTTTAAAATTTTATTATTATTTTTATTATTTTTTCTTCCAGTTTTATTGAGATATAATTGATGTACAACACAGTACAAGTTTAAGGGGTGCAGCGTAATGATTTGACATACACTATTGTGAAATGATTACCATAATATCAACATCATCTTAATGGGGGAAAGGGAGGAGGGATGTAGGTCTCTTAGGGGAGAGTAAATAATTTTTAGGAAAGATGAACGGGCCCTTAGAAGGATACATGTGATGTTTGACAGTTTGTGACAAAGTTTGAGTGTGGTGTCAACTTCTAGTCTCCTCGCCTGTGATAAAGGTCAGTGCTCCCTGGTTGGTGAAACTCCTGTGGAGAGGATTTATGACATTCGAGTTCCTCTTAGAGGATCTGTCTTTAGGCAGATAAAGGGAATTCAGAGAAAGCTTTCCCCTGCATTTGCTGGTTTTCAAATGCCTACAGCACAAAATAATAGGTATACAAAGGCAGTATATTTTGGGGAGGCGTGTCCTGAACTCCTACAGTCATACTTTGGGTGGCATATTCTGCTGTCCTTCAGGTCTATCCCTTTGGCATTGATGCCAGGCCAGCGGGCACAACATGGAGGGACCCTCTCGAGTTGGAGTGGGACGCACACCTCAAAAGCAGAGGGCACCAGTGCTGCCTGAGCAGGGGAGGGGGGCGATGGCTGTGGGGAGGAGTTCTTGATCACTCCAAGACACAAATTGTTACAGGGAAGAGGAAAACTTTGCAGGGAACTGGAGTTTCCAAAATGCAGAGTGGGGTTAAGAGGGTCATGTCCACAGGTAACGGTGATTGAGAGCGGAGTTACCTGCACATAGGAAGACAGTAGTTATTCATGTATACATCTATGCTTGCAATTTATCAGGAGAAGGGGAGAGGGGATAAGATAGACAAAAAGAGTTTCTGAAAGGAGAAGTCCTGGGGATTTATCACCAGTAAATAGCCCAGTGGGCAAGGGAGTAACGGGGTGGCAACTATTGGTAGAAATTCAACATCCAAAACATTTTCTGAGGTTATAGCAGCTGCTCCTAGATGAACCCATGGACAATGTGTCAGTGAGGCTTGCTTTCTTTAGGCAGGAAGTCCATAAACAAACCTCTTTTCTCACTTGTCTTTGTGTATTTGGCTTGGTAAATGTTAACAACCAAAACAAAGCAACAAATCCAGAATCCATAGCTTCTCTTAATTGCTATAGAGATACCAGCTACCAGAGTTCTTAGCCTGGAGTTTCTTTTGGCCCTTAGTGAAAAAACAGGATTGATCTGCACGAAAGAAAAAAAGAACAAGAAGTATTGAAGACTCTTATAAACATCACATAGTATCTGAGGAATTTGGGAGGAATAATATGAGGCCAATGAAGAGGAAGAAGTCCCTCACCCACTTGGTGAGGGGAGTGAAAAACATGCACATGTCAAATAGCTTGTAAACCTGAGGGGAGGAATAGACACCTAGAGATGATGAAAACTTCCCTCCCAAATACATTTTCTTCAGAAATACTGGGAAAACATGGTAGATATTTTAAAAATAAAGTTTAAACTTTAATAAGTGAAAGAAGAAGGAAACACTGGTTTCGTTCTGTTGATTGAAAAAAAATGCACAACCTAAAACTTGAGAATTATATTTTATTCGGAGGACGTCCTGAGGATATAAGCCTGGAAGAGAGTCTCTCAGATAGCTCTGAGGGACTGCTGCAAAGAGGGAAGGGGGGAGCCAGGATATATAGGAGTTTTTGCAACTGGGTAGTTGGAACATCAAAAGATTTCTGTTAATTAAAGAAAAGCCAGGGCTTCCCTGGTGGTGCAGTGGTTAAGAATCCGCCTGCCAATGCAGGGGACACGGGTTCGATCCCTGGTCCAGGAAGATCCCACATGCCGTGAAGGAACTAAGCCCGTGCGCCACAGCTACTGAGCCTGCGCTCTAGAGTCCGCAAGCCACAGTGACTGAGCCCGCGCTCCTAGAGCACGTGCTCTGCAACAAAAGCCATTGCAATGAGAAGCCCACATGCCACAGCGAAGAGTGACCCACGCTCGCCGCAACTAGAGAAAGCCTGTGTGCAGCAGTGAGGACCCAACACAGCCAAAAATAAAATAAATAAAAGAAAAAAAGAAAAAAGAGAAACCAGACATCTCAAGGAATTTAGCGTTTTTCTATATATGGGAAGATGCAAGAGTCTGGGCTCATTGAAATCATTCCTTTGATATGCACCCCAGCTATCTTGGCCCAGTATCCTGTTTTGTTTTTTTGTTTTTCCTATCCTGAATCCCCTCAGCGTGCACAGTTGGGGGCGCTGCAGTGGCTGATGGCTTGATGGCCCCACATCCTTTGTTTTCTGACATGGCAGGCGACTTTTCTTCATCCACAGACCTGTCCTGAAAACACATGGGAGTTGTCCATTGGTTTGGGCTGACAGGATGATAGAAAGAAAGGAGATCTGAAGATTAATTTCAAATTTAAAGTTCCTCTACCTTGGCAATAATATCAAAAAGGATGGTAACAGGCAAACTAGAAGTATACTTGGGTTAAGAAAAAATATTTTATTAAAAAAATACATGTCTTCTATATCCTTTCCTGGTTATAAGAGTCTTAGAAATATTTTAGAAAAGCCCGGAGTTGGCACTGTTCACTATACTCTCTTGAAATTATATTTCCACTTGTCTCAGTGCAGTATCTGCTCCTCTGTCCTCTGATTTCCACTTGTGTTCAGTCTTGAAGTCAAGACACTACCCTAACTCCTGCATCCCAGCTTGGAGCCCCAGGGTGCTGTTTCTTCTTCCCCACCTTCAAGCAGAGCCAGACCTGGGGTTGCCATTCCTGCCCACACTCCCTCATCCCACCACCAGCAGAATCTTAGCTATGTTCTCTGTCGACTTTTTCCTCAAGCTGGTCCTTTCTGTTTCTTGCCGCTGGATTAATCTCTTCAGGATCAGTTCACGCCTCTGCTTATAAACCTAGAATGCCTCCTTCTTTCCCCTGGAGGAAACCCACGTTCCTTGATCAAGAATGTAAGGTCCCCTAAGGCCCCTTCAGTAATTTAAAGTCCCATAAGATCCCTTTTCAACCCCATCTCTCACTATGTCCCTTCACACCTGTCTAGCCCTGGCCCAGACCCAACTATGTCTGTGCTACGCTGGCTTGAAACTTGTCCTGACTGTTGTCCCTGTAGAAGAAAATTTCACTCCTTTAGAATTCTCACAGCACTTTCCTTGTGTCTCTCTTCTACGGCATTTACCGCATTTTAGGTTGTTTTATAATTTGTCAGGCATGTTTTTTATCTCCTCCACTAGACAGTATACTGAGTGTGTCTGTGCACCTGTCTCATCTTTGTATACACCTCATTCATGTCTTGGACAGTGTAGCTCCTGAGTAAATATTTTAAATTGATTAATTCTGAGTTCAGCTGGGACTATTAGACCAAACTAAGTTCACTGGTCCAGCTCTGTGTTGGAATTAAATCTAGGGTTGGTCTTGAAACTAAGGTGTTCTTCAGATCTTTTATAAATCAGGCCAAATATGGGACCAGCCTTTAGCTTTTAGGACGTTAACGGTTCTGCACCTAATTCCCACGTCGTGGTGATGGGTAGGGGGGGTTCCTCGTACATCCAAGCAATTCTCTGATACCAGCTGGGTGTCTTACAATTCAGCTCAATCCTGACACTGTCTACCTGGAGATAGCATCAGATCCCACAGGTTAAGGGCTCGGTTCCAAAAGAGACGGCACCCCGCCGCCCCGCCTGCCCCTTCAGACAACAATCACAAGTCCAGGTTGTCAACTGTGCTTCTGACCTACAGGCTATCGATTGGAGGTTTCCATGACCCCCTCCTTAGGTTCAATTAATTTTCTAGAGCGGCTCAAAGAACTCAGAGAAACATCTTACTAGATTACTGGTGTATTATGAAGTGATATAACTCAGGAACAGCCAGATGGAAGAGTTGCATAGGGCAAGGCATAGGGAAAGGGCATGGAGCTTACATGCCCTCTCTGAGCCCACGACTCTTCTCCAAATCTCCACATGTTCACCAACCCAGAAGAACCCCATCCTTTTTGTTTTTTGATGGAGGCTTCATTACATAGGCATGGTTGATTAAATCACTGGCCATTGGTGATTAAGCTCAATCTTTAGCCTCTTTCCTCTCCCCGGAGGTCAGTGGGATGGGATTGAAAGTTCCCACCTACGAATCATGTGGTTGGCTCTCCTGTCAATGCCCCCAACCTTAGGAGCTTTCCAAAAGTCACCTCATTGACATAACAGAAGACCAGTTCCAAGGGTTTCAGGAGTTCTGTGCCAGAAATGGGGATGAAGACCAAATACACATTTCTTATTATGAATCACAATCAGAGACATCCTTGAAGGACTAGACTCAGGTTTTTCTTGTCCAAGCCCCAGTTCAGAAAGGAGCATCAATGACTTGGGTCTCTACAGCGTGTACCCCTTTGGACTTGGCATGCCTTTTCTGAGAGTGATGCCGATTGCACACATGACAACCGTATTTGTGTATTTCCTTTCAGTGACTTTGCTATCCTGTTAGTCTGGGAGTGGGACAGAGAAGAGTCAGGAGGAGGGGTGAGCAGAACAAAGAGTGGCCAATCAGATTTCTCAGATGAAATTAGAAGGGGTGGGAGACAAGCCCCAAACAGCAAAGATCAAGTCATTCTCTTCAAATGAGGAGCGGGTGTCACCCTCTCTGGAGTGACTGATGACTTGTGACCGATGTCACTGGAAACCTCTGGGTGCTGGGCTCACAGCTCTGCTTACCTCTTCCATTGCTTGTCATCTCCACATTTCCAGGTTCTGCTGGCTCAATCAATGGTCAGATACTTATCAAGCACCCACTTAATGCAAGTTACTGGACCAGATATTTTAGAGAAATAAAAAGTTTAAGTTATAGGCTCTGCCTATAATTGGGAGAGGACACATGTTTCAGGTTAAAATAGGCCTGGGAAATGTCAATAATATAAAATAACGTCAAGCCCATAACAATCATAAGGGGAACCTGGCTAGAAAATATTGGTGATTCAGAGGATCAAATTCACACATGTAAAGAAACACTATAAACATTGATTTAAGCTGCTCCTCTTCAAGACATGATTCAATTCCCAGAAGTTTTTAAGCTTCCCCCCAAAGCACGACAAATAGCAAATCCTACTGCAAGTCAAAATATCTTTGATGTTAACTCATACCCTGATATCTCTAGCCATCTGGCTTATTTAGGGCCTCTTTTCTAGATTCAGTAAAATTGTAATGAAACCTAAAGGCTAAGAAGTAGCAGGTCCCTGGTGTTATTCAAAATTGTCTTATTTGGGTGAAAGTTTGAGACATAAAAAACTTAAAATATTTTAGTTTCCAGATGAACAGGTACCCATCTCTGCATATTGCAAATTAAACTTGGAACATTTACTTGCTTTTGGCCAGAGAAAGATCCAAAATGACTATTAATAGATGTAATAGTCTGGTGTGAAGGCCATCCACCAAGAGATACTAACTTTCCAGCAAGAATGTCCCAGGCGTCCAGTGGATGACCGAAATTAGAAAGGTTCTTTGAATTTAAAATGACTGGTACTTACGAAGGAGTCATAACATCTATAAAAAGCTATCATTCATGTATCTTTGTCAACAAACCAGGAAGCAGTGGCCGCAGCCTGAGTTCTAAACTTGGAAGCCCTAAGGGTTTGCAGTGTGACTCTGGCCAGGCCACCTTCTCAGTATCCCAAATCCCTGTCTCTGAAATAACTGGACTCATATTTTCTACCTCATAGGAACATCCAGAACCGAGAGGAGGTGAGACAAAGGAAATGTTCCAATTATTAGTGAGACTAATTCTGACATATCTAAAAGGAACCATAAATGTTTAAACACACGGGGGGAGTTTGCAGACATCTGTCCTTTAGGAGTTAGGCATCCCAATTGTGGATTGTCTAATGCTACAGTTTCACTATGCTGCCCATTTTTTTGTCTGTTTCCCACAGTACAGTTTAGAACATGACCTTCAACTGAGGCACATTTCTTTCTCTTGGAGATGGCTGTCCGGCGTCTGTCCCTCCAATTCATCTCCAACTGTGAACCACCGCTCTCTCCATCCCCACTGATTCACTTTCTTGCCTCTCTCCCTGGACGTTTTTCCTCTTCCTTCCAACACCCCAACCCTGCCCCCCCCCGCCCCGGCCCCCTGGGTGAGTGATCCCAAGGGAAAAAGAATCATCTGGGCTCCCCATCAACCCTCATTGACCTCCTGGTCCTTCTAGCTCAGCTGGCCCTTCTTGAGATCTCCACGGAGTCACTCAGCTTCACCGATCCCTCAGGGAGCCTCACTCTGGTACCTACACTAGCCTAGACCCCTTTTGGTGCAGTTGAAAAAAAGGCAGTAATTCAGAGGGAACTTTTATTTAAAAAATAATACAGGATAAGATTTTTAAAAGTAGTTGAATTTCTAGATTCTAGACTTTGATCCTGACTTAACCGCAGATATGCTTAACCACAATTTCTCGGCACCTCTTCTTGCATCCTTTTCCTTTGTGCTGCCCAGCCTGGGGTGGATGCTAGTCTCAGCTACCTGGCTTTTTGTCCCTCATGGATTCCGTGTGACCCTGCTGCTGGGTCTAGGGAGATTTAACTATTCTTGATCTTGTTTTCGTTTGTGTTAGTTTAGTATGTCAGCTTGACTCTGGTTGTCAAGAACTCTACAAGTTCTCTTATTCAAGAGAAAACAAAACACAATAACCGAACACTTTGCTTGATCACCTACTTTATTTTTTTTTTTAATTAAAAAAAAATTCTTTTAACTCTTTTTTTTAAAAAAAAATACTGGGGCTTCCCTGGTGGCACAGTGGTTAAGAATCTGTCTGCCAATGCAGGGGACACGGGTTCGAGCCCTGGTCTGGGAAGATCCCACATGCCGCGGAGCAACTAAGCCCGTGAGCCACAACTACTGAGCCTGCGCGTCTGGAGCCTGTGCTCTGCAACGGGAGAGGCCGCGACAGTGAGAGGCCCGCGCACCGCGATGAAGAGTGGCCCCCGCTTGCCACAACTGGAGAAAGCCCTCACACAGAAACGAAGACCCAACACAGCCGAAAATAAATAAATTAAAAAAATAAATAAATAAATAAAAAATATTTTATTTATTTGGTTGCACCAGGTCTTGGTTGTGGCAGGCATGCTCCTTAGTTGCAGCTCATGGGCTCCTTAATTGTGGCATGTGAACTCTTAGTTGCGGCGTGCATGTGGGATCTAGTTCCCCGACCAGGGATTGAACCCGGGCCCCCTGCACTGGGAGCGTGGAGTCCCAACCACTGCGCCACCAGGGAAGTCCCTCGAGTCACCTACTTTAATCCAGGCACTGTGCTACATAGTGTGTGGCATACAAAGGAAAGCAAGATAATTTCTAGAGTAGCTCATAGCTTACTACAAAAGAGGGACAAAAACCCATGGAGTTGCAGAAGAGTGAGGCAAAAGCTTTGGCAGACATTTGACTTTTTTTGATACCCTACATCCAGACCTCCTCTATGTTCTTGAGGATCGGCCAAAGATTGCATCTTCGTGCTGGGCAGGGCCTTCCTTCACCTCTTACAAACCACAGGAATTCTTTCATGTCCCCAAAATAAAGATGCAGCCGTGCGACCATGCTCAGCCAATCTAATGCTCCTGCCTAGGATTTCGGATTCTAATGGAAAGAGATGAAGATACAGAGACTATTGAGAAATGTTTTTAAGGTGGTAACCTTGGCACGGAATCCAGAAACTGCCTTTAGTTTCAGCCCATTTACTAATATTCTCTAGCATTGCAGGCACTCAGTATTTTCCAGTGTATATTTATTTTCCTCTTAAGTTATTCAGAGTTTTGTTTTTTGTGTTTTTGGTTTTTTCGTTTTTGCTTGAAATCAACTGAGAGAGAAATTAGTAATGAGTGTCATGCAGACAACAGATCCTCAGATGAGAAAAACTAAAGTTGGGAGTAGGGCAGTGAAAATTCCATCCGTATTAGTCATGGGATTCTGACAACCCTTGATGTGAAGTGGCAAATACCCATTAAATTGTTGTCCATTGTCACCTGAAATGAAGCACTCATTGAAGGCAAGATTTGGGGAATCCCATTACTACAGACACAGTACAGTATGATGTCATGAGAACTCAAGAGTAGTGGGTGGAATGGTTTCTTCTAACAGCACTAGAAGACCTAAAGAAAGAGAACAAACAATAAGCCTAAATATATAAACCCTTAGCCGAAGATTGCACCCCCTTAACTTGAAAGGACCTCACTAAAAAAATCTCTTACCACCTGAAACTAAATGGTTGAGGTCGCCCAAAACCAAATTCAAAAGTTTAAATTGCTGAATTACATTAGTTGAAGCTACAGCTTTGTCAAGGCTCTTCCACAAATGGCTTTCAAATGTTTTTGGCCATAGCCCTTATAAAAAATACATTTTATATCATGATCCAGCGCGGGCATGCGTGCACACACCCCCCCCCCCAATACAACTGAAACAAAGGTGTCATGAAACAGTATTTACCTTTATTGTATGCAAAGTGTTCTGCTGTTTTTGTTCTATCCTGTTTAAAAAATTCTGCATGCAACCAACCAAACTGGAAAAACATTGTGTTACAGGAAGAATTAGAATGAGGAAGTGGAAGAGAATCTTATGGACTCAGGAGGTAGGCTGGAATCCCAGACCCGCAGTGAGACTTCCTTATCGGTAAAAGCAGCCCAGGACCTCTGTTGTGGAGGAAGGGGACAGACCCTTGTTGAAATCTGCAATTCCCTCCCAATGCGAAGCCAATTCTTGTCAGCTCTCAGCCATTTACCATCCTCCACCCCACCTATCTTTGTCTCTAAATCTGTAACCAGAGTCAGACCCAAGCATGCTCCAGGAGGCTGACGACAAAGTTAAGCCAGGAAGGGGAGACATCCATAACAAAGAATTAGAGGACTTTGTTAACTTCTATCATCAAAATCCTGGAGAATATATGTAGAAATGAATTCTCATGAGATGCTTCCCAACCAAAAGGGGAGAAATCCAATGTAAAATCAGACTGAGCTTATTGATAAGGCTGGGTTTACCAGAGATCCTGGAATCAGCATACTAGTTTCAGCAGCTGAGAATCATTTCAATTTTTAGCTTGATTAGTTAACCAAAAAAAGCTCGTTTCAATAGCAGCTCCCATCAAATGAAACTGATGAGCTACAAATCTTTTGTAGGCAGGTAGAGGAAGGAATTCAGAGTGAGGAACCCTGGGGTGAACTTATCCTGTGTAATCTGTCAACCACCAGGTAATTAGGCCCCCTCGGGAAGGCACAGGGGACCTTCCCTTTGCAGTACCTTGAGAAATAAAACAGCTGACAGGGGGCCCTGGATCTTTGAAAAGCTCTTTAGTGACTGTTCTCTGAAGGCCAGAATTGCTTATGGAGATGTTGTCACTGAAATGGGATTACTGATTTCAATGGTAAGATAAGGGGATTGAAGAAGGCCCCTTCCAAATGCAAACTGAGCATTTGGAGTTTACCTGCTAAACGATGGGCGGGGGCAGGGCAGCATATTCCCTTCATAATGAAAGATAAGTTGCTGCCTTTGCACCCCTGTCATTAAAAAGAGAGATAATAGCTGATATCTATTGAATACTTAATGCAACGATCACTGAATCCTCATAACACTGTGACGTAGGACTCTTATGTTCTCCATTTTACAGGGGAGCAAAGTGAATCGTGAAGGTTAAGAACTTTGCTCAAGATCTTATAGCTACTAAGTTGTGGAGCTAGGATGCTATCCCAGGGCAGTGTAGCTCCAGAGGCCATGCTATACCACCGGAATGTTTGATTTTGGAGACAGCCTTTGCCCAGAGGTGGATTTGCCATGAGGCTATTGAAGCTTAAGCTTCAAGACCCTCTTCTACATGGGCCCCCTCCGAGGCCCTGGGAGGGCCCTAGAGATGTACTTACATGGTCATATGTTGTAAAATTTGCAAAAACAAATACTTTAACTGCAGTTCGTTATGACTGCTGTCTTTTTACTCTGGCTTCTGGATCTCATGTCCCCTCGAGTCAGGTGACTTTGGAGGGGCTGTGTGCATTCTTGGGATCTGGCTAAGGGGAAGTTGAGTTGGGGATTCATGTAGATTAGTTTAATGGGATATATTTGTGTGGTTTACAGCCGCTCTGCTGACTTACCTATGTCGACTGAGAAAAAATGCACAACCTAAAAGTTGAGAGTTATGTTTTATTCGGCAGACATTCTGAGGACTTCAAGCCCAGGAGACAGGACTCTCAGATCACTCTGAGGAACTGCTCCAAAGAGGCAAGGGGGGAGCCAGGATATATGGAGTTTTTGCAACAAAAGACAAGGTAGTCGGAACATCAAAAGATTACTGTTAATTAAAGAAAGCCAGATATCTCAAGTTTAAGGAGTTTAGCACTTTTCTATGGGAAGATGCAAGAGTCCGGGCTCACTGAAATCATTCCTTTGATATGCACCTCAGCTACCTGGGGCCAGTATCCTGTGTTTTCTCATCCTGAGTCTCCTCAGGGTGCCCTGTCGGGGATGGCTGCAGCGGCTGACTGCTAGATGGGCTTGGCAGTGGACAGCCCGTTTGTCTCCATCCTGAGTTCCCTCAGGGCTCACTGTCCGGGCGGCTGTAATGTGATGGCTTGATGGCTGCAACATCCTTTGTTTACTGATAATGGCAGGCAATATTTTTCACTCACACCTAGTATGGTGAAACTGACACTACTCTCCTGGTTTTAAGCCATAGACAGGGCCAGAGGTTCTAGCCACCTGTGAACATGCATGATGGACCCCAGTCCAGGAAGTACGTGGGATGTAGAGGGCACCAGGATTTAAAGTGGATCCAGAGCTCCATAGGGAGCTAGAAGCTCATCTGTGGGAAATTCTTCGGTCATCAGATGTGTAATAATTAGAAGCAGAGAATTCAGTTTTCATAGATGTTTGGTCAAAAATGGAAAGTTCACTTTTGTTAGGCATATACTTAATAACTCAATATATATAATTATAAATGTACCCTAAACAACGTATAGTTTATCAGAATTCCTACGCTTGTCGGGCGTAACTTGAGAAGTCTGTGTGTGAGGACATTATGTTTAATGCAGCATCGTCTGCCTGAGAGAAACAGGTGAAGAAGATTTATCTACCAGCCTGCATCCCCCTCGCCATCCTCACTGGTCAAGAGTTGCCCCACAGGCTGGAACTTCCTCAAACGTTCCAGGGTTGGGTGTGAGGCAGGTGGTTGAACAAGTCCCTGCAGGAGACCCCACAGAGGCAGAGAAGCCCGGACAGAAAGCAGGCGATACACAACGGCCCTGCCCTCAGGTGACTCACAGCAAGAGTGGGAAGAAAAAAGTGGACTCACGTGGACCCCAGCAATGTCCCACATAGCGGCCCACAAACTTCAGAGATTATATTATCCAAAATCAATCCCTGCATAAGGAAATTGAAAGGCCCCCAAATCTCACCATGGAATTAAGAAAGAAACTTGATAAAAGTTTTCCTAAATTTAACAACAATCCTGAAAATTAAACCAAAAAGTTTTTTCTAAATTACCAATAGTAAAAAAAAAAATTTGATCAACCATGCAAAAGAAAACAATGAATTCTTTCCTTTTTTTTTTTGTTTAGAAAATATTAGTCATAATAGTGTGTGTAGCCAAAAACCTTGGTAAAAATATTATAGAGGTGGGTTAGGCATTAATTAATAAAACTTTTTTTTTGAATTTTCTGATATTTGTGATATTTATCAGTTTTCTAAAAACTGCAATTTGTATAGTGTTCGTACCTAAGATATTCGTAATTTTGTACTATTTTTCATAAAGAGGCTTCTTCCAAGGTTTTTAAGTGCAGGTCCCGCAAAATCTGGATCTGCCTCTGTGTAGGTCACATCTGTGGGCTCTGAAAGCCTGCCAGCTTTGGGTGGGCCCAGGATAAGAGAGGGCTGTCTGGCTGAACCAGACCGGAGCACAAACATGGGAATACACAGCAGTGCTCACGGGTCAGCGTATCCAGGGCCGTATCTTAGAGGAAGTTGTGCCATTATTTAATTAAGAATTTCTAACGCAGCGCCTGAGATTCTACCAACAGCACAAAATCTATCTTTTGTGGACCAGCTGAGAACCTACCCAGCATTTTCAATATTGTTTTTTATGAACAAATGTACTCTAAGCCTCCCCTAAATTGCTTACAAACCCAGCTTTGAACCATAGGCTGTTTGTCCATGACTGTGTGTGGGTACACACACATACACTTCCATATGTAAACTCATCTCACCTTGCTTTTTTTAAAAAATATATTTATTTACTTATTTAATTTTTGGCTGCTTTGGGTCTTCGTCGCTGCATGCAGGCTTTTATCTAGTTGTGGCGAGTGGGGACTATCTTCCTTGCAGTGCGCAGGTTTCACATTGCGGTGGCTTCTCTTGCTGCGGAGCACGGGCTCTAGGTGCATGGGCTCAGTAGTTGTGGCACGCGGGCTCAGTAGTTGTGGCACGCGGGCTCAGTAGCTGTGGCTCGCGGGCTCTAAAGCGCGGGCTCAGTAGTTGTGGCGCACGGTTAGTTGCTCTGCGCCATGTGGGATCTTCCCAGACTAGGGCTCGAACCCATGTCCCCTGCATTGGCAGGCAGATTCTTAACCACTGTGCCACCAGGGAAGCCCTCGCTTTGCTTTTTACTTTGTGTATGTCTTTTAAGTCAAGCGCACGTTTCTAAAGGGAGAGTCTCTTAGTAGAGTGTAAGGTGCAGAGTAAGGGCTCAACTAATAACTTTGTAATTGATAATTTGCTGAATCAAAATGTAGGCACTAATTCTCAGATTCCCTCAGATCCATAATGCAGCTTCTTTTGTTTTCCTCATTAATTTTGAGTTTCTTCTTTTCTTAGTTTGATTTTAACTTGTTGGGATTTTGTTTCACAGAATAAAGTATCCCACAGTGAAGAATTATGAAAACATGGTCAAATTGGGGCATTTCTCTTTAATTTCGTACTCTTTGGAATGAATGCTTAACTGGGAAATGTGTCAGACAACTAACCACATTCACCTATGAAGCGCCTTCTTTCTTGGACTTATGGGGATTGAAATTTCATCTTTTGAAATTAGTAATGTATCATTTTTAAAGGGCCCATTTCTCTCTTTTTTTTTTTAATAAACTTATTTTTATTTTTGGCTGCATTGGGTCTTTGTTGCTGCATGCGGGCTTTTTCTAGTTGCAGTGAACGGGGGCTACTACTCTTTGCAGTGAGCGGGCTTCTCATTGCGGTGGCTTCTAGTTGCGGAGCACGGGCTCTAGGTGGGCGGGCTTCAGTAGTTGTGGCTCGCGGGCTCTAGAGCGCAGGCTCAGTAGTTGTGGCACACGGGCTTAGTTGCTCTGTGACATGCGGGATCTTCCCGGACCAGGGCTCGAACCCGTGTCCCCTGCATTGTCAGGTGGATTCTTAACCACTGCGCCACCAGGGAAGTCCTATAAGTATGGACTCTTGATGTTTGCTTTATGTTTTGGGTTTTAATTCAATACTTCTTTATTTATTTTGTGACTCAAATTGTTCCAGCTTTGGCCATTGGAACTATTTCAGTTGCCTTTTGTGTCCCTTTGACATAAATAAGCACTTCCTTACTTTTTGGTACAACAGTATCCTTCAGGTTCATATTTTCTACCCCAATCCTAGAATCAGCCATTTCTGCAAGGAGCCCTGGTTCCTTTTATTGGAGAAACCAAGATTTGGGTGTTAGGTGTACTCATTGCTAATGGGGTGTCATTGTTTCTACAAGACACAAGTTTTAAGGGCTTGGTGTAGAAGAAGCTTCAAAGCATGGTCCAGAGAGTAGAAGCATATCCTCATTGGAGAGCTTATTAGAAATACACAATTGCAGGCCCCAGACCTACTGAATTCATATCTACAGCTTAACAAGAATGCCAGATGATTTGTATGGACATTTGAGGTTGAGAAGCACTGACCAGAACTCAGTCCCACAGACCCAACTGCAAGGGAAGGTGGAAATGTGAGCCCAGGGAGAGAAAATAATGTGGTAAACTTATTTCATTGTCTCTATGACAACCAGGCACTTGAGTATTTGCTCAATATTGGTGATTTGTTTGGATAACTTATGCTTAAAGCACCTAGTTTATTTTTGTTTTTGCTCTTCCATTATATTATTTTTTTTACATAAAACATTTGTTCACTTATTCAAATATTTATTTATCAAGTACCTGCTACTTTTCTGGCACTGTTCTGAGTACTAGGGTTGCAGTGTGAACAAAAAGGTAAACATCCCCGCCTTCATACAGCTTACAATTCACGTGATGGTGAACGGCACAGCAAAAAATGTATATGTTAGATGTGGGAACTGTTATAAAGAAAAATAAGGCAAGTTAAGGGATGGCGAGGAATGGAGGAGATGGGGAAGGCTGCTGATTTAGGTAGGATGGCTTGGTCATCTAAGCAGAGATTGGAATGAAGTGAACAAGTGAGGCCCGTGACTACTGGAGACATTCCAGGCAGAGGGAACACTAGGCAGTTGTTCCCTTAAAAACCAAATGACACATTTAGATTCAAATTTTAAATCTCAGCTCCAAAGTCAGGTATCAGAATATTCAGATGTTGAAAACTTTTGGACCTTAGGTTGATTTTTGGTTTTTTTTGTTGTTGTTGTTTTTCCATCAAGAGTTTTGACAACATGTAGATCCTGCTGTGTTATCACAACCTCTTTTGTCATCAGTGTATTTGATTTTTTTTTAATGTATGTGATATCTTGATACTCATTTTACAGGATGTGAAAGACCATACTTCAGTTACTCTCAAGCTTTTTGATCTTGGGACTCTTTTACATACTTTTTTTTTTTTTTTTTAAATGAAAGCTTCTTTCTTTCTTTCTTTCTTTCTTTATGGCTGTGTTGGGTCTTCGTTTCTGTGCGAGGGCTTTCTCTAGTTGTGGCAAGCGGGGGCCACTCTTCACCGCGGTGCGCGGGCCTCTCACTGTCTCGGCCTCTCTTGTTGTGGAGCACAAGCTCCAGACGCGCAGGCTCAGTAGTTGTGGCTCACGGGCCCAGTTGCTCCGCGGCATGTGGGATCCTCCCAGACCAGGGCTCGAACCCGTGTCGCCTGCATTGGCAGGCAGATTCTCAACCACTGCGCCACCAGGGAAGCCTCTTTTACATTCTTATAAATTATTGAGGACCCCAGAGACCTTTTGTTCATATGGGTTACATCTATAGATATTTACTACAGTATAAATTAAATCCAAGGAAATGTAAACATTTATTATTAATTCATTTAAAAATAAGAACAGTAAACCCATTACATATTAACAAAAACAACATAATTTTTATGAAAATAAGTGTATTTTTCAAAACAAAACCAGAATTTAGTGAGAAGGGTAGCATTGTTCCATGTTTGCATATCCCTTGAAGTCTGGCTTAATAGAAGGCAGCTGGATTCTCATGTCTGGAGAGAATGAGAATTCTGTTGCAATGTCACACTGTTGCAGTGTCACACATCGTGTAGCATCTGGAAAAGTTCATTGTATACCTGTAAGAGATTGAGAGTAAAAAAGGCAAATAACAGTTTAGCATTATTACAAAGTAGTTTTGACCTCATGGACCCCCTCAAAGGGTCACAGGTACCTCCAGGGGTCCCCAAATCACAGTTTGAGAACCTTTCCCTTATCATATTCTAGCCTCATCACTCTGCCTGGGGAGAGTCATTTCGCCTTTTTGGCTTGAATTTCTTCATCTTTAAAGTGGAGGGAATAACAGTACTTATCTCCCTGGGTGGCTGTGAGGATCAAATGACAATTCATGTGATGCATTTACAGCCAAGCCTGTACAGAGAAAACTTGAGAGTCATTAGTATGATTTTTAAATACAGAAGTTGATTATGACTATTTTTAATCTGTGATATTGTTCATATAGAGGATTTAATTTCATGCTATTTCCTTGGTCAGGAATTCACCCCCTACTTAAAATCTTCTTGTTATAAAAAAGTAAGGCACAGAGGTGAAAAGTATTAAACACACACGTCTGTTTTCTTTTTTGAAAAAAATTTCTCTTTCACCATATTTTAAGTTCCATTACATATTTTTTTCATATTGATAATCCCTTTGTGATCAGGACTGGGAAAAACACGTCCTCCCACTCCCCAAGATGAAACATACTGGTACATGACAATTCCCCACATAGATCTCATTTGCTATTTACTCTCATCATTGAGCCGAATTCCTTCGAAGTCCAAGAAGAAAACTGCCTTCAACCACTGTAATAATTCCTTAGGGACCATTGACCTGCAACGCTTCTTTCACTTCTAACCATTTTGCATGTTGATCTAATTGTCATAAAAGTAGCGTGCATTAAAACTGCCAGCCAAGAACACGGACTGTTGATTTTTTTCCATGTTCAAATTGCAGTGATCCTCTCTTAATTCAGGATGTATGGCATTCATATTCTGTTGTTGTATTTCACCCACACGAGTTAAAATAAACAAGCTTCACGTCACTTAAGCAACAGAAGTACTATGCATTGCGAAGTTGGACAGTCTTGTAATAACTCTCTTAAATGTAAAAGAACTTCAAATGACAATAATACTAGGTTAATCCAATAAGCATTAATGGCCTCCTCCTCACCCACCTTGAAAAGGGAAGCATTTATGCAACTAATTAGTTTACCATAGTAAATAATCCACTGACATTTCAAAGAAGCATTCCTATTGGAGCCTGGAGTAAATATTATGTGGCATGTTCAACTATAAATAGGGTGAATAATGGTTCCCGGCCCAGTTTTAAAATGCTATGGAAAATAAGTGAGCTCCATCTGGGTAGAATGGGTGTTAGCAGCCCTCTCTACACAAGTGTCCAGTTGCCTGGCTCAGGTTCCCTATAGCTGCCATGGAAACTTGATGATTCATCTCACTTTCCAGCCTGACTCTACCAGGTAGCTAAGAAAGCGAGTGAATGTTTCTCTTGGGAAAAAACAAAAATGTAGACGACGAAAGAAAACAAAATTTATAACTGACTCAGAGAGGTGGATTCCATCTCATTTTGAGTGAGTGGAAAAAACAGGGCTTTCTACATAAGCGAATTTTGCAGCCACTTGTAACTTAAATGATTTGAGGAGTTTTGATAAGAAAATCATGTAAGGCTCCACATCATTGTATTATGGACGATCTTAGCCTCAGAGTTCTGTGCACTTAGTGATTTTCTTCCAAACTGCACATCACTTGTAGCAAGCATGAAGCCCAGAATAGAAAAGTGAATGATGAAACGGAATCTCTACGTGGAGAAAACTTCTCAAGCACACTGGTTTGGGTAAAGCAGAAAAATGGGGCTCAATTTAAGGCCTCATTAAGGAGGGAGTGAGGAGAGGGCTAGAAAGAAGAACCAGTATTTTTAGGGCTCACCCAGCAGAGCCAACGAAGCAGCTGCCTTTCCAGGATATAAGAGGGGCCCAGAGATTCTCACTTGTCTCATTCCTGAAATTCCAACCGTAAGAGCCACACGTTCAAATTAAGTCTCTCTGTGGAAAGACCCCATTCCTGTGTGTGACACATATTCATCCACTAAGTGCATTGATTCAACATTTCCTATGACCTGTGGATTGTTCTAGAAATGTAATGATGCCAGAAACACAAAAAAGTTTTATTTTTTTATCTCAAGAAGTTCATAGCCTCGTGGAGTAGAGAGAGAGAGAACAACAAATGATGCTTATCAGTTTAGGCTGCTATAATGAAATACCAGAGACTGGGTGGCTTAAACAACAGACATTGATTTCTCACAGTTTTGGAGGCTGGAAGTCCCAGTTCAGGGGGCCAGCAGTTTCAGTTCCTGGTGAGGCCTCTCTTCCTGGCTTGCAAATGGCCTCCTTCTTTCTGTGTCCTCACATGACAAAGAAAGAGAGCTCTGGTGTCTCTTCCTCTTCTGACAAGGGCACTGATCCCATCATGAAGGTGTTCAATTAAAAAAAAAAAAACAAGGGCTTCCCTGGTGGCGCAGTGGTTGAGAGTCTGCCTGCCGATGCAGGGGACGCAGGTTCGAGCCCTGGTCTGGGAGGATCCCGCATGCCGCGGAGCGGCTGGGCCCATGAGCCACAGTTGCTGAGCCTGCGCGTCTGGAGCCTGTGCTCCGCAGCGGGAGAGGCCGCGATGGTGAGAGGCCCGCGCACCGCGATGAAGAGTGGCCCCCACTTGCCACGGCTGGAGAGGGCCCTCGCGCAGAAGCGAAGACCCAACACAGCCATAAATAAAAAATAAATTAATAAAATTAAAAAAAAAAAAAAACCAAGCAGATGTTCAAGACATAATTAAGGATGGGAGGAGGGGCATGCCAGTGTATGCTAATAGCCTGGGTGCTATGGTCTGATTGTGTCTCCCCCAAATTCATATGTTGAAATCTAAACCTCTAAATATGGTGGTATTAGGAGATGGGGCCTTTGGTAGGAGCTTAGGTCATGAGGGTGGAGCCTTCACGAATGGGGTTTGTGCCCTTATTCAAGTGGCTCCAGAGAGCTCCCTTACCCTTCTATCATGTGAGGATGCATGAAAATGATCCAGGAAGAGGGCCCGCCCCAGAATGTGACCATGCCTTGACCTTGGACTTCCAGCCTCCAGAACTGTGAGAAATAAATTTCTGTGTTTATAAGCCACCCGGTCAGTGCCATTTTTTTTAAATAGCAGCCCAAACAGACTAAGAGTCACACCAGTTACAAGGCCTCCACTGCCCCTCGTGCCTGGGAGGCCCTCAGTGTTTGCCAAAGCCCTTTCCTGAGAGTCAGTCTGTGAAATCCCCCAGAATGAGTTTCTTCCTTTGCAATCTGGCCTCTGTTACCCCTAAAGAGATGGCAGGGAGGCTGTAACTAGTATATGACTTCAACTGATGCTCCCAACTTCCAATAGACTCAGAAGAAAAAATATAAAGGGTGACAGCAAAATCATGATAAATGGTCTTCTGCTGGAAGACTACCTCCAGGGCTAACATGCCCCCTGGGCCAAGGCTGCCCCCAAGTCTCTTGCTTCCCTCACATGAAACCTTCCTGGGGTGTGGAGAAGGCTGAGTGTGGTCAGATTCAGGGCCCTGTTGCAGGATGCCCTTGGTAATCCCTGTGCTGGGGAGTTCGTGTCTTCTGCACAGTTATGATTAACTCCCTGCCTTAGGAGCTGATGGGGCAGGGCTGAAACTCACACACCCAGTGAACCCTCTGATCAGAGGATCAGGCTTTAAGTCTCCGAAGGTGCCTTGGGACGGAGCATCTCTCTGAGGTTGTTCAAGGTGGTGGCTTTAAATAGTTCCGTTTCTGTTTTTGTTTCTGTTGTCTAAGTACATCTGCTTGGGAGAGAGTTCTGGGTGGCAGGGGTGGGCTCAGATACAGACTTCACCCAGGGTTACTCTACACGTGGTGTTTTTTTCTTTTTTTAAATAAACTTATTTATTTATTGGCTGTGTTGGGTCTTTGTTGCTGCGTGCGAGCTTTCTCTAGTTGTGGTGAGTGAGGGCTACCCTTCATTGCAGTGTGCGGGCTTCTCGTTGCGGTGGCTTCTCTTGTTGCGGAGCATGGGCTCTAGGTGCGTGGGCTTCAGTAGTTGTGGTACGCGGGCTCAGTAGTGGTGGCTCACGGGCTCTAGAGTGCAGAGCTCAGTAGTTGTGGTGCACAGGCTTAGTTGCTACACGGCATGTGGGATCTTCCCAGACCAGGGCTTGAAACCGTGTCCCCTGCATTGGCAGGCAGATTCTTTTTCTTTCTTTTTAATGAATTTATTTTTATTTCATTTATTTTATTTTTGGCTATGTTGGTTCTTCGTTGCTGCGCACGGGCTTTCTCTGGTTGCGGCGAGCAGGGGCTGCTCTTCGTTGTGGTGCGCAGGCTTCTCATTGCGGTGGCTTCTCGTTGCGGAGCATGGGCTCTAGGTGCGCAGGCTTCAGTAGTTGTGGCACATGGGCTCTAGAGCGCAGGCTCAGTAGTTGTGGTGCACGGACTTAGTTGCTCCGCGGCATGTGGGATCTTCCCAGGCCAGGGATCGAACCCATATCCCCTGCATTGGCAGGCAGATTCTTAACTACTATGCCAACAGGGAAGTCCCCACGTAGTGGCTTTGATAAGTACCGCACTCTGCCAAGGGCAGGGGCCTTGACGACTGAGGCTGGGGCTGGGGAGCCCTCCTGGTGTCCCGCTCTGGGCTTGGAGCAGGGGCTCCCCAAGCCGTTCCGCTCATCACTGCCGTGCTTCCATGCCAGATCCTCTTCCTGCCACTCCAGCCAGGAAGGAGGTGAGGACGGGAGCACCATTTTTCTGGGAATCCTGACCCATAACCTCTCCCTTTGGGATGGATGATGAAGGACAGCCCCTCTTGCCTCCAGAGGATTCCCATCTCAGAATAAAACCCAGATCTCTCGCCATGGCCTCCCAGGTCCTGTGCTCTGTAGCCCCTGTGAGTTTCCTCTCCATCACTCCCTCTGTTGCTTAATCCGTGACAGCCCAGCTGGCTTCTTTGTCAGTCGTGGATCCTGGATGGAGTCAGGAGTAATCCTGCCTCAAGGCATTTGTGTTTGGCAAATGCCTTGGCGTCCTTGGCAAGCCTTGTTGTTCAAGTGCTTTATTCAAGTGTCAGCTCCAAGGTCTTATCAGAGACCACCTTACCTGACATACCACCTTCCCTCCTCCCTGCCTTGCCTCTTACTTGGTACCCTCTTCCTGGCTTTGTTTCCTTCCCTAGCTCTTCCTACTGTCTGACATGTGTTGTGTGTTTGATATGATAGCTAAGTGTGTCTCTCCCATCACCCTAATGCAAGCTCCTGGAGAACAGTTACATGATATCCCCAGCGCCTAGAACCCTGTGTGGCATATTAGAGGGACAGTCAAAAATATTTTGGAATGTTTGTTGAATAGGTGAGGGCAGTTTTCTCAAAAAAGTACTGTCCCTTCACTGTATACTCACCTCACCTCTGTTCACAGTCACTCACCGCAGTGAAGCCACACCCTTGGCTGGATGATGACTTCTTACATTCATGCAGCCCTTTTCAGCTCTATTTGACTTTCTGAAGCAATTTATGCTATGAAAAGAGTATTATGGACTTTGGAGCCAGATGGGTTTGGCTTTGACGCTATTTCATCGCTTAGCAGCTATGCGCCGCTTAGTAGCTATGTAATCCTGAGCAGGTTCTTTCACTTCTCTGGGCCACAGTTTCCATTTTAGTTAAGTTAGGGTACTAATACCTTACTCATGGGATTTTTCCAGGAGGGTTAAGTGAGGGAACATATGTGAGACTCCTGGTCCAGGCTGGGGACCTCCTCAGAGCTCAGTAAATGTTGGCTCCATTGCTTTCTTCCCTCCCTCTTCACACTTCTATGACTCCACTCTTCCTTTTGCTCAAGTCTAGTCACTTCTTTGTGTCCCTTGCACACTTAACTTTATCCTTTTCTCCACCTCTGGAATGACTGTTGCTCCCCAAGACTGTCCTTAGCCTTGTTCTCTTTTTCTGCTACTGTGTGTCCCCCGGGTTATCTCATCCACACCTAGGACCCCAGCTGCCATCGGTATATTGATGATTTAAAACCCCTCAGGCCCCTCCCAGTCCTCCTTCCTGGGCTCCAGACTCCTATTTCCCACTGCCTTCCGACCTCTCCACCTAGATGGCCTTCTGGCGTCTCCAACTTCATGGGTTTCAACTCAACTAATGAATTTCTCTGCTCCCCCAACCACTCTTCCTCTGTCTTAGAGAATGGTACCTTCTCAGACGCTCACTGGAAATTTGTGAGTCGACTTTCACTTTTCTCTCTCCTATGTTCTGTATTACTAAGCCCAGTCATTTCTTATTTATTTATTTATTTTTTATTGAAGTATTGTTGATTTACAATATTGTGTTCATTTCTGGTGCACAGCAAAGTGATTCAGTTATACATATATATACACATTCTTTTTCATAGTCTTTTCCATTCTGGTTTAATACAGGGTATTGAATATAGTTCCCTGTGCTTTACAGTAGGACCTTGTTGTTTTATCTCTTTTATATATTGTAGTGTGTATCTACTAATCCCAAACTCCTAATTTATCCCTCCCCCCACTCCTTTCCTCTTTGTTAACCATAAGTTTGTCTTCTATGTCTGGGAGTCTGTTTCTGTTTTGTAAATAAGTTCATTTGTATCATTTTTTTAGATTCCACATATAAGTGATATCACATGATATTTGTCTTTCTCTTTCTGACTTACTTCACTTAGTATGATAATCTCTGGGTGCATCCAATGCTGCAAATGGCATTATTTCATTCTTTCTTATGGCTGAGTAATATTCCATTGTAAATATGTACCACATCTTCTGTATCCATTCACCTGTGGATATTTAGGTTGCTTCCATATCTTGGCTATTGTGAATAGTGCTGCTATGAACATTAAACTAAACGTATCTTTTCAAATGATAGTTTTCTCCACATATATGCCCAGGAGTGGGATTGTTGGATCATATGTAAACCCAATAATTTCTAATTTCTAAATACCCTTTAAACATTTTTACCCTCCCTGCTGGTCTCTTAATTCCAACTCTAATCATTTCTCACCTCTTTTTGACTGCCTGTATTTTCATCTGGTCTCCCCCTTCAGAGTGCTCTCTTTTCTAAATAATCCTCCAGTGTGAACTTTCTAAAATGGGAATGTGGTCATATTATGTCCAATTAAAAACAAAATCCTTGGATTGTTACCTGGTATCTTCAGGTTCAAGTTCAAACTCTTTGGCATGATAGACGACTTTCCATGAATTGGTCCATTCTCAGCTACCCTTGCAGCTGCTCCACTCTGCTGGGTTACGACAAGCCCCCCTGCCCTTGCCCAAGCTCTTCCCTTTGCCAGGAACATCCTCATTTTCCCTTGTCCATTTGGTAAACCCCGCTTAGCCTTGCAGCGCCCAGTATGAACATGACCTCCTCTTTGAAGCTTTGTTGACCTTTCCAAGCTGGGGAAAGTACCAGCCTCTGGAGTCCCTCCCCACCTGCACATGCCCTTCTTGTAAGACTTACCACTCTCCACCATAACCCATTGACTTTCCTGTTTCTCGTGCCATCTTACAGACTGGAATGTTGCTGAGGCATTCACCTCTGATTCCGCAGCATTTAGCATAGTGCCCGGCCCTCAATAAATAATGGTTGGGTTACTACAGTACACTGGCTCATCCTATCTATCTATCTATCTATCTATCTATCTATCTATCTATCTATCTATCTACCTACCTACCTACCTACCTACCTACCTATCTACCTATCTATTTAAGTTTATTTACTTAAAAAATTGAAATATAGTTGATTTACATATTATGTTAGTTTCAGGTGTGTTACATGAAGATCTGACATTTACATGTGCTCTCTCATCCTTTAGCACATTGAAGCTGCTGATAGATTTGGCTTTGCCTTATTCCATCCTGGTCTCCCTATTGCATGTGAACTGGTTCTAGACTTGTTTTAGGCTTCAGTTTTTATTTTTGTTTTTTTTTTAGAACTAGCTTGGTTTTTCTCCTGAATCACATTGGAGGGCGTACATTGGACTAATTCATCTGTAAGTTCCTCTTAGACTCTGATGTTATAATCACATCTAGTGGGAATAGAAACTAGGGGCCCCAGAGTCCTGTCCCAGCTCTGCCACTAAGCAGCTCGGACAAGTCACTTAGCCTTGAGCTTTGATTGTCTCTTTTGTAAAATGGAAGAATATTCTTCTACATATTTTTGAAGATTAACCAAGTACTGAAAGTCTCACATGCAAGGCAACCTCTTTAGGGTGTTATGCCACATATTTCTACATTTTATACCATCTTGAAATAAAGAGGGACACGTGTCGCATGGCTGCCTGGTCTTGCTATTTTGAATCAGGAGAGGCCGTATCAAAAATTGTGGGTGAAGTCGTGAGGAAATAATGCAGAGTCCTTAAATAACCCAGAGCATTCAGAACATACCACAAGACTCTCTCAGAGAAGTGGTCTAAGAATCCCTCTTTTGAAACCTGGACAAGCTGAGATGGAATTTTCTGGGGTGGAGCTGTGATGACTGGGACGTGTCTGCCTCACTGGGTCTCTGTGAGCTCTGGGCTGGATGAGTTCAGGGTGTTGCCCTGGAATATTCTGCTGACGTCCTCTTCTGAGGCCATTGATGATCACAGATGAAGATGTCTCTGCTGTGATTTAGAAATCCTGGAAGCCCCCAAAGAATGCTCCAAACATAGAGGCCCAGAAGCTGTCTTGTGTAACAGCTACAGAAATGAACAGAGGGGGCAGGAGACAGGAGCAGGGACAGAGCCTGTATGTGGATAAACCAGTCTCTTTGCATACAGATGGCCATGGACACATGAAAAGCTGCTCAACATCACTAATTATTAGAGAAATGCAAATCAAAGCTACAATGAGGTATCACCTCACACCAGTTAGAATGGGCATCATCAGAATATCTACAAACAACAAATGCTGGAGAGGGTGTGGAGAAAGTGAACCCTCTTGCACTGTTGGTGGGAATGTAAATTGATACAGCCACTGTGGAGAAAAGTATGGAGGTTTCTTAAAAAACTAACAATAGAACTGCCATATGACCCAGCAATCCCACTACTGGGCATATACCCAGAGAAAACCATAATTCAAAAAGACACATGCACCCCAATGTTCACTGCAGCACTATTTACAATAACCAGGATGTGGAAGCAACCTAAACGCCCATTGACAGACGAATGGATAAAGAAGATGTGGCACATATATACAATGGAATATTACTCAGCCATAAAAAGGAACGAAATTGGGTCATTTGTAGAGACGTGGATGGATCTAGAGACTGTCATACAGAGTGAAGTAAGTGAGAAAGAGAAAAACAAATATCACATATTAACGCATATATGTGGAATCTAGAAAAATGGTACAGATGAACCAGTTTGCATGGCAGAAATTGAGACACAGATGTCGAGAACAAACGTATGGACACCAAAGGGGGAAAGCGGGGGGGTGGGGTGGTGGTGGTGGGATGAATTGGGAGATTGGGATTGACATGTATACACTAATACGTATAAAATAGATAACTAATAAAAAAAAAGAAGTAGGGCAATAAAAAAAGTCTGTTTGAAAAGACTTACTGAGCAACTGTTATGTGTCAGTCTCTCTGTCAAGTTCTGGGAATGCAAAGGTTCATGAGAAATGGCTTGTGCTTGTAGTGGAGGAGCTGGGAGAAACGGTTTTGCATCAGCAGGGTCTGTAGGAGGGGAATGCCCCAAGGCAATGTGGTCCTTTCCTTAGTGGATGAACACCACTGAGCACTGCAGAGATCAGGGACCAGGCTGCCTGGTGTAGGGTGTACAGGAAGCCTGGCCTGGTCCCCACTCCATGCAGCCCCTTCCCCATAAGTGCGTGACTGACAGGACATCTGTTCTCCTGTCTCTACACCATGGTGGTGTAGCTGCATCCCAGAGGCTCAGAGGCAGAACCACTTGTGTGGTTTGAGCTTCAAGCCCCCCGAGAGAATGTTTGCTCACACATGTGGTTCTCTTTGATCGACACCAAAGACATTCCCACTTATTACAGATAACTTCCCCTGAAGCCCATATCATTTGACCTTTCACTATTATAGATGCATTCCTTCAGATGATCAATGGAGGATCATTTGAAAAGTGAATAATTCTGCAAATACTAATAATAGCTAACACCTACTGATATTTCCTCCTTGAGACTCTGGTTTAAGTGCTTTACAACTATTAACTCATGTAATTCTCACAACAACCTAATGAGGTAGGTGTTTCTATTTTCCCCATTTTACGTATGAGGAAATGGAAGCACAGAGCTATTCAGTAACTTGTCCAAAGCAGTTCCCACAACTAGAAAGTGGTAGATACGAGTTTTGAATCCAGGCAGACTGGCTCCAAATTCATGCTATTAATACTATGCTATTTTAGAAAGAGCAACATTGAGCCTTATTAGCAATTATTTCTTTAAATGACATTAGCTTATATTTAATAAGTATTTATGGTGTTGCAGACACCACACTAAGTGATTTTTATTATTTATTGTTAATAAAACCCAGTAGTGTAGGTACCATTATTATTACCATTTATAGGTGAGGAAAATAAAGAAAGATGTAACTTGAGGCCACATAAGCAGGAAATATGGAGGCAGGACAAGAAATCAGGTAGTTGAATTCCAAAGCCCATGTGTCCAACAGGACACTAGACTGTGACGTACAGTTGGGTGGGAGCATGACATGGAATGCCCAGGAGGAACGTTTCCTCAGGGAGCGAGCGGGCTCTGCAGCATTCCTGGGGAGAAGGGGATGTGGGACAGGATGGAAAAAACCTTTCTCCCTCCTCAGTTATACCTGGGGCTGACTCTGCCCTCTGTCCAGCTGAGAATTTGTGGGAATACTCTTATCTACTAGAACCTTACTTAATAGACCAAATATTCTATCACTAAACTTTAAAATCAGGAAGGTTAAAAGTCTTCTATCCCAACATCCCACCTAATGCCATATGTAAGTTCCCTGGTAGACGCCAACTCTCCCTCTACTTGTACTTTCTCATTCACAGAAGCTCACTGCTCCTCCAGACAGCCATTCCTTTATGAATGATGTAAGGAAATAATGCAGAGCCCTTAAACAACCCAGAGCACTCAGAACATTCCAGAAGACCCTCTCAGAGAAGTGTCTAAGAATCCCTCTTTTGAAACCTACCTATCATTGCCAAATTAGTGGGCTGAAAATCTGCAGCTCTGTAACTTCTATTTCTACCCCTTGGAGCTAGACAAATTGAACTCCTCTGTTCCTGAGCCCATCTCCTCATCATTTCATAACAGGTCCCTTCACTCTGTGGGCTCTTGACACACCAACTTTCTTTCAGGCAATCAAAAAGATCTCATGCTCTGCTGTCGCAGGTCCTTTACTCATGCAAAGGACCAAGCTTTCCTCTGTCTGGAAGGTTTTCACCTCTCTTCCAATTCATTATGTTAATTTAGACTCTTCCTTTCCCTTCAGCTCAGTCATTTTCTCACGGAAGCCCTCCCTAGTTCCTCTGACTTGATCAAATCTCCCAGTCATAGACTTTCAGAATATCACTGTCTTAGATGAGGTTCTTCAAAAGCAGAGCCTGAGGCAGGGATGTGTGTACTCATGATTTACTGAGAGCGGGAAGGAAGGAAGGGAGGGAGGGAAGGAAGCAAGATAGGGATGGAGAAGTTGCTGCATGGGAATGTGGTGTTATGTTCTGGCTTCAGCCTGATCTGGAGGGGAGCTCTGGAGGGTTGACTGAACTGTAGAGTCTGTCCTACCTTTGGGAAGATGCTGGGGGCTGCTATACTCCCCACTCGTGTAGTGGTCATGGGCTGTAGGGGTGGGTTAACTTCCAAGCACTTCCTGCAGATGTTGATGGGCAATCCTCTTGAGAAGGTTGTTGCACGTTGAGGCCTTAGATGAAGACTTTGGGGATGGGCTCACCAGCCCAACCAGTAAAAGGTATCTCAGAGGGCTGGATGGGGCACCAGCCAGAACCTTGTCTTCATAGAATTTGCCCAAGTAAAACTTTTACATTTACACGTGTGATTGTTTGGTCAAAATCTGTCTCTTCCTTTGGAGCGTAATCTCTTTTTAGAGATTGCATCTTTGTTTGTGTATAAGGTTTCCATGTGCCAAGCTCAGGGCTTGTAGATAGACAGTATTCAGTAGGTCCTAGTTGAGTAAATAAATCGATCAACAAAGGAATGGATGAAGCCTACTTCCTCTTTTGGATGATAACTGTCTCTTTTACTTCCTTTTCTATTTATCAGCTTTTGGATGCTTTCAATTCCATTCTGTCCTACAGACTATCTTCCTTTCTGGCTTCCTTGAATTACACTTTACATCCTAAGAATCCTACATCGTGGTGGTTAACAAGCCAGGGTTTATACAGACATTCCTCAAGTGCTTGTTCTCAAGAGTGGGGACCAGCCTGCTTTTGTAACAATGTATAATTGTCAAGAGCCTCAAGGAAAGAGAAAAACACAGGAGATACCATTTAGATCAAGATTCCCTTGTGTTCTCTTAACGTTGCTTTCTGGGTATCAGGGGAAACGGTGGTGACATAGTCTTTTTTTAATTCTCTTGGAAAGTTCCATGGCCAACTTCCCATTGACCTTTTGCTATATCTCACTACCCTGCCTTATAGTACTATTTAGACAAATGAAGATTTTTATTAATTCTTGCTAATTTGTCCATTGGCTTATTTAATTAGCCAGATCCCACTTGTTGCCATATAGCTTGTTGAAGGGTCAGGGCCCAGAAGCAATGTGATGAGAGAAGGCTAAGCTTTGGTGGTGGAGAAACTGTTTGGAGCCTGAAAGCTTTTAGAAAGTTGAAGGCACTGAGCACTGGGCAGAGGGGCTTCTATCAGATGACAGGAAGTTCAGAGGCACAAGGAGTCTGGCTTAAATCTAGAACTGACTCTGTCTATTGGACGAGGCAGTAGAGTTCTAATGAGTCCTCTGCTTTGCAGAAGTGTGTGTATGCGTGTCTGTTTCAGTTAGTCAAAAATATTGGCTGGGATCTACTATCATCGAAGCATTGTTCTAGGCCCTGGGAATATAACAGTGAATGAGATGACAAAGTCCCTGCCCTCAAGGAGAATGCCAGGGTGTTTGTGTGTGTGTGTCTGTGCACATATCCAACCCTGAGATTTGCAGCTCTCTAAATCTGTACCTGAAACACGCATGCTCATCTGAGTTTCCACAACCTCTCCTTCCACACGTCAGAGCAGCATGGTGTTTGGGACAGAGCACGAGGCCAGGCGTGAAAAGAGCTGGTATCCATCCTCGGCTCTGTATGGCCCAGCTGGATCACCTTGGGAAATATACTTCACCTCCCTGAGCCTCAGCTTCTTCATTTATGAAACAGAAGGGTTGGAACAAATGGCCTGCAGCTGTAGAATTCTATGGATACCTTTACTGTGGGTCTAACTATGTGTTGGGTACCTTTGTGGTATCTCATTGGAGTTCATCTTCTCATTTAATTCTCTGCGGAGCTGGTGTCACCCTTGATTTATAGATGAGGAAACTGAAGCCAGAGAAGTTGAGTTACTTGCCCAAAGTCACTTAGCAAATTAGCGTTAGAGCCAGGATTAGACCCATTAGACCCGACTCCACATTCAGTGCTATTTGTCATCGGCACAGCTGACCCTGCTCCATTCCGCAGCCCTCGCCCCATCCTTACATCTGCTTCTCGCCCCACTCGTGTGCCTGCTGTCATCAGGGACTGCAAGGTGGGTGGCTTTGGTGGGGAGCCAGGAGACAGAGGTCCCATCAGGACTGGCTCCGAGACTCCCACTGCCATCCTGTTTTCAATGCCTGTCTCTGCAGCTTATTCCACGCTTGTACCAGCGGATCAGAGCGTCAGCGGGGAAGGGAGAGCCCCAGGCAGGAACACTGAGCACGTGGGAGCAGGATTTAGTGTTGTCAGCGAATCTGAGACACACTCAGTGATGTGCACGGTAGTTATATTCTGTAGTAATGAAGAATAAATAGTAAATCGTAACATAGATCTGATTAGTGTTAGATTTTAAAGGTCAAGCTAAGCACTGGTCATTTTAGAAAAAGACCTGGCCACAGTAGGAAATTCTTCATATTCAACTTTCCCCCCAGGATCACTCTTGTCCCAGCTCTCACCTTTCCTGATTGTGTGTCCTTGGGCAGTGGTTCATTCAGCTCACTGACCTGCAGTTTCATGACCTATCAAATGGGCACAATAATACTATTTCCTTGGGTTTTGGTAAAGATTAGATAATGTCTGTGGAAGCACTTTGTAAACAGCAAAGTGCCAAACAAATGTTAGTTATTGTGGTGGACGTTGTGCCTTCCTAGTGGCTGGGAATGTAAGAAAGAAGATACGGGCCTGGCCTGTGAAATGCTGTCTTCTTGAAGCCCTGTGGTTGCATCCAGGCTGCCTTTGACTTGAGTGTTCCCGTTGCCGCAGGTTACATATTTTCCTATTTCTATCACTTCCCTTGGTTAATGGTACACAAAGAGCAGATTTGAGTTGATTTAAGGGAATACCTTCTTTCTTCCCGTGCAAAACTTCAATCTCCTAGTGTAGATTTTCCTAACAGCAGCATTCGTTTGTCAGCGACCAAGGGCACAGTACAGAAGCACAAGCAGAGTAGATGCTGGTGTGGGCTGCTGACGGGGAGGAGAAGCCCCCAGGGTGGCCTGGCCCAGGAGATTAGGAGTGAGGGACCTTGCCGACCTTCGCCCAGATGTAAGGGGTGAGTGTAGCAGAGACTGGCCACTGGCCATTCATAGCAACCTTCCTTCTTCCATTATGCAGAGAGCGCTCAGTCTGAGCTGAGCAAATGACCGCCAAGCTCTGTTACACTTAGATGTGGCTTTGCGAATAAGTTCTGTGATGTGAGCAGAAGTGATGCTGTGTGCAGCTTCTGGGCTATGCCCTTAAAGGGATGAGGTCTTTTTCTTTTTTTAAAATTTTATCGGAGTATAGTTGATTTACAATGTTGTGTTAGTTTCAGGTGTACAGCAGTGATTCAGTTATACATATATTCATTCTTTTTCAGATTCTTTTCTCATATACATTATCACAGAATATTGAGTAGAGTTTTCTGTGCTCTCCAGTAGGTCCTTGTTGGTTATCGATCTTATACATCTATCTATATAGTAGTGTGTGTATGTTAATCCCAAACTCCTGATTTATCTCCTCCCCCCACCGACGTTTCCCCTTTGGTAACCAAAAGTTTGTTTTTGATATCTGTAAGTCTGTTTCTGTTTTGTAAATAAGTTCTTTTATAGCAATCCTACTCCTGGGCATATATCCAGATAAAACCATAATTCGAAAAGATACGTGCACCCCAATGTTCATTGCAGCACTAGCACTAGCTATTTGCAATAGCCAGGACATAGAAACAACTTAAATGTCCATTGACAGAGGAATGGATAAAGAAGATGTGGTACATATATACAGTGGAATATTACTCAGCCATAAAAAGAATGATATAATGCCATTTGCAGCAACGTGGATGGACCTAGAGATTATCATACTAAGTGAAGTCAGTCAGTCAAAGACAAGTATCATACAATATCACTCATGTGTGGAATCTAATTAAAAAAGGACACAAAGGGACGAGGTCTTTACTCAGTCTCCTCCCCTTTCTGTAGGCTGGAATGTTGGCATCATGGCTGGAGCTGTAACAGTGAACTTGGACTATACAATGGAAACTGCCTGCTGAGAATGGCAGAACAACAAGATCAAAAGAGCCAGTGTTGCCAACACCATAGAGACATCGTGAATAGTAATGGATTGCTTACACTTGGCCTGTCACATGAGGGAGAAACATATCCTATTTTGTTTAAGCCTCTGTTATTTTAGCATTTGTTTTAGCGACTGTGTCTTAGTCAGTCCAGTGAGAAAGGGTATTTTGTGCCCTGGTAAGGACAGACAGCTCCATACACCATGGGAACCATTTGATGAGGTCATTGTAATTTAGCGGAATGAGCTTGGATGTCGATACTGAAAGGCTATTTTGGTGTTGCCACTTAATAATTGTTGGGGACGTTATTAACCTCTCTGTGTCTGTTTCCTCATCTGTAAAATAATAATAGACATAATGGTACCAGCTTCTCACATTTTATTGAGCACATAGCTTGGTTCAGGTGCCACACGTTGTTTGGAGTAAGTGAAATAAGAGAGTCTTAAGTAAACAGAATACAAATGTTAGTTATTTTAAACTTTGTTATATGTCTATAAGCATTATTATTTAATTTTTCCCATGCTGATTTCTTGTTTATTTCAACTGCTTATGGGCATTGACCATTTCTAAGACTTTGAATCCCCCAAAAGACCTAGTTCAAAATTGAGCACATAATAGATACTTAGTGAATATGTGTTGAAGGCATAGCTTTTTGTTTTTTAATTAATTTTTTTTGGAGTATAGTTGCTTTACGATGTGTTAGTTTCTACTGTACAGCAAAGTGAGTCAGCTGTATGTATACATATATCCCCTCTTTTTTGGATTTCCTTCCCATTTAGGTCACCACAGAGCACTGAGTAGAGTTCCCTGAGCTATACAGTAGGTTCTCATTAGTTATCTATTTTATACATAGTGTCAATAGTGTATATAAGGCATAGCTTATTTTTAAGTGGGATACTTCTATTCACAGAGTGACATTTTATCTTGATTTAAAAATTTTTAGTTGTTATATACATAACATAAAATTTACTATTTTAATCATTTTTAAGTGTACAATTCAATGGCATTAAGTACATTCACATTGTATAACCATCGCTGCTATCCATTTCCAGAATTTTCCCATCATTGTAAATAGAAACTTCGTACCCACTAAACAATAACTCCTCATTTCTCCCCTCCTCCAAGTCCCTGGTGAACTACTCTACTTTCTGTCTCTATGATATTGCCTATTCTAGGTACCCCATATAAGTGGGATCATACAGCATTTGTCCTTTTGTGTCTGGTTTATTTCACTCAGCATAAATTATCTCAAAGTTCATCCTGTTATAGCACATGTCAGAATTTCATTCTTTTTTAAAGCTGAATAATATTCTATTGCCTGTATATGCCACATTTTGTTTATCCATCCTTACATTGACGGACACTTGGGTTGTTTCCATTGTTTGGCTGCTGTGAATAATACTGCTGTGAACATGGATGTGCAAGTCTTAATTTGATGTTAAAGCAGCAACTGGGGCCTCACGTCTGGAATGGACACCTGTGTTTCTCTGGGGCAGTGCAGCGCTGGGACACAGCTCCAGTGTTTCTGTCGGAGGCGTGCTTGGGATATCGGAAGGGTCTTGTGGATGCCTAGTCACAACATCTAGTCCCTGGCACAACTATGAGAATGTTCACAGTTTGCGGCCATCTCCTTACTTTGCACGGAAGGCCTCTAAGAGACGGGGAGAACACAGGGAGGGTGACATCGGCGTGGATGGGCACAGCATGTGTTTGTGCAGGTGGATCTCTTCCTGTCCTTTCCTGGATATGACATGTCCAACCTGCTCTGGGCCGACTGGCTGAAGGTGTGCATTGATTTGCTGAAGAATCAGAGGTTGGTGTCTCGGAGCTAGAGGTCAGGCTTCCATATCCTGGGACTGTAAGTGCTGTATGTGTTTGGCTGATAAGCCTTTGGTCGTTGGCCGTCTGTTGTAGACGCAGAAGCTGATGACTCTGAAGGCATGTTACGGCAGAAGAATGCGCGGGGAATGTGGCCATTAGTCCGACTCCTGAGAAATGCAATCAGGAGGATTCTTACTTAGGTCATGTAGCTCCGAAGACACAGCTCCCCAGGCCTGCAGGTTTTATACCAGCTGCCAATGAATTCTCCAATCTGTGTCAACAGAGAAAGCACTGCACGGCCCTGAAGTCTCTCACATTGATCCTGCCGTCTGTGAGATCAGATTCCAGGATGATGGGATTTTGAACGTTTTTGAGTCTCAGACGGAGTCAGATGAGGACAGTACAGGCAGGTGTTCTCATATGACCTTGGTTTTGGGATCTGTCCCTCTGGGTTTCAATCATTCGGTAAAAATTCAGATCCTTTCATGCGTTGTGGTTGTAAACTGTTTGTGTTTACTGCTTGCTAGACTGTGTAAAAACCCTAATAAGACACACTAAGAAAAATAAGGATGTTGGGCTGTTAGGAAACAAAGGACTTAAATTTCATTTTTTTGGTTAACTGTACAAATAAAAGAGTTTATGGAACGCTATAGCTCCAAACCCAGTGCCTGGGCTGCAATGCCCTCATTTTTGTTGCTTGCTGGGTTTCTAAAAATTTAACTAGTTCCCTCTCTTTCTCTCTCTCTCTCTCTTTTAAAAATTAAACTATAGTTGATGTACATTATTATATAAGTTACAGGGGTACAATATGGTGATTCACAATTTTTAAAGGTTCTACTCCATTTATAGTTATTATAAAATATTGGCTATATTCCCCACATTGTACAATAAATCCTTGTAGCTTATTTTATACCTAACAGTTTGTGCCCCTTAATCCCCTACTCCTACGTTGCCCACCGCTTGCCTCTCTCATGTTTCTCTCTCTCTTTTTTAATTGCAAAAGAAATATCTGCATATTGCCTTAGCCTAGGAAACAAGAGCTTGAATGAAAGTGCTGTTGCATCATCGGGAGGTACAATGCCAAGGTGGCCAGAGTGAGGGAATTGGAATTGCAGAGGCTGGGAGGAATGGGAAGCAGATATAAGGTGGGGCGTTACTTCACAGAGACACAGAAGGTGACTGCTGCTTCACGGATGGATCTAGCCAGTTTCTCAGCCCCATGTGTTGGCTCTGGATGAGATATGCAGAAATGCCATACCCTTGAGCAGTGTCTCGGAGGATGAGTGAGGAATAAATTTATTGGTTGGCTCCCTCCCATCTCCTGTGTTTCCATACGGTGAAGTTCACCTACAGGACATTATTTCCCCTGCACTCCCAGGTTGCCCCCCTGACCCCTTAGCGGCTGCAGAGAAGTCAGACCCCAGGGTGTGGTACTTCATCTGAAGCAGTGGGAGGAGCCAGAGATGCTAGCCATTTACTTCACCTGGTGGAACCAGTGTGTTACAAGGGCAGCAGGTGAGTGGGGCAAGCATCATAGGTCTAGGAGAGAGCTGAAGCTAGAGAATCCAAGGCAGCCCCTCAGATGTGTCGATACAGACATGGCAGACATTGAAGCAATACTAAAGAGTATTAATAAGTTTCCCTTCCATTGCAGACCTTCAAGGCACTGTCTGTAATTTGCCACAATATCCCATGTGTACCAAACTCTCATCTATGTTGATAAGATTGTATTTTTGCTGCTTGTAGCAAACCCCCCAGATATGTGGCTTAAACAAGATAGAGACTTATCTATAAAAGTCAGAGGAAGCCGGGAAGGCAAGAGGAAGGCAGACCAATGGCAGCTTGCTGGTTATCACTGTGTTCCATTGTATGTAGCATGGCTTCTATCCTCAAAGTTGCTTTATGTTTTCAAAATAGTTACTGGAGCTCCAGCCAGTTCCAGGCCAAAAGGAAAAAGAAAGAACAAAAAGAGGTGCTCTCCTAGCTGAGTGAACCCCATTTAAGCAGTTTTCTCAGAGGCCCTGCCTAATAATGTCCACTTATGTCTCATTGGCCATCCCTAACTGCAAAGGAGCTGGGAAATAAGGCCTCTTGGCAGGTACCCTGCAGCCCGGAATAAAATCAGGGTTCATTTAGTAAGAATAAAGGAAAGAATGAGTACTGGGTAGACAGCTAGCAGCTTCATTTTACACAAATTCAACACCTTGCTTGTAAAAATTTAGTGCATCTTGGGTATTGCTCCAAAGTAATGCATGTAAACTTACTTCATTAATTTGAATACCTGCATTGTATTTTATTGTGTGGAAATACTAAAATTGACTTAACATGTCCTCTGTGGGTAGATATTTAAATTATTTCCAATATTTTGGCTATTATAAACTGTGCTGCAGTTAACATCCTTCTACATATGTATTTACTCATTATTTGAGTATATGTCTCCAGGATAAATTTACAAATGAGGAATGGCTGGGTTAAAAGGGTAACTCTATTTTACATTTTACCATATATTGTCAAATAGCTTTCCAAGGTGTTGGCATTAATTTATATTCTACCCAACAGTATATGAGTGCTTATTGCCTTTCAGATAAGCACTGTGAAAATAATACAGATAACACCGTGTATTATTAACCTTTATGACTCCCTCCAACTTGATAGGTAAAAATGGTATCCCATCAATTTGAGTTTTACTCATTGTGACATTAACTTTTTAATTGATCTTGGAAGTTGTCAATTTTACCCATTTCCTTGTCCTAAAGCAGTTTAGGTCAATGGGTATTCATGTTACTCTTAAAATTCAGGAGGAAAGATTAAAATTTTCAATTTGCAGTCCATTCTAGTGGATTAAATAATTTTTATACATGTTAAAAATAACAGTTTTATTGATATATAATTCACATACCAAAAAATTCACCCTTTTAAAGTATACAATTCAATGGTTTTTAGTATAGTCACAGAGTCATGACTCTATTATCTAATATCAGAATATTTTCTTCATCCCCAAAAGAAACCCTGGACCCATTAACAGTCACCCCCATTCCTTACCTCTCACAGTCACTCATCTACTTTCTGTTTCTGTAGATTTGCCTATTTATCTATTCTGGGCATTTCATATAAGTGGAATCATACGGTATGTGGGCTTTTGTGACTGGATACTTTCACCTGGCGTAATGTTTTCAAAGTTCACCCATGATGGAGTATGGATCAGTGCCTCGTGCTTTATTTTATTTTGGTAAAATATATATAACATAATATTTATCATTTTAATCATTTGTAAGTGTACAATTAAGTGGCATTAAATAATGCATAGTGTTGGTTACCCATCACCACTATCTATACCCCAAACTTTTTCATCATCCTCAGGGTCAATTCTGTAACCATTAAACAGTAACTCCCCTTTCTACCTCCCCCAGTCACTGGTAACCTGTCTCTGTCTCTGTGAATTGCTTATTTTGGGTACTCCATATAAATGGACTCATGCAGTAGTTGTCCTTTTGTGTCTAGTTTATTTCACTAGACCATGATTTTTCAAGGTTCATCCATTTTGAGGCATATATCAAAATTCTGTTCCTTTCTGTGGCGGACTAGTATCCCTTGTGTGTATATAACACATTTTGTTTATCCATGAATCTGTTGCTAGACAGATTGTTTCTACCTTTTGGCTCTTGTGAATAATGTTGTTAAGGACATTGGTTTATAGATGTCTATTTGAGTTCCTGCTTTCAACCCTTTTGGATATATACCTAGGAGTGGAGTTGCTAGGTCATAAGGTAGTTCTATGCTTTACTTTCTTAGAAACCACCAACTTTTCCACAGTGGCCACACCATTTTATATTCCCCTCAGCAATGCACGAAGTTTCTAACTTCTCACGTTCTCACCAACACTTGTTATTTTCCATTAAAAAAAAAATTGTAGCCATCCTAGTAGGCGCAGGTATGAAGTGAGGTGTGCATTTTCCTAATCAGTTAATGATGTTGAGTATTTTTTCATGTTCTTATTGATCACTTGCATATCTTCTTTGGAGAAGTGTGTATTCGGATCTGTTGCACATTTTTAAATTGGGTTATTTGTCTTTTAATTGTTGAGTTGTAAGAGTTCTTTATCTTTCTGGATAGAAGTCACTTGCAAAATGTATTAAAAAAATAAGATTTGCAAATATTTTCTCCCATTCTGTGGTTTTTTCCACTTTCTTGATGGTGTCCTTGATGCACAAAAATTTTAAATTTTGATGAAGTTCAAGTTATTTAGTTTTTCTTTTGTTGCTTGTGTTTTTGGTATCATATTTAAGAAACCATTGCTTAATCCAAGATCATTAAAATTTACTCTCATGTTTTATTCTAAAAGATTAGAGTTTTAGCTCTTATATTAAGTCTCTAATTCATTTTGAGTTAATTTTTATATATGATGTGAGGTTGGGGTAAAACATTTTAAAAATCATCTTTATAAAACAAGAAGTTCTTCATTACATTTAAATGGTATACATCCTCCCTTAGCTTTAGCTCATTTTCCTGCAGTAGAGAGTTCTTCATTCATTCACGTATTCAACTAATATTTATTGAGCAACTGCTTTGTGCCGGGCTCCAGTATAGAAGAATGCAAAGGGGAGTAAGGACTAGTCTCTATTTTCAATGAGCTAACAGTGGAGAAGGAACACAGACAAGGCAACCAACAATTATTGGATGCTGTGGCAATAGGAGGGGCACTTAATTCATCTTGAGAAGGTCGGGGGAATGTTTCTCTGGAGAAATTGTGATTGACTTGAGCATTGAAGAATGAGGTCAAGCTTGTCAGGGGGAGAAGTGCGGTGGGAGAGAGATAGCATTCCAGGTAGAGTGGAAGCACATGTAAAGAAAGTCATGGAGCCCATGAGGAACTGTGGTATGTGTGTAGACAGGAACATGAGGTTGTTATTATGCGAAGTACCATATTAGGGGTCTGTATTACAATTCTGGCAGCTAAAAAACAAAGGTGAGTAGACCTTGTTCCTGGAGGCCTTTGTTACTATACAGATAAGAAGTTATGAGAGGCTCAACTCTCATAATCAGGGGCAATGGAAATGAAGCAAGAGGTAGATTCAAGGAATATTTCAGGATATTGAACTGATGAGAGTTGATGATGGATGAGATTTGCCAGTGAAAAGGAAGAGAGGCCTAGCATTATAGCCCTGGGAAACTGGGGGGACAGGGGTGCAGTTAATTCACTGAAATGATGAATTTAGTTAGGGACCTAAATATTGTAAACATCAACCACATTTTAAGTAAACCTGGGCCAGGTCCAAAGCTTTCAAAAGGCTTCAAAGATGCTTAAGTGTTCTACTCTTCCTTCAAAGCCCAATTCAATTTCTTCCATCTGAGCTCTGGAATAAGGTGTTTCTTATACCCTTGCTAACACGTTACTGGATCAGGCTCATGTTCCTTTCCCTCCCTCCCTCCCTCTTCCCCTAATTCCCTTCCTTTTCCAATACTCTTTTGCAAGTTTGTATCGAGCTAGCCTATTGCAGGCAGGGGAAAGAAAGAACCCAGGACTTTCCAGCACTGCTTGTTTGCTCCCTGGGCTGCGGTTCCTCTGTATGTTGGGGAGTGCACCAGATCCCAGTGGGTACAAAGGAATTTGCTTTCCTGCTGGTTCCCTTGGTAAGAGCACTGCATGGAACAAGCAGATGCCTCATAAGGAGGAAAAGCTGTTGTTGGCATAGGAAATGCGGATAATTGGCATGCTTCCTTCATCTGCCAATGCTGCCCTGAAAACAAGCCTCCACGGAGCACAGCTTTTCCGCAGTGCAGCTGTGGCTCTCAGCACGCAGAGTCTGTTCTCTGGGAATTAGAAACACATTGATCGGAGCTGTAAAAGCTGATGGCTAAAAACAGTCCAACTGCATATGTCATCTGACAGTTCAGTCGATGGGGCCGTCAGGGTGGTGAGCGAGCCAGCTTTTTGCTGCTGCTTTTGCTTTGCTGTGACCCCACTTTTCAATGGCAAGATAATGGGCACCTGCGCTTCATCTTCAGGCCCGAGAAAGCCAGGGGAGCGGGGAGTCAGTGCAGGTTGGTCACCCTTTGCTAGGGTGCAAGCTGTTGGAAGTCAGGGGAGTGGAATTTAATTTTGCATTTCCCGTAGCACCTAGCAGTATTCTTCCAGGAGAAAAGGTAGGTCACGTCATTCCTCCAAGTGCCTTCTGGAAAGGTTGCAGCTTGGCTACGTCCTTGACCCTCTCTTCCCCGGCTCACCCTCAGGTGAGCTTGCGGGACTTGGAGCAGGCCTTTGGGCCACCACTTTTCCCGGATCTCTAGAGACAGCGGACAAAGGACTGCCTTCTGCCTGGTATCTGGGGAGGGCTGAGGGACTGGTTGAAGAGGGGAGAACCTGCTTCGCCTTGGGGCCTGGGACAAACACTGACATTTTATAGTTGCCCAGGAGGCTGAAGTTGGAGAACTCTTGCCTACAGGAGTTCTCTCACCTGGAGGTCCTGATGACGCCGTTGGGAACACCCCCTCCACGAGCCTCAGGTGAGTGGTACTGATTTGCTGGCTTGTTCACCGAAGGCCCACCTTCAACCCTTAATTGGTTTGCTCGTGTACCAGAGCCCACAACGGCCTGACTTGTCTGCTTGCAGGGCTGGGGTCAGGGTATGGGACACAAAATCAGGAACAGGCCAAGGAAGAACCACAGCCACTGGATACAAAAGCCAAGGTGGCTCTGTCCAAAGCAAAGCTCTTTCTACAGACAAGGTAAGAAAGAACTTTAACCAAAAAGAATCATGAAAATTCTTGAGATAAAATTAGACCTTTAAAGAGGCTTTCTGGAACTAAAGAACTCTGGTTTTTGAAGAAATTCAATTCAATAGATGTATTCCGAGCTCTTATTACTGTTTTAAAAACCTTATGCTGAGTGCTACGAGGAGTACAGCGATGACCGAGATTACCCCTTTGCTCAGGGAGTTTACAGTCTCTTGAAGAAAAAGTTATATGCAACTAGACATGGTGCAAAGGAGGGTGACATGAGAGCTTATATGAAGTAGGAATAAAGTGTTTTTGCACGTAGAAGGAGCCATTAGTTCTAAATGGCAGATGAGAGAAGCTTCACGGAGGGAATACTTTGCCAGCTGGGCGGTGGGAGATGGAAGGGTCTCAGCCTGGGGGAAGGGCGGGCAGGTCAGTGAATGCAGAGCTCTGGGAGCAGAGCATTGAGGCCGAGGAGTGTCGTGGAGATGAGGTTGGAAGGTGGTGAGGAGTCGCATCAAGGGTCTTGGATGCCATATTGAGAAAATTTTTTTTTTTAATTAATTAATTTATTTATTTTTGGCTGTGTTGGGTCTTCGTTTCTGTGCGAGGGCTTTCTCTAGTTGCGGCGAGTGGGGGCCACTCTTCATCGCGGTGCGCGGGCCTCTCACTATCGTGGCCTCTCGTTGCGGAGCATATCGCGGCCTCTCTTGTTGCGGAGCACAGGCTCCAGACGCGCAGGCTCAGCAATTGTGGCTCACGGGCCCAGTTGCTCCGCGGCATGTGGGATCTTCCCAGACCAGGGCTCGAACCCGTGTCCCCTGCATTAGCAGGCAGATTCTCAACCACTGCGCCACCAGGGAAGCCCCCATATTGAGAAATTTGAGGGCCATGGTGGTGGATGAACAAAGCAAGACCTAGGCCACCCCTGAGGGGTTTCGCAGGGGTAGAAGCAGCGTGAAGGACCCGGACTTGGGCTCAGGCCGCACTCAGGGTTCAAGGCCTGTTGTCTCCCACTCAGCTGGTGGCCCTTCTGTTCTGGCATTGCTGATGTAAAAAGAGAAATGTCCTGAGAACTAGGAATCATGTATGTAAAGTGTGTTTGGTACATCGTGGCCTCTCGGTGTAGGTCTGCTGCCTGAATAAACAGCCCAGGGAGAGGCTTGGGTGTGATAGAGTCAGGTTATAGTCGGCGTATTTGAGGCTGAAAGTAGCTTGTCTGAGTTGCCTGAGCCAGTCAGAATTCCAGTCCAGATTCGAGCCCAGAGCCCACGTTCTGCCCCTTGAATAGCACTGCTCCGTGGAGACAGAGGCCGACGCAGAGGGGTTTATAACCCGTGTGTGTTGCTGTCTTCGAGGAGTTTACCATCTGGCCTCTTTAGCACGGGAAGTTGGCCTTCGAAGCAGAAGCTGCCTCCGGGCTGTGGTGCTAGTGAAATCAGAGGAGGACCAGTCCCTGAGAGAGGCTGTGGTGATGGGGGGCGGGGGGGCTTTCCTGGAGGCAGCCAACCTCCCCGTGGACTTGGCTGAAGAGAGGGAGTTCCAGGGTGGTGGGTACGCTGAGGTGCTGCCCCGAACCCGTTTTAGGAACGAGGGACTTACTCCTTCAGCTGCTGGACGTGCTGTGGGAAGATGGCCCTCAGCTGTCACCCTCTGGGGATTGCCTCAGCTGAAGAGAACTGCCTCACTCACTCAAGGTCCCATCTCCTTCCAGAGGAAGTCCCTGCTCAGTGACTGACCAAGGCCGGGTGATAGACCTGTCCTCTTCCCCAACCTGGGACAACTTGGAAGCTTAGCTCAGCCCTCAAGCTCTCTGTAGGGTCCACTGACGTCCTCCTTGGGGCTGCATCACAGCTCAGCCTCTCTCTCTCCTGCTCCTCCTTTCCTGGTCCTTCCACAGGTGCTGACCCAGGAGCATCCCTAACAGACATCTGCCTGCTAATCCTTGTCTCCGCTGGCTTCTTGGAGAACCCCATCTGTGACATCTGGGTTCAGAGGATAACTCGTAGCTTTGGGCTGCAGCTGAGTCTACGTGGTTCAGACGTTCCCTGGGTGCTGTGTGGTGAGAGGGCAGAGATCAACGTAGAAGGTTGATGGGTCCCAAGAGCCCACCCGTGCATGCTCTTCTAGGACCTGGGGCCTGTCCCTGCCCCCCACCTTCTGCCTACCCCCTTAAAATTCTTGTCTGGGATGGACCCATTCCTTAATGCCTGGTGGGACGGAGCTGAGTGTGCATGGGTGGTAGACAGTGGCTGGTGGGGATGGGAGGGGGATGGGAGGGGCGTCAAGTGGGGGAGGTACCATCTTCTAAACGCCTTTGCAGCTGCTCTGTCGCACGGAGAGAGGAGCAGAGCGTGGAGAGGATAGTTAGGAGGGACTGGCTGAGAATGGGGTTCCGTGTTGAGTGGGAAGGGAAATTCAAGCCTGGGGAGGACCCCTAAGTGGTCTCAGTCTTTCTAACCTGTGCCCACTTTTGATGGATGTAAAAACACCTGCTCGAAAGGATCACTAATATGCAGAACAGAGAGCCCAACATCTGCAAATCTCCAACCAGGAGAGTTCCATTGGGATTGATTTTCAGTCGTTTGGAAGATGAAAGAAGCTTTATGCACACAAAATTCTAATTTGTAAAACTGAGACTCCCCATCGGAAACGCTGTCTTAGTAGAGCACAGCAGCCTGAGGTTGTGTCGATATGAAGCCGGAACGTCTGATGGGCTGGGGCTGTGGGTGCCCCGTTGGTGCTGAGCAGCTCCTGGAACTCAGGGACCCCAGGAACCCTCTTGCACACTAGTGACAGGAGGGCACATGCTTGACAAGATCTCTCCGGGCTGCATGTCTTGCCTATGGCTGTGTACACACACACACACACACACACACACACACACACACACACACACTTTCCAGTGAGTTTTCTGAGTGGCTCTCTGCTCCTTCTGTGGCCAAGTTCTCACGGCCAAGTGTTGGCCAGTTGGAAAGTCAAGACCCAGCAGGGGACTGGCTCCCATATACCACCCTCTGACAATTCTTCTTCAGATGCTGAGAACCTTGTATCGAAAGGGTCTGGCCTGGTTCCACGAATGCACGGGGGCTTGTTTCCCCGTCTCTTCTCATTTTCAGGGCAGTGAAGGAGTTGGTGTACCTTCTTTAATAAGGAGGCCACAGGCTCAGAGCTAGGTTGGAGAAAGCTTTGGCTTTGGTACCTCTGGCGAGTCCTAGTAGCAGCGACAGAAAGGGCAGACTGGGGGCAGAGAGGCCGGTTCGGACGCTCTTGTCATCCATCTGACCAATCAGTGGTCACGAGGAGCCGAGCTGGAAGGCTGGCAGTGGGACTGGGAGAGAGGATCATTTGAGACACGCTGGAGGCAGAGTTGGGGGGGAGGTAACAGTGGCTCCAACAGGGAGAAGTCCGGTTTCAGCCCCGAGGGAATGGTGGCTGACGAAGCTGTGAAAAGAAACTAGGAAGTTAGTTCTCACAAACCCGATGAGACAGTCTTCAAAAATAGATCTGGTTTCGAATTCTAGCTCTGTTTACTACTAGCTGTGTGCGAACCATTGCATAGACAAGTCTGATTTGTTGTTGGTTTTTAATTTGTAAAATCTAGGATGACAATGATCACTTCATAGAGTTTTTTATTGCAAAGAATAAATGGAGGGAGAAAATTTCACGAAGCCTTTACAGTAGGCCAGCACACGTCACACTCCGATGGTAGTGACTGGATAGAGCCTGATTAGCACAACTTACGAGGCTGTAGCAGGGAGATGGTCCTGTAGAAGAGAGAGGACAGTTCTAGCTGAGCTGCTTGGGGAAGGGAAAACCCATGGAGGACTCGAGAATTTACACTGGTGTTTCTTCATGACTTTGATATTAAAGGGGTTCGACTTTCCCAAGCACAGAAATGAATTTATTTAGAAAACAGTCTCTTATTTTTCAGAGTAGATACAAATGACAAGCATGAATACTGTTGATAATCTCTTTCATACTTACATAAGGTTGAAATTATTTTTGTTCATTTCCATTATAAGAACAGCTGAGCTTTTTTTTTAACATCTTTATTGGAGTATAATTGCTTTACAATGGTGTGTTAGTTTCTGCTTTATAACAAAGTGAATCAGTTATACATATACATATGTCCGCATATTTCTTCCCTCTTGCATCTCCCTCCCTCCCACCCTCCCTATCCCACCCCTCTAGGTGGTCACAAACCACCTAGCTGATCTCCCTGTGCTATGTGGCTTCTTCCCACTAGCTATCTATTTTACATTTGGTAGTGTATATATGTCCATGCCACTCTCTCACTTTATCCCAGTTTACCCTTCCCCCTCCCTGTATCCTCAAGTCCATTCTCTAGTAGGTCTGCCTCTTTATTCCCGTCTTGCCCCTAGGTTCTTCATGACCATTTTTATTTTAATTTTTTTTAGATTCCATATATATGTGTTAGCATGCAGTATTTGTTTTTCTCTTTCTGACTTCATTCTGTATGACAGTCTCTAGGTCCATCCACCTCACTACAAATACCTCAGTTTCGTTCCTTTTTATGGCTGAGTAATATTCCATTGTATATATGTGCCACATCTTCTTCATCCATTCATCTGTTGATGGACATTTAGGTTGCTTCCATGTCCTGGCTGTTGTATATAGAGCTGCAATGAACATTTTGGTACATGACTCTTTTTGAATTATGGTTTTCTCAGGGTATATGCCCAGTAGTGGGATTGCTGGGTCGTATGGTAGTTCTATTTTTAGTTTTTTAAGGAACCTCCATACTGTTCTCCATAGTGGCTGTATCAGTTTACATTCCCACCAACAGTGCAAGAGGGTTCCCTATTCTCCACACCCTCTCCAGCATTTATTGTTTGTAGATTTTTTGATGATGGCCATTCTGACTGGTGTGAGATGATATCTCATTGTAGTTTTGATTTGTATTTCTCTAATGATTAATGATGTTGAGCATTCTTTCATGTGTCTGTTGGTAATCTGTATATCTTCTTTGGAGAAATGTCTATTTAGGTCTTCTGCCCATTTTTGGATTGGGTTGTTCGTTTTTTTTGTTATTGAGCTGCATGAGCTGCTTGTAAATTTTGGAGATTAATCCTTTGTCAGTTGCTTCATTTGTAAATATTTTCTCCCATTCTGAGGGTTATCTTTTGGTCTTGTTTATGGTTTCCTTTGCTGTGCAAAAGCTTTTAAGTTTCATTAGGTCCCATTTGTTTATTTTTGTTTTTATTTCCATTTCTCTAGGAGGTGGGTCAAAAAGGATCTTGCTGTGATTTATATTATAGAGTGTTCTGCCTATGTTTTCCTCTAAGAGTTTGATGGTGTCTGGCCTTACATTTAGGTCTTTGATCCATTTTGAGTTTATTTTTGTGTATGGTGTTAGGGAGTGTTCTAATTTCATTCTTTTACATGTAGCTGTCCAGTTTTTCCAGCACCACTTATTGAAGAGGCTGTCTTTTCTCCACTGTATATTCCTGCTTCCTTTATCAAAGATAAGGTGACCATATGTGCGTGGGTTTATCTCTGGACTTCTATCCTGTTCCATTGATCTATATTTCTGTTTCTGTGCCAGTACCATACTGTCTTGATTACTATAGCTTTGTAGTATAGTCTGAAGTCAGGGAGCCTGATTACTCCAGCTCCGTTTTTCTTTCTCAAGATTGCTTTGGCTATTCAGGGTCTTTTGTGTTTCCATACAAATTTTTTTGAAATTTTTTGTTCTAGTTTTGTGAAAAATGCCAGTGGTAGTTTGATAGGGATTGCATTGAATCTGTAGATTGCTTTGGGTAGTAGAGTCATTTTCACAATGTTGATTCTTCCAATCCAAGAACGTGGTGTATCTCTCTATCTATTTGTATCATCTTTAATTTCTTTCATCAGTGTCTTATAATTTTCTGCATACAGGTCTTCTGTCTCCTTAGGTAGGTTTATTCCTAGATATTTTATTCTTTTTGTTGCAGTGGTAAATGGGAGTGTTTTCTTAATTCCACTTTCAGATTTTTCATCATTAGTGTATAGGAATGCAAGAGATTTCTGTGCATTAATTTTGTATCCTGCTACTTTACCAAATTAATTGATTAGCTCTAGTAGTTTTCTGGTAGCATCTTTAGGATTGTCTATGTGTAGTATCATGTCATCTGCAAACAGTGACAGCTTTACTTCTTCTTTTCCAATTTGGATTCCTTTTATTTCTTTTTCTTCTCTGAGTGCCGTGGCTAGGACTTCCAAAACTGTGTTGAATAATAGTGGCGAGAGTGGACATCCTTGTCTTGTTCCTGATCTTGGAGGAAATGGTTTCAGTTTTTCACCATTGAGGACGATGTTGTCTGTGGGTTTGTCATATATGGTCTTTATTATGTTGAGGAAAGTTCCCTCTATGCCTACTTTCTGGAGGGTTTTTATCATAAATGGGTGTTGAATTTTGTCGAAAGCTTTCTCTGCATCTATTGAGATGATCATATGGTTTTTCTCCTTCAATTTGTTAATATGTTGTATCACGTTGATTGATTTGCGTATATTGAAGAATCCTTGCATTCCTGGGATAAACCCCACTTGATCATAGTGTATGATCCTTTTAATGTGCTGTTGGATTCTGTTTGCTAGTATTTTGTTGAGGATTTTTGCATCTATGTTCATCAGTGATATTGGCCTGTAGTTTTCTTTCTTTGTGACATCTTTGTCTGGTTTTGGTGTCAGAGTGATGGTGGCCTCGTAGAATGAGTTTGGGAGTGTTCCTCCCTCTGCTATATTTTGGAAGAGTTTGAGAAGGATAGGTGTTAGCTCTTCTCTAAATGTTTGATAGAATTCTCCTGTGAAGCCATCCGGGTCTGGGCTTTTGTTTGTTGGAAGATTTTTAATCTCAGTCTCAATTTCATTGCTTGTGATTGGTCTGTTCATATTTTCTATTTCTTCCTGGCTCAGTCTCGGAAGGTTGTGCATTTCTAAGAATTTGTCCATTTCTTCCAGGTTGTCCATTTTGTTGGCATGTAGTTGCTTGTAGTTATCTCTCATGATCCTTTGTATTTCTGCAGTGTCAGCTGTTACTTCTCCTTTTTCATTTCTAATTCTATTGATTTTTCTCCCTTTCTTTCTTGATAAGTCTGGCTAATGGTTTATCAATTTTGTTTATCTTCTCAACAAACCAGCTTTTAGTTTTATTGAGCTTTGCTATTGTTTCCTTCATTTCTTTTTCATTTATTTCTGGTCCGATCTTTATGATTTCTTCCCTTTTGCTAACTTTGCAGTTTTTTTGCAGCTGAGATTTTTATTTAGCTATTTATTGATGTATCATTGACATATAACTTTAGTTTCAGGTGTACAATATCATGATTTGATATTTATATGTATTGTGAAATGATCACCACAATATGTCTAGTTAACATTCATCACCATTAATAGGTGCAATTTTTTTTTCTTCTGAGAACTTTTGATTTGTTCTTTGCAACTTTCAAATGTACTATAAGATAGTATTCTTAACTATAGTCACCAGGCTGGACATAATATTCCCCATGACTTATTTACTTTATAACTGGAAATTTTTGCTTTTTGGCCCTGTTCATTCATTTTGTCCACCTCCGCCCCCACCTCTGGGAACCACGAATCTGGTCTGTTTCTATGAGGCTTTTGTTTTTGTCTTTAAGATTCCACATATAAGTGAGAGCATATGGTATTTGTCTTTGTCTGGCTTATTTCACTGAGCATAATGCCCTCAAGGTCCATCCATGATGGTTGCAAATAGTGAGATTTCATTCTTTTTTTATGGCTGAATAATATTCCACTGTATGTATACGTGTATGTATATAGATACCACATCTCTTTATCCATTCATCTGTTGGCAGACAGTTTATTTCCATGTCTTGGATATTGTAAACAATGCTGCACTTAACAGAGGGATGCATACATCTTTGAATTAGTGTTTTTGTTTTGTTTGAATAAATACCCAGATTTGGAATTGGTAGTTTTATTTTTAATTTTTTGAGGAACCTCCATATTTTTTTCCATAGTGGCTGCACCAACTTACATTCCCCACAATACTTCCCAAGGATTCCCTTTTCTCTACATCCTTGTTGACACTTGTTATTTCTTATCTTTTTGGTAATAGCCATTCTAACAAGTGTGAGGTGATATATCACTGTGGTTTTGATTTGCTTTTCCCTGGTGATTAGTGATATAGAGCATCTTTTCATATACCTGTTGACCATCTGTATGTCATCTTTGGAAAAATGTTCAGATCCTCTGCCCATGTTTTAATCAGATTTTTTTTGCTATTGTGTTGAATTGATATATTTATATATTTTTGCATATTAGCCCCTTACCAGATATATGATTTGCAAATATTTTTTCTTATCCAGTAGGTTGCCTTTCACTTTGTTGATGGTCTCTTTTGCTGTGCAGAAGCTTTTTAATTTTATGTAGTCCCACTTGTTTATTTTTGCTTTAGGTTTATTTTTTGCCTTTGCTTTTGGTGCCAAATTCAAAAGACCATTGCCAAGACTGATGTCAAGGAGATTACCACCTATGTTTTCTCCCAAGAGTTTTATGATTTCAGGTCTTACATTCAAGTCTTTAATCCATTTTGAGTTAATTTTTGTGGATGGTGTAAGATAGTGGTCCAGTTTCATGCATTTGCATGTGGCTGTCCAGTTTTCCAAACATCGTTTATTGAAGAAACTGCTCTTTCCTCATTTATATTCTTGGCTTCTTTGTCTCAGATTAATTGACCGTATATGCATGGGTTTATTTCTGGGCTGTCTATTCTGTTGCATTTATCTACGTTGCTGTTTTTATGCCATAAAATGCTATTTTGATTACTATAGCTTTATAATATACTTTGAAATCAAGGGGCGTGATGCCTTCACCTTTGTTTTTCTTTCTCAACATTGCTTTGGCTATTTGGGGTCTTTTGTGTTTCCATACAAATTTGGGGATTATTTATGTGAAAAATGCCATAGGAATTTTGATAGAGATTGCACTGAACCTTTAAATCACTTTGGGTACTGTGGACATTTTAACATTAATTCTTCCAATCCGTAAACACAGAATATCTTTCCATTTATTTGCATCTTCTTCAGTTTCTTTCATCAATGTCTTAGAGTTTTCAGTGCTCTTTCACCTCCTTGCTTAAATTTATTCCTAGGAATTTTGTTCTTTTTCATGTAATTGTAAATGAGATTGTTTTCTTAATTTCTCTTTCTGAGAGTGTATAGAAATGCAACAGATTTTTGTATATTGATTTTTGTATCCTACAACTTTACTGAACTAATTTATTCTAACAGTTTTTTGGTGAATCTTTAGGGTTTTCCATATATAATATATCATCTGCAAACAGTGATAATTTTACTTACTCCTTTCCAATTTGGTTGCCTTTTATTCCTTTTCCTTGCCTAATTGCTATGGCTGGGACTTCCAATTCTGTGTTGATTAAAAGTGGCAAGAAGTGGGCATTCTTGTCTTGTTCCTGATCTTAGAGGAAAGGCTTTCAGCTTTTCACCATTGAGTATGATGTTAGCTGTGGGCCTCTCATATATAGCCTTGTATTATATTATGGTGAGGTATGTTCTTGCTCTACCCGCTTTGTTAAGAGTTTTACCAAAAATGGATGTTGAATTTTGTCATAAGCTTTTTCTGTATCTTACTGTGATGATCATATGATTTTTATCCTTTATTTTGTTAATGTGGTGTATCACAATGATTGATTTGTGGATGTTGAATCATCCTTGCAGCCCTGGAATAAATCCCACTTGCTCATGGCATATGATCCTTTAAATGTATCATTGAATTCTGTTTGCTAATATTTTGTTGAGGATTTTTGTGCCTATGTTCATCAGAGATATTGGCCTATAATTTTCTTTTCTTCTGGTGTCCTTGTCTGGTTTTGGTATCAGGGTAATCCTGGCCTCTTAAAATGAATTTGGAAGTGTTCCCTCCTCTCCTATTTTTTGGAAGAGTTTGAGAAGGATTGGTATTAATGCTTCTTTGAATGTTTCATAGAATTCCCCTGTGAAGCTACCTGATCCTGGGCTTCTGTTTGTTGAAGTTTTTCATTACTGATTCAATCTTGTTACTAATAATCAGTCTATTCAAGTTTTCTAATTCTACATGATTCAGCCTTGGTAGATTGTATCTTTCTAGGAATTTATCCATTTCTTCTAGGTGTCAAATTTGTTGGCATGTAATTTTCATGGTTGGCATATAAATTTCATCTCTTATGATCCTTTGTATTTCTGTGGTATCAGTGGTTTCCTCCTTCACTTCTGATTTTGAATCCTCTTTCTTGGTGAGTCTAGCTAAACCTTTGTCAACTTTATCTTTTCATATATGTAAGGTTGAAATTATTTTTTGTTACCATTTTATTAGGAGCTGAGATTTTTTAATGGGGATTAAATGATAATGAAAATTTACTGTTTACTTAACAAGAAAAGTTCAACAGTGTTATTAAGGATCCAAGCTCTTTCCAACTTTCTGCTCCCCTGTTCTTGTTGAGTTTTTGTTCTTATGCTTGTTCCCTCATGATTGCAATATGGTTGCCATAGCAAATAACATCACATCTACACCCAAGATAGAACAAAAGTGCATGTTGCAGCATCATTGAGTTCTCTGCTCTGTATCTTTTTTTATCAGGAAAGCAAAAAGTTTTCCAGAAGATTCAGCAGAGTTTCACTGGCCAGAATTAGATCACACGGCCACCTCCAAGGATTAAAAAAGGCCAAGAAAGCAAAAATTTGGCAAGGAAGAGCAAGATTGCCTGATAATCATTCCCTACCCTAGTGGGAGATTTTTTAAGCAGCTGAGGTTTTGGAATAAGGTTTTTGGCAACTTAGAATTCTGGTTTATCCAGTGATTTATTATTTAACTGTAGATCAGTAGATATGTTCATGGGTAAGTAGGTAGTCTCTCTGTTTTCTAGGGGATAAGAGAAATGAAAGACCATTTTAGAAGAAGAGATGTTTTTGCCTTTTTGGTATCCTAGGGCCTACAGAAGCCTAATTCCCTTTCTTTTCATTCCTTTTTTTTCTCTTTTTAAATTTCAGTAAATAAATAGTAGTGCTCTCTATATAATGATTAAAAATGACTGGTGGACTTTAAATTTAAATTGTTGCTTTTTAAATTTATCTGTGAGTGCAGCAGTGGGCTCAATTGCACAGGAAGCTGAGACAACAGGAAGGTGGACAAAGAAGCCAATTCCACCTCGTGCAGGAAGGGGCTTGTGCAGTAGTGATTAGCAGCTGCCCCTTTACTGCCCTTGGACTCGGTGGCAAAGCCTAGGCTCCTCCTTGTAAAGAAAAACTTTCTTGACCCTTCATGGAAGACAGCTTAAGCATTCACAGATATTTACAGTAGTTTAGTCATCAAATTCCTTGTTATAGAATCGATTTAAAAATTGTGCATTTGATGTGATATTCAGGGACCTCAGACTCAGGGATAAAACAAGTTATTATAGTAACTTGAAACACCTTTGTATTAAAAAACCCTCAAATTAGTGAAATTAATGACAAAATAGTCATTTTTTTGAAGGGAGGCAAATTTTAAATATCTCAAAAAGTCTTCTGAAGATGGATCGTGGCGATGGATGTACAATGATGTGAATGTACTTAATGCCACTAAATTGTATACTTAAAATGGTAAAGTTATGTATATTTTGCCACAATAAAAAAAAAATCTGAACGTAGTCTTGTTGCGGGACCTACTCTAATGAATAGGTAGAATAATTTGTAAAGAGAAGAGCAAATAATTGCATATCAGTGGATGTTTTCTCTTTACGCTCAGTACGTATCTTGATCGCAGTGTTCTCTTGCACTTTGGACCTGTATACCCAATGGCGTTCTCTCCATTTGGCCTGTCTCACCAACACCTCTGATCTCAAACTGAGTTCAGTGTCTTCAGTTTACCTGTGCACACCTGTTCCTCCTCCCACCTTCCTTGTCTTAGTTAAGGGGTCTAAGAAGCACCCAACTGCTCCAGCCTGAAACCTGGGTGTCGTTCTTGAATCCAAATTTTCCTTCAGCCTCCACACCCAATCAAACACCACTTCGAGTTAATTCTGTCTCCTCAGTGTTGCTCTAATCTGTCCATTTCTTTTCACCTCCACAGTTGCCACTCTAAGGTAAATAAGGAATCAGGAACTCTCCTCTCCAAATGAGCTCCCAGCATCCATTCTGCCATCCACTTATCTTAATGCCTGAAAAACATTCAAGGTGTTAAGAAACACTTAAAAAAATCGTTTTATTGTGGTAAGACCACTTAACATAAGATCTGCTCTCTTAATAGATTTTAACTGTAAAACAGAGTATCATTATCTACAGATAGAATGTTGTACAGCAGATCTCTAGAATGTCTTGCTTTACTGAAACTTCATACCTGTTGATTAGAAATCATTTTCTTAACCAATAGATGATCTGTTGGCTTTCGTGGAAACATCATCAAATTGCTTAGCAAACTTTACAAAGGCACTCAGTCATAGTTTTTGCCAAATGGAAATGAGTGACATCTAAACTTCTAAAACTATCTAAAACTTCTTACTCTTCCACAAAATATTCACCCCCCCCCCATTTAGCATAGTAATATTAACACTGTAAGACAAAAAAAAAAAGGGGGGGGGAGTGATATCTTCAGGGCAAGTTGTGGAAGATGGCTATCTTACACTAGTCTGTGAGTTGCCCAAGTGGGCAAGGTGATTTCAGTTTTATTAATTCACTTATCAGTCTTATTGGACATATATGTGTACCAGGCACTGTTGGGGCAGAGACATGGGACAAATTCCCCACCCATGAGGAGCGCACAGCCTAGTAGTAGAGACAGGTTTGAAAACCAGATGATTTATGCAATGAAGTGCTATAAGAGTCAAGCAAGGTGGTCTGCAGTCATTGAGGAGGGACATTCCATGGAACCCGGGAAAGCTTCCTAGAGCTGGAAAGTAAAGAAGATCTGGATTTGAGATCCAGCGCTGCCTCCAGATCAAGCCCTTTTTCCATTTCAGCTAAGAATGTAATCGATGTGGCAGGCACGGGATTTTAAAAATCTCATTATTTTCATTTGCATTTCCCTGGCTGTCCGTCAGGTTGAGCATCATTTTATGTTTATTGACAGTGTGCATTTTCCCTTCTGCGTATTGTCTATTTTTGCCATTTGTGGAAAATCCTAATGTTGAAAATAAACTCAGAGGCAGATAGGGGACTTGTCTGATGCTGATTGTAGGACTGGTTTCCTAAGTCCTACACACATCTCCTGACAAAAAATAAGGATCAGGATGTTTTCCTAACCACCCCCCCTGCTTCCTGCCAATATCTGTCTTCTCTCTGATAACTGAGCTTCCTCTTCTAGCCTGGTGGTCGCTGAGGAAGGTCGGCTGGACATGACGGAATCTGTGTGTGCAGACACTGTCGTCATCTTTAACTGCGTAGTTTTTTTTCGTCTGTCAAAACTAGGGAAGAAAGTCTACACAGATGGACAGAGGGAGTTATGTGTAGGTTTGCAAATGTGAGCACTGTCTGATAAAACGGAAGTTTTTGAGCGTGCAGATCTCAGAGAATGAGGTCCAATTTCATATCTGGTTTGAGAGAAATATCTATAGATAAACTACTACATGGATCTGAGAATGACTCTCATTCGTGTAACAGAAAATGCCTGAGACGTCAGTGTTTCATCCCAACTAATCCTGAGGACTCAACCTCCATGTTGTCTTGCCTGATGGCAGCCAGAAGGGCTCTCCACCTGCGCCCTGTGTTCTAATCTCTTGGTGGCCAGAGGAGAGAGCCGCTGAGATGTAGGGGAGGGAACATCCAGGACTTGGAGCCAGAGGCACCTGGCTGGGAGTCGTGGCTCTGCTCTTATCAGCTGTGTTTTGTTAAACAACTCTCTCCACGCCTCTGGGCCTTGGTTTTCTCCTGTGCAAAATGGGGAGAGTGCTTTATAGTTCCCAGAGGTATTTTAAGGATCAAATAACATGATTGCTATACACACATTAGGTATGCATGTATTCTTCTTCACTCTTCTTTCTTCTCTTTGCCACACCACACACACAGCCAAGCCAAGGGCCTTGGCTGTAGTTGGTGCTTGATACATGTGTACTGCTTGATTACATACAGCAGTGGTTCTCCAAGTGTGGTCCCCTGGCCAGCAGCATCTGCATCACTTGGGAACACGTTAGAAATGCGAAAACCCTGACCTACTCAATCAGAAACTGTTGTGGGACTCAGCAGCGTTTGACTTCCAGGTGATTCTAAGGCTCGTTCAAGTTTAAGAACCACTGCAAGTCTCCTTCCTGCTGTGGTCAATACAGAATGAGATTTGGCGAGAGGGGAAAAGAAGTGTGTTTAATGATATAAAAGCTATTTAAAGTCCCAGAAGGTGACTTTCATCTAATGTTAGGTTTTCCTTAAAATAGTGAATACGATGTTTCAAGAAGGAGAACTGTTTCCTGTTACCCTTTGGAGAAAAGCAACCACCTTTAGCTGAATGCAGGGTTTGAGATAAGCTATCTGGCCGTGGCTATCCACTGACCTAGAGCAGATACCTTCTTACCCTCTTTTCTGTTCTTTTTCTGTAAATATTAATGACAACTTATAAACTAATGCATGCTACACTAACTCCTGAGCTCTGGGAGATCTGACATGATGCTGTTTTTGCCATGCTGTTATTTCTGATTCAATATATTTTAATTTAAAGGCACAGCCACTTGCCTATGTTCATAACCACAGGGATTAAACATAATAGCGGGGCCCATTAACACACTTCTGTGTATCAGTGAAAATCTTGACGCTCTACATGGATCAGGAAGCTCGCTCCTACAGCCAAGAGTGTCATCACCGTGGCAAGCCTCTGTCAAGCTCGTTTCTAGTACACCTTAACTGTATCATTTATTATAAAGTTTCTGTGATCAATAGACATTAATGAATAGTTGTACCTAGTGTATATAATGAGTGTTCCGTATTATTAAACATTCCTAAGCTTCTTAGGAGAAACGCATCAATACTCAGCAGTAAACCTGATGATCATGACAAGCTTTGATTTTTAACTGTCTGCCTTTTGCTTTTGATTAAGGAACTCATTTAAATGATTTAAAGTACAACTGATTCTCTATGCAGATACGTTCCTTCGGGCAGGACCTGATACTTATTAGCCAAAGAATTTCATTTCAGTGAATGTAAACAAACATGAATTGAGTAATCATGAAGAATAAAGAAAACAATTTAGGTGATACAAACAAACTTTATTTTACACTTGATGAAGTAGATAGTTTTCTTTTGGAGAACTGCACAATGGGGCAGAAGGTAGGAAGCTTTTATAGGATGAAGAATCAAGAACAAGGAAAAGAGAAACTGAACGTATCTAATTGGCTGGAGCTACAGAGTCAACTTTGGGGTGAGAAGGTCTAGGTGGGCTTGATGTTTGGGGGTTGATTGGCTGACTGTATATATTGTGTTTCTGGTCAAGTAGAGCAGGGACTAGAAAGTTATCTACGTTTCGGTTTGCTGAACTGGCACCCTTGGCAAGAAAGAGTCCATCTTGGGCCTAGAAGTTTACTGATGAAGGAATAAGTAAACATTGCTAAGAAAGGTGAAAGTGTTAAGTGTAATCATACCTGCTATATGTTGAGAGTCTACCAGGTGCCAAGAACCTGACTTTAGTTACCTACTTTCTTACAAAAACACTGTGAGGCAGATATTATTGTTTCCATTTTACAGACACCAAAAGTATCCTTAGAGGGTCCCCAGATGGACATGAGATGTTTGGTGTTGGCAGATCCAGTGAATATGGGGACGACTCAAAAGGAGGTGTGTCGCCGGTTTCATAAAACCGCACCTGAGAAGGTGATGTGCCTGATTTTGAGGCCTTCTTGAGCTTCTCTATTGGAATTAATATCCTCAGTTAAGTTGGCCTGTTTGTCACACTGCGCTGGTGCGTTGTGTGTGTCTAAGCTTGCCCCTGGTCTGGGGAGCGTGATAAGGAGTGATGCTACGATTAGGTGAGATGGAGAGCTGGGGCCTCCCGGGGCACAGGGCATTGGGCAGTGTACTGAACACACAGGCAGCGTGAAAACTCCTGAGGGCCTGGAGCAGGGCAGCAAATAGGTTTCGAGTACTTCCTTTATAATTTACTCAGGTAGTCTTTGGAAGTCAACACAAGTACAGGTAAATTTATAGAGTAAACCAATAAAAACTTATAGTCTGCTAGGATCTATTCTGGTTAGTAATACTCTTTTGTGAAGGAAAAAAATGGACATGATTATTAGAAAAAAATGGAAAGATAATTCAGTGCACAAAAATTCTAATAGAAGAAAGCCAAATTGCAAAGTAAGGAAATATTCTTAGTGCCCAATGAGAAATAAAAAAAAAAATTAAGAATTCCTCACATTACTTGTTGTATCCTGACAAAACCCGTTGGATGTAGTTAACACCAAAACTTTTATTTGAAGCACAAATATGTTTCATTCTTTAGTGCTTTCTTGTGTTGAGATTATTTCCCAAATTCTTGCTTGGTTTCAGTGGATTGATGAATAACAAGACTTAAGTGATACTTGTTTATCCTTTTGAATATTGTATGGATTTGTAGGTTTCTAACCTCTCCTAACTTTTATTTGGTTCAGTTATCTGATATAAAACTGCTTTTCAAATGCCACGCCTAGTTCTTAGGTGATGGGGTCCACCACCTCTTAGCTCCACAATGATGCTACGTTTGAACATATTCTTGGCCTTTATCACCTTTGGAAACAGCTACCTGATTTCTAGGTATTTGCTCTAGTGGTCAGAGCGATCGTTAAAACATGCCTAGAACATGGGAAAATTAGATGACTTTTGGCTTCTCACCTTTGCCTCCACTTTTACTGAATTAGGGACATGATACTTAACTATCAGATTCTTTTCTTTCATATATGTGCAATAAGTGGCAGGAATGTGATACATACAGTCTTAAACTAAAGCCCTCTTCCACTGCTTTCCCTGAAGCAAGTATCATCATGAATTCCACTGAATGTTCAGTATTGTTCTTGATTATTTCATGAATGAGTTTGCTTGGGGCAAGGATGGGGACAAGGGAAGACTTGTACATCAACATTGCGGTCATCTTCCACTGATTTTATCTCTGCCTCCACACCTTCTCTCCAAAATTCTTTTCAAAGATCGATAATACTCTTCACCACAGTAAGCAAACAGCCTTATCAATCACTAGCTGACCAAATCTCTGGCCCTCACTTGTGTTAATTCTGCTAATAGTTTACCTAAATCCGACTTGGGATTCAAGAGAATACCAAGGCAAGTCTATGGAACACTAAGATAAAGTATCAAAAGAACATCATGATATATATCTAAATCTTTTAGGCCTTCTACGTGCAGTTTCTGGGGTAATCCTAGAGATCAGGTTCAAACACAACCCACACCAAGTTCATTTGTAATATGCCTCTTACTCCAAAGTACCAAGCAAGATAGCACTTAAGAACTAAACGTTTATTTATTAGTAATATTTAGTATTTTTTAAGGTTCAAAAATCAACATCTTATATAAATACCTAACTGAAAGTTAGGAAACTTAAATACACTTAACATTTAGGATTTTAAGTACCTTATTCAGAACTTTTGATAGACTCTGTTATAATTACATCGACTGAGTAGCATTCAGGAACTTACGGAAATGGGCTCATTCAACCCACACTGTTACCTTGAATTTCATATTTTCTGCCTTTTCATGGCTGATCAGTATGATAGTCTGGAATGATGCCAGTCAATATATGAAATGAAAAAGCACAGCATTTAGTCATATCTGGGACTCTGATACAAATATTCATAACTTTTTGGCTACATGACCTTGGGCAAGTCATTTACCTGCAGGAAATCTTTCACAGGGACCTTGTAAGACTCTAATGAGACGAGAAAGTTCTTTGTAAAGCAAATGTCTCGTATCCTACTATATTAAAAATCACATTTTAGTGTAGAGACGGAGCTCTGTAAGTGTGGCCTTTGATTTTCACAGTGAGAGAGACTCAATGACTACCACTGAAGAAAAAACATATGACCTGTGGCATAATTAACCTTTATAAAGAGGCCTTTAGTGGGATCTTACTATATTTTTTTAATGTGTTTGAGACACAGGAATTAAATTTTCCCCTAGTTCTTCCAATTAGTAAAGGCTAACAGGTACAAAGCAGTTCCTATGCGCCAGGTACTGTACTAAGCACTTAACGTAAATAAGCTCATTTCCTCCTCCTATGAGGTGCTATGGTTATACCCATTTTACAGATGAGGAAACCAGGGACACAGGTTAGAGAAGAATCCCCAATCAATCATGACCACAGCCAAAACTTCATCCATGTTCACTGCATTCATCAGTATTCACTGCATTCTATATATGCTGATATTTTCTCCTACTCCCATATGTCAGACCCCTGTAGAGGCTATGACAGAATCCTAAGTCCTTTCTGGTACTTTGGGGGTAAGGAGGAAATGTTGGACACAGGTAATTGATACACCTGGGATAATCGAACACGGCCTGATGGATCGTTACACTGTCCTGGCAGAATATGCCACGTCCACAGCTGCCTATGAAGTTGGAGAGAAGAGCCTACACTGCTTTCCAAAGCCTGGGGGAGGGCTGCGAGTGCACAGTTTGAGCCCAGGAAGCTGCTCACCACGACTCTTGAAATAGTTATTGTACGAAAAGGGCACGGAGAATATTTTCCAGATTTCCCAACCACACGGTCTTCACCCTAGCTTTGGCTTCAGCCACCAAAACATGTGGTTTGGACACGAATCTGGAGTCAATAATCTTTCTAGCACCCTGTGCTTCTCCCGCCTGCTCCAAAGTAGTCTGTTCTGTGTTCTGTTCTCTTAGGATTTGCTAGGAGATGAATCATGTGAGTTGATAAATCTGTTAACACCTAGAGGCGGTAACCGGGCATTGTTTACGTGGGGGTCTTCGATACCTCAGCCCTCAACAGGAGTGGCTAACTTAAAAAATTTTCAAAGCGCCGTGGCAGCTCCGTGGGAAGCTGTTCTGGAGAAGGTCCGTTTATTGTACCTCACAGGCTGCCTGCTGATGCACGGAGCTAGCCGACACCAGCACCGAGGATGGCTTCAAAGGCTGCAGGTTCTAGTGGCAGCAAGTTTATTCAGCTGCACTTTGGACCTAAGCAGCAGGGGCCAGAGCAACATAGTAATTTCTTTGGGCCACAATGGTCAAAAACTGTAACTGGAAAGTGCCCATGCAGGAGAGAGACTTACTCCATCTTTAAGTTTTCCTTAAAAACAGGAGCAGATTCCGGGATAAGGCACTAATACAATTAACGAAGACAGTAAAGCAGAGCGATGAATCTTACTTTGCAAAATTATTCCAAAGGCCCAAGATGAAAGAGACGAAGAAAAAACGTAATGGTGCAGCGTAAGACCTTCTGCCAGGTGGGTTCTTTGAGCACTGCTCCCCCCCATTTCTATTATTAATTTCTCAGCATATCTTTCTTTCACCGCCATCACCAGCCAAAAATTCCACATAACTCAAGACAGTAATTTACTCATAAAGGAAACACACCTGCAACTTTATTAATAACCAACTTTTTTTTTTTTTATTAGAGCAGATACAGTTGTGAAAACTGTACATTATACATTTTGGTTTCAAGGATTATAAATAACGGAACTCGCAGTTAGGGAGTTCTTTTTCACAGCAAGAAACTTTAAATAAACAAAGTCATGTTTTATTAAGTACATTGGCAGACTTCATGTGCTGTCCAAAATGTAGAGTACAGTATAACAACCCATTAGAAAGAGCCTTTCATGTAAAATACAGCTGTGCACATTTTAGAAAAATACCAACAATTTGAGCTTTGTTTTTAAAAAAGCTTATAAATCATACATACATTTATAAATGGAACCAACATGCTCACTTTATAAACATATCCTTTATTATCTGTTACCCATTATTTCCAAAGCATTACACATTCGAAATAAACACTTAAGATTAAATATTTTATTTAATTTTTTTAAAAAATCAGCTTTCCCAGCATCAAGAGCTATGGGGTTAGGAAGGAGCAGTGAGAATATTGAGACTGACGCAGGAACTGAAACGTTTCTTGGGTAAAAACGTATACTTCCTAAATTTAAAAGTCAAAGCAAAATGTAAAAAATAAATAAATATACAAGTTGTAATTTTTATTTGCTCTCTTTTTGCTTTCTTCTTTATTCCATATTGGTCACACCCAGGATTCTCAACATATTGTACTTCTGCAAAAAACACCACTGCGTTACTGCCCTGCAGGTGACAAAGCATTCAGTCCACACCTGTGCTAATATGGGAATTGTCTCTTCTGCATCGGAACCGCAGCAGATAAGGTAAAAATCTGATTAAACCATGCAGATCGTGAAAATGTTTAGGAATAGCTCCCTCTCCTCAATAACGTCTTACCAAGATTGGACAGATAACTTACCTCCCCTGATTTTCTTTTCAAATAATTATTTTTATAAAGACCACGTAGTTTCTCTAAATAAGCATGCTTCTGAGTAATAAAGAATAAATTATAAAACAGCAGAAAAATCAGATTATGTCAGAATAACAAAGGACTGCAAAAGACAGATACTTAAAAATTGTCTAAGCCTTTAAAATGTGAAATACAATTACAAAAGGACTTTGAAAAACATGAAAGGCGTAAAATTGAGAAGCACTGATTTAACAAAGCTTTATGCTCTACCTGAATGTATTCAACAAAAATTTAAGTTTGGGGAAAAAAAAAAGAAGAGCAGTTATTAATAGCATCTTGCTTAACTTTCATGGGAATTAACATAGCTACTGACAAGATTTTATTTGGTTGGTGAAGTACGTCAGCAGTGAAACTGAATCCTTTAAACACCGATTACTGCAATCCATGCAATGTTTTGACGATACTTCTTAGAATTCTGTTGTCTTTCAGCTTTTAAAATCTAGCACCTCCTAAGTGCGTAAATAATTCATCTCAGTAGTGTTAAAAATGTTTAAAGTTAAATTATTCTTAGGTAGGTGTAATGCCTTCAAATTGCTAAATTTTAAATAGCCTTTTACAGGTTTAGGAAGACTAAACGACATGAAGAATGATGTATTGCTATCAAAAGAAACACATTTTCTCTAGCATTCTGTTGTTTCTTTTCCTTGAGATGCGACACATGTGCTTCATCCAGCCAGGACCGCGTGTTGTAGATGACTATACGTCGGACTTAAATAAACAGCAGAAATGAACATAATCGTGCACAAGCCAACGAAACCTTCTCTCCCGGGGCGTTCCAGGAGATGAGAAAGCAGCAGGTCATGGCATAAGACTGGTGAGTGATGCTGCTACCTACTTCTTCTAATGAGACAGGAGTGAATGCTGGAACCATGGCCACAGCAACACAATCCTCCGACCACATTCCTCGGGCAGTCGTTTGTTTCCCCAGCTCCCTACTAGAAACGTCAGATGGTAAAATAGTAAGGCAGCTGTTGACTTCCATCAAAAAAAAAAAAAAAAAAAAAAAAAAATTGCAGCTCCATACATTTCCAGTTTAGTCACACTCTGCTAGGACAGATGGAGTAGTCAATGCCAGGAACTTCGCCGGATGGGGCTGCTTCAGCAGATTTTAAAAAAGAATGATTATTAAGTTTTGCTCTCCAACATGGCTGCTTGCTTCAGCTCCCAGAGGACCCCAAAGCATTCCCAGGGGGACCGAACGGGTCCTCCGGCTGAATTTTCCAAGTTTCATCTCTCTCTCTCTCTCTCTCTCTCTGGTGATCCCATCCTAATTCCAAGCCTCCTTCCCTGTGTCTGAGTCTGACCGGGGCGTACCATTTAAAGGGCTGATGACACCACTGCAGAGAACTGTGGGCTAACACCACTAGTTGTCATGACTTCACTGAAGGGTCAAAACAGTTATATCATTAAGTAACTATGTTGAATCACATTCAGGCACAGCCAAAATTAAAGTGAAGGACAATACGTAGTTGTTAAAAAAAAAAAAAAAAAGTAAATTTGAATATGGGAAAAAAAAAGTTATATATTGTGATTTTAGAGAGAAATTAAGGCTATTCTTACCTTTCCTAATTCCAATCAAGTTAGAAAGTGAACAAAAAGAATTGCCAACCCAATATTCAACAGCATGACGAGGACAATCATGATTGAATTAGGGCCCTGGAAACGAAATAGAACAAAACAAGTGTCACTTTTCCATGTTGATAGCAGTAGATAAATGAGCTCACAAAACCAGTTACCAAAAAATATTAAGAAAGACCCAACACAGTTGCAGTAAATAAGGTATGAAGAATGACGGCAGTTCCAAAAGGTATAAACTAAAAATAGCTACGCTGTATTTAAATGGGGCCATCTCTGAACTTTCACTTAAAGATGAATCCGGTCTTGATTAAACCTAAAAAACGACTTAAAAAATAATCGACTTCACCTCGAAACACTGGGCAACAGTCTGGGTGAGACACAGCTCACCATAAAGGGTTTAAAAACTGATGGGAATTAGATACGCATTTTTGTTAAGGTTAAGGTGTAAGTCGTCGGATAAGGAAGAATCATTTCCTCGTAAAGGCAGTTAGAACGGGAGAGTGAAATCTGCAGGACAAAGAGGCTGCTCTGGAAAAGTTTAGGAAAAACTCAAAATGCGGTTCTTTGACTCTTGCTTTTCCTGGTTTTCTTTTTGGATACTATCCCTTCCTTAAGGTAAAAGCTGCAAGTGGGAAATTGAGCCCTTTCAGAAATTACTGTGCAGGTCTAATTTTTTTTTTTTTTTTAAATAGCTACTTTATTTATTTATTTCTTTATTTTTGGCTGTGTTGGGTCTTCGGTTCGTGCGAGGGCTTTCTCTAGTTACGGCAAGTGGGGGCCACTCTTCATCGCGGTGCAGGGACCGGTCTTCATCGCGGTGCGCGGGCCTTTCACTATCGCGGCCCCTCCCGTTGCGGGGCACAGGCTCCAGACGCGCAGGCTCAGTAGTTGTGGCTCACGGGCCCAGCTGGTCCGTGGCATGTGGGATCTTCCCAGACCAGGGCTCGAACCCGCGTCCCCTGCATTAGCAGGCAGATTCTCAACCACTGCGCCACCAGGGAAGCCCCTGTGCAGGTCTAATTTTTAACTCCTCTGCTTAAAGCCACAACATTTCAGAAATCAGGTTACATTTTAACAAATGACAGAGTCCTATTTTGCTAAATACTGCTATAATAAATACCACATCGCCCAAGGTACCCAAAATTTACTTGTTTTTTTTTTTTTTAAAAAAACAAAGAAACCTTATAATGACCCATCTTCTTAGATCTGCCCGTGCTCGGCCATCTTTATTACAAAGACGCGATCTTAGTATTTACTATTAAAATAGTGTCTTTTTTTTTTTTTAATAAATTTATTTATTTTTGGCTGCATTGGGTCTTTGTTGCTGCACGTGGGCTTTCTCTTAGTTGTGGCGAGCAGGGGCTACTCTTTGTTGCGGTGCATGGGCTTCTCATTGCGGTGGCTTCTCTTGTTGGGGAGCGTGGGCTCTAGGCACGCGGACTTCAGTAGTTGTGGCACACGGGCTCAGTAGTTGTGGCTCACGGGCTCTAAAGCACAGGCTCCGTAGTTGTGGCGCACGGGCTTAGTTGCTCTGCAGCATGTGGGATCTTCCCGGACCAGGGCTCCAACCCGTGTCCCCTGCATTAGCAGGCGGATTCTTATCCACTGTGCCACCAGGGAAGCCCGTGTCTAATTCTTAAGTAGCATTAAAAGTGTTCTAAAACTTGCCATATAAGAGAGGTTGGGTAGGTAGTTTTATTCTCATTCTACAGATGAGGAAACAGTTGTACTATATTTGACTATCCAATGAGACTACAGTGAAACTGGGTCAGAGTCCTCAAGTGTCGTATTGATGTGATTTTTTTTGCGGGGAGGGGTGGGTAAGTGAGTAAGGGAGACTGGAACTGCCACTGGTCCAGTGCTCATCTCGCAGGACCTAGGGCTTGAGTCTCATGTCCTTCAAGGACGCCTCCTTTCTGATGAGGTCACAACCTCCTTGGTAGAGGTCAGCGTACCCTGTTCTTTACCCTAACTCTTCATACTTCATTGTCGTTTCTTGTTAACTGCCATCTTTCCCCCTAGACTGAGTTCCACAGGGGCACGACCTTGTTCACCACTCTACACCCACACATAAAGGGCTGCCCAATTCATCCAGGCAACCAATATTTAATGAAAACCAATCTTTTGGTACTTTTCCAAGTGCTATGGAGGTGGTGGTTGAACTGATATATTCACTGTATTAAATGAGGAACAGGGTGATTAATAAAATCAGGGTGTGAGACAGGAGGAATAAAAATGGGTGCCCTTGATGTAGGGACTGTTAGGAAGAAGAAAAAGCCTAGTTCCTAAACCCCAAGTAAATGGGAGGAAAACAAACACTTAATTCTTCACAGTGACTATTAGTTCCATTTTACAAAGCTCCGAGAGGGTAAGTGTCTTGCCCAAGGTTACTCAAGCCAGTTTGAACAAATTAGAACTGGGATTAAACTTCAGTCTGTTCACTTCAGAGCTACATGTTCTTTTTATCTCTATTAAACCCACAGGCCTTAGTTTAAAAATAATTTCCCATCAACTTCTTTAAAATGGCATTTTCATCTACATCCTATGATACTGTAGTATCAGAAAAACATCAAATCCTGATAATGACCAATGGTTCTTTTAGTATAGTTGTGTTCTAAACCTATGTAACTCCTCAATTATGGTTAACTTAGAACATATAAATAATGTAGGAAACTCTTATAACTCAGAAAATAATTGAGATGATCTTTCAACATTATTACTCAGCATGGAGATGAAGGAAATGCTATTACTACACAGACTGATTAGATCTTGCTCATGAATGTGTTAAGAATTTGGGGATCGTCTCAACTCTTTTGGGTGAGTGGATTTCATTTCATAATTCCTAAAGACAGTGATATGAAAGAAGGTGAAGAAAAGTAACAGGGTCAGAGCAATACAGTGTGGAGTTCAGTGACTTACACGGACCCTAGGAAAGCAGAATAATAGAGCACCTTCAGTAAAGCTACTTTCAAAGACTTAAGGTGTGCCTGGACCTTTAACTCCCATTTCATAAATCCTTATAAGGGTCTATGAATTCATCTAACCTTTTTGAATTGGTTAGTATTTTGGGCTTGTGTGTGTGTATATATTTATATACATACACTATTGAACATGTATTTCTCCCGTATATATTCTAATATACAAATACATGTATATTTATCCTACTAGTATAGCTCCATTATATAAAGCTATTTTTAAAGATGAAAGATGAGGGTAAACCAGCAATAAAAGACTCAAACAGCAACCAGGTAAAAAATAAATTCTGGGATGCTATGTTTAATAGGCAGATACCAAGACGTGACCTCTGTGCTCTTCAGATACCTGGGCTGGGTGCAGGGTGGAAAGCTTTAAGGTGAAGTCTCATAAATATGACTGTGGTGGCCAGTTGTAGCTTAAAATAGCAAAATGAAAAAAAAAAATCAGTCTTGATTTTCAAGACTGACTGGGACAGGTGTAATAAAAGAAGCTGTGGCAGGGCAAAGTGCGAGTCTTGTTTGGAAGAAACTTGCAGGCAGTTAGAAAATAAAGTGCAGGAAGTCAAAATATGGAAAGATGTTCTAACTCAAATTTTTTTTCTTCAAGATACTATCACTTATTTAAAATTGTGAAGAACTTTCTGAAGAGTTAGTATAGATTATGTTAAACCTCAAACTTCTCCAAAAACATGGAAAAAGCAAAGTTTAATTATATGTACTTATTGAATGTGTGTGTGTGTGTGGTTCAAACCTGATCTAACAGGGATAGGAATGCCTTAGGTTTTACGACAATTCAGAAGAAAGGTCGGGTAAATCTCAAACCCGGAGGCTGACCGGTGTACTTGCTAACAGAAAAGTGCAGGTAGTTTTCAGGAGTTGAGATTCCTAAAGAGAAGACTCCTCACTAGTCTATTTGATGATAAGGTTCTAAAGATACCTCTACTGCCTCCTAGACAAGCTGCCATACTGCAAAATCCTACAAAAAATGCTGGCATCCCATAGAATGTGCTCTCCTGGGACCTGTGTCCACAGGAGTCACAGGCTGGAGGGACGCTGCAGAGTGATCCTTGCCAGGGCTTCCCTTCCCCTAAGTGTCTGCCTGTGTCCCAGAAGAGTCTCTGGATTTCTAGATCAATATCCAGGGTGATCCTGAGGGTGGGTCAAAACCTGCTGGAATATTTATGAACTATTTATGCTCCAACTAGCGTTAAAGCAAACTCAGTTAACAGTCAATGCTCTTTGAGTACTTACTTTGTGCTAGGCACTGTGCTGAGAACTTTATGAAGTAGCAACTCATTTAATCTTTACCACAACCCTTGATACAGGTACAGATGAAGAAATCAAGTCACAGAGCAGTCAAGAAACCTGCCTGAGGTCATCGGGCTGGTAAGTAACACAGCTGAGACGTGAACCTATGCAGTCTGGCACCAGAGGCCACACCGTTAGCCGCTAGCCGGCACTGTCCCAGTAAGCTGGCTGCCGAAAATTGTGCAGATTGTTTGGTCAGCCACCCTACAGACGGTGATACTGACTCAGAGTGGATCTCTCACAGCTGCTCCCGAAGATGGATTCAGTCTGCTTCCCCTCAAATGTCTGCTTTAGTGTGAACTCTTCCATCAATTTCCATGTTGTTATTTGTAAACTTCTAACTTACACAGTGTCTTTTTACCTCGAAATTGTACGCAGTGCTCTTTTGTTTTAAAGGTCATTCACCGACTACCTTTAGGATGATTTTGTCACTTCCTAACTCTCTGTGAAGAAAACAGTGATAAGGGGTGTGAGAGGCAGCTTTACGTTATTAAGGAAGAGAAGGTTCATTGTTAAACTCTCCGCGTGAAGGTGCCAACTCAGTCTTGCCTTCCAGCTCCTGACAGAGGTGCAGAGCTGCTGGCCTCCCTTCTCTCCTGGGGTGTTTGGGGAAACCCTAGAGACTGGCCTGCAGAGCTGCACGATGCTTGGCCAACTCCCAGGATCCGACTGTTCTGCACATTCGTAAGACAGATGCTGTTTCTAAACAAGAAGGCTGTGAATTTACCAAATATACCTATTAGTAACGTTTTACAGAAAGACTATTACAGATAAGAACTAGGTAACTCATCTAATATGAGGAACACTGGGGCACACACTTCTCCTTGGGGAGTTCTGGAAATCAGCTGAACCCCACTACTGGGTACCCAAAGGTATAAACGATATAGCCTTGCATTGCTTGAATCTCCCCTTCGTAAATCAGGCAAACCAATACTAATACGTATGTGAGGCTTTATTAACCTATGGCTGTAAATGCTGAAAGCCAAATGAGAAGTGAGTTATCACATTTAACAAATTCAGTAATGATATTAGCACAGACAGTTATAATATCAGGATACTGACATACCAGTGTTAAAATATTTTAAAAGATGAATGCTCACTGAACAGTCTCAAAATTATTGTTTTGAAAACCATTTACCTATATGGAGGTTAACTCTCAGAAAGTTAATCATGTTAACCTGATTTATTTATATTTAGATAATTAAAATGGTGAGAATTTTAAAAAGGTGGGAACCTGTATTGATAGATATTAGCAAAATAAACCTAAGAAATTTCAAATATAAGTTAATTAAAAAATGAATTTCAATGTTTAACCCTATGAGTAGATAGAACAGTAAGAAAAATTTTTCTTAAAGGTAAGAAATTGATGGTTGTATTGATGGCCAAAATATTAATCCACACCTTTATGCAAATATGTTTCTGAAATTACTAGTAAATACTGGGTCGGCTATGGCTTCCTCCCTAAATTACAATCTTTTCCAAAGGCATATGACTAAGTCAACAGATCAGTCAGCTTTTTATCAAAAATTACTTAGCTTCAGATTTTATAAATTCTACAGAATTTGACAAAATACTAATTCCTTTTATCATTAACAAATCTCATTGAATGAGGATGTTGATATTTATCAATACCTGAAAGCTTTCTGGTTGAATAACAAAAACCTTAAATGCTCCAGACTCATAATAAAACTAGCATCTACCAGAAAACTGAAATTTTAGGAGCACTGACACTCGGAGGAGTTAGAGACCAAAGTGATTTTCTTAAACAGTTGAAAAATTTCACTTCTCATATGGGAAAGAAAAAGTTCTAGCTGCAAAGCCTGGCCATTAAATAAAATCCACACTATTTATGAGAATAATTCATAATAGCTAGAAAAGATGTTCTTTTGTCTAAAGATGCTGACCATTGTGGGTGCAGAGTCAAAAGGCAGGTTAAGGACTTAGCAAATGGCAGTGGAGCCCTCCTCCTGGTTAGAGCACAGTGGCAGGGGCTGGTGGGCTGTGATTACTTCCCAGCCCTCAGAATTAGCTATTGTTAGGGACTGCATGTTTGGATCTATCCCCTGCTCCCAAATTCATCCACTGAAGCCCTAACCCCCAATGTGATGGTATTTGGAGGTTGGACCTTTGGGAGAGAATCAGGTCATGAGGGTGGAGCCCTCAGGATGGGATTAGTGCCCTTCCAAGGAGAGACGCCAGAGAGAGAGCTTGTTTCCTCTCAGTCCTGTGAGGACACAGGGAGAAGATGGCCTGTGTTCTATGGACCAGGAAGTAAGTGGGTTCTCACCAGACACTGAATCTGCTGGTGCCTTGATCTTGGGACTCCTGAGCCTTCAGAACTGTGAGAAATAAATGTTTGCTATTTAGACCACACAGTCTAGGGTAGTTTTGTTATAGCAGCCAGAGCTAATAAGACAGCTACCATTGTAGTCCTTTGTTTTTTTTTTTTTGGTGGTGCCTCATGGCTTGTGGGATCTCAGTTCCCTGACCAGGGATTGAACCCTGGCCCTCAGCAATGAACGTGAAACAGGACAGAAGGGGGCAGGGCACAACCTTTAAAAGAATGATATAGCCATAGTACATGACAAAGACTGGTTAGAACCAACTAGGTCCAAGATGGCAGAAGATTTGACTTCCAGAAGACCTTGAGCCTCATTATATGCTCATTGTAATATATTACCATATGCTAAATGACACACCCACCAGCACCATGACAGTTTTGAGGCCAACCATAAAAGGTCAAAAAGTGGGCAGTGACCCAATTCCTGGAAATCCCCACCCCTTCCCCAAAAGTTGGAATAATCCTCCCACTCATTAGCCTATGAAATTACCAGCCCGTAAAAATGAACCACCCCATATTTTGAAGCCTCTTGCCTTCCAAGATGGCCCACACTCTGTCTGTGGAGTGTGTTTCTAAGTAAATCTATCACTTTGTCTCCGAATTCTTTCACAACGAAGAAAGAACCTTAAATCCACCAGGAACAAAAGTGCAGCGTCCTAACCACTGGACCGCCAGGGAATTCAACAGCTACCATGAAGCTCACCAAGAAATGCTGGTAAAGGCTTGTAAAAGTGGAGCTGCAACAAGCTAGTCACGTCAGCCTACCTGCATGAAGCCTGAGGGTGGCCGAGTGAGCACAGAGGAATTTCTGCCCGAGAGCCCATTGTGGCTCAAGCTACCAGTGCTAGGCTCTACTCTACACAGCCCGGTGCTCCCGGGGACTTTTGCTAACCTAGGTGCAAATCGTCATCATCAAGGCGCAGACGCCCCACGCTGCCACCTGAAAGAACCAAAAGGAGCAAAGGGAGAGAAAAACACGTCTCGCACAACTTACCGAATTGGCTTCTTTTTCCACAGAAGGGCACGAATCGCTGCTTGCTGGATTCTTTGGTATAGCAAGTTCAGACTTCTTAGCTTTTGGCTCAGCTTTGCTTTCTTTGGCAACTGGTTTTGTCACAGATTTAGGGGGACTCCATTTGTTGGGCGATGGCTTGTGCACCAGCGCCGAGGAAGACTGGCTTGGCCCTTCCTCCTCCTCCACGTCCTCCGGGGGGTACTGGGGGGCGTTCAGTTTCACGTAGTAGCCGTGGTACTGAGTGTGCAGCTCCCCGTTACTGGGGTTAGGGACGTGGTGACGGCCAGAGTACCTGGAGTGGGGCACAGCTGCTCCCACCTCCTTCGTGGGAGCCTTGGAGGTCAAGGGCTTATTGACGGTGGCCGTCACCTGCTCCTTGGCTGCACTCCTTTTGTCTTGGTTGAGTCTTGCCCCTGAGCTGGGATTCTGCTTCTTCACGGGCTCTGGGGAGGGAGAGCCGCCTTGTTTGGGACTTGCCTCGGGAGACCCTGGGGGTGTCGTGCCTTTGCGATAAAAATGAGGAGATTCCTTTGGTGTAGGTGGCTTTTCCGGGACCTTTTCTTCTGGATTTTCTTTAGCATCTACACCTTCCTGAAATCTCTGTTTGACATAATCTGGGCCTGGGGAGAAAGGGGACAACACAAGGGAAGGTGATAAAAAAAAATAATAAGGCATAAAGGCTTGTTCCTCATGACTACTCATATATTTTTTTGCTAAATCAGCTTAGCCTTTTCTTTTTTTGTTTTAAACATATTTACGAGGCTTTGACTATAAGCATAAGGATGTTTCATTCCCTGGGAGAAAAGATTATTTACTGATGAAAAGTTTTTAAATTAATATATACCATTATTTACACTACTGTGATAGCCACAAAAGTTAAACAGTCCTGATTTTTGCTGCTGGTAGAATACAGAGGCAGAAATCACATGGATGGAGCGCTGGGGACAGCACCGTAATTAATCTGAACATTCAAATTTACACGGTGTAACTAAAATACAGAGTATACACTCATATACAAAAATAAACCGACTCGTATGTTTAATATGTAATATATTAGAACACTTAATTAATGTTTAATAAAGTATCTACACTGTAGGTGGAGAACATGCAGACAACATATTTTTAATGACCCTTCATCAAAGGAGCTTTTAAACTGCCTAGTTAGGAACGACTTCTGAGCTTTGGGTTACACTTTACAAGATAACTTACTCGGAGTCCCTTCACAGCCTGGATTTGCATCAGCAGCGTTTCTGCAGGCATCAAAGTCAAGACAAGGCAGTTGTCTTTGGCTCTGTAGTCTCAGGATTTTTTTTTTTTTCTTTTTCTGAGTACTTTAGAATTGTGTAACTATCATATGTTATTTTCATAAATAGAAAAAAATGTCACTTAAAAAAAAAAGGGACCCTGGTGCCACTGTTATTTTATGGGCAGATTTTGGGGGGAGTGGGGAGTGGGGAGAATGTGCATCACAAGATGGTACCAGCAGTGAGCGCTTAAGGAGGCCAGTGGTCAGAGACATGCTCCAAGGCAGTGCCCTTCTTTCTAGGCACTCTGCCCCTCAGCCCCTCCCCAGTAACTAGGTCCTGCGCATCCTCTGGCCACCACTTCACCCATCAGCCATTTTTCATCACAGGAAGTCAAGTCAAGGTCACACAGTCCAGCTGGCCCTCTTCCCTGCAAAAGGGCAGGAGCTGACAATGTCATCTCTGGAGTATCAAGGAAGAAATCACCCACCAACTTGCTTACAGGAGCTGACCAGCTCTTGTCAACTCCAGAGCACTGCATCTGTTCGCTTCCCTTCCTGTCTCTACTCCCACCTCTCAGCCCAGAGGGGCTGAAGAACAATTATCCTGAAAATTGTTAAAAACACATACTGCCTCCATCAACAGATGAATGGATAAAGAAGAGGTTTTATACACACACACGTGGAATACTACTCAGACATAAAAAAGAATGACATTTTCCCATGTGCAGCAACATGGATGGACTTGGAGGGCATTATGCTAAGTGAAACAAGTCAGAGAAAGACAAATACTATATGAGGTCACTTATGGAATCTAAAAGATACAACCAACTAGGGAAAAAAACAAAAAAGCAGCAGACTCTCAGATACACAGAGAACAAACTAGTGGGTACCAGTGGGGAGGGAGGGAGGGCCAATATTAGGTGGGGGAGTAGAAGAGCTCCTGGGTGTAGGATAGGCTCAAGGATGTATTGTACAACAAGGGGAATGTACCCAATATCTTGTAATAACTGTAAATAGAAAATAACCTTTAAAAATTGTGTAAAAATAAAAAATTTCAAAAAGGTAAATAAAAATACTACATACCACCGACTTGTAATTGCTCTTCCCATGATGGTCTGAATAATAATTTACTGTTGTGAGACTGCCATTTATTATACAAGGCATTTTCCAAAATGTAAAGCCTCACCAAAATCTTAGGAAGCAGGCAATATCCTGATTTTACTGATATGGAAACAGCTGTAGCAGCTAAAAAAACCCAAAGTCACACTGCTCCTGTGTATCCTTAAGATAAAATATAATGCAACATGGAATATACTAAGCCCAGAAATGAGAATCCCCAAGAACCCACATTTATAGCTTGTACTCAGGGCCAAAAGCATAAAAAGAGCATTATCTCACATTCCATCCTCCAGAAGATAAAGCCAAAGAGGGTTCAAATTTCCCAAACAGGTCAAGATCGCCGACAATTGAGAGTTCCTTTCTAAACTTGGTTAAGTACCCCCTTTAAAAAAAATTGGCAATTTTCTTTTACATCCTCCATCAAAAATGGCAGTATGAATTCTTGGCACAGAGAGATGTATCTCACTTGAGTGAAGAAAAAGAGGCAACTGCAATGATTCAAAAGGTGCTGTCTTTGTTTCTGGATTCTTCCTTGGTGTTGTGACTGGGACATACCACCAAGAGAAAGAAGCATCAGCAGCACCAGAAAGTGACATTCTTCATCAACAGGCTTGCTCCTACTTTCAAAAACCCGTGAAGAACTTTCATACTGGCCTTTCATGGAGAAGCCCCTCATCTACACACAACCCCTCCTCTGCAGTGTGCTGTTTACATATTTTTCTCCCACCCCTCTACCCCAGATTTCATCAGACTTGGTTTCATTTGTGCTTCCCTGTTATCCAATTTCACAGCATTACTGAAATACCCATCTAGGCATGGTAGTAAGTGTTCCGTGCAAAAGTAATTAATAGTCAAGACTCTTAGAGCCAATCATTTTTCATTTAAGCCACCTAACTCTGAAACACAAATTACGAAGTACTTTTAATGTCTTCAATCTTAAGGGGTAAGTGCAAAAGTTAATTTTGCAAATCCTTCTATCTTAAGATTAAGTCATATTAAAAGCTAATGTTTAAATACACACAACAGAAAAGAACGGGAAAAAATAACCTCTGGCAAACATGACTAGTTATACATTCTTGATGTTGGAAGGAGAAGACAGTCACTGAACCATGAGAAATAAAGCTGTCACAAAGCCTATGTGCTCCATTTTGAAAATGTGAGACCCTAACAGTGACACAAGTTCAGGATTTATCTGGGTAACCACTGGTCTCACCTGCGTTTACTGCAGAGAGCAGATTAGAAGCTGAAATGGGAGCTGCTTTGACAGATCCCAGCAAGTGACAGCTGCCAGCAAAGGATGAGACTGCTGAAACGCTAACAGTGACAAGAGATCGTTTATTTGGGAGGAAACTCAGGCAATTCAGTAATAGCGGGTCCAAGAAAAATAATTTTTAAAAAAGTGATATGCTTTAGTTATCTGGAAAAAGATCAAAGACTTACAATACCTGAACACAAAGCACAGTTTCAAATGCTCTTTGTAAAGAGTAAGTAGAACTCTGCCTACGTTTTAATTTATGCTATCATTAATAGGCCAAGCAGAGAATGATTTGGCCGTTGGAGGATTTTGTAGTAACGGACTTACGAAGCTTTATTTTGGATTCCATTGAATGTATTTATTATGTTTATTAACTCTCAAATACCGGTCTAACCACTCCTTTAGATCTTTAGAAATCTCACGCATTGCTCCTTTGGACAGTTTTCCTGTATTAAATGTCTTAGGAAAGGCATTTCTTTTGCCCATCTCCTAAGACATGGTTTTCAGGCGTATTCAATTCAGATTTATCTACAGGGCTTCTAATGATATTCAAAATCTGCTGAGCTCAAAGAATTTACTAGTACCACCTTTCAGATGAAAAAATCCCTCCCAGCTTTATTATGCATTAAAAATTGGCTGGAGGGCTTCCCTGGTGGCGCAGTGGTTGAGAATCTGCCTGCTAATGCAGGGGACACGGGTTCGAGCCCTGGTCTGGGAAGATCCCACATGCCACGGAGCAGCTGGGCCCGTGAGCCACAATTGCTGAGCCTGCGCGTCTGGAGCCTGTGCCCCGCGACGGGAGGGGCCGCGATAGAGAAAGGCCCGCGCACCGCGATGAAGAGCGGTCCCCGCACCGCGATGAAGAGTGGCCCCCGCTTGCCGCAACTGGAGAAAGCCCTCGCACGAACCGAAGACCCAACACAGTCAAAAATAAATAAATAAATAAATAAAATCAAGTAAAAACTTTAAAAAAAAAAAAAAAAAAATTGGCTGGATAAGGGAATAAAGGCACTCCAAAGCAGTCGCTCCACATTTGCTTCCCATCAGAGGTACCTGGGGTGCGATTCCCAGAGAATTTAATAAGTATGAATCGAAGCCTAGAAATCTTGATGTTTAACAAATGCTCCAGGTAACTCTCATGTACCCAGTATTGGCATTTAATAAAAGCATGGCAAATTTGGGATTGACATGTAAACACTGCTGTATTTAAAATAGAAAACCAGGGACTTCCCTCGTGGTGCAGTTAAGAATCTACCTGCCAATGCAGGGGACATGGGTTCAATCCCTGGTCCAGGAAGATCCCACATGCTGCAGAGCAACTAAGCCCATGTGCTCTACTACTGAGCCTTCGCTCTAGAGCCCGCACGCCACAACTACTGAAGCCTGTGTGCTCTAGGACCTGCGTGCTGCAACTACTGAGCCCGTGTGCTGCAACTACTGAAGCCCGCATGCCTAGAGCCTGTGCTCCGCAACAAGAGAAGCCACTGCAATGAGATACCTGTGCACCGCAACGAAGAGTAGCCCCCGCTCACCACAACTAGAGAAAGCCTGTGCACAGCAACGAAGACCCAACGCAGCCAAAAATAAATAATAAAAAAATAATAAAAATTAAAATAAATAAAATAAAATAGATAACCAACAAGAATCTACTGTTCTTGTAGCACAAGGAACTCCGCTCAATATTCTGTAATAACCTAAATGGGTAAAGAATTTGAAAAAGAATAGATACATGTATATGTATAACTGAATCACTCTGCTGTACGCCTGAAACTAACATCATTGTTAATCAACTATACTCCAATATAAAATAAAAATTAGAATAAAAATAAATGAAGAAAAAGCACCTGGGTGAGACCATGAAATAAAGACTTCTGACTCAAAAAAAAAAATTAATTAAAAAAAAAATTAAAGCATGGCAAAAAGTATGTTGACTAGAGGTAAACCCAACTCTAGCCTTCCTTACCTGCATCCAGCTGGAAATGGTTCCAACATGGCATAGTCAACTGGGGACTGGCCAGCTAAATGAGGATATACACTTAGATTTTACAGAGTAAGATTAAGTGCTTTTAAAACAAGATATTTAGTATAATGCAGAGGGCAGAAGTTTTTCCTGGACAAGTTTCTTGGAAGGCACACGGTGTGACTACTACTTGTCTGTGTAGTAATGTGTGTCAGTGTTGCAATGCCAGCAGCATAAAGTTGATGAGATGCAGCAGTTCATTAAAAAGACTAGTCAGAATATCACCAAGGAGGGAAATTATGAGAAGTGTTGATAGTTGTTGCAGTCAGCGTTTTTGTCTGTTTTTACAGACAGTATTTCTAAATCCTAAGGGATTTTATTTCCCCTGGGGATTTGTATTGGGAAGAAGTCAGAGACGGGTCACCTGCTCACTGACATGCCACACAACACGAAACAACAACACTGAGCACGTGTCATGCACCCACACGGAAAGGTTACGCGTTACAGCTGGCACGAACGGTGGATGGAAACAGCAGGGCGTTCAGCTAGTTCTTCATAGCTGAGCCTCAGGGCAACGGCTGTGGGCAGAGGAAGCACCACGAAGACTCCTCCAAACAAATGTCTACCAGGGCAGTGCTGATGGCAAATGCTTTGTAGCAACATCAGAAGTCATTAAATAGAAAGTAGGATTTTTCTACGGAGACTGCCAATCAGTAAAAGAAGACCAGATGGAAAGATTTTTAAACAATTATATAACCGATAGCAGGATCCGTTTTATATTCTATGTGGAAAGAATGGTACATTCCCATAGGACTTTAGAGTCCCATCGGTAACAATACCGCAACTTCTGAGAACACAGCCACAGCACCCTTGTCTGCAAGCCGTGGGACACCCAGCCCAGGGCCCCTTGCACATGGTGGGCTTTCAATAACACACGTGTGTGGAACGGGATACACTGGAAAGAGTGGTAAGAATAACCAGCAAACCCATGAATTATTAATTTCACGTCAACTAGTGGACTGTTCAGTTTTCCTATGAAAAAAATTTACTCAGAATTTTGCGTCTGGAAAGTGAGTTTAGAAGGCATCTATTCCAGGATGCTTCTTTTTTCTTCACCAAAAATATTACATATTAACGATAGGCACGGACAATTCTTAAGACTTCTTAATCCATACCAGAAGTGTGAGCTTAGTTAAAACATTGTCTCAAGATAATCTATACTAAAAGACTTCACTTTAAGTAATCAGCACACTGTGTGTGTGTGTGTTACACCCTGTTTGTCTCCCTGCCCCTCACAAATTCATATGTTGAGGCCCTAACCCCCAATGTGATGTTACTGGAGGTGTGGGCTTTGGGAGATAGCTTAGTTCACGAGGGTGAGACTCTCACGATGGGCTTAATGCTCTTATGAAAAGAGGAAGAGACGCCAGAGTTCTCTCTCTCTCTCCAGGTGCATGCACTGGGGAAAGGCCATCTGTGAGCCGGGAAGATGGGCATCACCAGAACCCAACCAGGCTGGCACCCTGATCTTGGACTTCCAGCCTCCAGAACTACGAGAAATAAATGTCTATCGTGTACGCCACGCAGCCCATGGTGCTTTGTTTTAGCAGCCCAAGCTGACGAATACACACGCTTAACACAGAAAGACAAAGCTCGTTGAGGGTGCTGCCTAGGCCACCTGGCAAGAGGGCCCTAAGTAATACATTTACCACATTCTCTTTTTCAACCCATGACCAGTGACCCCCCCACAACGGATAAACATCACTGGAAATTAAAAACAAAATAAGCATCTTGATGGAAAGGAAATTGAAACAGTGGGGAAATGAGCCACACATATAGTTTCCCAATCATTCTCCACCATGTCCAACTCCCCACTACCTCCTCAGTGATCACCCAAAGTCTCACCTCAGCTTTCCTGGCTTAAAAACCCAATTTCATCAGCACTTTGAAGTAGAGCCATCCCTTGGGGCAGACTCACATCACCAAAGCTCACAAGACTGATGGTTGACGCCAGAAGACCAATTCATCAGTTTACAATGAGCAAGGTAAATGTCACCAAGGCCTGAGACTTGCACTGATAACCGCCAGTGCGTGCTCTCCCTGTTGGCAGACCTCCACGAGAAGCTCAGCGAAAATGAGAAGGTGAGTGGTGGATGTGGAATTAAGACAGAGGCAGGAGATGAATCAAGTATCTAATGGCATCATGCTGAGCTAACCTGATGCATCCATTTCCTCACTCGGATGATCTTGCCAGGAACGCCATACACAGCTGGCAACAGTTCCCTGCATCCTTCCCCATAACAGAAACGTCCTTGCCAATGCAACTGCAGTACTCCAAGGTTTTGGGCCATGGGTTTGCTCTCCTCTAGATAGCATTTGGATGGGCACTGCCTATTTTTGCCTCTGTGACTCTTTTTTCTACACTACTTTGGGTGACCAAGTCTTTAGAGGTTTCAATACACTCAATCAGGTTACAAGGAAATCTTGCTATACTATAGCCATGCTATCACTTGTGATCACTTTATACACTTCTGTGCAGTCTCATGGGCTCATTTTAACTCCCAGAGGGCAACCTCATTTCTAAGTTCTTGGGGGACAACTCACTGTGTCACTCATACTCATGGCAAGTTAGGTTTCTGGGTACTATGCAATTATCTACATACACATTCATACACATCCATTTGTATGCTTTTCCTTATATGTTACGACTTAGCCCTTTGAGTGATAAAGCCGTCCTACATGGCTACGTTTTTTCTGTAGTTTTAAACTAAACTATAGAATAATACAGTTTTGAACTAAAAGTATAAGACTGAGCTAAGATGGGAAATATCTGAAAATACCGCCAGCTCCTGAAGAGAGGTAACTTACTATGAAAGTGTTCGAAATATAAGCTATGACAGACATCCTTTTTTCCCCAGGGTTAACAACTTCTATACAAGACACATCCATTCCAAACAAAGGGAACATTTGTATCTGAGATATGTAAATTAAACAAGCAGCCTGACTCAGAAAAAGTACTTGAAAGCCCTTTCAGAAATGTCTTATCTGATTTGATCACCCTGTAAATGCAGAGTGGAAAGCATGAGTTATGCTCCCGTGAGAAGATCAGTAATACTCAGTACAGAAAAGGCTCTCTGTACAGTTGCCGAAGGAAGTGTTGGCTGCGGGTCAAAGGGGATTGCAGCCGCCGCCCTTAGCTCCTGTCTCAAACAGACCCCTTGTCATCTCGTGCTACTGTGATATATTCATTACTGACAGACAACTTGCTTACATGAAGCTGTTTTAGCTAAGAAAGGGTGGAATTACATTTTCCCACAATATGCTTTCCCCCCTCAAATGCTTTCACATCATAAAAGGTTTTTAAAACCATTTAGCCTGGAAAATTGAGATGACCTCCCATATCATTTACGTCTTGTTAACACCTAACAGCAAGCTACAGGGACCCTATTCCCCAACAGAATTAACAACAGAATCAAGAAATGACGGTCTGCAGACAACAGCAAGTCTGTCTGCTTCCAAAGCAGCTCAAGCCCAGGGCTGCTACGTGAGGCTGCACCGTCTCCTGACTGCTGAGCTGCTTGCTTCCAATAGCTTCACTGCTGGGGAGGAAAAAGATGATCCCTCCCGGGTGACTGAATCCCCTCCCCAGCTCTCACACCCTAGAACAGGTAGCTGCTAACGCGTGTGAGTTTCCAGAAAAGCGTTTATTCCTACTGCAAAAAAATGGAGAATTTCCCTTTCCTGATAAAATACACATACGTATTAAATGATTTCAGTCCCACCCAGAGGTTTAGAAAGGATGCACACAAAAGAAGACACCCATTATCACTGGTTACCTCCCTTGGAGTTGAACTAGTACAGAAGTCACCCTGTGATAACTCAATCACTCAGCAACCGGACTGGGCCCCCTCCCTAAGCTCTCGCTCCTAAAAACTGAGTCTTGTTAACATGGCCTTTTACTGTCTTCATTCTTTGCAGGAAAAAAAAAAAAAAATCCTGTCATTTCCTTTTCATTCTCCCATCCTTTACTATAGCCCAGTTCCTAGCTTTTAGAATACACGGACACTTGGTCTTCTATTCACTGTGACTTACCTTGTTCACGTAGTCACACTAATGCCCTGCGGGTTCCAATATTATATCGCCTTCACTGGAACCAAACAGGTATTGGACACATGTGTTGTGCAGGGTGCTACTTATCCAGCTTGATTAACAGAAACCAATGTGAAAACACTCTTTACCAAGACAATATAAATTTCGAGACTTAGAGTTTAGAACATTGCTTTTAGTCTCTCTTGCCTAGAAATCTGTTGATCCCTCAAATCAACAGGAAGATGCTGTTTCTAAAACAATGGAGAAACATATAAAAAGGTGACGACTGCCATTTTATTAACACCAGTATATTAAAGAAAGGGATGGAAGCAGTCTACTAGGAGACCACTAAGAAGTGAGTGAACTATTTAAACCCACTGTAAATATCTGTTTACTGCTATTTTATAACATCTGAGCCAGATGATCTGGATTGATTTTCTCCTCTTAATCTGTGCAGATTCATCTGTCTTTAAGTGGTATATTTCTTTACGTCCTAACCAAATTCCTTTGAGGTGTATTAAAAAAAAAAAAAAAAAAAGTCACAGTACTTACTGGCTCTTCTCTTACTGCTAATGTGATTGTTCTAGGTGTTTCTGATTTTGAGGTATCTGTTTGAGCACCTGAGATGGTCCCCAACACACTAACACAATTTCTTAAACACTTCTCTTTTAGATTCCTGTCTTGTTTACTGCTATCAGCTCAAAGTCTGTTGCTGGGGGGTGGGCAGGCAGGAAGTGGGGGGAGAGGCACCTGGGAAGAAGCCACATCTCAAGCGTGCTAACACTCAGGCTTCAGGCACGTGTCACTCTAAGCTGCCACTTGTTCTGTAGTATTGCTGAAATTCACGGGGCACAGACCTTTGGATTAAAAGGAAAAGAAGGAAACAAGGAAACCAGAGGCAGTGCTCCTACCCCTCCCATCACAGGTCACCTGACCTACCTGGCTGGTAGAAGTCAGGTGACAGCTCTCTGGCCACAGCTCTCGCGATGTCACACTCCTGGCGGGCGGCCAGAGCAGCCTGGTCGGCGGCGTCAGCTTTGGCTCTTGCGTGCGCGGTCCTACAGGAGCACAAAGGGCGCGTCAGCAGGGGCGGCACCTAGTTAATTACACAGGCCGGGCAAACGGTCTACGGGGCGGGCAGGGCGTGGAAAGAAATGCTAACCGTGACCCTCGCCCCACACCTGCAACAGAAAGTTGTGAGACATCATACTGTTGTTGAGACATCAATGTGAGACGTCATACTGTTGTGAGACATCAATGTGAGATGTCATACTGTTGTGAGACATCATCAATGAAAATAAAGCGGATGAAACCACCTGTGCATTGCCTCAATCTTTCTTTCAAGGTTAATGGAAGTATATAACCCGTTGTATGAAAGTATAACAAGTTCTGCGCAGCTTAACGCAAAGCCTGGTGTTCAAGACTTAGAGGATGAAATCCCCCGTTGACTTTGGTTGGCATTCCCCCTCCCCGCCCCCCAACCATGGAGAGCAGAATTAGAGCATGTGAATTAATACAGTGCTCATGGATTTAATTTCTATGGTAGAATCAATACAAGGATTTGATTAAGAGAGATCTGCCCAGTGGTGTGCTGGTAAAGTAGCTCTCTGGGGGAAAAAAAGAGTAAAACTGATTTGTAGCACTGACTGATTTCCGTGGTGTACATGCTCCCAACATGGCCAATTCACACTATCAGCGTGACTTTGCTGAATGTGTAGTTGGGAACAGACGCACACCGTGGGCTCCCCCCAGCCTGTAGGAGCAGACCCAGTGGTCTGCTGGAAGAATGTGCTCAGGAGGGTTCCAAGGAGTCCATTTAGTTGTTCTTTAAGCACGTTTCTTGTGTGAAACCGAAAGCAGGCAGAGAGGTGGAGCTGGAAAGAGCAAAGGGATCTCTTTCAGTCTTCCACCTTCTCCCTGGCCCGTCCTCACCCACTGAAACCGCTTATCTTTCCAGAGGACAAGGGCTAGGGAGAGGGCAGCAGGGATGAGAATGGGGCTCCTTATGGCAAGATAGGGGGACTGATGTCTGCCTCCCAGCTAGTATTTAGACAATTTTCATGGGCACCTACTTCTTATAATTTTGCGAACTATTTTGTTTTATTAGCGCTAGGCAGGTCTATAGATAACTAGTGGTAAAAGCCTAAGGGGAGTCTAAAAGAGGTGCCTGCAGGCATTTCAGAGACAGCAGGAGAGGAAGTTGGGAAATGGCATCGTGCCCTAGCTGGTCTTAGGAGAGAAAACCCAGGTGGCATCTGGAGGAGGCCAGCAGACGGGATTCCTGGAACTAGACTGCAGGCAGAAAAGACGGGGAAAAAGGGGTCTGACCTGAGACTGTGGGGCTAACTGGGGAAGGTCCCATTTCACTCCTACTTAGGACCCAGCTGAGCCTGGAGGATTGATGTACTAGAATATAAGTGTAAGGGAGATTTTTTTATTTTGGGCATTTTTTGTTTTGTTTTGTTTTGTTTTGTTTGTTTTTTTATACTGCAGGTTCTTATTAGGCATCAATTTTATATACATCAGTGTATACATGTCAATCATTTTGGGCATTTATTTTTAGTTTTTGGTTCTCTACTATACTCCCAAGGCACAGAACAATGCCTGGCACGTAGTATTTACTGAGGGCCCACTTTATAAATAAAGGAATGGTAAATAAATAAAGGAATGCCCTCAGGAACAGCTGGGTAGTTACTTAAAAATGAATGGATTGACAAAACCACAGAGACGGTAAAAAGACCAGTGGTTGCCAAGGGTTCAAGGGGAAAGTGGGTGAGGGATGAACAGGTAGATCAAAAGGGATATTTAAGGGAGTGAAACTATGCTGGATAATCCTCTAATGGGGGGGATACATGACATCATGCTTTTGTCAAAACCCACTGAACTGTACAACACAAAGAGTGAACCCTAGTGTAAAGTATGGACTTTATAGTTAATACTAATGTTCCACATTGGTTCATCAGTTGTACCAAATGTACCCCACTAATGCAAGATGTTAATAGCAAGGGTAACTGGGTGTGGGCGAAGGAGGTATATGGAAACTGTACTTGCTCCTCAATTTTTCTGTAAACTTAAAACTGCTCTAAAAAATAAAGTCTATTAATTAAAAATGAATGAATCAAATTCTAATCATCGAAATTGTTATTTATGAATCATGGAGGATGTTTTAGATGATCTCTGTCTACAGGGTACGGAGTACAGAGGCAAAATCAAGGGGGTAAGCACATATTCCTAAAAAACCTGGCTGTGGTAACCCCTGCCAGGGAGCCATCAGTCATGATGCTTTAGTCCCATGTGTCGTGCTGAGACTCAGTGGATGCCCTCTCCTATGTTCTTTCAGTTTCTCAGAATCTCAGCTCTTTTTTTCCCAGAATTATTTTCCATTTTATCTGCTATTCTTAGCTAGAGCCTAATTATGTCTAGGTATCATAATTAATGAAGCCACAGGAGTAAAGTTATCCTGCCCTCTAATAAAAGCTGCTAGCCCTTCAATGATAAACTTACAAAACTCAAGTACCGTTTATTCCAAAACAATCACAACCCACCACCACGGAGTGGAATAAAATGGTAGTAGTATTTCCACCACTTTTGACAACACGCTAAACTGGAGAACAGACAAACGTAGCTTAACCTTTCTGCAAATATATTTTGGAAGCACAGCATCAGTGAAGCCTTAACCCTTTACTTTTTTACTTGTTCTTTCCTGTAAGACCAGACAAGGAGGGGGGACTTTTCCATCTAGCACCCCTCCCTGTGTCAGTGCTCCTGCATGGCTGGCATGATGGTCAAAACCACATTCAAGCCTGAAACTAGGTATCTGCTCAGGAGCTTTTGGTAGCCCTGGACCTGATCACAAGAAGTAGAAGAGAACAGGAAGCCATCTGAGTTTGCTGTCCTCAAAAGTGTTGTGCGGCCAGCCCATTAAAACATCTTGATTTTGCCCAGGGAGAAATCTGGGCTTGACCCTGGCCCACGTTATTCATGTGTTCCAATCCCAGGCTCAGTTCTGGAGCAACACACGATCCCTTTAATCATCCAACGGGTAAGACATGCCATTGTTCATGGGTTGGGGGGAGGGAGGTTTGGGCTAGTCATTCTGGGGAGACCGGTGGAAAAAACTCAAAGTGGATGCCTGGCACGCGCCAACAAGGAGCACGCCTGCATGCCCAAGAAGCCTTTCATTTGTTCCAAAGACTGCTGACATCCATAAATCTTCAGACCCTCAGGAATCTCCAAATACCATTATCATCATCTATACTTTCTCGCATAACATGCAGCAAAAAGTAAGTGAAAAGCAACATCTTTCAGTTAGGCGTCAGTGGTAGACTTTCTTTTAGGGTCCTATGACAAATAAACCAAAATTTTAACTTGTAGAGAGTTACTATTTTGGGGTAAAGAGATACAGAGAGGCCTGGGCAACTGGCTAAGCTGGTACAGCAGGTAGGTGACCCCCTCCTGGACATCAGCCCTGCAAAGGTCACTCGGCAACAGCTGAAACAGTAAATGTGGAATTTCTTTTTTTTTTTTTTTTAATTTATTTATTTAATTTATTTATTTTTGGCTGCATTGGGTCTTCGTTGCTGTGCGTGGGATTTCTCTAGTTGCAGCGAGCGGGGGGCTACTCTTCGTTGAGGTGCATAGGCAGTGGCTTCTCTTACTGCAGAGCACGGGCTCTAGGCGTGTGGGCTTCAGTAGTTATGGCGCACGGGTTCAGTAGTTATGGCTCATGGGCTCTAGAGCGCAGGCTCTGTACTTGTGGCACACGGGCTTAGTTGCTCCGCGGCATGTGGGATCTTCCCGGACCAGGGCTTGAACCCGTGTCCCCTGCATTGGCAGGCAGATTCTTAACCACTGCACCACCAGGGAAGCCCAATGTGGAATTTCTGAATGGCAGGCATCACCTATACTTAAGAACTTAATTACAACTTGTTTCTTTCCAATCAGTAATTTGATGAGAATCTGAGTTTTTTTTTTCTTTAGTGACTAAAATGGTGTTTCACGAACTCTCAAGTCACCTTACTCAGAACAAAATGGTCTGGCTTTCCCAGTTTTTCTTAAACATAACAGTGCTTTAAAAAAAAAAAAGCATATAAACAATATACTGAACATGCCCAGCACATAGGCCTACTACTAATAAGGTAGATGCAAGTCCCTTAGACGTCTGTCCCAACTTCTTTCAATCTTTCATATACCTATTCACTGATGTAGCTGATAAAGATTTTAATCTAGAATGGACAAGGATTTTGCTAAAGGTAAAACTGTATACAGTACTTATACTTTTCTATTTCTACTTTTTACATATTTTCTTCCCAACAAAAAACTGCTTCAAAAAATATGCTGATTTTTGATGTCTTTTAACATTTGTTACTTATTAAGTCAAAGTTAAGTTTCCTGGCCTGACTCTGAAAATTTGATGGCAGAGGCTGTCATCTAGTTGGTTCAGGAGCTGTACAGGTGATTTGCTTTGATACCCATATATTTAAAGAAAATTCTTAGCCACATTTAAAAATAAGAGCAATTGGACTTCCCGGGTGGTGCAGTGGTTAAGAATCTGCCTGCCAATGCAGGGGACATGGGTTTAAGCCCTGGTCCGGGAAGATCCCACATGCCGCGGAGCAACTAAGCCTGTGAGCCACAACTATTGAGCCTACGCTCTAGAACCCACGAGCCAAAACTACTGAGCCCGAGAACCACAACTACTGAGCCCGAGAACCACAACTACTGAGCCCGTGAGCCACAATTACTGAGCCTGCGTGCCACAACTACTGAAGCCCACGCACCTAGAGCCTGTGCTCCGCAACGAGAAGCCACAGCAATGAGAAGGCCGCGCACCACAATGAAGAGTAGCCCCCGCTCACCACAACTAGAGGAAGCCCGCGCACAGCAATGAAGACCCAATGCAGGCAAAAAAAAAAAAAAGAGCAATTGTACGTAAGACTCCAAACAGCAGTTAACGGCAACCCCATTCATCCAATTGCTCAAGCCCAGACCCTGTGAGTCATCCTGGTTGCCTCCCTTTCTCTCTCACACCACATCCACGGTCAGCAAGGCAGCTGGCAGGACCTTCAAAATACACACCCGACCCTGCCATGTCTCCTTCTCATCACCGCTCCTGCTCAGGTCACATCTCACCGGGTTCCTGCAAAGGCTGAACTGATCTCCCTGCTTCTGTCCTTGCAGCCCGCCATGTTATTTCCCTTCTGGTTTTCTTGAAATTGCCTGACAATAACCAAAATCCTTTCCTGGGTTATGGCATCACGTGCAAGAAAATGCCAAAAAATGACCTTAGTTAGCCTTCCTTTTGGACTGTGACATTATTCACTCATGAGAGACCTAGACTTGCAAAAACCAATTATCTTGTGTACACAGTGGGGGCCCTTTTAAAGAAGAAATCAGTCTGTTAAGCAAGGAATACTCTCGATATGAACAAGAAGTAGGTGTCTCCACAGCTCTCAGCTAAAAAGCAAAGGCATGATGTCTGAGTTCCTGTACCGGAAAGAAACTGGTCTCTCAGTATCGATCTGCTTCTCTGGTCAGACCAACCCCACGAGACTCAGCATACATTCCTCCTGCTAAGGCACAAACGGCCCCCTTAGCTGCCTCTCCGGACTTCTAACTTTCCATTTCTCATACACATACCTATTCATTGGCACAGCTGAAGAAGATTTTGATCTGCAATGGACACTGATTCAGCTAAAGCTCAGTAAATTTGGTTTAGGAAGACTACTTCTTGCGGGTCCAATCTTTACGTTTATTAGTTCTTGAATGTTAATTTTCTTCCTAAGTTGCTTTTTTGTTTTGTAAAAGACAGGACATGGAATACTAACTTCAAGACTGTGTTCTTAGGTCCTGGTTAAAAACAAGTTACAGCTTCAGCAAATAGTTGTCTTTTTTGCCCGGGTGGTCCATTGCTTCCTTTTCTAAAAGCATTATCAAGTTATTTAGATATAAAATGTAAATTTAGGGGCATGGTATCCCCACTGAAATCTGGTATTTGACCTTTCAAGGGCCCAAACTCTTGCAGAGGTATGACGACACAGGCTTTCAAAGTGTGGGTAGCCAGAGACCAGGCTGAGGCCAGTCTAGTCACAGATAATTCTTGTCCATGAGATCAGAAGTTAAACCACATTACTTTAGCAATCTTAGAGATGCCTTCTTAGAATCATAATTCATACCATGCCCTTGGCCTTTTTTCAAGGGGAGATAGGAGGATGAACCAAGATATCCAAGATAGGAATATGAACCAAGATTCATGTGAAGAATGTGAAATGCTGTCCATTATGTGTATCACTGTCATGTTCATAAAGATCTGGGCAATACATTCCTCAAAGTTTAGTGCCAGGAAAAATCGGGTCTATGATGATATACTGGTGTGCTTCCTTGCATCATACAATGAGAACTACATTATCTATTGTTTCTCTCTTTGTTACAGCTACCAGGATACCTGGAGTATAATTATCCTCAATCTATGTGCATGATTATCTTCTCTAAAGACACGGCTTTAACATTCCCTGGTCAGGAATGCTACTATGTATGTGACTTATAATGCCCTGAAAATGCTTTTTGGAAACTGGCAGGATATTGAAAAAAAATTACTTGTTATACTAAGTTTTCTGAACTTCAGCTCCTCATAGTGTGTGAATGCTTAGGGACATACGTGATAACTTGGGGACATCAGAGCCTACTATGCAGCTTCCTTTACAGAATTTTTTTCTATATTCAGAACATTTTCAAGCTTGGAAAATAAGTCCTCATTCTTAAGTACTTTACAGGCTTTACTCCCTAACATTTTGTCAAACTTAATAAGCTTAAAGGCTATATTCTCTGGATAGGCCAGGTCAAAAGCACATTTCTAATCCTCGGCTGGAATATGCCAAATAAATGACTATCTTCTACTTTATCCTGAGTTTTATAAAATTTATCTAAAATTTACCTTGCCATATAATTTATGTAGTGAGAAAAACCTGATGTAAAAACAAATTGAAGGGATGTTTTATTCTTGAAATAATTTTTAGAGAAAAGTCCTTTTAATGAGGGTTATTCTACAGGTCAAAAACATTACCACTAAATAAGACTAAAACTTCATTTTATGGGAGAAAATATTTGCTGATCATATATCTGATAATGGGTTAGTATCCAGATTATATAAAGAACTCTTACAACTTAATAAGAACAACAACAACAATTAAAAAATAGGCAAAGGACTTGAATAGACACTTCCGCAAAGGAGATATAAATGGCCAATAAGCACATGAAAAGGTGTTCAACATCACTAACCATAAGGGAAATACAAATCAAAACCACAATGAGATGCTACCTCACACCCACTAGGATGGCTACCATGAAAAAAAACACCCAGAGAAGCAGCCACATAGCACAGGGAGATCAGCTCGGTGCTCTGTGACCACCTAGAAGGGTGGGATAGGGAGGGTGGGAGGGAGACGCAAGAGGGAGGAGATATGGGGATATATGTATAGCTGATTCACTTTGTTATAAAGCAGAAGCTAACACACCATTGTAAAGAAATTATGCTCACGTAAAGATGTTAGAAAAAAAGAAACCACCCAGAAAGTAATAAGTGTTGGCAAGGATGTGGACAACTTGTAAACCTTGTGCACCGCTGGTGGGGATGCAAAATGGTACAGCTGCTGTAGAAAACAGTATGGTGATCCCCACAAAATTAAAAACAGAATCACCATATGATCCACCAATTCTACCCCTGGGTATATACCCCCTAAAATTGAAAGCAGGGTCTCAGAGAGATATCTGTACAACCATGTTCACAGTAGCATTATTCACAATAGCCAAAAGGCAGAAACAACCCAAGCATCCATCAATGAAAGAATGGATAAACAAAACGTGGCATAAACATACATGGAATGTTATTTAGCCTTAAAAAGGAAGGAAGTTCTGATGCATGCCACATCATGGATGAACCTTATGCTAAGTGAAATAAGCCAGTCACAAAAGGACAAATATTGTATGATTCCATTCATAGGAGGAACCTAGAACAGTCAAATTCCTAGAGTCAGAAAGTAGAAGGGTGGTTGTCAGAGGCTGGGAGGAGGGAGAACAGAGACTTGTTATTTAATGGGTATAGAGTTTTAGTTCTGCAAGATGAAGAAGTTCTGAAGATTGGCTGCACAACTATGTGAATGCACTTAATACGACGGAACTGTGCACTTAAAAATGGTTTAGGATGGCAAATTTTATGTCTATATAACAATTAAAAATTTAAAAAAAAAATCACCCATGAACAAGTATTTCTAGAACATCCTATGTGTCCAGAGGAAGTGAGGAGAAAAGACCAACGGTTGGGCTCTCAGACGAGAAATTGCTTCACTAATCCCAACCAGGGCAAGCTAAGTCTAGTGAGGGGAATGGCGGTAAGAAAAGGAAGAGCCGAAGGACACTTTAAGGAAAGAAGTGTCAGAACTTTGAAACATGAGGGTAGCCTCCACATCTGTTTTTCCAGCTCTTAACATAAAGCCTGGCCCAGAGGCTGTCCTCAACAAATATTGGTGGAATAAGTACATAGGTAAGAAGGAGAGAAACATAAAAGATAACCCCAAGGTTGCTAACTTGGTGTCCAGGTGAATGGCTTTACTACAGAGAGAAATTGTACAGGTGGGAAGGAGAGACAGTTTGAAGGTGATGACAAGCTCAGTTTTAGACGGGTAGGATTTTACACGACACAAGCACTGCCATTTGGAAATACAGGGCTGCAGTGCAAAGTTAAGGGTCAAGGTTAGCAACAGGAATGTGGGCATCGTGATCACAGATGATGAGCTCACAGAAGGTGGATGAGCCCATCAAACACATCAGTCAAAAAAGTAAAGAACCGAGGGTGGAGACAAGTGTCCGCTGAAGGAATTAAGTAAAGTGAGAGGCAGTGGCATACGGGTGGAAGGCGCACTTCCAACAGAACCATTCAAAGCTCTTGTTCTTGGATAAATCCTGTGCTCCTCTTAGGAGATAAGCGGGCCAGATCTGAATTTGTCTCTTCTCTGGGGCAGCTGCCCTGATCGGCTGATTTTTAGGCAGTTAGAATTAACAAGTGCAGTTAAGAGTCTGAGAGAAGGATCGTTTGTCAATCCTGTGATGTGCTAGAGAAAGTGAGGGCTGAGAAGAGGCTCCTGAATTTGATGAGAACCTCTGGGAGGGCAGTTCTAACAAGAAGGCCACTGCAGAAGCCAGACCGAAGGGGGTCGGTGAGGAAGGAACAGAGGAAATACAGGAAGCAGGTGTGGGCCACATGCTGGTGATTTCTGACCCAGAAAGGAAGGAAGAAGTTTGGACGGTAACCAGGAGGATTAGCTGGGCCAAGGGAAAAAGACACTTTACTTGTATCGGTGAGAGCTGATCCTGTTGGAAGGTGGGAAGAAAGATGCTCAGAGAAGAGAAGAAAATGAAGGAGCTTTGAGAAGGTAACAACCATTGGAGTCGGGTCCTAGATGAAGCAAAAGAAAGCAAACAGGAAAAAAAACACAAGGACAGTGATGGGTTGATCCAATGTTTTAAAATTATTTAAAGGATCCTAAGCTTGAAAGAGACAGAGAGTGCTTTGGGCTCTGGAAACCAGACAGACCTGGGTTTACACCCCAGTTTATCACATCCTGGCTGTGTCACTTTTGCCTCAGTTTCCTTACCTGTAAAATGGGGATGATATTACCTTGTATAGATGCTCTGGATCAGAACTGATTTATATGAAGTACTGAGTACTAATGTAGAGACAGTATTTAGTTGATAAATGGCCATTATTAGTCCTTGGCTGAAATTTAGGGCTGGTAGGGAAAATCTGGGTGCTTAAAGAGGTGAGGATTTGGAATGAGCTCTGCACAAAAGTTCTAAGGAATGGAAGAAAGGAAAACTGGAATTGCTGAAGAGCACGGGGAGGACCTGATCTCAGGCCAACATGATTCTGCATCTTCCTCTGGCAGGGGTCTCTTTTCTGAGAGAAGCAAAGAAGGAAGAAGGGGCCATTGATGCAGGGTAGAGATTTGAGCAAGGAGGATGGAAATGTACCCATCACAGAGCTTTGGGTAGGAGGAAGGGCACGTAGCCAGTGATAGACGCTGGACCAGATGAAATACAAAGGGTTAAGTTAGGATCCAGTGAACAATGTGCAGTCAATCTGATGATTGTAAAGTCATATAAACGCAGACTATTAATACAGTTATTACAGTTTTAGGTGCTTTTTAATTGCTTGAAATAAGGCTTCTTTCCTATGGCAAATTTCATAGAAATGGCCTATTCTGACTAAATCTGGCTTACTACTAAAGGGTGTTATCTTTAGTTCAAGTTATCAGCCAGCAGCCTTTTGGTAACAAAAGGCGGGTGAAATTATTTCAAAATGGATGCATATTCTATAAAACGAAATTAGATATAATCATGGCTACATTTCTTTTTAGTGCTGTAACAGAAACATCTGGATGTGCCTAAAAAGAACTTTACAACCTTCGGGATCTGGGTTGTGATGAGAATTGACGAGAATTGTCAGGTCAAGGCTGTTTTTATTTGCATGTCAGTGCTGTTATGCTTTTTGTCCTTTACCAATGGTCACTGTGGCGAAAGATTAAAGTATGACTAAGAGCAACGTAAGACTACCTAGTGGTCGAAACACATGATGGCAACTAGCAGTGTTCAGCCGAGTGACTGAGGGGCTCCAGTGGCTGGGTCACGGACAGACCTAACTTCCGCTTTACTGCAGCAAACGCCCAGGGGATGCGCACTTGGTGGTGCTAAAACAATCCCATTTCATAAATACTTAAACGTTAAAACAAATAAGCAGACATCACTCATGCCTTTAAAATGACATAAACCATGTAGAACTCCTAGTTGAAACAGTCTCTTAGGTAGTAAAATATCCATTTTGTAAATTACCTAAAACGGCTCTCTAAAGATCCCAAATCTACCAGTTACCACTTCACTTTGATCTGTCTAGACCTGCCAAGATAGTGAACAATAAAGGCATCCATTCCTCTACTGGGCACGCGATGCTGAATGGTACGAACGTGAACTTGCTTGGGACTGGCTTCCGCAAAGCCATTCTGCATCTGAAGCTTTATTATATTCAACGTACGTGTTCTGAAGTTGTTGAGTTTATAACAGGTCTGCTTTGCGAGGAAAGCCAAGATAGTAGGGGTACAGTTATTCTCTCAGCAAACCAGTTTTGTTCACTTCATGTTTCCTTGTAGGAACTGTAATTCAGTGACTCCACTTATTTTACACCCGGTCTGTGACAATGACTCGTTCCATAGCTCAATTAAGAAGTCCTTGACTGCTTTCACTTTAAATCTTTAGTCTTTTGCTGCAACAGATACTGGGGACACCAATACAATGAGCACAAAGGATTTGCTCTGATTTATGTTAACCTTCTGGATTGGAGGAAGTGACTCTTGAAAGTTCTGCTTTACCAGACAAATTAAAAAGCACAATTAGAAGTAGACAAGCCTCGGAGAGTCTACGAAGTCCCTCCCCTGTGGTCAGATAATTACTATCCCTTCTGTAGGGATTTAAGACTCAGAGAAACCAAGGAACATATTCAGTCACACAGCAATTCAGTGGGATGAACGGGCAGAAGCCAGGTCTCCTAACCTTTAGGGCAAAGCTGGCTAACTATCCTGTCAAGAGAGATTTCTGTACTACTGTCTGCAGATTTTGTTTTAGCAAATGTTCTGTGATTTATTTCATCTTCTAGTTATAAACTTTCCTTTCTGCTATAAATATTCCTTCATAACCATAGTTCTATCTTCTTATATTCATGCTTTCTCATTATTGAGTCTGCTGCCCTCCTTCTTTCTCTATTCAGTTATCTTTAATATTAATAGATTTTTAACTTCCACTGAAAAATGCAAATGTTGAGCTTTCTTTTCCTACATATTTTTAAAACCAGTTTTGGCTGACTTTCAAATGAAATACAGCTTTAGAAAACATCTTACTAAAGACTATAGGAAAGATTTGGTTTTCATCAAGGTTATTCTTTCGCGGGAACATTTTAGGTGGTGTTAAAAATACTGCAGATTCATCTCATAGTTGCCTTCCCCAAATCACCAAATTAGTAATTAACGCCTCCAAGTTTAAAAGGAAATATCAGAAGATCATCCAGTTCTTCCTGAATTCTTAAAAAGTTGTCTTCTTTTTCCTCATGAGAATCTTAAAAAATTTCTTTTGATTTTATCTGCTTTTAAGCATTTGCTGTGTTAACTGAGAACAGAAAATTTTCATCCCATACTCAATGTGTAAGATAATAGCTTACCCAAGGACACTGAGAAAAATGGAGGCTGAGACAAATATATAAGCCAGGATGACTGGTTTTCTGTTTAGTACGTTTAAATAACACTTGGTACAATTTGGAGGGGGGGCAAAGGCAGTTTTGAAAATGAACACATGTATGCTGAGATAAAAATGTGTGCTTCTCCTTCATTAGAGATGGTGCTGGAAATGCAAGGCAGAATTCAAATAAAATAAGTAAAAGAATCATGTTAAATTCTTGCTCAAATACTAGGAATCTTTTCCTTCAGTTCTGATAGACTGTCAATGACCTGCTTCAATACTATTATACATCCTTATGGGACTTATAATATTCCAATACTTGGAATATTCTTGACCGGGAGCCTGTTGCTGGCTTGAGTTTCTATTCTAGACACACTCTGATGAACTTTTAACCTTTATTTTTTTTTTCACAGTGGAATTAATTGACTCGGGGGCCTGGGAAGCAATGCCATGCCCGTCGGTGGGATGGATAAACTCCTGCTGCAGCCACTGGGGAATGTGGGGTGTGCTTTCCTGGACTCCATTCCTTAGTGACAAATGCACTGACCCAAACGGAACTACCCCTCACCAGTCTGAGATTCAGACCAACTCCAAAGAATGTCAAGAAGAATTCCAGGCACAGAGGGAACGCTGCACATCCCAAGAACAAGGCAGACATTTAGGCTCTGACTGGCACTTAGGAAGGGGTTTCCTTTGAGGCCCAAGAATTCAAAATCTACTGACTACCATCTTGTAATGGGGAAAGCAGACTGAACTCTGGAGGGACAGGAAGAGTTACCTGCCAAACCCCAAAGGCTGCCCACCGCCTGGTTGAGAGTTGCCCAGTGTTAGCGTAAAGGTCCAGGGCCTTCCCTGCTGCTTCGCTGGTCTCTGACAGCTGCTCTAAAGGTCTCCAGGTTTACCTTGCAGCATGGGCTGTATTTCCCAAGTTAGATTACCTGCATGCGCTAAGTTTCAGGCAATGGCAGGAGTACTGGAGGTAGTTCTGTTTTCCCTTTCAGTAGCATCACAGTATCTACTGGAATGACAATAGACCTGATAACAAAAGGATGTGCCCTTGTCGTATGGCCGCTTGGGAGTGGCAATGTTAAACATCCACTTGTACTGAAGGCAGAGAACCTCAGAGCCGTGAGAAGCTCTGGAGGATTCTGGTGGAAACGTGTAACATGTATTTATAATTGGACCAATTATATACATAATTATATATATATATATATATATATATATATATATATATATATAATTGGACTATTATAATTGCAGTCCCAAATGGACTGCAATGGACACAGTGGAGGATGATACTTCCCATTCTTCACTCTGCTCTGGCATGAATGAGATGGGGCACAGAAAGCCCTCTTTATAGCTTCATATGGAGTCCCTTTGGGTCGACCAGTTACCCTGAAAACGTACAGGCCATCATGGAGAGGAGAAGCCTGTGAGAGCCAATCATCAAATCCAGAACAAGCCCATTCTGAAGAGGCCTCCATTCCTTTTGGAGGATGTGGGAACCCCTCCGCCCTGCAGACAGGGCTTCTCCCAAGGAAGAACTGGAATGCCCTGGAAAATGGCATTTGTTCCACAGAGTGGGAGGTTAAGGAGCCTCTTTCCATGCAAGACAAGGAAGCTGGAAGCTGGTGAGCAGCTTGCTGCTCCACATCTCTGCTGTTAGGAGCTTTTACTGATATTATTAATGTCCTGCTGTCCCTTGTCTTTCTACTGACATGTCCCTACGGGTTTCAGATCACTTGTGAATTGGTGTTCTCTAAAACAACCACCCCTGGCCTGTCTCCTTTCACTGCTGTCCAAATCGTCATTTCATGATCAACTCCTAATGTCTGCTAGCTCAAACAAAACCTCAAGGTACTTAGTGATTGACAAACGTCCAGAAATGCTTTCAAATTATTTGCTACTCCGGGCAGCACACATAAGTCTACTTAATTCTAAGTCCCATGGTCATTTTTCTTCCCCCTACTTACTATATTTATATTGCCCACATCACCATCCTGCTCTCACCCCTCTGTAATTCTGGGGGTGAAATTCAAGCTTTTTTTCCCTTAAATTTCTCTCTGGCAGATGATCACTGTTGGCAACAGTTAATTGTAAATACGGAACTTCTCTGCAATGTTTTTCTGAGACATCACAGCCACAGCAACTCAAATGACTGAGCCTGCGTGGAAAAGTGAAATTAAAAAGGTTCTCATGCTGGTCTGAGAGAGGCCTCTGTCACACCCTGAGCTCTGAGACACTATAGTAAATCACCGTAACATATTTTAATATGAAAAATAACTTCTTGGATTCAATTGTTAAAATACCTTTTCCAGGAATCCAAATCGGAAAAGAAGAAGTAAAACTGTCACTGTTTGCAGATGACATGACACTATACATAGAGAATCCTAAAGATGCTACCAGGAAACAACTAGAGCTAATCAACGAATTTGGTAAAGTAGCAGGATACAAAATTAATGCACAGAAATCTCTTGCATTCCTATAAACTAATGATGAAAAATCTGAAACAGAAATTAAGGAAACACTCCCATTTACCACTGCAACAAAAAGAATAAAATACCTAGGAATAAACCTACCTAAGGAGACAAAAGACCTGCATGTAGAAAACTATAAGACACTGATGAAAGAAATTAAAGATGATACCAACAGATGGAGTGATATACTATGTTCTTGGACTGCAAGAATCAACATTGTGAAAATGACTCTACTACCCAAAGCAATCTACAGATTTAATGCAATCCCTATCAAACTACCAATGGCATTTTTCACAGCACCAGAACAAAAAAACTGCACAATTTGTATGGAAACACAAAAGATCCCGAAAAGCCAAAGCAATCTTGAGAAAGAAAAACAGAGCTGGAGGAATCAGGCTCCCTGACTTCAGACTATACTACAAAGCTACAGTAATCAAGACAATAGGGTACTGGCACAAAAACAGAAATTTGGCTCAATAGAACAGGACAGAAAGCCCAGCAATAAACCCACACACATATGGTCACCTTAGCTTTGATAAAGGAGGCAAGAATATACAGTGGAGAAAAGACAGCCTCTTCAATAAGTGGTGCTGGGAAAACTGGACAGCTACATGTAAAAGAATGAAATTAGAACACTTCCTAACACCATACACAAAAATAAGCTCAGAATGGATTAAAGACCTAAATGTAAGGCCAGACACTATAAAACTCTTAAAGGAAAACATAGGCAGAACACTCTTTGACATAAATCACAGCAAGATCCTTTTTGACCCACCTCCTAGAGAAATGGAAATAAAAACAAAAATAAACAAATGGGACCTAATGAAACTTAAAAGGTTTTACACAGCAAAGGAAACCATAAACAAGATGAAAAGACAACCCTCAGAATGGGAGAAAATATTTGCAAATGAAGCAACTGACAAAGGATTAATCTCCAAAATTTACAAGCAGCTCATGCAGCTTAATATCAAAAAACACCCCAGACAACCCAATCCAAAAATGGGCAGAAGACCTAAATAGACATTTCTCTAAAGAAGATATACAGATTGCCAACAAACACATGAAAGAATGCTCAACATCATTAATCATTAGAGAAATGCAAATCAAAACTACTATGAGGTATCACCTCACACCGGTCAGAATAGCCATCATCAAAAAATCTAGAAACAATAAATGCTGGAGAGGGTGTGGAGAAAAGGGAACCCTTTTGCACTGTTGGTGGGAATGTAAATTGATACAGCCACTATGGAGAACAGTATGGAGGTTCCTTAAAAGACTAAAAATAGAACTACCATACGACCCAGCAATATACCCTGAGAAAACCATAATTCAAAAAGAGACATGTACCACAATGTTTATTACAGCACTATTTACAATAGCCAGGACATGGGAGCAACCTAAGTGTCTATCGGCAGATGAATGGATAAAGAAGATGTGGTACATACATACAGTGGAATATCAGTCAGCCATAAAAAGAAATGAAATTGAGTTATTTGTAGTGAGGTGGTGTTATTTGTAGTGACCTAGAGTCTGTCATACAGAGTGAAGTAAGTCAGAAAGAGCAAAACGAATATTGTATGGTAACATATATATATGGAATCTAAAAAAAAAAAAGGTTCTGATGAACCTAGGGGCAGGACAGGAATAAAGATGCAGACATAGAGAATGGACTTGAGGACACGGGGAGGGGGAAGGGTAAGCTGGGACGAAGTGAGAGAGTGGCATGGACTTATATACACTACCAAATGTAAAACAGATAGCTAGTGGGAAGCAGCCCCAGAGCACAGGGAGATCAGCTGGATGCTTTGTGACCACCTAGAGGGGTGGGATAGGGAGGGTGGGAGGGAGGGAGATGCAAGAGGGAAGAGATATGGGAACATATGTATACGTATAGCTGACTCACTTCGTTATACAGCAGAAACTAACACAGCATTGTAAAGCAATTATACTCCAATACAGATGTTAAAATAAACAAATAAATACAATAAAATACCTTTCCCATGGTGCTAGCATGACTTCAGAAACCAGCTCATGGACCTTGGTTCTGAAAGTCTGAAATTTAAATGCTATCAGGTGACAAATCCCTCACATCTTTAAAATTTTCTAAAGTAGCACTAAATGTCTGCTTGGTAGGTTTAATATGACAGTGAATTTTGGGGGAAGAATACATTAATATACATCAATATATAATACACACACATTTTAGTATGTGTATATTACGTGTGATTTGAAATATCTGCACCAACAAACGTTAACCACTGTTGAGTGTGTTTTTTTTTGCTTGTTCTCATTTGGGGCAAATACTTAACTATCCTATAATAAAATGTGTTTTGGTTTTGTTGAATCCCAGGGAACACGACAGCTGGAATAAAGAAAAACTAAAATGCGACGAACCAAGCCAAAAATTTCAGGAATGAATAATTTAACTGAAATAGTAGCTAAAACTCTTGTACTGACTGCTGTCACTGTTCTGGCAACTAGTAAAGTCAGGGCTGTTCATATTTTTAAATTATAATTTCATCACGTGCAGCACCAGGCTCAAATAAGGCTTTGTTATAGGGTTATTATGTAATTCAATTCATGGGTTCAAAATGTCTCCTGTGCCTGGAAAGCCTAATTGCAATGGTACTGTCCTTTACTTCTGATGAGAAATCACTGAAGGGGAATTCAGGGACCAGATTTAATTTTAAAATAATAATAATACAGCACATTTGAAGTAGCCTTCTAAGTTGCTGAGCGTTTTAACCAGTCTTCTCTTTTGCACTCTGGGCATTTACGCTGACCTGAAATTTAAGTTATGAAGTAGGATCCCAGGGTGTCCTATCCGCTGTTGTTATCTGAGCCTGTACAGTCCATCTCAAAAGCCCGTTTTCCCATCCCTTAGCCATCTCTTGGCAAACAGCCCTGCTCCCTGCCATTTGCCACTTGTTCTGGGCTATTTTAATTCTGGACAAGCTGTGGTAGTAGGCTATATTTAAATTGGCCTGCTCTGTGAAGAAACACGGCAAATTCACACGGCACCTCTTCCCTTTTTGACATAATCCAATTGTGCTCTGGCTTTGCACAAGCTGCATGAGTTTCTGTGTCATACATGCTGGCTTAGCTCCCACTCCCGGCCTGCCAGGTGTTTACCACCCAAAAGGTGCAGTGGGGGAGGGCTTCTGGGAGGGAGGAGACATGGCAGGGACCCAGGGAGCAGTCACCAAAAACTCTGAGACACACGAACAACAATGAAAGGAAAAGGAAAGATGCCCCCAGCTCCTGGCTGCGTGTGACTGGAATATCTGCAGAGTAATTTCTCAAAGGCCAATCTGCAGATATGAATTTTTGTAAAACAGAATGCATCTACTGAGAGAGCCTTAAGAGAAACTGCATGTCCATAAAAAGCCAGCTTTCTCAGGTTTCTGAGCTTTTCGATAAAGTGGACATTCTTAGAAACGCTTGGATTCTAACCGGTCCCTCTGACTGGCCGCACCTCCGTCCCGTGCCATTGGTTTATACACTTCTGTGCTAGACAGAAGGCGTACGTCCTCACTGGAGTCATGCTCGTGCTTCAGAGAAGACGAATAGGCCGGAAACGTCCCCTTAAAATCATTAAAAGTTAAATAAAATGTAAAATACACTTTTCTAGAGAACTGCACTTGGTCTTGTAAACTTACTGAGGTCTTGTAAACTTTCAGAGTTCAAAGCTAGCCGAAAGCCAAAATCTATTATGAAGAATCTGAAGACAGTTAACTTTCAAGGGACTATGTTACAAGTCCAAGACTTTAGCCTTGAGACCTTAACGTACCAATGCTGTATGGACATACTCATTTTGCTGGCAGTGGAATTAAAATCCAGACTAATTATAAGATCCTCTTCATCTAGCTGATCTAGGGAGCTGAAGTACAGAAACCAGGATTTCTGCCTATTTACTTTTGTGATATTTACTTTGACTACTTGGGCCATTAGACTTCACCTGCAGTCAACCAGGATTCTACTTGATTTTTTGCTGAATAAACTTGACTACCCAAGCAGGTAGTAAATAACAGACTGGGCTTCTGTTTGCTGGAACGAGCAAGAAAACCATCTGAGAAATGTCATGTTAAAAAAGCATTCACCCACATAGACTTACGAATTAATACAAAACCATTTTTAAATGTCCCTAACAAAGGAGGGGCCCTAGTAGACTATTTGGTTACACGTAGCCAGGGCTACAAGCTTTCAAATTTATCTACATAGTAGCAAAACAGAGATGAAGAAAATGGATCAAAACAGAGATGCCTGTTTTTACCAGAAGGCACACAAGTGTTACTATCATTATGCTCTGAATATCATGGAAACACAACTCAAAATAAATCCCATATTACCCTTAGTGCTCTAAGCTTTAGGAGAGCTAATTCCCAATTTCGACAGATAAAATGCCATTTTCTTTCCCAAAGGCATTCCCCCAGCCTCCCTGGTATTCTTTCAGGTAATAAAATAACCTAAGGTCTTCTTAGTGTTTTTTGCTTTTCCTAAAATACTGTCCAAGTTCATTCTTAAAGGCAACACGACAATGAAAAAAAATGTGAGGGACTCTTCCACCACAACTACACACAACTATTTAGAATAAATCATGAAGTTATGAGGCTGGATCAAGGACCTGCCATGGAAACGCTGCCAACGGGAGTATAATTTTGGCTACATCACAACAGAGAACAGGAGTATAATGTCCCTAAAGGACCCTCGAATCCTTTAATGTCGCTGCTCCAACAGTCATTAGGACTTTCCTCCCATAACCAGCACTCCCTGCCCTGAGAACAGAGGGGAGGAAAGGTCTTGATGAGACATCTTCTTAGGTCAGGATCAAGGTAAGAGAGACCAATTCTGGCCTTAAAAAATTAGTTTAAATGATTCTTAGCACTTTCGAAGACCTATTTTTAATAACTTCCTAAGTATTAGTTCAACTTTTATTATATTATGTGCTTCTCTGTGATAATTACCAACTAGAAGACACACATATAGATCACACATACTCCAAGATTACAATACCAGTACATTATTTCTAGGAATGACGTAGAGTAAAGGGGAAGTTAAGGGAAATTCTATCACATTTCTTAAGGAACCTGGGAGAGGAACGAACATTAAGCAGACAAATAAAAACCACAGGTGGTAGGAGTTGAAAATAAAGGGGCACAGGCCAACGTCTGGGTTTCGGAGGATAAGGCGGGGTGAATAAATGGGACAGGTCCCAGAAGTTTATACCAGCGGTGGGCATGCTTCACACAGCCTGAACAACAAGCTAAAAAACTGAGGCTGGGGGGCTTCCCTGGTGGCGCAGTGGTTGGGAATCCGCCTGCCAATGCAGGGGACACGGGTTCGAGGTCTGGTCTGGGAAGATCCCACATGCCGCAGACCAACTGGGCCCGTGCGCCACAACTACTGAGCCAGCGCGTCTGGAGCCTGTGCTCCGCAACAAGAGAGGCCGCGATGGTGAGAGGCCCGCGCACCGTGATGAAGAGTGGCCCCCGCTCGCCGCAACTAGAGAAAGCCCTCGTACAGAAACGAAGACCCAACACAGCCAAAAATAAATAAATAAATTAAAAAAAAACAAAAAACAAAACAACAAAAAAAAAAAAACTGAGGCTGGGAAGGTGTGAGCAGGGTGGTGACCTGTGAACTCTGCCCTCTGTGGCCTGGAGGTCAGCCCCTGCCTTTGGTCATTACACAATATGACAGGACAACAAAGGAGAGGTGCAGGCCCCTCTTAGTCAATTCAATGATCTATAGAGTATCACCATTGGGAAAATCCAGATATCTGGGATATATTTATTGTATTAAGCCAGCAAGTATTGATGATCATGATAATTACTGTTGACATTTACTGAGTGATTCTTTTATACGCCAGGTTCAACTTGCATATTCTGTTCTAAAAACTTTATGTGCAATAGGTCCTGCAACCTACCCTGGGTTACCAGCTGGTGAATGGTGGGAGCTAATTTGAACTGAAGGCAAGAACTGTGCACACACCCCTCGCCCCAATCCTAGTCCGGCTGTAGACTTTCCGTATGGTGGTCTTTTCATTCCCTCCATGAACGCCTGGTTTTTCTCATCCTCTGAATTACTAAAAGATGAATATTCTCTTCCAGATACGACTAAATTAACATACACATTTCTCTTTTGCATGAGTTGATCGTTGTCTATAATAACCTTTAAGCAATAAACAATTCTTGGTTTAAACAAAAGTATAATCAACACTGTCAAGCAACAAGTGATTATGAGCTGCACTAGCTTTCCCTGTGATTTTGCTCCAAGATCAGGGATTTTTTTCCTATCAACATCTCCCTCAGACCCTGGTAAGACGCTAAGGTGTTGCTGTCTTTCACTGGGGTTTCAGTGGGTGACACACCCCAAACCCCCGTGTTGGTGGCATATGAAGCCCCCTGCCTGCTGGGCCACCCTGAGGCCACCACGCCATCCATCCCGGTCTCTGTTGTCTCCCTTCATCTGGAGGCTCTGACTGTTCCCCCCCCCCCCCCCCGCCAACTACTGCCCTCGATGTGTCCTTAGGTGTCACAGCATTTGTGACTGTCGTTGGCACTGAAAGCCCGATACCTCAATCTACGGCATATTGTTACAACTACAGCATAAATGTAATCCTTGGATTAGATTAGCATAATGGAAACTGCACGGTCTCCCTGGACTTGCTCTATAAATGTAGACACATTATTTAGGATTCACAGACTTCGAAAGTGCCAAACTAAAAATATCTCTTACATCATACTGGAACGCACTCAAAGTTGAGTTTCTTGCTGTTTGTCTAATCCCTTCCTATAGTGGTTACAAGCATGAGGTTTAGAATCAGACTGCCTGGATGTGAATTAGCTCTTACCACTCGCCGGCCTGTAACTCAGGGCAAGTGACCTAGCCTTGTGACACCTTTGTTTCTTCACATGTGAATTGAGAATAGTGGTAGAACCAACCTTGCAGAGTTATTATGAGGATTACAGATGATATATGTAAAGCCCTAAAAACAGATGATACAGATAAAGCTGGGCAAAGAATACTCAACATCATTATAGACACTATCTATCCATTTAGTTAACTGAATAACTTAAACAGATATTAGGTTTCTAAATAAGCAACATCTTCAAATGGTTCAATAAAATATAAAAGACAACAAGGAAAGTCTCCCTCTTCCCTTGTTCCTTACTCACTCTGGTACTAACCCAGCACAGCGAACCAGTGTTGCTGCTTTTTAAAAAGATTTTTGCAGAGTTTCCTTAAGGAATACAAGTTCCTGTTTTCTCCACAACAGGAAGCAATATATACGACATTTCTGTACCTTCATGAAATGCAGCCAGAAAACCACGACCAAACCAAGCATTAGGTATCATACTGTGCCAAATTACTGCACCCTTGACCTTCGAGAGGGACGACAGTGAGAGTAGCTACCCAGGGGAAGCAGGGGTGCTGGGGGTTCCAGTCAGAAGACCTGTATTTGTGTCCTGGCCCCAGCATTTGCAAGCTGTGCAAACCTGCGCAGCTTACTTAAAAGTCCTGGAGGCACAGAATTGGTTGTCAATGTGTTTGCTGTGGGACTATGAGATATGAAAATTTGAAGACTCACACAGACACACACACACAGCATTACCACCAGTTAGAAGCTACCAAAGCCCATAAGGCCACTCTTTCCACGCTAGAACACCAGCGGGTGAATGTGGAGAATATGACGTCTCTACTCCTGACCCGGTAACCTGGCTGGCCAGGTGATGTTCCTTGTCTAGGGTCACAAAGGTCTACATTTCCTTGAGGAACAAAGAACTGGCGCGGCCTGTGCTCTGTGCCTTAGATCTGCCTTGTCCAACTTTTTCAATGTGGATCCGGTTTCTCTGAGAGCTGTTCTAAAATTGTGTCAACAATAGTTTTTACCTGACACTAGGCTTAAGGTCTGCAGATGAACGAGAGGTAAATTGGGAAGGAGGAGAGATGACCCCGAAGACTCTAGTGGTTTTCACGTCCTTAGAAGCAGCTAAACGTGTTCGGTCCTCTGAAAGCATGGCTGACGGGCCCCGGCCCTTCTGTGATCCTGACACTGGCTGCAGCCCGGCCCTTCCTCAGGGCTCTGGGCACTGGTGGAGAGAAGCTCTGCATGGGGTTTAAGAAATCCGGGTTCTATTGCTGATTCCTTACTACTTATGACCAGAGGCCTCTCACCTCCCTGTGATATTTTAGCTCCCTCATCAATAAAACGAAGGGGTTAGAATGAGAATTCTAATTCATTCTTATAACAAAATTTAACATATCTTCCGCACCCATATGAAATCAGGTAAGTGTGCCTAGGTTCTGGTTTGCAAGGGCCCATTTCCACCTCCTCGGCTTTCCCCTGCTTCCTACTGACAGCCCTTCCATAAAACCTGAGAACTCCAAGGTCTGAAACTATAGCCTGAAGACCCCTGGGAAAGTAAGGGTTCTAAAGTTCCTTTCAACTTGAATATTCAATAACTGTGGTAGCTACACATTTATTTCTAGGGAAATTCGCTTATTATATATAAGTACAATCTAGGCCTCTCTATTGGTTTTTAATTTTTTTTTAGAGTGATAATAGTCTTCCTACTAAATCTAAATTATTTTTCTTTGGTAAATAAAGTTAGAAGTATCAGATTTAAGTAAGACTGGCGAATATACCTTCTAACTAAAACTTTCCTATAATGTGAATGATAAAGCACCCAAAACAATGGCCTGTACACAGCAATCAAATCATCTGTGGACAGTGAAAAATGAAGTTGTATGTCTTTTACAACAACACAGTTTACACCTATGATCATAAAGCCTAAACATCCTCAAGGATTCACGGCTGATTATTTTTGTAAGTGAATCTCTAATGCTAGCCACAGTCTTCAAACATCCTGTAATCTTCTAACTAAACCTGGAATCATTCATCATGATATCAACATATGTTGCAAAATCTGGAAACTAAGAAAGACCTCAGAGATCATTTAGTTCCAACTAATTTGTGCAGACCAGGCAGCTCAGGCCTAGAGCAGTTAAGGTGACATCACACACGCACGCGCGCACACACACACACACACACACACACACACTCTCACTCTCACTCTCTCTCTCTCTCTCAGGTCCACAACAGAGATGTCTGCATTATATGACCCCAGCCTCCCCAGGGCCAGCACCCATGGTGACAGCATGGCAGGAGGCATGAGAACAGCACCGTACAGGAAGCAAAGTACTAATATTCCTAACGAGCTGGGCAAAAGGTATCACTCCACCAGCCATTAGGTGGCGAAACTTGCGGGACATGCCATCCTCCTGGGACTCAGGACGCATTGTGGGCCGGGGTGGCACTTTTAAATTTGATTGCCAAGAACTGGGCTACTCTTCAGCAAAGCAGAATGTTAGATGCTGCCTAAATATTTTTTTTAGTTAATTGTACTACTACTGCATTCACTTCTCTTACTAGTGATGAAATGGATGGAAGGGAGGAGAGGGAGGGAAGCAACAGCCCAGAGAAAGGCGGGCAGACAGGGAAAGCGAGGAGGAGAGGAAGAGAGAGATGGCGGTGCCCTGACTACTGTGGGTTCAACACAGCAAAGGGCGACGAAGCAGCAAATATTCCAGAGTTATGCTCAACGCTGACAAACTATCTTAAGTCCCCGAGAGAAACATGAAAATTAAAATTTTAATATTTATAGACTACTGTATTGTGTGTGTTGGTGCACACACACACACACACACACAATAATGATAATAAACGTGCAGTACTGCCCTGCAACCACTGAACATCCATATTCCAGGAACTTTATGAAACACTTTATGAACAAAATTATGGTGCTGGACTCTCCCTACAATCCTTCAAGGTTATTATTCTATTATGTATAAGGAATCGTGCTCCGATAGGTGGTGGTCTATTCAAAGTAGACAGAAAACAGCAGAGTCAGAACTGAACCCAGGTATGTTTAATGAAAAAGCCCGTCTTCTTTCCTCGAGAGAATAATTAAAATGTTGTGTGTGTTGGGGGGGAACTGCCAGTGTGTGATAACTGTTCGCTTATTATACTGGTTTTTGTATTTAAGTCACACATAGTCCTGATAAAATGAATTTTCAGTAAGTTGATCATTCAGATAAAGATTCTTGTCAATTCTGCGAGCTACAGACACAACTAAAACGGGAAATTAAACAGCATCCCTAAACCAACTCTGCTTACCGTTGTCCTCCCAGGATCAGAATGTTACCAGTGGTCACTTGGGCATGGAAGGTTTGCCTTAATATAGTAGGAGCAAAACCCCTACTGATTCTTCAGTGAGCCAATTTGGTCAAGAGAGCCGAAAATACTAAGTGGACAGATGTGTTTATCCAATTATTTCAGGCGAACAGACCCAGCCTTAGTACCCAACACACTGAAATAGCCCCATTCTTCTCTGGAAGCAAGTGTTCATGGACGAACATTCTGTTTTTATGAAACTTTGTAAATGGTGCTCAGTGTTCTTCTGATTACCGGAATCCAAGTGTCTAGGCCCGGCTCCCCATACCAGATGCACTCCTATCTGTCCTGTGTGGCTAGTGGGACCTACCCCAACCCTGACCTAACTCAGCCCACAATTATCCCCTCATATTCCTACTTCGATGCTCTTAGGCCATAGGAAGTCTTCCTAAACACTGTTGGATTTCGCCCTCCCACACCCCGTCCTTTTCTTATAACCCCTGATGCTGCCACTGCCAGCCTCGGCCTTCCCAGGGGTGCCCGGCAATAGCCATCCTTGACCTCGTGACAGACTGGAAGATGGGGAGAGGCGACACAGAGACGACCAAGCTAGCTTAGAAACCCTCCGAAACACGTCTGTGAAGGTGTCTAACCCGAGTGGAGGTGAGGACATTTTCCCGAAGTTCCACAATTACCCCTTATGGAAGGCTCACCATGCGTCAGGTGTTACACAAGATCCATCTCACACATTAGCTCATTTAATCCTTTTGATGTCCCTCTGGGAGAGCTCCATAATTAATCCTATTTTTACTGATGAAGAAACCAAGGCTAAGAGAAGTTAAATAACTCGCCCAAGGCGGAGTCAAGACTTTGCCTGGTTCCAAAGCACGTGTTTTTCCCACATTGCAGGACCTTATATCACAGCATGGATAAGACCAGTCCTTCTTACTAGTCTAGAATCTTCCTCCAAGTTTTGCCTGTCAAAGACCCAAACTATTATTAGGGAAGATGTGTGAGTATTTTATTCTAAAACAGAAGACCCAGAGGCTGTCTGCCCAGCCATGCAAGGCATTCCAGTCTCTATCAGGAAGTTTTAATTTTCTCTGTGTCATTAGGCCAGAGATGCCAAGAATATTCATGCTGTGGTGGGTACCAACAGTACTCTAAACTGCAGAAAAAGATTTTAAATGAAAAACTTTAGAATGGATACGTTTGAATTTAAACAGGTACCACAATATTTTACTGGAGGCACTTTACTGAACTGTACCTTGGTTTTTTAAAAAGATAGTTGAACGCAATGTTGATTATAGCACTGCTTGTGATATGGGGTGTCTGAGGCAACCTAAGAGTCCATCACTAAGGGAATGGTCAGTGAACCGCAGTGCATGCATACTTTGAAATACCGTGCAGCTGAGAACCAACAGCCCAGGTGTACATATGGCCACAAGCATAAATCTGAACACGCTGTCTTGAGGGGCCAAAAATATAAACAAAACTAAAAAAATTATACAGGAATGTTATTAATCTCTTAAGTATAATTATAAATAAAAGGAGCTGTGTGACTTGGTGCCGTTCATATAAACTAAAAAAATATAGGAAATGACACTTTTCATTCAATAGAATAAACATCTATTACTGAGTGCTTCTAGAGTGGAAGGGGACAGGCCTGGGTAAACAGACACAGGGGACGAGGGGGGCCTTGCATACAGAAGGCCAGGACCCGAGGAATGTGATTACTTCAACCTTCTACACTAAGGGGTTTAGCAAAGGCGATGGGGGGGACAGGGACGGGTGGGAGGAGGGGAAGGTAGGAGGCAAGAGGGAAGACAGAGAAGGAGACAGTCAGAGGGTGGACACGAGTTATGAACCTAGCTCAGAGCTTTGCTTTCACATGGTCACTGTAATCTCGTAGTTCTATTTCGTGCTGGTGTAATACTCCGTCATCAGTTCTGGGAACGTTCAACGTGCTCACGTGCACGCGGTCACTCCCCACCCCTGTACAGCCAAGCCTGGATTGGACCCAGTTTGCAGGCTGGAATACTAACGTAAACTGAAAATGGCAATTGTTGGCATGAGAATTGAACCCTTGGATTGATGCCTATAAAAAATGCTCCATTTTCTTTTTATAAATACACAGACTGGCAGAGTATAAACACCGCAATGCGCAGAGAGCCAGGAAATGAAGAGAGAGGTGGGCTCACAACTGGATGTGACTGGAAGTTCCCTTTCCTCCCCTCCCCCTGCACGCACTGAATCCAGCGGTGGCAGTGACCACACCTCTCCTTCCCCGGGACCCCAGCCTTGGCGAGTCCGCCCGTCTCTTAACCTCAGGCCGGGTGGGGAGGCACTGCGGTGGTGGGGGGAAAAGCCGTCAGGAGCCAGGAATGGTGAATGAACTCCTAAACAAACTCTCCACTGACACATCACTAAAAATAAGTATGCTTACATGCGTGACACATTTTTGGAACAGTACACTGAACTCTCTCTTTTCTCCTCTCTAGGGACTTAACATTTCATACTCATCTTTATAGGAAGCAAAATGCAGGCACAAGAACTCTGAGCGTGGTAGGTAGGCGCTTCTGATGTCTGTGATCAATGCACATTTGCCAAGAGCTGCAGAGAACGGCTGGGCACCGTGTATCAGCCGCTAGTCTGCACCCCGGTCAAACGCTGATAAGGCTCACTTGGGCATTGCCTTATTTAGTCAGACTTCTGTGCCCAAACACCGGTGCACAGTGACAAGTGCACATGCTATTACGTCTTCCTCCTCCTGGTCATGGGTGCTGACACACCAATTACAAAAAGTGTCTCCATTACTTAAACAGCCTCTTGCCTTTCTCAGCAGGTAATGGTATTACAAATAAGCCTGAACATGTCTACTGGGCAAAGAATTCCCATAAGGAACACCGACAATTAAACTCTAATTCTTAAGGCTTTCCACCCCCTTTACCCCAACACTGAACAAATTATAATGTTATACGTTAATACTCTATTGGCTAAACTGCTTATTTTTTGTAGTGTTGTATATTATTACTCTATTTGGCTAAACTGCTTTTTTTTCATAAACTAGTATTATTACTATTTCTAACTATATTATTTTTAAAAAGAAGCATAGTGTTGTAAACAGCTTAGAAGTCAATAATGTGACCTAGACCTTACTGTGCTCTTAACTGCACCAATATATATGAATCTTGTATGTCTATATACACACATACGTGTATGTACATAAACCACTACATGTATTTAAAGTATCTTCTGCAAAAAATCTAGCATATGAGCAGTTTTAATTGCTTAGAGGATGAGGAACCTCTTTATGTATTGATAAGGAATGAATTCCAATACGTACTGTTAATTAAAAAAAGCACAGAGTACAGAATAGTGTGGATTCCAGTTATAGTCCTATATATACAATTCCAAGACCTAAAAACCTTTAAAAACCATAATTTTCTTTTTGTAAGTTTAGTGCCAAAACTTATTTGACAGTAACACCTGAATGCAACTGACATGAGTTGCATTTATGGTTCTTATGGCTATTTATGGTTTGTATTTATCCCACTTGGTATGACTATTCAGTTTCCCTGGAGAATTAATTTCTTTTATTACTCAGCGGGGCTCAGACCCCCTGGGGGGTGTTACGTAATTTATGCTATATGCACCATATTGCTTTTCTAAAAATCCAATAAACTGAATTCTAAAATGAATCTGCACCCAAAAGGTTTTGGAAAGCAGTTATGGACTTGTGGTATGTAACCATCTGCGTCAAAGGGAATAAAATGTGTATCTGGATGTATGAATATCAGAAAAATTTTATAAAGTCCTAATAACACTGGTTGTCTTCATGAGTCAGGAGCGGGAGAGAGATTTACTACTCAGTCTATTCCATTTTGTAACTTTAAAAGTTTGAACCATGAGCGTGTATCATGCATTCACAAAATAAAGAAAATTTAAAAAATTTTAAACCACAAATTATAAGCATACCACAAGAGCCCGATCTACTTAAAATCCATCCTGTTAACAAGTCTGACAGGCAACGCTTCACACCCACTGTCAGTGGGTCCCTTTGACCAAACTCCCTCAGTCACCGTGAACTCTGGTTTCTTTCGACTCTCGTCTTGAGCACATCCAGGTCTTTCCAGTGCGTTCCCCTCTTCCTCTAAATACTGTTTGCCTTTTGCTTCTACAGAAATTATGTCTGTAACTCTCTAAATCTCATGTAGTTGGCCAGATATATGCTTACTTATTGGTCCTATTTTTTCTATTACACTGGAATCTCATGAAAGCAGGGATAAAATATCTGGCTTTAAAAACTCTACTTGCAGGGCTTCCCTGGTGGCGCAGTGGTTAAGAATTCGCCTGCCAATGCAGGGGACACGGGTTCAACCCTGGTCCGGGAAGATCCCACATGCCGCGGAGCAACTAAGCCCGTGCGCCACAGCTACTGAGCCTGCACTCTAGAGCCAGCAAGCCACAACTACTGAGCCCGCGAGCCACAACTACTGAAGCCCGCCCGCCTAGAGCTCGTGCTCCGCAACAAGAGAAGCCACCACCGCAATGAAGCCCATGCACCGCAAGGAAGAGTAGCCCCCGCTCGCCGCAACTAGAGAGAGCCTGCACACAGCAACGAAGACCCAACGCGGCCAAAAATAAATAATAAATTAATTTATTAAAAAAAAAAACATTTGAAACCCCCACTCCAAACAGAAACCATATTTTCTCTCTTTTTTATCCTCGTAAATTAAACCTACTACAGAACTTCACTTTTTTTTTTTTGGCCGTGCCCCACGGCTCGTGGGATCTTAGTTCCCCGACCAGGGATTGACCCTGGGCCCGTGGCAGTGAAGGCTCCGAGTCCTAAGCACTGGACCGCCAGGGAATTCCCAAGAAATGCACTTTTAAGCCATGTCTGTGTAATCATAAAATAAAGACAGAACGCCTAAATAGTTCTCAATACAAATATGTACTTGTTGTAACTAATAATCACTGAATTTTTTTCTTTAAGCCAGAAAAACCTTGGTCAGAATTCTAAGTCACCATTCTCACTTTACAGATGCAAAAACCAAGTCCAGAGAAGTCACAGTTTATTGGATGTGTTCGATCTGCTGTGCACTTTGAGGTATGCAATTATCAAGAAGAACTGGCTGGACTTATTTAAAGAAACAAGTACATACCTATAGCCTGTTAAGTACTGAAACAGAGGTCTGCACCCAATGCCAAGGCGGGGGGGGGGGGGGGGGGGGGAGAGGAAGACGGAGGGAGCTAAAGAAGGCAGGCCGGGCGGCGGGGAGCAGGGGGGGAGGGGGACACTTCCGCAGGGACAGGTTTCATCGTGCCCCCTCCTCCGTGGGTCGCTAAGCCTCCTGCCACCCTCCCTGGCAGAATTTCAGGTGCACCAGCACTTCTGCCCACTAATCGGCTGTTTACTTGTCTGGCTTGCCCAAAGGGCAAGGGCCGCCTTTGAAAACCCATTTCTTGACCATATGTGAGGTCAGCACGGAGTAGGCTCTCGGTCAGCATCCATCAAATGAACTGGATCTACACAGGACTTTATGGTAAAAATGGGCCAATCCAGAAGGATGGTGGATGCTGTCTTTGAGTGGAAAAGTAGGAAAAGTGGGAAACAGGAGAAGGCAGATGTGAACAGAAGGCAAGAGATAGTTAAAGGAACACGTGAGTGCTCAAGGAAATGCTTTATGAGGGAGGCGAAACAGAAAGTTAAACCCGTTGTCAATTTCTCAACAGAGATGAATGTGTGTGTCATTCTGAGTTAACACTAAATAAACAGGTCAGGAAACGAGACACTCCTTAGGTTATTTGAACAATCTTTTTTCCCCACATTTCCGATAAGACCTAGTAAATATTTTAGCTGTGTAGAGCTGACTTGGCCTTAAAAAATGACTTTCAAACTATGCACTTCTTTTGTGCACGGAGTGGAAATGTTACCTAAGAGTTCGCTGCTTGGCAAACACAGACTTGCTCAGTGAAGGGACTGTATGAGATACCGGAAAGGAGACTGCTGTGTAAACTGTGAAAGACACCAACAAACCAACCCAAAGAAATCCATCTATTCTAAAACCACAGGATCCATTAAACCAAGCTACCTTCAATAAGGAGGAAATAGATTTTCTATAGAAACCTTATTTGAGAAGATGGGTGTATGTGTTTAGTTAGATCCGATTGTCATGTCTTTCCATTATTAAAACGATAAATGGCCACCAGGGCCTAACATAACTGCAGTCATGGCAATGGGCATCTGTATCCATCACAAGTATGCCACTAGCTAGAGCATGGTCCTCTTTAAAGATGCTAACATGCATTTGCTTAGCAAGAACAATAAGATGGTCTCGCAGATTTATAATGGTAATTAAAGCTTTGATTTTTAAAAAAGGTGATAACCCCAAAGGTATTTCATTGAAAAGCACGCAATAATCACAAACCTTCAGTAGCACACCGGGAATCAGGTACATTACAAGATGTTCCCCATTGTGCTCCTGTTGCCCTCACACCTGCTTTTGTGCCCTTTTCTCAGGCTCTTTGCTTTGCTTAGAACACATTCTCCCGCCCCCCCCAATTTCTGCCGCCCAAATCCTTCTAGTAGTTCAAGACCAAACTCTAACCCTCTCCCCATAAAGCCTTTCCTGATGCTCAAAAAGCATAAATCACTTTGCTCTTTTAAACTTTATCCAGAACTGAAGATTCTGAAAAACTGATTCTATCCGGGCACTTACTCGTCACCTTGGATCACAGTGACCCGTCACGTTCCACCACGAGATGCTAAGCAGCTGGAGATCCAGCATTATCTCGGGCTCACTTGCAAACGCCTAGCATTGCTCCCTCATGGAAGCACCGACAGTATTCACTGAGATAAAGGGGGGGGGGGTGCTGGGTCTTCCACGAGTTTTCACAGTACGAGTGGCACGTGGGTCTGTAGTAACATCTCCCTATTTTTTACTTTATTCTTCTGATGTCATTTTGCAAATGGCAAATTTACCCAACTTTACATGGAGAGAAGGGTGGTTTCAGTTGTTTCCCTAAAGCCTAAGCAGACACACTTAGAGAAGAGTAGAGTGAAGATGTTTTTAATAATCTTACAATAGACACTGCACACTCTTTTTTCTTTGATTAAATGGAGAAGTAGTATAGGAGAATTTTCTATCCAGCTTTAGTGTTATTTTCTCATACTTTCAAGTCTGGCTATTTCTTCTAAACAAGTTGATTGAAGCAATATGAGGTGGGAATACAGAAATGCAGGGAAGTAGGTGGGCCACTGTGTTGAAAAGAGAAGTCCAATCAAATCCTGTTTAGCAAGGCGAGACCAGGACAAAGACACAGGTGTTTAGCTTAAAGCTGTTTAAACTTCCATGGCAGACAAAACACAATGGTGAATCAGGCTGGTCTCAAAAAAGAAACCTGCATCACAAAAATCTGTCTTTACCTTTACGGCCACAGTTTGCACATACCCTGGGGCAGCCTTCAGGCACCTCACCCAGAGGCCTGGCCACGTACACAACAGGCTGGGGTCTTTCTTCACATTTGTATGTGATGTATTAGGAGAACATCATTCGTCCTATTCTAAAATTGAGTGAGAATCTCCACAGCCCTCTTTCTCAGAGACCTATGACTGACTGCCAATGCGCTCCTAGTCACCCAGTAACTGAACCTGTCTATAATACTTGAACTTCTTTAAAACCTTGGATGGTGCCTCAAAAGGCATCACATCCTCGTTGGATATGCCCAACGAGGCAGCAAGAGAACAACTTTACCAAAAAACCTCTCTCTGTGCCCCATGGTAAGAGCCCACACCTGCGTAGCACTTGCTGGTGCCAGACACTGTTCCAAACACTTAACACATAACAACTCGTGGGAGCACTCACTCCAGCCCCATGAGGAGGCATCGTTAACCATCACACTCACTTCACAGACGAGGAAACTAAGGCTTGGAGAGGTGAAATTGTCGGCTTGAGGCCACTCAGCTGAAAAGTGACGAAGCCAAACTTGTAGTTGCTCTGGGGCTCTCCCACTGCTATACCACGTTACAGAAAGATTTCAAAAGAATTCCCTAAACTTCTCCGGGCAAAAATCAGGCGGTCATGTTAAAGATGTATGTGAACTGCTTCCCCCTTTCTCCCGTCTGAAATTCTCTGCGACGCAGCCAGCTCACGTTCACCTCTTCCTTGATCTTCCGACAATGATAATTAAGAGTTGACTTACGAGCCTCTCTTCCCAGGACCAGACTGACCAAAAAGAGGGGATGGCATTTTCTCAGAGCTCAAACTATGGTTCAGAGCCAGGCACACACCACCATCCCCGACAAATTTCTGCCAGAAACAGGACAGTTGGGACCCAACGGTTGGAAGACAGTGGGCAGTGGGGTGCGGCAGTAGATGCCCGCCCCCCAGCAGTGGCTGGCAGCCCCTGGGAGACACGGGGACTCTCCTGCAGAGCACAGAAGGGTGGTCCCCCACTGCAGGCAGGGGTTGCGCTCGCCTCTCTGCTTTTTCAAATCAGGCTTCCCGGGCACAATGCAGGCCTCACTCTGGTCTGTCCTGGGGGAGTGATGGGGACGGCAACCTGCAGATCTGAGGGAGCTTCTCTGACTGTGGGAGTTGGTGAAGCCACTGGAACCAACAGCAATGAAACAGGTGCAGCCAAATGGCTGTAAGGGGAATCTGGGAACGGGCTCCAGAGCCCAGGGCCTCACCTGTAAGATGACCTCTTAGCACTGGAGAGAAAGTCCTCGGCACTGGCTCTTTCTGTACCTCTCTGAGGCTGATCGTAGAAGCCTACCTTACTCACCTCTCCAGCTTCAGTTCTAAGGGAAGCATCTGAACGCTGTCCAGGTAGACAGGAGAGGAGCCAAGGTGAAGTCGGCCACAAGGAATGAAACAGGGCCAAGAGCGGGCCTGGGCGGAATGGCAGGCAAAGACTCCACACCAACCTCTCTTTTCCCAAGAATTTCTCCTCTTCCTTGGAACAAACCTCCTATCTGGTGATGCTCCCACACATTGCCTCAACCTCCACGTAGCTCTTATTTAATTTCCAGCCGCCTTGCTAGCTGCTTACATACCCATCTCTCTGTCACTTGGTTATAAGCTTCCGGGAGGATGGGTCCCTATCATCCTCATTTTGATTTCTCCCAGGGCACCAACCTTCCTCCCTTGCTCTACACAGAGCATACATTCGGGAGAGGGTGGAAATGATTACAAAATTGACTCTAGGCACTTCCCTGGTGGTGCAGTGGTTAAGAATCCGCCTGCCAACGCAGGGGACGCGGGTTCGAGCCCTGGTCCGGGAAGATCCCGCATGCTGCGGAGCAACTAAGCCCGTGCGCCACAACTACTGAGCCTGCGCTCTAGAGCCTGTGAGCCACAACTACTGAGCCCGTGTGCCACAACTACTGGAGACCTCGCGCCTAGAGCCTGTGCTCCGCAACAAGAGAAGCCACTGCAATGAGAAGCCCGCGCACCGCAACTAACAGTAGCCCCTGCTCGCCGCAACTAAAAAAAGCCCGTGCGCAGCAATGAAAACCCAACACAGCCAAAATAAATAATTAAAAAAAAAAACTGACTCTAACGTGAGAAAGTTATCATCCACTTTCCACTTCAATTGATTACCTTGTTTAACCCTCATGACAATCTCCTGAGGAGCTATCACATTCCCGACATGCAGCTGAAGCGGCATGAGGCCTGGGCAGCTCGAACCACTTGCTTAGGACACCCCACTGGCAGCTCCAGGACCTGAACCCAGACTGGAGCTGCAGTGTCTGTTCTTAGCCACTAACAGTTTAGACCGCCTCTCTCTCTGTGCCCTGGAACCACGTGGATATACATGACAATAGAGGTTTTTTGCAGGGAAGAAACAAAAGAGAGCTCTTCAGCCTCCACGCTTTCGCCCTTGTGGTTCCCTCTGCTTGGAAAGCCTTTCTTCCCCTTTCTCTTCCTGGAAACGCCAACTTGTCTTCTCAAGAGCTGTCCCTCGAAGTCCCTTGTGGTTCCCCCGGGTGTTTAAAGACCCTCTGTCGGGCTCTTACGCATACTGTCCTTTGCTGTATCGCACCAGGTAATAACCTGCTGGTTTTCTCCTCAACCTCCTGCCCTAGTATATGAGCTCTCTGAGGGCAAGGGCTGTCTTTTCACAACACTCCACGTGGAAGTATTCAACAACTACTGGCTGTATCAGTTTATGTAGCTGAGCCCTAGGAAATCAGTGTCATGAACCATAAAGACCTTTTAGTAATGAATGATCATTTCTATTAAGCTGAACAATTTTTATGCAGTAATCTCAGTATAGAGATTTTAAAGATACATATATGCAGTACTGAGCTGATAGAAGAACTGGCAGAAACCTGATTAGATTTTAGCCTTGTCCTGTGGATTCTAAATCTCTAAGGAAGAATACCAACCTAAAGACAACAAATCAATCAAAACCAAGTAGAGTGCCAACAACATCTTGACTGACACCTGTGCTGGGTTCAATGCAAGGTATAAAAACTGAATTGTTCTTATTGGCTATACAGTGTATATTAATAAGCATCAAACAGGCCTCTAAAGTCTAAAAAAGACCTACTCATGATGATAATTTTCTTTCCAGGTGTGCAGTATAAGTAAACATTTCATTCGGCGTACAACCCTCCGAGTTCTTACTGAAAATGGCTCTAGCTAGCTTTAGATTTGTGCTGAATTAGGAAAAACTTTCAGTAATTCTGTATCGCTTTATAGCTCACTAGTTCAGTGTTTAGTAATTCAGACTTCTAAAGATTATTTAGAATTTAAGCGAACAGAATTTCATACTAATCAGAGATGAAATGGATGGGTGAAAGGAGGAAAAGAAAAACTAGGAGGAAAAACCCCTGAAAATGTCATGAGAGAATCCAGTTCTGCACAGACTACCTTCAGTTCCTAAAGGTCCTTACACCTATTTAGTGCAGGAACTGTAAATATATCAGTTTGCCTAAAAACTCCATTTTTTTTTCCTACAAAGATATCCCTTCTTCATCTCCATGACTTGAAAGCTTAAACTTTTACATCTCTGGCTAATTCACAGTCCTCATAGAGACAAAAATTATACAGCATGATTCAATGTAATCCATGGTGTTGAAAGAGCAACTTATATCTGAAGAGTTTATGATGTAAACAACTTTACATTTTGATTCACTTAAGAAGTATTCATCATTTAGTTAAAAATATTTTTTCTTTTCATATTTTCCTGTTTTAAAGGCAAGAAAAACCTTGACAGACTAGAAGCAGTAACCAGTTTCTTCCTAATGGAAAAATCAGACTGCTCGACAGAGACCCCTGCACCTCATCGAGCACTCCCACACCTGCCCGTTTTCCAGCAGGAGTGGTGTTTTCTCAGATGGTTGGTCAGATCCTGCTGAGAAGAAGGCTCTTAGCCAAGCAGGAGCTGGCTAAGGATTTGCACGAAGCCTGGACTGGGCTCCTGGACATGCCAGCCCTTGGAGACCGGGTGGATTTTCTATTACAAGCCAGAGAGGGGATCAAACAGAACAAACCTGCAATGAGTTAGAGTGGGGGCGGGGTGCAGAGAAAGAAAAGCCGTAGATGGTATCACGGAACATCATAAGCACAAAAGAGACCCCTAGCACCCCCATGGTTTTGATCCTAAGCTGAACCCAAGTGCTCTTCCTGGGACTCCTAACTCACTCACTGCCCTACCTACTCCATGTAGGGAAAATGTCTACTAATGTCCTTCTAGAGGTACACCCTGGACGATACGGTTTGGGGCCTGAAATCAGCCACTGCAGAGTTTTCACACTCTTTTACTAGTAAGGCATGCTATCTTCATGCAAGTCATGTCCTTATTCTCTCCGTTTTGTACACATTTTTTCTGTAACGCAGGTCACATTTTAATATAGTTTTAGAAACACTTCCGAATATAACTATCACTTTAATCAGGAAAAATACCTGAAACGTGTATGTTAATTGGCCATTAGTACATTATTTAAAAGAATTTTTTTTTTTGAATCCTTGGTTTACTTCATTGGGTTTATAAAGGTATAAACCTACTGATTTTTCCATTTGAGTATTTTGTACTAAGTGTAGTTTCCCCAGTAAACCTGTTGACAAAAATCATGTTTTAAATAGGGAAAAAATGAAAGATGCCTTTTCTAAGCATCTTAGGCAAAGAAAGTCATGGGTGTTAATTTCATTCTCTTATGTGGACTTTGTCAAAGACACCAGGCAGCATGAAGAGTTAATGAAAGCTATGACTAGAGTATGGCTAATCAACTAGATAGTGTGATGGCTAGTCTCTTAATAGAGTAAAAAAAAAAAAAAAAAGGATTTGCTAATTTGATTTCAGACAGTGGAATTATTTAAACAGACATGTTAGCTATAACCACAACCAAACCTTGTTCAGCATCTTGTCTTAGTTTATCTTATTTTAGTATAAAATAATTCCCTGCTTCGTTCCACATACAGGCCACTGTCTCTAACTCTTCCTTATTAATTTCTCTACCCCAGCCCTCTCTACTCATTTTCCTAACAACTCCTTATTATAAGTGACAATGCATATCTTTAACTTTGATGTTTTCATTTCCTTTGGAAGCTCTTAAATGCACAAGGCTTCAAAGTGCCATTCTTATAGGAATCTCATCTCTCTGTTTTCTTCCTCCTTGAAGGGCCATAAATTGAAAGCTCCTCCCCAAAGCGTCTCCATCATCATTCATGGTCTCCTTGTGCTCTTAGCTACCTATGCTCAGATCCTCAGAGCCTGAACTCCCTTGTACACAACTACTTGTACACAAGATGAGTTCCCCTTTATAAATGTCCAGAATCCAGTCCTTTATGCCTGGATTGACTTATTCAGTCCTGATGGTCCTAACTTCTGCTGCTTGAAATCCACCTTGTGCAGGGCAGCTGAAATCATTCTCCTCACATGTTGTTTTGCTCATGTCACTAACTTCCTCAGAACTCTGAAACAGCTTCCACTTGTGTGTTGTATAACACCTGATTAGTGCTTTTAGGATTCTTTAATAGTCAGCACCCCTTATCTAATTGTCCTCCTCTCCCGCCATGACTCAGCTGTGCTCTACACCACTGCAAAGCAGAACATTGTGAGGCTTAGATTACACACGCCCGAGGGTGGTGCAAGATCCAGAAGGGGTTTGAGTACATTTTCGTACACACATTTGTAAGATTCCTCAAAAGGGGATGAAGCCCCGGAGTCTGAATCTGACAGCAGGGGGTCTTGTCCAGCGTCTCCAGCCTCCTACTTTCCTAGTATTTTTATTCTTTTCTACAAACCAACAGCATTAATTTTCAGGAATTTCAGAGCAGCTCCACGACTGCCCTCCCCAGATTTACCAACTTTCTGGGTCATTGTTCCTGGTGGTAGGATGAGGGTGAGAGGGAAGCGCTTGCCCATGAAAAGGGCCTTGTTTTCAGGTTTTACTGGCAATGGGAGTCATTAGGGAACATCCACACAGAACATTAGATGATTAACAAGGCTATGAAGCTGAAAGAAAGATCTACTCCAGCAAGCCACAAGGACAATAGTGCCCACAGATAATGAGCACCGGCGATATTCACTGCCTTTAAGCGGTTTTTCTTTCTCTTCAGGCTGTGAGTCATCAGATATGCTATTCTTCCCCCACCTGGCAAAATCTCCGTTTGCCTCTGTGACAAATCATGCCTTTGCTTCCCTTTAAAATGTTGCTGAAGACTAAAATTCCTTATGAAATCACTCCAGACCAATTCCACCTGGCATCAGACACGCCCGTTATACCAAGAACCCCCCTTTATTCACGCCGTCTAATTTTTCTCCCTTTTCTCATTACTGGGCATTTCTTTAGGGCCAGCACTACTATACATACATGTTCACGCAGATACCGTTTATGGGAGGGATGCTTGAGACTTGTTTTGTTTTCTTTCTTTTGTTGGCTTACGCCTTCTACTTCCCTGGAAATATCTTTAAGGTCTTATTACTGGGCACCGAACACAGTGGAGGCCCTGTAACGATTATAAATATAGCAACTGTAATTTAAAGAAAACTTTTAAACAATAAAGTTTAGTGACTGAACTTTAATGCCACACAATTAATGCATTATTGAAGACTCCAAAGCAAAAAAAAAAGGGAAAAACCTTTAAATTAAATAAGCTCTTCTTCCCCTTGTTTTCATTTATGGAATTATTGACTGCTCACTTTAGAACCACATTTTAATCATTCCAACCGTGAGTGGAAACTTATTCTGATTTAGTGAGGAGTAAGAAGAATAGCATAATTTTGAAAAGTGCTTTCACTGTCAAGTTTATCCACTAACATTAAAAAAAAAAACCAGGGGGCTTCCCCGGTGGCGCAATGGTTGAGAATCTGCCTGCCAATGCAGGGGACATGGGTTCGAGCCCTGGTCTGGGAAGATCCCACATGCCGCGGAGCAACTAGGCCCGTGAGCCACAACTACTGAGCCTGCGCGTCTGGAGCCTGTGCTCCGCAACAAGAGAGGCCGCGACAGTGAGAGGCCCACGCACCGCGATGAAGAGTGGCCCCTGCTCGCCGCAACTAGAGAAAGCCCTCGCACAGAAACGAAGACCCAACACAGCCAAAAAATAAATAAATAAATAAATAAATAAATAATAATAAAACCAAATGACATTCAAAATATTAAAAAAAACAAAAAAAACAAAAACCCAAAATATTACAATATGTGGCCAAGTAAAAAGTCTTTGGACCTGTTTCATGAACAATTTATTTCTTTTTAATACCTATAAGACTGACCATTTAAGACATTTTAATCTTCTTCAAAACCTGTATGGAACGGGGACAGAGGGGTAACAGTTGACTGAATGTATTACTTTGTGCTATTATTTAAAGACTTCTATGAGTACAAGTTACCTCCCACCAACTCGAAGCTTGTGTGTGGTGTGCATGGGCAGAGGGGCACGGGGTCAGGCTCACGCTTCCTCTCCCCCTTGAGGGCTAGTGCAGGTGTAAGTGTGTGAGCATCTAACAATGTCTCTGACTTGATCAACATTGACTGGTATGTCAGGTGTGCTTCAAAACCGTTTTGATTTTGGCTCGATGTTCCTCACTACAAGCCTGTCCCTAACAGTTTGCACGGTAGGTCATTTCCCCTTTCAGTCCACCATCTTCTGATTGCAGACAAGTCTAGAGTTGGAAGAGTAAAACATCAGTGGTGTTTCACTGAGTGATTTACTCACGGAGTAGTTTCTGTACAAGGCATCGTTGGTAGAGTTATGTGAAGTCAAGGTTCAAAAACAGGCAAAGGAGGTGAATTCACAGGATGGCAGAGACCCAGACCGGGGCTTTCTGTGACTGCCTGGTCCAGTTTTTCCCACTTCCTCACTCCCATTGCATCGGTGAGAAAAAAGAAACCTGGAACGATTACTTGTTCAATATGTCAGAAATAAATCACCCATATTCTGGGAATGAACGACACGTTTTGCTGACCTGATTTAGGGGCATTAGAGCATCAGACACACAAGGTCCCAGACCTGCCTCTGCTCCTCACCCACCACTTCCAGTCTGTCAATTTCTGCTCGTTTTATCCCCTGCTTCTCTACCACCCCAGCCTTCGACTGGGTCTCTGTCATCTCCACAGACCAGGCCTCCAGCCTTGGCCCCATTTAAATCCATCTCAAAGGCAGATGGTTTCCTGATCAAATTCCTTCAAAGACTCCCCAAGGCCAGCAGTGGAAAACCCAGCTCCCAAACCCTCACCACCCTCGTCTCCCATCGTATCTCAACGTAGCAAACTTCAGTGCGCCTGAGAGTAACCTGGGAGGTTTGCAAAATGCAGACCTCTGGGCCTCGGCCAAAGAAGAGTTAATTCAGCAGCAGGGGGAGGACCAGGAATTTCTCAGCAGCCCTCGGGGATCTGCCCTCGGGGAGGATGGGGCACGCCTGGGGAGTGCTGCCCTCCAGTCGCACTGCTTGCAGGAACTCACCCCACGCGCTTTCACTCCACTCTGGCCTCCCAGGATGTTCCTTTGGTCTGGAGAATCCTTGCCACCGTCTGCTTCCTGCCTCATCTCCACGGCTCAGGCTCAGCCCCACTCCCTTAAGCCCCACGCGCGTTTGGTGTTCCTCTTCCACTATGCATGCTCACAGGTTTCCCTCAGCATTTACCATACTATGTTGACAGTATCTGTTTACGTTTGTCTCCTGCACAAGGTTTGTGGCTGTTGAATGAATAATGTCTGTTAAAGGAAAACAGTGGCAAATGAAGTATATGACTAAATAATTCTGCTTCCAGACAGATCTTCCTTTAGGAACCGAGAGAGGATGTGGGTTAAAGAAAAAAAAAAAAAAAAAAATCCTACCCTAATTCTCACAATCCAGTGGAGGTTAAAGCCTTGGGCTCTGATGGTTATGCTGTCTGGGATCCTCCCTTGATAGGTCGTCTACTTGTTTTGTGACCTTTCTATACCTCAGTTTCCTACCTACTCACAGAGTTGCCATGGGGATTAGGTGAGATGACAGATGACAAGCTCACAGCACAGGTCCAGGCACCAGGTAACCAGTCAAGCAAGACATGTCTGTCTGCACGTGGCTAAAAGGTAGCACCCCAATTGCTATCCTCAGAGCAAAAGGGGAAGGGCGCTTGCACTGATGCATGATATACACGGGAGAACCGTTTAGAGTGTCTACACTGCTTCCATATCTGGAAACACTGCCAAAAAATTCACTAACTGCTAAACAGCTACCTTTGGTGTTTCTGTATCCAAAGGCTGCTAATGAGATTCCTGCTACCGTCAAAAATCACCTTATATACCCAATCCAAAAATGGGCAGAAGACCTAGACATTTCTCCAAAGAAGATATACAGATTGCCAACAAACACATGAAAGAATGCTCAACATCATTAATCATTAGAGAAATGCAAATCAAAACTACAATGAGATATCATCTCACACCGGTCAGAATGGCCATCATCAAAAAATCTACAAACGATAAATACTGGAGAGGGTGTGGAGAAAAGGCAACACTCTTGCACTGTTGGTGGGAATGTAAATTGATACAGCCACTATGGAGAACAGTATGGAGGTCCCTTAAAAAACTAAAATAGAACTACCATACGACTCAGCAATCCCACTACTGGGCATATACCCTGAGAAAACCATAATTCAAAAAGAGTCATGTACCAAAATGTTCACTGCAGCTCTATTTACAATAGCCAGGACATGGAAGCAACCTAAGTGTCCATCGACAGATGAATGGATAAAGAAGATGTGGCACATATATACAATGGAATATTACTCAGCCATAAAAAGAAACAAAATTGAGTTATTTGTAGTGAGGTGGATGGACCTAGAGTCTGTCATACAGAGTGAAGTAAGTCAGAAAGAGAAAAACAAATACCGTATGCTAACACATATATATGGAATCTAAGAAAAAAAAAAAACGGTCATGAAGAACCTAGGGGTAAGACGGGAATAAAGACACAGACCTACTAGAGAATGGAATTGAGGATACGGGGAGGGGGAAGGGTAAGCTGGGACAAAGTGGAGAGTGGCATGGACATATATACACTACCAAATGTAAAATAGATAGCTAGTGGGAAGCAACCGCATAGCACAGGGAGATCAGCTCGGTGGTTTGTGACCACCTAGAGGGGTGGGATAGGGAGGGTGGGAGGGAGGGAGACGTAAGAGGGAAGAGATATGGGAACATATGTATACGTATAACTGATTCACTTTGTTATAAAGCAGAAACTAACACACCATTGTAAAGCAATTATACTCCAATAAAGATGTTAAAAAAATAAAAATAAAAATAAAAAAAATCCTTTTTTCAGATAACATAATATTAATAACTTTCCATGTAATAAACAGTCATCTGCAATCTTATCAATAGATGACTATAATTTTATTGCATAGGCTAGATCATAACTTTTTAAGCTGATTTTCTAATAGGGCATTCGGGCTGTTTTGAAAATTTTGTATTACAATCTTTTAACACATTTTTCAATTATTCAGTTGAATTGCACAAAGTAGAACGTATTAAAGGCTATGTACATTTTTAAGATGTTATGACCAGGCCTTGTTATAAATAAATGAATTATAAAATGAAAAAAAAATCATCTTATAGACTCTATGCAGAAATCTTAATTTAAATTAAAAAATGTGATTTAAACGAAAATAATTTAAGTATTTTAACAGTTTAATATTTTTTAAAGAAAGCACTGTTAATCTGCCCTTCCGCATTATAAAATTCTTCTGTACTTTACGTTCTTCCCTTACTTTACATTCCTATTGTTAGGGGTGACATCACATATTTGAAGAGACGTTTTATTAAGTTTCCTTAATTTAGTCCGGGCCTGCTGTGCATCTTGAGAGTGGTCACAAGAGACTAACAGGGGTTAGGCAAAGGAAGGGGGCCTGGCAGGGAGGGCATTCCAGGCAGAGGGAGCTGCTTGTGCAAAGAGCACGGGAAACGGTCTGCAACAAACCACCCAGGCTGGGTTATGTGCTTCCAGGTGGGCCCTCCAGCCTGCAGCCCCGCCTCACTCCCAGCTCCTGTCCTGCTGCACAGGAACCTGCCAGCGTATCTGGTCTTAACAACACGTTTCCTTTCTTATTCATCTCTGTATTCCTAGGGCCTAGTGCCATGTTTGGACAGGGCTGGCACTAAATAAATGTTTGCCAAATGATGTTTCTTTAGCCTAATAATTTCTGATAGTGATATTTTGTTCCCGTGCGTTGCCAAGAAAGAAACAGGCCAACATATCTATCTTGCTCGCTGGGTATGTCCCTTGAGCACAAATCTTAGAAAGCGTAATTTCACAAATTCAAGAATGGACATTCGGATACCTGAATTGCATTGTCATAAGGCAACAGATTCCCAAGCACTTAATGTGAGGACTGCTTTATTGGTACTTCTTAAAAAACAGCTGTGTCTAGTATCACGTACATGGAATTCCTCTTTCGTGGCAGGGCTCCTACATGTCATTGTTCCTCAGGGTTACCGTCTGAGCTCTTTACATACAGTACAAATCTTTCTGAGTTCCAGGCCCACGGCCCCTTTTGTCTTTTGGGCATCTCAAAATTTAAGAAGTCAAAAATCCAAACTCATCTTCTTTAAACCTGTACCTTCCTCCCTGGTCCCTTGTTTCAATAAACAGGACCAGCATCCTTCTAGCTGTCCAGGCCAGAAACCCGAGTCACTGACTCTTCTGGGTTCACCACACCATCAACCAAGTCCTACTGGGTCTGCCTGGGAGGCTCTCGCCCATACATTCACTTCTTCCCACCTCCACTGCCACTGCTTAGCTCACCCCACGGGCTCTTACCTAGATTCCTGGTCAGCCGATTACAACTTAATCTGTCTCCAGTTTTATTGCCTGCCCCTTCCACTTCCCAATCTCTATACCACCTGCAAACAGACTGATCTTTCTAATACTTGATCATGTAATTCTTCTGCCTGAAACTATCAACAGGTCTCCTCTGTCTTCGGGATAACATCTGAATTCCTTATAGGTCAGTGAGCCCCTGCTTACTTCTCCACCTCATCTCTCAACAACCGCCACCTAGCACCCTCTTTTCCAGCCATACCAAACATTTTACAGCCTCCCAAATACACGAGTGCCACTGTCCTCTGCACCACCCTCCACCTTCTTCTGGAAAACATCTACCCATCCTTTGGTTCCCAGCTTGATACCACCTGCAGAATCTCGCCTCCAGCCCCAGCCTATGATTAAGCTCCTCCTGTGTGCTACCTAAACTCACAGCAAGGTGCCTATCATCCAATAGGTAACTGCTTTTTCAATCTGTACCAACCAGATGCTATGACAGAAAGGACTAGGTCCTAATCATAATTTTACATTTACATAGTACGTAATCGGTGAGTGGCTGGAATTAATATTTCACTGAGATAAGAAAGCAAACCTTATAAAATGGGCTGTCTTTTCTGGGAATCCAGGCCAGGCTGTTAACTAACTTGTTAACAGATGACAGATACGGGCTAAAGGTACCACGCTGTCAGGGCATTTGCATCTTTGCAAGGTAGCCTGTCAGTCCATAGCTCAACTGATTCTGAAATCATTGGGAGGAGTCGGAGGGGGTGTGAACAAGTGACTAGGGCTGGTGGAGGGTGGGTGGAGGCCCATCATCTGACACCCCACCATCCTCGCTCTTGAACCCTAAACTTCAGCTTCTATGGGATATTTCCTCAACAAGTTTTGACTAAGAGGCTCCCCCTATGAATCTCAGGCCTTTCCCCTAATAGACGGAAGTATACGTATGAAATCTTGAAATCCTAATTCCAAAATGCTCCCTCACCAATGTAAAAAATAAAAAAATAAAAAGAAATGAAACTGAGAGGGACACTTAGACCAAGCAACTGAGCTCAAAATTTGATTGACTTGATACTGTAAAATTTAGCAAAAAATTTTACCTCATTTAAAAGTTTTTAGATGCTAACAAAAAATATAACACAATGATTTGTTAATCTCTGGCATAACGGATCAGTTTTAAAATACTAGAAAGTAAATTAAAAATTAATTGTATTGTACTTGGCTTGAATAAGTTTCTTTTGGCGCACAGGGAAATCCTAAGATTTGACTTCAAAGAGCTGTACTATTTTTGAGGCAATCTGGATTCCTTACACGTTAATTAAATTTCTGATAAAGCAGCTTATTCTGAATTGAGCATATTATACAAATAAATGTGAAACACCAACTGAAACAGAAGGGCAAAATTATTAAAAGCTGATTTGGTTGTATTCCCAAGAGGCCACTGGACTGAAGCTGAGTGACTTACATAAATACCTTTGGCATTTGTTGGATCCTGTTCCTAAACACAATGTTCATATTTCATCTATAATAAGAAAAGCATCTCAAAGATTTGCAAGGCACTAGTCTTGCAAGCGTCCAGTTTGGTGTCTTGAGTAAAGTGAGATTGGTAGAGTCAGCTTAATCCATGACGGAAAGTTGTGAGCTGGGTGCTCGGGCCGTCTGGCAGCTGCCGCTCCCAGGTGCTGCCCCGCTAGGTTAGCACGCGCACAGAACCCTGCCACTGGCCCCAAAACAGCTTCTCCGGGGCGAAGCCCAAGTTCCTATGGAGCACACGGGATGGAACTTGAACCCAATCACACCTTCGCCTTTCCGGAAAACAGTTCAGCAGGGTGGTTTCCATTACAACGAAGCTGTACTAAAAAGTAACTGCTGCCTTAAGGCTCCACATTGACTGAATCAGGAAAGTGTCCTATTTCACAGCTAAATGAGATGGAATCTGCCGAAATTTGTACTGTCTGGGGCAAGCTCAGATTTCTGCAGTTAAAACCAGGCCAACGTGTGTCCCCCAAGCCTAGGCTATCATCACCCTGGACTGTTTTTTCCCTCCAGCCTTCACAGCTGGTTTCCACCCAGCAGGTCTCTGCAGAATTGACTATTACCTCACGTGCCACTCACACCACTTACGGGCACCTTCTCCTCGCCCTCCCTGTTCAAAGTGGAGAGCCACGCTTACACGATTCAGGGTTTAAAAAGGAATGTTTCTAATGGCCCTAGAGCCTGGATACCTGTGTGGTCCTCCCATCATGGTGGCCCAAGACTGAGTTTCATTAAATCTGTATTGCTTGGACCTACCTGTGAATATTTAAAACTCAGGCTCACCTCAATGCCTCAGGGTTTCTGAATGGGCCTGGCCCTGGGAGGGCTGGAGGAAGAATTTTTTTTAAGAAAGATATTTAGAGATGAGATGGCCTAAGAACGTTTTATAAGGTGCTCATGATACAATGTGTTCCCATGTCATGCGTTAATGACCTGTTAAGCCATCATGTCATATGACGTCAGAGCTGAAGGAGAAGAGCAGGGCAAGGGCTTTCTCTGTGCTTCCCAGTTCGGCCTCTGGACTAGCATTATATAGCCAAGCTCTGCCCCCTGCTTAGGGGCAGGACAGGGCTGACGCCTAGGTTATCTTTGTGGTTTCAGCTGCTCTCTCCACACACCCAGAGAATTCTCAGTGACTGCTCGGCCCCTTAAGAAGTCCTGGGCCCCGTGATAGGAAGAAGCATGTCTTTCTTTCAACAGCCTGGAGAGGAACGTGAGGAAATTAGAGCGGGTGCCTCACTTGCTCCCATGGAAAATGGGCAACCTTTGGTTAAAAACGACAAACATGTATTTAAAACTCTGATGTGCAATACAGAAACCACAACACACGTAAAGGATAATGGTGACCGACGCTAACATATCCAAACAATATGACAATATATTGACAATATATTGAGTCCACACCGACTGAGGCTGGGAAAGGGGTGAGTCTGGACACACACGTCTGCACACAGGCGGTCAAGCCTGGTGGACTTAACTCCGTTCCTTTTTGCTTAGCCCTATTTCTGCTCCCCAAGCCTTCCTTCCCTTCCTGCTTCCATATTTACCTCCATCTCAGGCTGGCTTCTTGGTCTTCTATCAACCTTCACTTTTGGGAATGGTACTTGTAGGATCAACACATTTTCTAAAACATTAACTAGACGTAGGGATTTACAGGTTCAAGTCCCATGACACCCACTCTTTCACTCAACCCTTAAAACAACCCTCCCGTGAAGAAAAAGGCAAATATCAGTCCCTACACACAGAAGCTTTTCCGCACCTCAAGGCCTGAGTGTTTTAACCAAGCCTCTGGAATCTGCTCATAGGCTGGTGAGAGCAGGTGGAAAAGGCGACAGGCAGCAAAGGCAGATATGGAAGAACACAGGAGACACAACTGAAAAAAAATAACCAATGCTCTTCTCAGCCATAAATTCCCACGTTTCAGGTGATGTACCCCTCAAACTTCTTTACTTATTCAACAGCCTCTTCATTAAAATGACTTATGAGGCATTACAAGGAATCTACCTTCCTGATGAAAAATCACTTATGCTAGTAACAGTTGAAAATTAACCAGAGCCCCAGTAGAAGAAACAACAAAATTCATGGAAAAGGTAACCTAGAATTGTTTTTAAAGATGTGATATAGCCACTAATATTACAGAAAAGAAAGATAAAATATAAACTATAATATCGATTTTCAAAAGAGAAAGAGAAAACTTTTGTCCAACAGAATTTTAGAACCTCAAATGCCTTGCCCTTTACGATAACTTGGCAGATGGAGCTTCCTCCCAAAATTGGTGGTAGTAAGTTTAATTTGGATCCATAATGTGCACTGGCTCATGGTTGACTTTGCGCTTTAATAGGTGTGAATGCAGTCAAGTAATCTTGTGAGGGACTGTTCCACTGAATGTTACTGTTTGAGCTAAAGAAAAATGACCAAAAAGAAAAATGGCTGGACAAGAAAACCTTTCAAAAGGAAATAGACAGGGCTTCCCTGGTGGCGCAGTGGTTAAGAATCTGCCTGCCAATGCAGGGGACACGGGTTCGAGCCCTGGTCCAGGAAGATCCCACATGCCGCGGAGCAACTAAGCCCGTGCGCCACAGCTACTGAGCCTGCGGTCTAGAGCCCGCGAGCCACAACTACTGAGCCCACGAGCCACAACTACCGAGCCCGCATGCCACAACTACTGAGCCCGTGCACCTAGAGCCCGTGCTCCGCAACAGAAGCCACCGCAATGAGAAGCCTGCGCACCGCAACGAGGAGCAACCCCTGCTCACCGCAACAAGAGAAAGCCCGCACACAGCAACCAAAACCCAATGCAGCCAAAAATAAAAATAAATAAATAAATAAATAAATAAAAAGGAAATAGACAGCTGAATATTCAGCAAACTTAGATTTTTTTTAAAGACAATAAGCTCTTATGTTCTGCCTTATCACAAATTTTGGTGATGTCAAGTAGGATAGGCCAATGTTATTGTAGTTAGTAAAAGCTGACTTCCTGGAAATTTCTTATCGGACACTCACAGGTATCACTGGACCAGCTCATGAAGAATGGAATTATCACCTTGGCTTAACCAGAATCTGTTATTCCCTGGCTATGCTTTAGTTTTGACACTTTAATGATGTTGACCTAATTAGGGAAAAGGGCACCTCCAACACATACTTTTGCATTTTCTGCATGTCCTTGACTGTTGCCAGATTACAGGGTGATGAACTGTGAGAGCTAGGTTTCCTGCCGGAGAACTGCGGTTTAAAAACGTCTGGCAAAATGGAATTAGAAACACTGGCAGTGTACGTACCCAAAGTAGTGAGGATGTGATTCACTCATTCAACAAATATTTACTAGAGCTCTTATGAAAGTGCCCTGATCTAAACTAGCTGCTGGTAATACAAAAGTGAGCCCAGCTGCCTTCAGGGCCTGGCTCTCCAATCTAAGCTGGAGAAAGAGATATTACACAAACATACTGAAATACTATGACGATTTAGACTAACGGGGGGATTTGGACTGAGGGGGTGGGGTCGGAGGGGTAGGGGGTAGGGAAACCCTCTGTGAAGAAGAGGCTCTATGTCTAAACCAGAGTGGGGAGCAGCCCGAGGGGCTGGCCAGGGGAGCCGGGCCTGGGTACCAGCCAGAGGGAGGGATGAGCAAAGACTTCCCTGAAGGAAAGCTGTAGTGGCTGAGTCATTCTGGGCATGGAGGAAAGGGGGAGAGTGGCATGAAATTGTAATGTACCTTTTTAAAAGAGAAGGATGGGAAATATATTTTTCCTGTAGGATTAAAAAAAAAACCTGTCAGTTTAATATGTAAGCCCAAAGTCGGCAAACAGGGAATCCAATCTCTGGTTCTGCAAACGGACAGAGCAAGCTCACCAGATCCCTTGATGCTGAGGTCCTCCACGTGCTATCTGGCTGCTTCCATCCCCCTGTACAGCTACACCTGTGACAAGCACAGCAGGGCTGGGCAGGGGACATGACAGCACATTCCCTGTCTAGTGCTGCCGTTACCACCTGAAGTGGCACTAATGGTTGGCGAGAGGTTGGGAGCAGACAGCTCCACCCCACTGGCCAGCCCGACCCACCACTGACACTTCACAGTGGTCCTGGGGGATTCCCAGCCCACCACCCGACTAGCTGCAGTGAGGCTGGCCACAGAGCTAGTGAGTAAGGGTCACTATCCCATTCCCCTCTATCCTCCCTTCTTAGTTTTCTTTCTTCTAATCTAATAACAACGAAGCTAGTATAAACAAATACCTGTGGTTCTCAGATGCTTTAGGCCAGAGCTCTCCCATCCTTTTCACCACACCTCTTCCACCCTTTACCATAACTACTCCTTCTAAGGCCCAGGTTCTACAAAGCTCTTCCTCTGTCTACACCCCTCCCTAAATTATCTATTCATTTCCATGGAAGTGTGGTTCTCCAAGGGTCACTTAAATGCCTCAACCAAATGCCTCACCTTAAAATCCCTCCTTAAAATATTTTTCTCAAGGAACAGTCATTTGAACATCTCTCTTAAGGAATTATTGGAGACAAGAGTTAGTGGAGTAAAAAATGACCAAATGAGAAAAATGACCGAAATGACAGGGACAGTGGGGTGACCTTGGGCAGAACCTCAGTCTCTGCCTCTGAAAATGAGGCGCTTGAAATGTTCAGAGTTGCTCCCCTTTCTCTTGCACATTCCTTAAAAAACAAGGTGGAGACATTTTCTCAATTCCATGTGGTGATTTTTACCCTCAGGGCCAAGACAAGAGGAGAACAAAACATTTTTTAAAAAATCTTATAAGCATAAAATCATATAAACTTTTGGAATTAGAAGAGACACCTAAAGAAAGGTTATAGGAGCTGGCAAATTATTAGCATCCCTTTAAAGTTTTAACTCTTTTTTTTTTTTTCTTTAATTTTTATAAAGTTTTAACTCTTTAAGTGCTAGCCTGCTAGGAAACTTTCAGTGACTACTGATTCTATTGCATTATTTCTACCATCTACTACCTCTTCTCTGTCATCCTCGTATTCCCTGATCTATAAGAATTAAACAGGGGTCCATTAATAAGCCTTCAGAAATAAGCCTCCTGTGTTTACTGGGAAGATACACCACTCCGTCTTCAATGAAGTAAAGGAAAGATCCACAGATCTACCATGTTTTCCTGAATCTTTGGGCCGAAGATGGTTAGTTCCATGTCTCCTGATTTCCCTGAGGAGCCATTTGCAGAGAATGTAATTATTTTCCCTCAAAGCTAGGCTTTGTTTCCAGATAAAATAAGGTGATGGTACAAAAGCGGATCCATTTCCCTGGGATTTCAGAAACAAACAAAAATCTCTGTAGCATAAAAAATAACAGTGATACAATAATAATTAACACTATCAGGGAGGCAATCTGAAGCGGTCAATAACTATTAACAGATCATCTCCCTTTGTTGCTAATGTTGAACTAGTGATTTCAACAGTGGCCGCTGCTAGGAGTCTTACTTTCTAGTTCTTATTCTGCCATCACTGGGGCAGGGGAAGGGGAAGAGTGTCTTTACGTTCTTAAACTTTTGATATTTTTAAAAGCAAAAACCATTAATAACAACTGCTAGAAGGGCCAGGAAGCACTGAGCAAGTTGCAAAACTCTGTATCTAAAGTAGTCATTAAAGCAAGGCATCTGGAAAGAGACGGAACCGCAATGTGCCTTCGACATTGTTTGAGGGCGGAAACTTTCAGAAGAGTGCAGGTACATTTCTGACTCATTCTATTGGGCTTAATCATTTTCCACCTTTGATTCTGGCAGTTGTAGAACCTATGTGGTGATGTCACCAAAGGACTGACAAACATATTATTTCATATTCCACTGTTGCGAAGGACCCGGGCAGAACCACCCATCCTGTGCGTACGTACCTTGAATTTGCTATTTCCACTTTGGTTCTCGCCATGGCGGCTGCCCTTTGCGCGCCTTCGATCGCTCTGTCCACCTTCTCCCTAGTTTTTGTATTTCTTATTGGTATAAGCTGCTTCCTTATTCCCCGGACCAGAATATTATTTTTGTATTTTCCCTCTTCCTTGGAGCCGTCGGGAAACACGGTGCAGCCGTACCCGTGCCTCTTGTTATTTGCCCACTCGCCTTCATACTTCATGCCGTTGGAGCGCTCGCTGATGCCGAAGCCAGTGCGCTTGTCGTTCTTCCACTCGCCCATGTAGGTTTCCGTGGTGGTGGCGTCCACGTGGTCTTCCACCGGGCAGAAATCACAATCTACGTCGCCGAAGCTGATGGTAGAGTTGGCGTCGCTGGAGCTGATTCGGCTCATGGCCGCGTCGCTGCGGACCGAGCTGCGCTTGCTGGAGATGGAGGACTTGGATTCGGACTTGCGCAGTTTCATGCTTCCCAAGAGGGAGCCCCGGCGGAAGAGGCCGCCCTTCTTCTTGCCCGCGAGCTCGGCGTCGGCATGGAAGTTGAGTACGAAGCCCCCGCGGCTGCCGGCCGGGCTGTCAGCGGCGGCCGCGGCGTCGTGGAGCACGCTGCCGTTGCTCTGCTCGCTGCGCAGCGAGGCCAGCGACGTGCGCAGCGGCGAGCGGATCACCGTGGCCATGCCGTAGGGCACGCTCTGGCGCACGCCGTAGCCGTGCCGCATGCCGCCGGCCCACTGGCCCTGGTAGGTACCTTCGAGAGACCGCAAGAGAGCACAGCGTGAGTCTGGGGCCGAGAGGGCGCTGGCGCCTGCGAGCGCGGGGCGCGCACGGCGGGAGCCCTGCGCGCAGGCCCGGCGGCCCAAGGTCCAATCCCGCACATTGCCAAGTCAACTCTTAGGGATGCTTTTAAAATTCCATTTGTGAATCCCGTCCCTGAGATGTTGTGTCTAGACCTTTTCTGTAATTGTATATAGGCTTTTTGTATACAGCTGTGGTGGCTAAAAAGCGTGCACTGTTTACCTTTTGGAAAACTGAGATAAGGCCAGAGGAAAACTTCCACACTTAACATTATGGAATTCATCTCAGAGCAAAGGTGTGCTTGACAGTGTCCACTAAAACTTTGTTGACACCAGATCACTTTGTCAATGAATATTATGCCTTCTCAGGAATAGGATAATCTCTAATCGAAAGCATTTGTTTTCAGTAAGTTTTTCTATTACATAAATTAGCAAAGACGTTTAAAAATTAATCTGGAGCAGCTTTTTAAATAACCTTAGGAGGAACTGAATGTTAAGATTAGGGAACTTCGAATTTTCTCTTCTACATCAAGTTCATTTCCTTTTAATTAAAGGAAAATTTTAAATTAAAATATCCCCCAAAAGAAGCTATGTAGAAATTTTAAGATGTAATTACTTCTTTATTATTCCTAACTCACAATACCACAGAAGATCAATCATGATAACAGTCTGTCTTGACTTCTTTCAGTTTCTGATTATACAGAGCTACCTTGCCATTTTATATTGCCGTGAAAAGATTTCTATTGCATGGCATACATTTATTTTTAAAATACCGAGAAGTGCTGCTCATAGTTTTATATCACTGTGTTAACAAGGGCTGATTATTGCACTTAAAAGTTAAAGCCATAATGACTCCAAAGTCAAAAGTTCTGACTAATTTCAAGACTACCATCTCTTTCTGTTCATTCTGATATATTTTTGGTATATAAATAGACAGTAGCAGGGCGACAATGAAATATGAAGTGGGTCTGGTACTGTGAATGTCATATTCTGGGTAGGTCTTAACATCTATAACCTGACACCTAAGAACTTCTGAGGAGGTGGGCATAAACCCCAAAGGATAAGATAGTCAAATAGAACATTTCAGATCAAGAAGCTTTCTACTGAATATTAGCCATCTCCAAACAAGAAAGGAAACTAAATTATTTCCTTAATAATTATTTCTCTAACAGGGAAGGAAATTGAATTATTAGGAAATTGCAACTGACTTGCCCTTTTCCTGATAAAATTTTAAGTTCTAAGATAAAAGTTACACAACCTGACTTACATGCACTAAAACTACCTTATTTTTAAATACTTTGTTTAAATAAACAAGGAATGCTATAATTGTATCCTTCTAACTTTTCTACATAATGACAAGTTAATTTTGCTAGAACAACTTCCAACATACTGTTTAATATCAAGAAGTATTTACACTTTTAAAATGCAGCCATACGGTCTTAGGAATTCCTAACACTGAGGGGAAATTAACAGCTAGTTTCCTTAAACTGCTATCTCCAAAAAGTATTTAGAATTTCCAACGACGTATTGCTTGAAAAATCTAAGTGGTTTAAGGCAACAGCAATAATTAGAAAGTTTAGGTTGTTGCTTAACTGTCGAGTTGAGAAGCAGAACAATGACATTGGCTATATTCCCATCCTATTCTGTTGAGGAACAGTATATGGAAGAATTCCTCCACAGAATTGCTAGAAACCAATTTACAGTCAAAGTGTTAGTGGCTCATCTGAAATTTAAAACAGGTTTAGTTTAGTCAATGAACCTAGAAAATAAAAGGGCCTCTAGTTCTTTATGAAGCAGGTGGTTTCCACCTGCTCCCTGCTGCTCAAATAAAGTTCTAATTAGGTCCTCGCAATCCCTTAAATATAGATGCATAGTTCACAAGTTTAAAAATTATTTTCATGGGTTTGAAGTTATGTTCTATGATTCTGTACCTGGGAGCTGATTTTCTAGATGCAGCCATTTTCACTAAATAAGCTTGTAGTGGAAGGCGTCCAGTTCAGAAAGAATTCCAGTCAAATTTAGACTTTATTATGCCAAACTTAAATCTACATGCTATGAATGGGTACGTGCATGTGCAAGTATGCATATAATTAACAAAACAATGTGTCTTCCTAGATATTTTCAATAGTTTCATGACAGGTGAAAAAAGGAACCACAGCAGGATCAGAATTTGCACCAAATATTCTGGGCACCTAGACTTGGATTTCATGAGTATGGTACTAAATTATTCTTAATATTCAGGGGGTTTCTATTTCAGTAACACTTCACACACAAATCACTAATAAAATAAACCGAGTGATACTTGTCAATGGAATTATGACTTCCTTCCTCTAGTTTAATGTCACCACAAAATACATGGGATCAGATTTTCCCTAGGTCTGAAAGGGTAGCTAGGGATGGACTTGTGGTGCAGAGGCAAAAAGTAAAAAATAGGGGAAGTGATATGTCCTGTTTTGGCCAAAATCTTTGTATGAAATAAATTGTAGCAATGCACTTCCATTTAGACCCCCATTTTATGATTCAGGACTTTCTAATTAACTGATTGGCATATGAAAGAAAGAAACAGAGTAGGAATTCAATAGTGATTTTTAAGAGTTTTTTCTCCCGTTTCTAATTGGTAGCATATTAGATTTTGTTTTTGGTAGAAAAAGAAAACCACAGTCCTACAGTGATGCCAAATTTTGAGGTTTTTAAAAAATTCTTTTAAAAGTTAGTCTTAAAACAAGATGCTGATTATCCACAGTCATCCTAGACACTTATTTGAGCTTCTAGAACACATACATAGAGGACCTTTACTGTGCTACATATATATTTTGATTGCTAGGTATAGTGAATACTCTAAACCAAGAGATTTTGTTTAATTAGTAGTAACTTTAAAAGAAGACTCATTTATTTTTAGCCTTCCAAATACTGAAGTAAAAGAAATATCCATGGCCTTCTTGAAAGGTTATAAAATAATGCACACATGTGAAAGCTAAGTTTTGTATTCCAACTTTCGAGCATGAAATTTACTTATATTGTAGACCTGGGGCCTCCAATAAAATCCAATCACAAGCTAACATGTTTGTAAGGCTGTCAACCAAGGCACTCTATGCGCATTCAGAACATTTAAGGGCCCTAATTAACTACTGTGGAACTTGAAACTCATGCAGCCCATATACAAGTATTAGAGAAAGTCCCCCCCCCCTCCTTTTAATCCATGAGAACCATATTCTTCATTTATACTGTAGGATGAAAAGATGTCCTTTTTAGCAAATCCTACCATTCTGCCGTTTTGCATTTGAAACACGGCCCAACTGTTCTGAGTAAGTGAAGTGTACAAATTGTATAAGCTTTTATATAAGCAGTGGCCTGACTGGGGTTGCCGTGCGCTGGAGAAACTTTTAACTGGATCCCTTTAATACCCTCCAACTCTGAGCTGCAGAATTCTGAAATGTGACCTTGCTTCCTAAAACCCTCTTCAATTAACTGATTATGTTTATTATAAGAAAATGTATTTTGCCAAAGCATAAGACATTCATGCTTCTCAGTTTAGTACAAAAGGGAATTCATCAGATTTTGATACCTGTTTCAATAATATATGTTTCCTGGTTAGAAAAAAAAAGGGGGGGGGAACTCTGCCCTCCTATATACAAAATTTCTTTTGCAAATATTGTCTAAATATTAAAACAAGGTGAATTTTGCTCACAGCCAGCAAACCATTTCGGTCACACACCTTAGTGCAAATCGGCGATTCCGTACTGCCATTCTCAAGAGTAAAGTAGCTGTTAACTTAGCAACTATACCTTTCAATTGTATTTTTTAAAACGTAGACTCCATTGTTCATTTCTAAAGTGTTTTCCTCATAATTTGTCCAGATATCTGCAGCTCAACAATGAGTACCTTCTTTTGATGGAAAACCAATACTTCACGAAACCGAATGAAAAACAGAAAGAAAACCCCACATCCTCCGAATCCCACCTGCATCAGGTGGCCTCTCCACTCCCATAACTAGGATGTTTCCAAAATCACCTCAGATAAGGAACAATTCCCCAACATCCTAGTTAATGGGGTTCTGGCTTCTATCTTTAGGCTACTAGAGGACCAGAAGCGAAATACGACTCCACGTGAAACCAATCCCAGGAGCGGTCCGCAGCGACCGCCAGCCTCACAAGCCCAGGACGTTCGCTCTCACTCCACGGGAGTGGCGATTTCAAACCCGCCCGGGAGAGGGAGGGATCAGGAACGTAATGTGACGGGCTCAAGTGACAGCGTCCCCCTCTCCAGCCCAACCCTCCCGGGCGCGCTCCCTCCCGGTGGCAGCGCGGCGCCGGCCAGGTATATTCACGCCTTGCTCCCCCGGGTGTGCACACACCGCCCGCTCCAAGAACCGGGTCAGATGCAACCCTTGCGCACCAGTCGCGTCCCACTGCACCCTCCCGGGAAGGGCGGGCGCGGGAAGAGGGTGGGAGGCTTCCCCAGGTGTTTTGGCGGGTTTCCGGACACGTGCGCCTCGCGTCCTCCCCGCTTCCCCGCAGTCTGGGCAAAGCCCACCGCACTAGCTCGCGGAGCAGCCGAGCCGCCAGCGACGCCGCTCACCTCCGTCCCCGTAGGTCTCCACGCCGTACCCGTCCTGCAGCCCGTTACTCCAGGTACCCTCGTAGCGAGCGGGGGTGCACAGGCTCTGCCGAACCCCGTAGCGCCCCTTGAAGCCATGTGACCACTCCCCCCGGTACATCCACTTGCCCTTCGTCTCCACCCCCAGCCCGTGCCGCTTGCCCTGCGCCCAGTAGCCCTGGTAGGTGTTGCCGCTGGGCCAGGTGTAGCCTCCGACCACCTCGAAGCCGTGCGACCAGGAGCCCGAGTACTCGCCCTGGCCCTTGGGCCCCGTGCAGATGCCATGCCCGTGCGCCTTGCCCTCCTCCCAGCCGCCGCAGTAGGTGCCGCCATCGTCGAAGTCGAACCTTCCGCCCGTCATTCGGGGGGCAGCCCCGGCGCGCTCCCCGCGGGGGCACGGACGCGGGCAGAGCTGGGCACGGCAGGGTGTAGCTCGGGGGTGGAGGCCCGGCGGGCGAGCTCACGACAGCGCCCCGGGCAGCTCGCGCCGCCGCTCGGCTCCAGTCCGACGCCGCCTCCGTCCTCCCCTCTTCTCTCGCCGCTGCTGCTGCCGCCGCCGCCACCGCCACCGCCGCCTTCCTCCTTCTCCTCCTCCTCCTTCGCCGCCGCCGCCGCCCTGGCCAGCGCCGCGCGCGAGAGGACAGCCCGGGCTCCGGAACGGACCTTCAGCTGCTCCCGCCCGCCCACGTGAGCCGGGCACCGCCCCGCGCCCGCCCCTCGTCCCCTCCCCAGGCGCCGTAGGCCCGGCCCCGCGGCGCTCCCGCACCGCCCCACCCCCCCCGCCCCGGGCCCTGCCCCCAGACCCGGGAGCCGCCGCTTCCCCGGCGGGCGGGCTGGCTCGGGATCGGTCGGCGCGCGTGTGTTCGCGCAGCGGGATGTGGGTGGGAGGGCGATTGTGCCCAGGGCCGCGCGCGAGTCCCCGCCTGCCTGGAGGCGGAGGCGAGGCCGCGTGTGTGGAGGCAGCTCGCGGGCGGCGGAGGCCCCGGTGTTTGTGTTTGGGGTTTATCAGTGTGGTGAAGCGCCCATAAGTGCGGCCACGTGTGTGTTGAGGGAAAACTCATATGCGTGTTTGTCTGCACTGCATGGGGTTCGTAGTTGCATTTCTTCGGCCTTCCAATTTGTGTACTGTTGCGTTTGTCATGCTCAGCTGTCACCGTGAATTAACATCCCCCAGATATATGTATGCATGTGAGATAAGTCTGCCACAGCCTAGATAAAATTGTGCAGAATGTTCTTTTACACCTACCCATTTCGAAGCACATGTGTTTGCATTTATTTAATGAATATACAGGGGGAGAGCAATGCAGTTTGAAAAAGCACAGAATAAACTGGTGAGTTTTTTTGTTTGTAATAATAAAGAGGGGGTTTTTAACCTGTCTTTGCAGGGATGTAGGGCATTTGCTTCTACCTCAGAGCCTGTTCCCTCTAATGCCTCATTTATTGTTCTAACAACCCTAGAAATTCTTCAGCCCGGAGCTGTGTACCCAACGGGCAGACGGCTCAGTCTGTGTATGTTGTATAAGTGTCTGGAATGTACACCTGGTACCTCTCCACTGGCATCCACAGTTTAAGAAAGTAAATAGAAGCTTTCAAGGAGGAATATGGTAAGTAAAACACTGCTCTAAACTTACAGAGTCCCTGACCTACAAAACTGGAGACAGGTGTCAGCTGATCTACTTTCCAGCTGCAACACTGCTTTGTTGAATTCACTTTAGACAACTCTTTTAAACTTTTAAACCTCTATTTCACCATCTTCCAAATGGGAATGGCAAGATTCATCTTTCACTTTCTATGTTAGATAATAACTGAATATACTGTGGGTGCAGTGTAAAGCCAAACATCAGAGATTTGTTAATAGGCAAGTTGCTAAGTCAGTATTGCCTCTGGGGAAAGCAGGCACTGGTTTCAACCTCACCCTTAAAATACCCATGGGAGACACTTACTTCTCCGTGGTTCATAGCCAGGGGTCTTCGGTTAGCCTCTCAAGGACACTGCTTTGCAGAGTATTCATGGTATTCCTTAGGCTGAGAGGCTTTTGGATGACATAGTGAGCACCAGAGGCTGCCAAAGGTTCTCTCACTAGGTTTTGATAGTCAGATAAAAATATAAGGACAGGTGTCAGGGAAGGCAGCAGGGAAAAAGGAGAGTAAACTGCACAGAAAAGGAACTGAAACTGACCTTGATTGGTTCTAGCTCAGGACTGGAGCTGGCCTTTCCTGCTTATCTGGCTGAAATACTGAAAGAAAAATCTCAGTTTACACAGAACCAAATCACCAAAGAGAATTAGAAACCCTTATCCATGGCGCTGCCTGCAGAGTTGCCAGGAATAGTGCTTACCCTAGTGGCCTGAAATAATTATGCACCTTGCTCAGCATCTTGTCCTGGGCTGGGGATTGATTTAGGCCACTGGGAAAACGAGGGCCCAGGATTTTGCAGCTGAGCCATAATTCCATTTTTCTGGATCAGGAACTAGTGTAGACAGTCACATTTCCATCTGTTCTGGGGTTCTTTTTGATATGCGAAACTGTATGATTGCTCAGGCCAACATATTTTTTTCTCATTTTGAACTGGATTTCTTCATAGAGTAACCTTTGTTTCTTTGCCTTTTTATTTTTGACACACCCATGTGTGTTAGGATCTACATATATGAACATTTAAGGGCTAAACTTGTGTTTGCAAGCATGGTGGAAACATTTAATGCTTTTTCACTTTTCCTAATTAGCTCTCAGGCAAATGATGGACTTTCTGAAGTACACAGCACAGAGTAAGTACGTTTCTGGATCTATAATGGATGTGTAGTCCATCTACGGTAGATGGACAAAGGGCGTTGGTGCGAACACATCTGGGAAGAATATGGAGATTTGGGGACAGTAAATGATATGCCCATTTATCCCTTAATCTTTTCCTCTTGCTATCCCTAATAGGTGTCTTCCTTGGAAGGACCCTTCATTAAAAGAAAGAATCCACCACCAGGTGTCTGCTATTAAATTTCAATTAATCAGTCCTAACCCGACTCTGCCACTGACTCTCTTCACGGGGGAAAATTAGTATTGAATTTTTGGTAGTTCACTGAGAGATTTTTGGCAAAAAATCATACATACAAAGCATATAACCCATGCTTCCATTTACCTGCTGTCATCCCGGTGGAATGTTTCCCCAGTCTGACTGATGTGTTCGTTAACGTCAGTGTTCAGGTTCAATGGTAGTGGTTGGAGAAGACAAGGGAATGAGAACCAGGAAGAGGAAGAGGTGCTGAGAACGGTGGCACAGCACGTAAGAGGTAGAGGAATAACGCTTCAGTTTACTAGTTGGGGTTACTAATGTCCTTATTTTCCCTCTCACTCTGAACCTTTGCCCTGGATAAAGGGGGAGTTGAATTTCGCTTTAGGTGGAGATTAGTAAGAAGAGAATATGAATGTTGGTTTGACAGGTGGGGTGGGGGAGGCCATTAAAGCCCAGGGGCCAGCAGCCACGCTAGCGCTTGGTTTTTCTCCACTGTTCAAAACGCGGCGCTTGTAGATTTCCATTCTAGAGAATTTTGTAACAAAAAGTAAGCCATTTGAGTGTGAATGTCTAGTAACAACATGTTGGTGAGGATGTTTTGCTTAGAATTTGATCTTTTTTTAATAGAAGATGTGTTTAAAATTTTATTGGTGATTTCATTTTATTTACATATTAGAATTAGTTACTGAGAAGTTTTAATAAAACTACAAATGACAGAAAGCTAATCTGGAGGTGTATGCTGTCCAAAGTGTGTTTATTGATTCAAAGTGTGTAAAAAAGCAAGTAGAATTTAATTACTTGATTTATTATATAAGTCAAAATGAGTTTTACTACTGTTATATATAGGACGGATAAACAAGAAAGTCCTACTGTATAGCACAGGGAACTATATCAATATCCTATGACAAACCATAATGGAAAAGAATATGAAAAAGCATATATATGTATAACTGAATCACTTTGCTGTACAGCAGAAATTGACACAAATTGTAAATCAACTATACTTCAGTAAAATTTCAGAGTATTATTAGCATATTTGTGATTAAAGATACATAAAAATTTTAAAAACTTGCCCACAATAAATAAAAAAGTTAAGAAATATGGCCATAAGGTTTGCAGATACCATGAAGTCAGAAGAGGAAGCGACTTCGAAATTAATGATCTTCACTACTTTGAAGGAAATTACGGTATGCCAGATTACGTGGTAAGTTCTTTACATTCATTAATTCATTCAAATCTCATAATAACCCATGTGAGTAGTACTAGTGTTATAACCATTTTACAGAAGAAGAAAATAAGCCTTAAAACAGTTATGTGGGCTTCCCTTGTGGTGCAGTGGTTGAGAATCCGCCTGCCAATGCAGGGGACACGGGTTCGAGCCCTGGTCTGGGAAGATCCCACATGCCGCAGAGCAACTGGGCCCGTGAGCCACAACTACTGAGCCTGCGCGTCTGGAGCCTGTGCTCCGCAACAAGAGAGGCCGCGACAGTGAGAGGCCCGCGCACCGCGATGAAGAGTGGCCCCCGCTCGCCGCAACTAGAGAAAGCCCTCGCACAGAAACGAAGACCCAACACAGCCAAAAATAAATAAATAAATAAATTTTTAAAAAAACAAAAAAACAAAACAGTTATGTGCCCAAGATCATTCGAGGTAGAAATGGTTGAGCTGGAATTTAAACCAAGTCTGTCTGATGCTCTTTATTACCACTCTTTATTAGAGTGAGGGTAAGAACTTCCAAATGGAGGAAGGAAGCAGGCTGGGTGGAGAGCAAGAAGGGGTGGTGAAGATGACTTTATTTATTTTTTAGAATAGCTGCCCAGATGGCGGTGATGCTACTGGCCAGAATGAAAGAAATGGAGGAAGAAGAGTAAATTATAGAGGTTGGGAAGATAGGTTCATATAGGAAAAGATGATCCAGAAATACATCTCAGAGATGTTCAATAGGCAGTTGGTAATGCAGGTCAAGAACTAAAAATAAATTAGTTGATAAGTAAATATAGTTGTCCTCAGTATCTGTGGAAGATCGGTTCCAGGACTGCCCCTCCCAATACCAAAACCCACGATGTTCAAGTCCCTTATAGAAAATGGCAGAGTATTGGTACCTAACCTATGTACATCTTCCCATATTCTTTCAATCCGATCTAGATTTACCTATAATAACTAATATAATGCAAATGCTATGTAAATAGTTGCCAGCAAGTGGCAAGTTCAAGCTTTGTTTTTTGAAACTTTCTGGAATTCTTTTTTTTTTTTCAAATACTTTCAATCTGTGGTTGGTTGAATCTGTGGATGTTGAATCTGATGCAGCATAAGGAAGGCCAACTGTAATCCCTGAATTTCTCTTCTGACAGCTCTCTTTCAGTAGCCCTTCCCTTTGAGACTTGTACCATTCACGCTGGCCCACTCTTTAGGAAGCCAGCAACTTGCTCTGTGCTGTATTTTTCAGAAAATCCATCTTCTCTAGGTCACTCCCCTTGTTTATATAGGACCAAAGGCTGAGCTGCTCTCCCCCTACCTGCTGTTGCCTGCCATTGTCCCAAGCAGCCTCATCCTGGCCTCACCATCTGTCGTCTTTCTCAGCATCATGGCCTTTATCTTAAAGTCCTCAGACATAGCGTGGCCCTTACTGTGACCCATACGTAGGCCACCACTGAAAACTAGAACTTGACAATCTCTCTCTTTGACAACACTCGCTGGTCTTTCCCATTCACTGAACAAGCCATGGACTCTTAGCCAAGTCTCCACTCCTTTGATGCCCTTCATGTCCTCCTGGCCCTTCCCTATCCTGCCTGAAGGCCCTAATGCGTCCTTTCCTCAGCACTGTCCTTTCTATAGTGACCTCCTAGTTCATCTGCCTGCCCAGCCCCCAAGCCTAAGCCACAGTTTCTCATCCCCTGCTCCTAGGAAGCCCCTTCTGGAGAGAATCACATTTACCAATTGCCATTGCAAATCATGGGTGTCAAGCCTCAGGCTAACCCCTCCACACTGCATGGCCGATCTCTTCCCAGGCAACTTCCAGAAGCCCATCATCATCCCTGAGCCCCTCTTTCTTTCCTACTTGTCTTCTCCCTCATGGAGGAAAAGAGCTAACCCCTGGGAACACCTTCCTTCTCTTCAGATTGGTTCTCATTTTCTTCCTCTCTTCATGACCTCATCCCAGAGGAAAAGATGTACCTTTTCCTCTCCACGTTCTGGGTCAACGCCTTCTCTCTTGGATATATTTTAATTTCTTTTCTTCCCTCCAACAGAGGTGCTCATGTGTCCTCTATGTTAAAACAGCCTTCATTTCCTGGTCCCGCTTTCACCTCAAGCTCCTGTCTGTTCTGGAAACTGCAGACTTCCCTGAATGAGTAGGTTATGTTCAAGTCTTTCCTCCCCACCTCTCATTCTCACGCCACTCGATTTGGGTTCTATCCTCACCAGTCTAGTGAAGCTTGTTTAGCCATTAGGGACCTCCTAGTTGACAGATACAATGGCATCTCTTCAATTCCTATCCTGCTAGGAGTGGCAGCTGCGAGTTTGATATTTGTGAACACTTAACCTCCCTCAGCTTCTGTAAAACCCATATCTCTCGGCTTATCTCTTCTCTCCCTCTTCCTCTCCTACCACTTTAGCTGTCTCACTCCCTGTGTATTTTTCTTCTTATCCCTTTCTAATCTCCTTAGGCTATCTTTTGTGTCCAAAACATTAGCTTCAGCGTAGCCAAATATCGTGTAATTACTGGATACTTGTTGGCTTATTTTATACAACTAGGCAATCCTGCCCTAGGCCCCAAGAGTCTAATTTAGAAATAGTCTAATTCTGATATAAAAACACCAGCTGAGCCTTGTTTAAGTCTCAAGGGCAGTTCTTTGGTTTCTTCCCATGACTTGTCCCTTGTGGCTCTCTGCCTGCTCTTTTTAATGAGCGGAGGTCCACTAGACTTAGCATATGTGTCCAATGATGAGGCTCACAGGGAGTTTCAGAAAAGTTCTAACAGTGAAAAATGTAAATGACAGGTTAAAGGGAGACTTAAAAGAGATAGTAAGCTTGAAGACACAGAGTAGATTGTTTCAGGTACTAGGTCTGTGCATTGAAGACCTAGTACCTGAAGCAAACCATAAAATGTATTTCTATGTGTGTGTATATATGTGTGTGTGTGTGTGTGTATGTATATCTATGCACTTGTATATATGATTACTTGGTTAGGTTTGGAGACAGAGAAGTAGCTCAGACCTTGCTCTTAAGGGTATAAAACATAACTAAAGAGGCAGGAGATAAAAATGAAAAATAATAAAAGTGCAAGGGAGACAACTATAAGCAAACAAGCACCAAGTGTGATAAGGGTTCAGAGGATAGAGTAGTTTTGTGGGCTGCTATAGTTGAAACGATTCTCAGGAATCATGGACATACTGTTTAGCTTTGTGGATAATGTAGAAGGGGCATCCTTCCAGATATCTCTAAAGGGATGGTCTTCTTAAGAGACACTGTACAGAGGGAAGGAATGAGGGGAATCCATGACTGTGATTGGGAGAATAGAGGAGACCTCCTGGAAAAGAGGTCCCTGGAATTGAAGGAGAAAAGAGGATGAGTTCATCTCTCTCATGCAACAGTGAAAATCATAATGCTTTATTCTGAAAATATGGATGAAAGGCAACTCAGAATTTGAAATAACACAAATTGGGGGTGGGGGCAAGGGACTATAAAAACATACTTGAGAGTGTTGCTATTAAGGTGGTAAAAGTTGTGAAAATTGATCGGATAACCATTTCCTAAAGAGGTTGAATAGAGAAGGGCAGTACATCAACATCCATTCATGATAAAGACTCTTTCCAAAGTGCGTATAGAGGGAACATATCTCAACGTAATAAAAGCTATTTATAACAAACCCACAGCCAACATAATACTCAATGGTGAAAAGTTGAAAACCTTCCCACTAAAATCTGGAACAAGACAAGGATGCCCACTCTCACCACCTCTATTCGACATAGTATTAAAAGTCCTAGCCACAGCAATCAGATGATAAAAAGAAATTAAATGTACCTGAATTGGAAGGGAAGGAGTAAAATTGTCATATGCAGAATACATGACACTATACATAGAAAACCGTAAAGACTCCACACAAAAACTACTAGAAGTAATAAATGAATTCAGCAAGGTAGCAGCATACAAGATAAACATACAGAAATTGGTTGCATTTCCTTACACTAACAATGAAATATCAGAAAGGGAAAGTAAAAAAAAAAAAATCTCTTTTAGAATTGCATCAAAAAAATAAAATACTTAGGAATAAACCTGACCAAGGAGGTGAAAGACATATATGCTGAGAACTAGAAAACATTGATAAAGGAAATTGAAGATGATTTAAAGAAATGGAAGGATATCACATGCTCTTGGATTGGAAGAATTAATATTGTTAAAATGGCCTTACTACCCAAAGCAATCTACAGATTTAATGTGATCCCAATCAAATTACCCATGACATTTCTCACAGAACTAGAACAAATAATCCTAAAATTTATATGGAATCACAAAAGACTCAGCCAAATTGCCCAAGAATTGCCAAAGCAGTCCTGAGGAAAAAGAGCAAAGCTGGAGGCATTACACTCTGAGACATCAGAAAATAATACCACAAAGCTACAGTAGTCAAAACAGCATGGTATTGGCACAAAAACAGACATATGGATCAATGGACCAGAATAGAGAGCCCAGAAATAAACCCATACACCTAAGGTCAATTAATCTTTGACAAAGGAAGCAAGAATATACAATGGAGAAAAGACAGTCTCTTCAGCAAGTGGTACTGGGAAAACTGGACAGCTACATGTAAATCAATGAAGTTAGAACACTCCCTCACACCGTACACAAAAATAAACTCAAAATGGCTTAAAGACTTAAATATAAGACAAGGACACCATAAAACTTCTAGAAGAGAACATAGGCAAAAGATTCTCTGACATAAGTTGTAGCAATGTTTTCTTAGGTCAGTTTCCTAAGGTAGCAATAGAAATAAAAGCAAAAATAAACAGATGGGACCTAATCAAACTTAAAAGCTTTTGCACAGCAAAGGAAACCATAAACAAAGTGAAAAGACAGCCTATGGACTGGGAGAAAGTCTTTGCAAACGATGCGACCAACAAGGGCTTAGTTTCCAAAATATACAAATTGTTCATATAACTCAATAACAAAAACCCAAACAGCCCAGTCAAAATATGGGCAGAAGATCTAAATAGACGTTTCTTGAAAGAGGGCATACAGATGGCCGATAGACACATGAAAAGATGCTCCACATAGCTAATTATTAGAGAAATGCAAATCAAAAACACAATGAGGTATCACCTCACACTGGTCAGAATGGCCGTCATTAAAAAGTCCACAAATGATAAAAATGCTGGAGAGGGTGTAGAGAAAAAGGAACCCTCCTACACTGTTGGTGGGAATGTAAATTGGTATAGCCACTATGGAGCACAGTATGGAGGTTCCTTAAAAGACTAAAAGTAGAACTACCATATGACCCAGCAATCCCACTACTGGACGTATACCCTGGGCATATATCCAGACAAAACTAAAATTCAAAAAGATACATGCACCCCAATGTTCATAGCAGCACTATTTACAATAGCCAAGACATGGAAGCAACCTAAATGTCCATTGACAGGTGAATGGATAAGGAAGATGTGGTACATATATACAATGGAATATTACTCAGCCATAAAAAAGAATGAAATAATGCCATTTGCAGCAACATGGATGGACCTACAGATTATCATACTGAGTGAAGTAAGTCAAACAGAGAAAGACAAATATCATATATCACTTATATGTGGAATCTAAAATATGATGCAAATGGACTTATTTACAAAACGGAAACACTCACAGACATAGAAACAAACTTCCCTAAGGGGAAAGGGGGGGAGGGGTAAGTTAGGAGATTGGATTAACATATACATACTACTATATATAAAATAGATAAACAACAAGGTCCTACTGCAAAGCACAGGAAAATATATTTAATATCTTGAAATAACATATAATTAAAAAGAGTATGAAAAAGTATACATATATATGTATAACTGAATCACTTTGCTGTACACCAGAATCTAACACAACATTGTAAATCAACTATACCTCAATAAAAAATGTTTTTTTAACCAAGAAGGGAGGTGCACAATATTGCTGAAAGCACAACTAAGGAGTAAGTGGTTGCCAAGTGACTGATAGCTGAAGGAGAGAAAAAAACAAATCCATTATTAGGCAGTAAAGAAACGCAAATTATAACTGGGGAATGAATGGTACCAAGAGCTCTGGAATGGGATTTGAAACAATGGTCAATAATAGGAAAGGCTTCCCTCTAACTGAGCGACATTGGGGACTGTTGTGTCCTTGCCAAGTGCTGCAGTCCCCATCCACATATCACCTCAGCACACACACCTTAGAGCCCTGGTGGATTCTTCAGATACTGACTGCATTCCGAATACAGCTTAAATTCCTCTTCCTTTCCTTAAACACACTCTAGAATGTTCGTTATCACTTGCATCTCACTTACTACTTTCACATAGCAAGCGCTTTTTCAAGCTTACTGAGAAGGAGGAACACCCCATGGGATGGCTGCAGGGGTGCACTGCTGAGATCTCCCTCCAAGAGAACCTGCGGCGAGGAGGGTACTTGGCGCATAGCCTCCAGCTGCGGCAACTTCAGATCTGTGGTGGTGTTTGCAGTCAAGGCCATGCTGTGCCCTGGGACATCCCCCCCAAAGTAAAAGGCAAATCGCTGCATCTCGTGGCCTCTGATATACAACAACAACAACAACAAAGAGCAGAGGACCCAGTAGGCCTCTTGGATTCTGGAAGCAACACCACACTTAGAAACTGCTCCAGCCTATATGCTGAGCGACATGGATGGAAGGCTGCCAGCTTTGAGAGGGCTCAGAGCAGGAAAGAGTTTTGCAGGAGGCCCAGGCAAGCAGCCCTGCCTCTTGGGCCATACGATCAGGTATATCCTTTGGTGCTGGCGTTTGGTGTCAGTGGTGAGAAAAGATACGATTGGAAGATTGTGGCAAGCCCCAGTGGAAGAATCACAGTGCGGGTCTGTGGAGATCTGAAGCAAGGCCATAGCGTCTGCAGAAGAGACTATAGAGCTTCTGAGAATCAGTTCCTTGACTTTGGCAAAAAAAACCCCACTGCTTGGCCATGGGACCCCAAATGACTGTTACTTTAGAATTTCCTATTATGAGCTGGGTCCTGTAGACCCTGCCAAAACAAAGTTGTACAGACCCAGAAGCAGTCTATTGTTAGATGAACATGGTATATCCAGGGTCAAGCCGAGCAGAACCAGAGGACACAAGTAAGCTGCAAGAACAGGTGGCCCAGAGCCCCATGTCCCCTAGAATTGCACTAGCACCCCTTCCCCAGCTCTTACCTGTGGGAAGATTGGGGTTCCATTCAACCAGCTAAAGAGGAAGAAAAGCCTGCACTTGGTTTATCGATGGACAGGCTATTATGTGGATGAAGCTGAAAATGAATGGAGGCTGCATTACAGACACACTCAGGAGTGGTCTTGAAAGTATGCAGAGAGGGAAAATCTTTCCAAGGGGCAGAGCTGTGAGTGGTGAACCTGGTCATCTTTTTTATGTGAAAGGAAAAGTGGCCTGAGGTGGGAAAATATGTAGATTTCTGGGCAGTGGCCAACAGCCTGGCCATCTGGTCAGAGGCCTGGAAGGGAAAGGACTGGAAGATGGGAGACATGGAGGTCCAGAGTAGACGCATGTGGCTGAACCTATGGGAATGTGTACAGAGTTTTGTGCTACATGTCAATGGCCTCCATGGAAGGGGCACCAAAAACCCAGGACTCTACCTAGACTGTCTCCAGTCAATAGCTGAGCACAGTGGGATTGCTAGAGCTGGACCATGCCTTCTCAACACAGGCCTCCTCTGACAGGCTCGTATTTTCTGTGCTCCCCATTGACCTGGCTGGAACTTTCTTAGAGCTATTCTGCATTCTGTGTTTCCTCTACCCAATCCTCCTTCCTTCCCTCCTTCCTTTCACAGGTTTCAGACCTGCATTGTGACCCAAAGGCTCTGCCCACCTACTCCTACTTCCTTTGACCTTTATGCCTCACATGTGTTCACCCCAGTAAATCTCTCGTATGTCTAATTCTGTCCTGACATCTGCTTGTTGGAGGCCCTGAAATGACACACACCCCGTGATCTTTCAAATATAAACATACACACTCACACACTTACATTTACAGGTGAGCCATGGTCAAAGAGAGATGAAAGTCTGCTTTAGAACTTGATAAAATTGAATTGAAAATCAGATTTCATGGTCTTTAAAAAAGAATGAGGAAGCTCTCCGTGTACTGATGTGGAAAAATCCCCAAGATCTATTAGGTGGAAAAAAGCAATGTATGGAATAGTGTATGTAACATGATGATTTTTTCTGTACTTGAATCTATGTAAAAACCTGTTGGGGAGGAGAGGTGGGGGGGAAAAAAAAACCCTGTAAAGATACAAAGAAAAAGAAAAATAAAGGGGATGGGAATGGCAATGCTCAGTAAAGAACATTTTGATTTGTTTTTATTTTGCACCTTGAAATTGTACTACCTATTAGTAATTAAATTGAAATGTCAATCTTCAGCATCTTTGCACATTATTATCTTAAAAATCAATCCTTTATATGTGATTGAACATAACTGCCTGTTGGCATATGATACAGTAACTTATGTACAGCAGTGAGTGGACCTGATAAACTTAAGGACCCCCTAAAATGTAGTCTCCCAGTTGGAAAAAGACAGTCTGGGTGATCTAGATGGCCTGAGTGATTTCTAACTCACCAACTGATTGAATAATTCATAGCCTCTCTACCTGAGTGTGACAGAGTGGACATTTAGAAACTGCCAGCTGTATACTGTTGTCAGTCCCGCCATGTTTGCTGGTCTCAACGTTTTGCTACTTCTAGAAAGAAGTATGCACTGCCATTTCCTTCCTGAATGTTACAGCCTAGGCTAAATTATGCCTCGTTTCCACACCTCAGATCCATACTAAATATTCGTTTAGTACAAATACTTCATCAGAGTGCAGGTAAGAATCCCTTGTCGAGCATTTTCAAAAGATGCTTGTCCAGGTTTAACCCTCCCCTGGCAAAATCTGTGAGAGAGGCCCCATCACATATGTTCCCCAGAGATCCTAATGGATTTCTTTTTTCTTTTTCTTTTTTTTTTTCGGCTGCACTGGGTCTTCATTGCTGTGTATGGGCTTTCTCTAGTTGTGGCGAGCGAGGGTCACTCCTCGTTGCCGTGCGCAGGCTTCTCATCGAGGTGGCCTCTCTTGTTGTGGAGCACGGGCTCTAGGTGTGCGGGCTTCAGTGGTTGTGGCACACGAGCTCAGCAGCTGTGGCTCACAGGTTCTAGAGTGCAGGCTCAGCAGTTGTGGCACACGGGCTTAGTTGCTCCGTGGCATGTGGGACCTTCCCCCACCGGGGATCGAACCCGTGCCGCCTGCATTGGCAGGCGGATTCCTAACCACTGCACCACCAGGGAAGTCCCCCTAATGTATTTCTGATGAAGAATCATTTCTGTAGGGCTATTTCCAAAAATCCCCTGATGACAATCACTAGGGGGCACTTGTTAAATATATGCATGCCCAGGTTTCTCCCATGGTGAATTCTGATTCAGTGGGTTTGAGTTGGGGCTCAGGAATCTGTGATTTTAATAAATACTCTGAGTCTTCAGGGAGACATTACTGTAGGGTTATGTAGCCTCATGTGGGCTAACTTAGATTCCATAAACTGATAAAATAATTTCAAAGTTGCCTGATATTAGTGATCCTAATATTACTTTATCTTTCTCGCATGAATTCCCTCACAAAGTCTTTAATAATTATAAACTATATCCTCCTCATCATTTAAAAGTCAAAATTCAAAAGTGCTATGTAAGAGCATGCTTGCTAAGGATAAGTGTACAATAGATAGTGAATACTTATGCAGTAAAAGAAGCTATTAATGAGGTGACCTTGAAATCCAGAACTTAACAGAAACCTGATAACTCTAGACCAAATCAGTTGGTGGACTTGTGAAGTCTCCATTCCTTCCTCAGTGTCTCTGGAGTGTGAACTCAGGGAGTTGTGCTGTCTTTAGAGATCACTGGCCTTCACAGGTCTATCTCTTTCACCCATCTTGGATAAGTGACAGGGCATAGGGCCTGAGTTTAGGGTTACCACACAGCAGAGTACCCCTAGCCCCAGCTCCTGAGGTTTTCAGTAGTTTAGAATTGTAGCCTTGATCCTGCTGGCAAATTTTACATGACCCTGGACTAGCTGGGCACTATGGCAGCCAGACACACTGGCCTGCCCCCTGCTCCTGATTAGAGGCACCTGGATTAGCTGGTTTTCTTGTCCATCACTCCTGGGGGTTTAGAGCAGTATTGAGATAGGAGGGGCTTAGAGTCGAATACACAGCAGGAGAATGTATCCATGATTGTGTGTGGGTTTATTTCTGGGCTCTCTATTCTGTTGCATTGACCTATGTGTCTGTTTTTGTGCCAGTACCATGCTGTTTTGATTATTGTAGCTTTGTAGTATAGTCTGATGTCAGGGAGTGTGATACCTCAAGCTCTGTTCTTTTTTCTGAAGATTGCTTTGGCAATTCGGGGTCTTTTGTGGTTCCGTATGAACTTTAGGGTTATTTACAATAAAGTGACAGGTAAGCTAAGCTCTGAAGGATGAGTAGGAGATGGCCTGGAAAGTAAGGAGGAGATCAGCTGGAGAAGAGGAAACAACTCTGAGCTAGAAACAGCTTGGCACATAGAAGTAACTGAAAACAGGACAGTGTGTTTGGATTCATTGAGCAAGGGAGAGGATCTTGGTAAGAGATGATGGTGGGGAGGGAGGCAGGCACCAGGATATGGTTGTCATCTTATTCTAAGAGCTCATAAGAAATGATGACTGTCTAGGCACTTCCCCCATAGCTGGGGGTAGGGCAGAGAAATGAAACGAGGAAGAAGTATAATATTGGAAAGAAAATATAAAAAGGGTGTTAAATACCAGCCCCTCCTTATTGATTCTGATACACACCCTGAAGCAAGATATGACCCCCCTCTGCTACAGAATAGTGTTTTTCAAACTTGAAAAATGCACAGATAGCTTTTGAAGAAAAACAAAAATTTATCCAGACCTCTTGCCCATGGTGGGTTCAATAATTTTATATATATTTAAATATACATTCTTTGTATATATGCACTTAAATATATAAACCATCAGATAAGGTATACCTCTGTATGCTTATAATTTATTTACAACATAAAACCAACATAAATTGAAAACTGGTAATTTTGAAATTAACAACCTGAATTTAATGTGACATGATGTTTTGATGAAATAAAATTGCTGCTTGCATTTAAAAAAGTTATGGCGCTGCCCACAGAGGCACAGCTTCTCCTGATTCAGCAAATGCATCCTGCTAGATGCCACTGAGGACTCCTCTATAGGATTTCTTAGGAAGTCTTTCTTTGTATAGAGTGCTGGTATACCATTTGGCTATTGCTTGGTGGATATACATCATTTACATATTAGATCTGTCTCTCTTCTCATTAGTCAGAAGCAATTAAAGTAGAAAGACTCAATGGCAAAGTCTGCTTGAACATACACACAAGATTAACCACCAAAATCAAGTGACAGTCCACAGAGATTAAAAATTAGAGAAAATTACCAGACCCCTTAGAATACATAGCTGAACTCCCATAAGTGTGTGGACTTTCGTTTGGAAAATAGTTCTAAATATGAGAGAAGATTATTCCCAGAGACTTCCTAGAGGAGAAAAAAGGGCACTATTCCTTCTCACGTAGAGCCATGGAGACAGGATAAATTGTTCCTTCTAACATTCTAAAAAGGGATCACTGGAATCCAAGGTTTGGTAGGGTCAAGAGGGATCATTAATATTTGAGTGAAAGGAGAGACCAACTTGGGTGTGGTCACAAGTCCCTGTGGTTCCTGCTATGGTACTCAGGACAGACAAGATTAGAAAGAGGCGACTGAGATGTCTCTGCCTCCCAGACGTTTCTGGTCAATTGGCTGAAAAAGGCTTATAGCACTAGCCTCCCAAGTCAGGTGCACAAACCTGTGGGGTGTGGGAAGAAAATATTAAGAGCCCTGGGAGACCTGAGCCCTGATCTCAGGCACATAAAGAGCAGCTCTCAAAGAAGTGTGAGTGGGGGCTCTGTAAAACTGAGAGCTCTCAACAGTTTGTATAATTTACCAAACACGAAGAGCAGCCAGGAAAAGAAGTGTGCATTTTCTGATAAGGTAGAATATCATGTCGTCTATTATTGTAAGTTGATCAGGTTAATATATATGAAATGTCAACTGAAGTTAAGTTTTACTGTTTCAAGGTGTCACTAGTCTTCCATCCATCAATAATATCCATTACTTCAGGGAGAGGGGTGGGCAAGGTACAAAGGACTAAACTTGAAACTTTCAGCTTGAAAACAAATTTTACATAAGAAAAGGTCTACAAGATGCCAAGCCAAATATTTGTAAGATTCAGGCTTTGCTAAGAAAAAGAAATGCTTTGTGGGGTTCCCCAAAGCCATCAGTTGGAGACTTGAACACAGGGTTTTTAGGGTGGAACATGGATTAGAGAGGATGTAGGCTATGACATCAGAGCAGTTTGGAGGGATCTGGGAGAGGATGAGTGGGAATGAAAATTCCCAGACATATTCCCAGATACACAGAGAATCTGAGGGCACAAGGATTGCATATTCTACTTCCCTCCTGGACATCTGGGGAGAAGGGTGGCAACACCTCCTCAGACAGTTGGAAGCAGCACAGGACAGCCACGTTAGGACAGAGGGGATGGAGTGGATATTTGGGCAGGCGGCCTGAGATGGCCGTGCAGTGGACATTGATGTGCTGCCCAGATACCCCTCCCGGGTCAGGTACTCGTTCCCCGGCTGCTGTGAGTCCTGGCAGCCGATGCCTTGCAGCTGAGTCCATCTCCAAGCATTGCCCTTAGCCAAAGAAGGCCTCCTAGCCCAAGGTCAAATGAACTCCCTAAGGCAGCATATCTCCAATGACTGGTCCATTGTTGGGGATAGAAAGGTCTAGACCCCTTGCATCTATTGGAACAACTCTGAAATGCCCTCCCAGTTCCAGAGCTCCCAGTACTATCAGCTTCTTTGCAACTGCATGGCAGTAGTAACTTCTCTCTCTGCTCACCCAGCTTCCCTCATTCCCTTACAAGTGTTGTTCTGGAGAACATTTGCCAATAAACCTTTTACAGGCAAATCTCAACGGCGGTTTCCTGGGGAACATTAGCTACAACAGGCCTCCTAGGTCTCTCTTAGCTTTGGGGCTTGGGGGTTGAAATACGGAGGAAGCCAGAGATGAGTTCTCCTGACTTGATATTGATGAGGGTTTTGAGGAGGTGGACTGCTCGTGGGTTTCCTTGGTGTGGTGAGAGGTAAGGCTTTGGATGGGTGTTACAAAGGCAGGGACTGGTTGGAAGGTGTGGTTGAATTTCAGAGGATCAGTCAGAGCAAAGACAGAGTCAGCATTGCGGGGGAGGGCTGGATGGCCACATGTTGCCCATGCCTGATGCTGGAAGGACTGGCCAGCTATGAAAACTTCAGCACATGCAGCAAGGCCAGGGGTCAAGTCTCGAAGATCCAGCTGGGCAAGACATCTCAGGGGAGACTATTGAGGACAAGGGGATTGCTTTCAAACCCCCTCTCTTGAGGTCAGGTGAATTGTAAACCACCAGAAAATTAGATCCATTCCCCACCCTCCCTACCACCACCAGAGGGAAAAAGAAGAGTGACTGAATATTTCCCCCAAAGACATCTGTATTGTATTAGAATGGCTGAGTTACCCTGAAAGGGACAAAATTAAGAGTGTTTCCACTATCAGTGGAAATAAGTCTCTAGAGCTGTTAATTTTGGTCCTAGAGAAATAAAACAGTTCCATGTTTACACATCTGAGGTGTGATGGTACAGAAATAGGCAACCGAAAAGAGGGAAGAAAGACCAAAACCATACCAGGGCAAAAAAGCCATCGTTGTGATATGTATTTATATATATCACTTTCTTAACAGGAAGAACTAGGCCTTGTTGTAAGGCCCTTTACTGAAATACTCCTATAGTTTACGGACATTTCAGGTGAAAATCAGCCGACCTGCCAGCTGAGAGTGCACTTTAAATATCCCCCTGGATACTGGAAAGGTATTTCCCAGGCAGACAGCCAGAAACCTCTGAATCTGCAGCACAATGGCCTATAGTGATTTTGAGAGTGAACAGTTTGAAGACCAACTACAGTTGAGGCAAAAGAAACATGCTGGAGGGAGGTTAAACGTCCCTGCTCGGAGATGACAGCAAGCCTCCTGTTATCGTCCTAATTTTGCAGAGGAAAGGGAGGCTTAAAGAGGTCCCACAGCTGGCTAGCCAGGACAAACCCTGGCAGCGGGCTCCAGAGCCCATGCACCCACCTCTGCAACCCACTGCCTCCTCTAGAATGTTCTGCTGCCTTGTATGTTACAGAGTGGAATTGCAGCAGGACTCATGGAATCTGAAGAGTCACTTTTGCAAAGCTAGAGACACAACTGCTGCCGAGCGCTGACGATCAGCCAGGTGAGCGCGAACGTGGAGTGATTACAAGCTACGGCGAAGATCTGACCACTCGGTAAAGAACAGGGGTCCGTGGTAAAGTCAGAATCCCTCTCATTTGGTGCACCGTGTAACGCATGTGGTAATTAGTTATTTATGTATCTAAGTTCTTCATTTAGAAGGTCTGTATACAGTTACTTTCTAGGAGCCGTGTCACCTGTGCCCTGCACCATTGTATCCTTAATAGGAGTTTCTGTGGCTTGTCATTTAGTCCCTTTCGCGTCACAAAAGAGGAGTGTCTTAGTAAGGAAGAGTATGAGGCAAGCGAAAAGCTTCAAGTGTTCTGGTAACATTTGGACACTCCCAACACTCAACAGTGGAAAACTCAACATTTGCCAAATTTCCAAGCCGTGTTTATCAGCCAGATTGTCACCGCCGCCCTGCCCCCCGCCCGTCCATGTTTTCTTTCCTTAGCAGAGATACCACCAATAGCAGTTTATGATAATAGTGGGGTGCTAACGGTACACATTTAAAATACAGGACCACAGAACTTATAGCTTTTCAAGCCATAAGCGAATAGATTTGGGAATACTTCATAACTTCTCGTTTTAACTTTCCTCCTGATAGAATCTATTTGTATCACTGGTTTTAGCCTTGCAGACTTGGAGGGAGTGGTGAAAGATGAACGGGCAGTGCTCAGCCGCAAGGGGAGAAAAACGTCACCCAGCCCCCAGAATAGCAACAGCAATAAATATGGTCATGTCGCTCTTCTGCTGAGGACGAAACGACAGACAGGATCACATTTGCGGCACCCAACGCCTGCCGGCCTTGGGAGGCTGGCTCAGGGGTTTGGAGGAAACCTGCGCAAAAGTTGACGCTGACGGAGAGGCTTCATTTTGGAGAGGTGACTTAGCACGCAAAGAAGGAGGGCACAAACCCCACCGCAGAGCGAAGGCACCCTTCTGGCCACATGGGGGTCCATTCTAAATCGGCTTTCCTGACAGCTGGCTCAGGGCTCTGCAGAGCTGAGCCCAGAACTTCCCTGCATGTCTGCCTGAGAACTTGCTGTTATCTGCAGCTGCCACAGCCATCAGGGCACATGCGTAAGAAGGAAGGTGAAAAAGAGGGCTCTCGGTGGTCATCAGTTATTTAAAGCGGGCCCATAGGATTTCAGCCCCTTCATCGTACAGAATCAGCACCTTTGCTCCGGGAGGTCTCGGAGGAAGTGGCGTCTCCCTCCCTTCAGACCTCCTCAAGTCTCCCTTTGCAGACCAGCCCCCCGGGCTCTCACCATTTCTGTGATTCCGAGTGCTTCATCTTCCTGTGTCCCTTTTCAGACACGTTTCAATTTTATATAATATATGGCCATGTTTCTGGGTGGTTGTGGTTTTACCATCTTTACATTCTTTTGCCACGTGGAATTGGCCAAATTGGGCTTTTACATTTTCATAACTTGCATACAGCAGTAGTCTTTTAGCCTGAAATCAGTTTAAGCTAATATATGTGTACCTGATTTTTTTCCATGTTTCGAAAACCAAAGCATCACCTGAATTTGACCAGTTTTCCTTTTTCTGCTAAACTTCCCTGCTCTAAAAGGATATAATTTCTTATAAAGCCCAGCTCCTTCTCTCTGGATCTCTGTGGTTCACTTGGTCTCTCCAACCAGTTCCCAATGTCACACAGGGGGTCACTGGAAACAGGTTCACTGTGGCCACGTGTCACCTGTCTCCCTCACGTAGCTTTAACAGGCACAGATTCGATTCCACGCTTTCAGTTACATGCTTAGGATTTAAATGACTCTTTTCTCCATGGATCACAATATTGCTTTCATTCGGAAAATACAGCACATAAAAAATGAAAGGAAATGTTGCTTTGGACTTTCGTATCTGAATATAAACTTCAGCACTGTGTTTTATTGTCACTATTATCTCATGCTTCTTTAGGATTTTATTAAGACCAGCAAGATAAATGAAGTAGTTTTTATAGCACTAGCTCTCATGTTTGTTCTCTCGACATCCCTGGTGACGTTGGGTGGTCAAGAAAAAAATCATGCCAGAGTGCTGAAGTTGGTGCCAAAGGAACAGAGATGACTGTTTGGTGCCTGGTATCCGCTGCTGCCCAGAACCTTATCTTGTCCTATTTATACATTCACAAAGCGAAATCTGACTTAGAACAATCCTTGCAACATTAGCATTTTCTTTCTTTAAAGCTTATGTCTCTGAGTTTTAATGCCATTTTTCTCATGTGGCCAGGGACAATGCAGGCATAAATTAACTTCTCTGCTTATTATTTAGTGATTAAAAGAACACAAAAGCAAGGACATTGGAAAAAGAAATTCCAATGTATTATTAAATATTCTAATTTGAATTACCAGGCTAAATGCTAAATGATCTTAAATCCCTGGAAAGATTCCTTTAAACATAAAAAGAAAGTGATAAAAGAAGGTGTCCTGGAAAACTACTTGGATCATTTATTGGGAAACAGGAAGAAAAAGGTATCCTCCACCAAGAGAATGGCAATTCTGTGGTTATGATGAAAGGGTGATTGGTACATAAGCGGACTGTAAATTAGTAGGAAAACATTAACTTTGGGAAACATAACTCATCAAAAGCTGCAATTTCAGACATAAGCAATAAGTATTCTCTGTGGAATACACTTTTTTCACATCTAAATATCCTAGAGGCTTTCATCAAACATTTATGAATAGATCTCTTTATTATTGTAACATTAATGAAAGAAATGTTAGAGCTATTATTCAAATACCAGTAAAGCATGCTGCGAAGTGACTCCTTTTTTTCCTCCTTAATTTCTTTTGTCCCCATAAGTGATATTTGCATAATATTAATGTAATCACCAAAGTATTCTTTTAGTGTAGTACTCCAGTGAGCACAGCCTGAAGTCCAGAAATGAACGTGTGGGGCTAAGTCCCAGTTTTGACACTTATTAGTGTGAGTTTGGGAAATTTCCTGACCTCTCTGTGCCTTAATATCCTCATCTAGAAAACAGGGATGATATTTCTCCCTGCCTTAAGGGATTTTGCAAGTGTTAAAACAGAATCCACATATAAAGTCTTCAAAATAGTTCCTGGTACACAGTAAACACTTCAAAAAATATTAGCAACCATGTAGTGTAAATGCGTCTTTGTTTTAACTGTATACTGGTCCATATTCATGAATTTATTCTGAAATGTCCACCATCCATGTATTTATTCTGAAATGTACACCAGTAGAGATGGGTAAGAGTGGGTGGACAGATATGTCAAATCCTTTCCACCAGAAATACGGCTCAAAGTGAATTCTCTACTAAAAAATAGTTTAGTGCATCGTCAACATTAGTAGTGATTCTTCGAGAAACTAGGAAATTAATAAAATTATTATAAGTTTACAGTAACCTCACAATGAGAGCCTCCTGAATTAGTAAGTTGCACTTGGTATTAAATATGACTCTTTGCTCTGGGATGCATTTTGGAGTTTCAAAAGCAAGTCTGGGCTATTCTAAGGTTATTGAGGCTTTTGCCTAGAAGCCCGCAGAGAGTAATCTACATTTTCTGAGGGGAAAGCGAAGGAGTCTTGGCATCTTGCGCCTGTAAACTCTAACTGGTGGCTTGGCACCGTGGGGTTTTACCCGGCTATTTTGTGGAAGTGCTTCCAAATTATTTAACCTTTTCTTCCAGATACCATAAGTCAGCCTTTGGCTTTCATGCACTATTCTGCTCTACCAATTTTACAGATGTGGCAAACTAGGGACTGAGAATTGAGATGGTTCATCAGTTATACACTAAATTGATAGTTCTCAGACTTAACGTGCATCAGAAAAACCTGGAGGGCTTTTAAAAACACCACTGCTGGGCTCCACCTTCAGAGTAGAATGTGCATTTCTAACAGGTTCCCAGGTGATATTGATCTGCTTGTCAGGGGACCACACTTTGAGAAGCACGGTGATAAGTATAGGAGTCAAGTTGATTAGAGCTCTGGTAAACTAGTTGAAACCATCGCAATTATTTCAACCAAATCAATGTATTGATATTTGAGGAGCTATCTTTTATCTCATTCAGTTAGATAATTAGTTTTGTAGATGCTTGAGAATATCAGATAACAGGAATTGTTCACATTTGAGGTAAAAATTTTCAAAAAAAATTTCTAAATAAGGACCTCTCCCCTTTTTTTCTTATGTATATACCAGTTACAAATCCTATGCAATTCACATGGGTCAGATAACTGGCATGCGTCAGGCAGAGCAGGCCAAATAGCTTAGTATTAATGTTGCTGTTATCAGGAGAAGTGGAGATATTGTTTTGTTTTTTTTTACATATGTATAAGATTTTTTCCCCTAACTTTGGAAAATTTTGTTTTGAACTAGATAGCTTAATTAGTTAAATATATTCTCTGGAGAATATCACCATTTCTGTTTTCTAATTTGTCAAGGGAAAAAAAAAATGGCAGGGGATTGATTATTCTTAAAAAAATAGAGACCTCTGGTGGTCATTCATAAAAGTACTTTAAAAAAACAGAAACCTAGAGTATTTCAATTTGTCAAAAGGTTTCAAGATCTCTGGCTTAGTTGACATACATTAAAAAAAATATAAAAAAATATGAATTACCAAATACCTGTCAAAATAGATAATATAAGTAATAGGACTTTACATAATGATAACTCTTATAAATATATACATCATTCAGCTATAACAATTCTATATGATAAATTAAAAGTTGACAGAAGCATAAGACATAAAGGAAAGTGCACAAATCATAATTGTTTAGCTCGGAGAATTTTCCCAAACTGGCTATATCTGTGTATCCAGCATATCTGGTAGATTTTAACCATAATTATAGGTAAGTTGACTCAGGCTCGGAGAGCGTATGTGATCTGTTATTTCACAATATCAATCAAATCCATTTTAACTTCATTCACTCAGAAACACTTAAATGAATAAAGAATTTCAATAAAAATGAACATAAAAAAACAGTCAATTTAATGAGCCCTGATCCACAGTCCAGGTTTGTTAAGTATCACATTTTGTCAAATAAAATTACCTTTACACATAGAATTTCTAGAGCAGTGGGCTAAATAGGCTATAATTTATTATTACTATTGTTGTTGTTGTCATTGTTTGCTGTTGCTCTTGTTGGCGGTGGTGTTTATCTACTGTTTTTCTCAATTAATAAGCAGTTTGGGAACATCTTTTATGTACCAAGCACTATTTTTTTTTTAACATCTTTATTGGAGTATAATTGCTTTACAATGGTGTGTTAGTTTCTGCTTTATAACAAAGTGAATCAGTTATACATATACGTATGTCCCCATATCTCCTCCCTCTTGCGTCTCCCTCCCTACCATCCTCCCTATCCCACCCCTCTAGGTGGTCACAAAGCACCGAGCTGATCTCCCTGTGCTATGCGGCTGCTTCCCACTAGCTATCTATTTTACATCTGGTAGTGTATATATGTCCATGCCACTCTCTCACTTTGCCAAGCACTAATTTGGATTCTTTGGGATACTAAAATGAATAATATGGGGTCTTTGACCTCAAGAGGCTCAGAGTCTAATGCACAAGAAAGACATATAAGCAGTAGTTTGATATGGTAGTTTGTGTTCCAATAGAAGTATCTGTCTATGTGGACTACTTTTTAAGAAAGTGGCTATATTTTCCCTAAAGTCTACCCCAGGCTGTGTAAAGCTTGAAAGTCCACAACTTTGTCTCTTTGGTGTAAAGCTAGCAGTGTTGTAGAAACTAATACTTGACTAGTAGTCAGGAAAGTCATGTTTGAATGTAGCTCTTTCACTTACTAGCTCTAGGATTTTGGACCAGTCACTCAGTCATGATGGATGGTAGTTACCTCACAGGCTATCATGAGGATCAGATGAGACCGTAAGAAAGTGGTCAGTGATGTTTAGATGTGAAAATTCTACATTATGCCTTTTGCTTATACGGTATTATTAATATTAAACACTACTGCAATAATCGATTCATTCAGTGTTTACTGGTTCATGGTTCTGCTGCTGGGAGGATGTGCTAGAGAAAATGCTCAGTGTTTAACAGTGGGCAGATAGATGTGTGCACATTTCTTTTCTTCCTAAAAAGAGTGAAGAGACTGAAAAGGAAATAAGGATAGTGGGGTCTGAGAAATGAAGAAGGAAGGAGAACTGAAGCTGGTTGGGACAGGAAAAGGTACCAAAAGGAGATTAACATACAAACCTAATCACGAATTTACCCCCAGTTCTCCTGATCGTCATCATCGTCAAGATAATTTTTTGAATACTAAATAACATACATACATTCGATGGTGTGCTGGTAAATATTTAACAACCAATTCTCCAGAAAAAACCCAAAATACATGGTAGATAGCATTTGTCAATTTCGTAGTGTAAATACACCTGTCACAGCCAATTTTAAGCTGCTAACATGATATCACTGAACAGGGAGATAGGAAGAGATGCACCCACCCCTATATATGATTTCCATCGTACAAATATAATAGACATAAATAAGCTCAAGAGTATAGACAATGGTAAACATAGCAAAATAATTTGAAAGTGATGTTTTGAGTATTTGCTAGCTTTATTTTAAAAATAATTTCTTAAATGCAATTTAATTTTTAATAATGGCTGTGTTGAATATCCAGCTTGCAAAATTTCTGCAAATTTAACAATCAGCACTCTTGAGACAGTATGAGCCAGTGGCAGCAGTGGATAGATTGGTAATTGCTCTAGTACAGCACCAGTTAGGGTAAAGATCATCACCTCTCCGGGAAGCCTATCTATGTTAGGTGCCTTTCTCTATAATCCCATCATAATCTCTTACATATCAAAGCAATTACCACACTGTGTTGAAATCTCATTTTTCTCCCTCCACACTTGAGTTCCCAGTGACTGTGACTTTTAACTCCCTATGTTCTGCATCTAGCACTGTTCCTGGGACAGGTAGAGCTCAACAAAAGCATACTGAAGAAATAAATTGACCTGGATCTGGCTCCTGTTGTCCTGGAGCCCACAATCTAATGTGATGATGTACAAAGACACATCACTACAGAATACACACAAAATTTAGTAGAAGCTCTGAATAAACATGTGAATGGATAATAAGGCTTTTATATCACATAAGAGTGGCTTTTATGAGGGTGGAAAATCACAGAGATTATGGATCAATCGAAGTAGATGTAGCAGTTCTATTTCTACCCCTATCGTGATTTCAAAACAAAATAAAACACCAACGTGTTTCCTTATCTCATCTATTTAATAACATTCTTTTAATGTTCAAATATTTAAGAGGTAAAAGCAGCACATATTCATTATAGAAAAATTACAGAATATAGAAGCATAAAGAAATAAAAGCCACCTATATTTTACAAGGTTGATGTATTAGGGAGGATAGGTTAAGATAATAGCACCCGAAAAGCACCAAATAACAGTGGCTTAAACAAGATGCTTTATCTCTTTTTCAGGTAGAAGTTTGGAGGTTTGCAGACTGAGGTTCATGTGGTGGTTCTGCTTCCCAATGTCCCAAGGACAGCTCAGGGCTCGCCATCCCTGGGGTGTGGCCCCATTCGTCACAATGCACCTCAGCATCCACCCTCCTGGTAGCAGGATGGAGGATGGGATGAAGAAGAGGCACAAGGCCAACTGCCTCCTATAGGAAGATTCCCAGAATTTGCCCTTTGGCATGTCCATTACATCCCATTTGTTAGAAAATAGTCACATGCCACATTTATCTACAACAGAGCCTGGGAAATGCAGTTTTTCTGCTCAGCAACCATGTGCTTGGCTAGAATTTCTTTCACCACTGAAGAAGGGGAAAATAGATATTTAGGACCAGAATTTGCTGCAGGTATTTCCTTAGTTAAATTGCAAAGAGAGGAGTTAATAGAAGTTGTGCCCACTTTCAGGGTTATTGATGCATATTGGTAATTTTCCTTTCAGAAGCTCTGTATGCATTTGTACTTCCAAGGACATATATGAATACTTCATATTAAACACCAATACAGTAATCAATCAATTCATTGATTCCTATATGGCTTGGATGCTGGGAATATGTGATGGAGAAAGTGCTCAGTGTTTGATAGACCTGGGCTTTATTGTCAGGACTCTTTCAGCTGCAAGTGACAGAGGACCTAACAAGAATATTGGGTTTATTCAGATATTGAGGTGATTGAGCACATTAAGGAAAGGGAATGGATAGTACACATTGGAATCTGAAGTTAACGAATTAAAAATGAAGTTCTTGTGAAGAGGGATGGGAGAGGAGGATTATACAGTAGTTGTAAACATTTTGAGGCCTAAAGAGAGAGGAGCAAGTGTGATAAGATGTCCTGTTAACGTCACGGAGGGACTTTTCCACATAAACTTTCATCACCTGCTGTTTTGCAGGCAATGTGCTAAGTGCTTTATACGCAGTCCCTCACCGAATGCCCATGTCAGTCATATATTTTTATATGCCTATATGTTGCACATGATGAAGTGAAGGCTCAGGAGAGGTCAGGTTAAGGGTGGAGCTAGAATTTAAACCCCACTCTGATTGATGTCACAATTTTGCTTTTTCCTCTTCTATTCTGAAGAGTGAACTGATAAAAAACAAATTTGGTAAGGATCTCTTCTGCTGTAGCATTTGAATTAACTTAAGGGTATAAAGAGATACTATAAAAATCTTTAAAAATTATACAAGAATTATAGAGAGCAACAAATAAAGTGTTGTAAAGGGCAGGAAGGACCTCATGAGATTTTTGTCTCTTCTAAGGGGGGCCTTTTTTGACCTGAGTTGGATGCCTACCTCTCTTTTCTCTTAGTACCTGTGTTTACTCTAACACTGATAGTTCTCATCTCCACTGTGGTTGTCTGTTTATTTTGTTGTCTCTGCCACCAGACTTATATCTTGGGTGCCAGGTATCAGGTCTTATACAACTTTGTATTACCAGGGCCAAGTACAATGCTTGGAACACAGTAGGTACTCAATAAACATTTGCTGGATGAATTATACAAGCATTCATTTCATGGTCATATTAATACATATTTACTGAAAGAGAAATGTTGCTAATTTGCTGTTATGTTAAATTTTGAGAGGTGAATAGTAACAACTAGATTAGCATAAAATTATGATTTTGGCCATGATTATAAAGAGAATGTTTATAAGGCAACTGAACTTGTACATAATATGGAGTGTCTACAACATGCTAGGCTGTGTTGAGTGTTTAACATTGTATTTAGTTATTTAATTCTCACAAAAACCTTATGGGGGGAAATAGAATTATCTCTACTTCAAAAATTGGGAAAATTGAAAAACTAGGAAATGAACCCAAGTAGTTCTGCTCTAAAAATTCTGTGTTTAATTAGCAGATGCAAACTATTATATATAGAATGGATAAACAGCAAGGTCCTACTGCATAGCACAGGGAACTATATTCAGTATCCTGTAATAAATCATAATGGAAAGGAATATGAAAAAGAATACATATATATGTATAACTGAATCACTTTGCTGTACACCTGAAACTAACACAACATTGTAAATCAACTATACTTGTTTTAATAATTATAAATATTTTATTATATTTCAATAAAATAAGTTAGAAAAAATTTAAAAACGGGCAAAATATTTTCTGTGTTTAACTAGGCTATTTTAATTCGCCGTTGTTTATGAGACTTATTGTTATTATTGTTGTTGTTATTACATGACCGCATAGTAGCATCTTCTAATGAAAACTCATAAATCTGTACCCTGTTGTTTTGTCTGTAAACCGGGAACTTCCCTTCCACCAAAGGCACAGACTTTCCAAGAGGAACCCTAAGTATCTTGGGAAATTGAGGCTTTTATGCCTGAGCAACCTCTACACCATCTGCAAAACCGATGAATAATTTGCAATCAACATTTTCCATGACTCATCTTAAATAATCAGGGACTCATATTTGAGATCGTTTTCCCTAAAAAACGTCCAACTGCACCTCCCAGGTGACCTCTGTGCGCAGACGCCACCCGGGTCTTTGCAGACTTTCCCCCCCGCCCCGCAGCTTTCTCGCCCACGAAACTACACTTCCCAGCGGTCTGTTCGTACATCTGCGCGAACTCATCTTTCCCGGCTCCGGGTGGCATCCCGGCAAAGCGCAAAGCTAAGGGCGCTTTGCAGGGCGCTGTGGCTGGGAGACGTAAAGGGCGGACAGGCGAGTCCCTCCCGCGCTCGCGCATCCCCGAAATGGCCCGGAGGCAGGACGAGCAGAGAGGGGCAGCGCCCTTGATGGCGGAAGGCAAGTCGGACGCAGAGGTTAAGCTCATTCTGTACCACTGGACGCATTCCTTCAGCTCTCAAAAGGTAAAGGCCTCCGCCGGGCGGGCGGTGCGGATCGGGTTTCAGCACCGGGACAGCTCCCTCTGGGTGTTGCCCGGGTAAGCCGGCCCACTTAGAAACAGGCCTCCGACGCCCTAACCCCGGCGGGCGCTCCCTGAGGGGCGGGGGTGCGCCTTGTAGGGGAGCGGGGAGCATCAGTGTGAGGTGCAAAGGCACTACCAGTCGTGAAATGCGACAAAAAAGCATCGCTTTCGGTATTGGGGCGGGAGGCCTTGTCTCCGGGGCCGTGGAGAGCGAGGCCGAGGGAAGCGCCTTCCTGCATCCACATCACCTAGGGTTCCTTCTTTTACTCTTGGTCGCATTCACTCTCTTCAACAGGCCTAGCCTATCTGCTTCAGGTCTTATTATGGGGAGGACACATCGTAAGGTTTAGAACACCGAGAAAGTAGTAGTGATGAACAGGGTGACTGTGGACTGAATATAGCCAGAATCCTTTTCATTACTTAATTATCTTTTCTCACCTATAAGAGGAAGACGCTAGAGTATATCTCACTTGTTAATTCCAGGAATAGGAATAGTTGAAAAGAATGTTGAAAATATTAATAACTCAGGGAAGCACAAAAGAGCTGCTTGGTGGTATCCAAGGGATGTCATTTAATTAAAAGCCTCCACGCGTTGTGGTAACCAGTGTGAACTCTTCCAGGTGCGCTTGGTAATTGCTGAAAAGGCATTGAAGTGCGAGGAACATGATGTAAGTCTGCCCCTGAGTGAGCACAATGAACCCTGGTTTATGCGTTTGAACTCAACTGGAGAAGTGCCCGTCCTTATCCACGGGGAAAACATTATTTGTGAGGCCACTCAGATCATTGATTATCTTGAACAGACTTTCCTGGATGGTAATGTTAAGGCTATTTGTGATTTCTTGGATTTACTTTCAACACAAATATATGTCTTCCTTCCTCCCTCCCTTCCTTTCCCCCTTCCTTCCTTCCTTCCTTTCTTCCTTCCCTCCTTCCTTTTTCCTCCCTTCCTCCCCCCCTTTCCTCCCTTCCTCCCCTCTTTTTGGTTTCATGATGGTGGTTTAGTGCCAACAACCTTTTCCATTTCCATAAGCACACAAATATAAAATGGGTCAATAGCATAAAGTTTGTATAAGCCATTGTAACTCCATTGAAAAGATTTCACGTAAACTACCAATTTTAATGTTGGAACTTTCCTTTTAAATTCACTTGCAAAAAACCCTGCAGGTGTATGGTTTGTGGTGGTGATTTATTAGCCTTGAAGTCAAATTCATAATGTTGATTTTAAATGTACAGTATGAAAATCAGTTTCATTTAGTCTACTAAATGGTTCTACCTTAAAAACAATAGGAGGGAAAAAGAGGAATAAATCTTAGGCAAGGGAGATTAGAATGTTGGTATACTTGGAGATCTTTGCCCTTGTTACATCTGTATGGTTTGAATTTTATATCTTTTGTGAGGAATTATAGGGCTCAAATTTGTACAGTGCTTTTAAGTAATAATCATTTATTGACAGCCTGTTTTGTGTCAGACATTTTATAATTTCTGTTCTAGTCAGTCTTCAAAAAAAACCAACCTGAGATAGGCATGGTAGACTAATTATTCCCCTTTTGTAAACGAGGAAAGAGAAACAGAGGGGTTGCCTAAGGTAACATAGCTATTTTATGGCAGATTAGGGCTGGAATGCAAGCCTTTCAAATCCAAACCTTCCTATTACACGGACCATCTCTCATAGTCATTGCCACTTACACATTGTCTTGCTTCTTCCTAATAACAAGCCTTTGAGGTAAACTGTAGCTTCAATATTTGCCCAAGATTACACAGCTGATCACTGACAGAACTGAGAGCAGAACAGAGGGCTTTTAGCTATCAGCTAAGTACTCTTCTGAAAAAGAAGATGCACGACGAGATCCAGTTACTCTTCATCTGCCACCAGTTATGTTGATGTTAATTGGGCAAGATAAAACCAGAATATAACCCCAAATTACTGGAAGCTGAGAAAGGAAATTATAAGGCCCAGAAAAGTCTGAGGTACTTAGAAGAAAGATAAGTATAGGACCTAGATGGGGGCTGGGGGGAGTTTACCCCAGGGAATTAGATTAACCATGGGCTTCCCTTATTCTTAACCCAAGTGTTTAGTTCCCTAAGATTTTGATTGGAGGTGGCTACTGATCTAAACTGCTTTTCCATCCATCATTACTTGCTATCCCTTGTACGTCTAAACGCTGGGGACTGCACAGAAAATGGGGGCTAATTGATTTAAGACAATTTTTCTCAATCTTGAGCTTTTTGGAAATGGACAAGTCTGTTGAATAATAATTTGTATTTCTTGGGAGAAGTGATTATAATAATGTGAATAAGACAAAATAATTGCATAAGAATTCTACTTTAAATCATCAAAAGCTTTAAAAAGATATAGCAAATGAAAATCATGTTTAAATCTTTTGTTAGCATCCCTTGAACTACTATTACTACCATTCTCCTCCTCCTCTTCCTGACATTATCTCTCCTGTAAGATATTCAGTAATATACAGTGTTACTTTACAGTATAGTAATGTTAATGATTATTAGGCTTCATCAAATTTTTTTTAGGCTTTTTCTTTTTCTTTGACTATATAATAGCAAAACTGAAATGCATTCTGAGTCCTGCTCAAGGTGAATTCTGATCTTTTCTTACTACTATTTATTGAATCAGAGGAGAAGGTACTGTGGGCTAAACATTAAGAGGAAAATATGGGAACTAAGGACTTTAATTCTGGTTGTACCAATAGAATAAGTAGACAATCAAGAATTCTAGCTCTTAGTCTGAAGCTGTCGCAAACTGGTTGCATATCCTTGGTGACTTGACTTCTCTGTTTGTCCTCTTGGATTAGGTGATATAGTTTTATCAGTTGCAGAGATAAAGCAAGTCCAATCAACTCTTATTTCACTCTTTCCCATTTCCCAAGGAGAGTAGTCATTCAACTGGAAAGGGTAAAGGAAGACTAAGATTAAGGGAACTAAAACCCACGGTAGATATGAAGACAGTAAGAAAACAGTTATATAAATGCAAGCTAGTCTAGTCTCCAGATGAAGTTTGTCTCAAAGTGTTAAAATAAACAAACATGTAAGCATTATCACAATGATCATTGAGATAATTTGTATTTATCATTAAGAACTCATGGAGATTAGGAAAAGGGCCAGACAAGAGAGAGACAAATGTTATCCCAATTGTTAATGAGGGAGGAGGCTGAATTCTAATCCTTGCTACTTAACACATATTCCATGTACCAGCAGCAATGGTATCACCTTGGAGCTTGTTAGAAATGCAGAATTCTAGACTCTACTGCAAGTCTCTTGAATCAGAATCTGCATTTTAACAAGATTCCCAAGTGATTCATATATACATAAAAGTCTGAGAAGCACTACTACAAATTACTGTGCATTAAATAATTGCTTAAGCTTTAAGCAGTGCTATAAATTACTGTCTTTAAGCGTGGCAGAGTTCTAGAATGTGTTGTCAAAAATTTTTTAAGTATATATTTTTTGAGTATCTCGATGAAAAGGAACCAGCTTAAGTTTTACATTACTGGAGAATGTCTTTAACACTTTAAAAAGTGAATCTATTAGGTGCTGGGCATAATTCTAGATACAGTGTACCTTGATTTAAACAGAGCATTTGAGATTAAGTCATATGACACCCCTGTGGAACGAAGGAGCATATATGGCTAGATGAAAGTAATGCACATTTTCCGATGAATAAACCACCATAATGAAGAATATTCATTTATGAATTTCTTATACCATGTTGCTTGTTTAGCTATATTCTCTCATTTCACTTATCCTATGATAATTTTATCACACTTTAATTATTTCAATTACTTGTAGACCACTGTAAGTACCGTGAGGTCAGAGACAGTGCCTGTTTCATTAACAACTGTATTCCCAGTGCCTGGCATGGTGACTGTTCTTTAATGGGAGCTTAATAAATACTTTTGAATGATTAAAATGAATGAGTTATTGAAAACAGATGTCAGCCTGGACAGGAGTCTCTACTGGTGTTCTTTTAGGCTTCTATTCTCTGACTGAGTCTAACAATTCCACAAACGGTTTGAATAAATACATCGAGGAAACACTATTATACTTGCGGATGTGTAAGCTGTGATAGTTAAAATGATGACTAGCTTATGAAATGCTTCTCATGGAACAATAAAACGGAACAATAACTAAGATAAAGTTTAACAAGGCTAAAAGTAGTATATGAATTTTGTTTTAAAAAATCAGCTGCATTAATGAAGGATGGGAGACCTGGCCTGCTAATAAGTTACCAACAAAAGCCAACAATGAAATAAAAGACTAGTGTGATTTCAAGTTGTTTCAAAAGTATAGATTCTGTCTAGAACATGGCAAATTGTGACCTGCTATATTTGAACTGGTTGGAACACGCAGCATTTTGACCAATTATGGATGGAACTTTGAGGAAAGGTGACAAATTAGAATGATAATGAGTGAATGGATTTCATGAGGCGTACAGTTGCCCATGGTTATATAAGAGACTTTAATTAAGTGTATCCATTCATCTAAAGAACAGAGTGTAGTCAACTGGCATCTCCTTTGCTCTTATTTGCTATCCTTTATTAGTCTATCAACTGGGGATTGTACTAAAAATGATGGCTTGCTGACCTGTACACCTTTCTCAACCTTTCTGTGTAATCAGTATTTACATATTTACATCCTTTTGGTATATCATAATCTCTTTTAGTGAACTGTAACTTGGCCACTAAATAATAAAAAAAAGTGAGCATGTAATCTCCAGATTATCTGGAAAATTAAAAATGTAAATTGCTAGGAATCTGGCATCCCAATTAAATTCAGATTTTTAGAAGTAAAAAAAAAAGGAGAGGGCTTCCCTGGTGGCGCAGTGGTTGAGAATCTGCCTGCCAATGCAGGGGACACAGGTTCGAGCCCTGGTCTGGGAAGATCCCACATGCCGCGGAGCAACTGGGCCCGTGAGCCACAATTACTGAGCCTGCGCGTCTGGAGCCTGTGCTCCGCAATGAAGAGGCCGTGATAGTGAGAGGCCCGTGCACCGCAATGAAGAGTGGCCCCCGCTTGCCGCAACTAGAGAAAGCCCTCGCACAGAAACGAAGACCCAACACAGCCATAAATAAATAAATAAATAAATAAATAAATAAAAATAAAAGGTCCACATCAAAAAAAAATCTAAAAAAAAAAAAAAAAAAAAGAGAGCATGAAATAACTACAAAATACTAGAATATATACTGTTTATTACTGCCAAATAACTCAGTGGTAACCTGGAATCAAGGATGTCATATGGTGAATATTGAATTTTGGTAATTTAATATGTTTTATAACAGTTCTCTGAAGACTATGTCCCATGTCTTATGTCTAGATATATCATTTTAAGTATTCTTAGGAAAAGAATTTGCTTTGGAAATAGTCCAAGTATTCTGGTATATATTAAAGTATCACATACTAAGTCTGATTAGGAAATATAAATTTATTTTATAAATACAGTTTTATCAATATATATTGAAAATCAGTTCGGATTTTAAAGATAATATTCATTCTGAAATTACTGTTATATTAAAAATATAGTTATTTATGTAGGGAATTTTCAATTATTGTTAAGGCCATAGAATAAATAATTTTATAACTGTTAGTAAAAGGGTCTCATATATAGTTGAATAACATCATACACTTTTTCACATATCTACTGAATTTGCAGGTTAGCACAAAGGACTGTAACTGAGTGCAGAGAAAATATGGTAAGGAAAAGAAAATGAATCTTTAAAACTCATGATTATGCCAATAAATGGTTTTAAAAAGTAATTTTTAAAAAGACTTTCTCTGATTTGTTCAATTTTAGTGAACAGGACGGGGTGTTAAAATTTCAGAAGTCCTAGTTCTATATTATGTGTATACAATAATTGGAACAAACTATCTGATCAAGGAATTTTTGCCCCCCAATTATGAATGTTCCTATAAAAGTTTTAAATATACTACCAATTAAATAAAAGTAGTTAAACATTTAAGGTATAAAATGTATTGACTATCTTGCTACAAATTTGGCTCTGTCTCAGAAAATTCTGGATGTGTTTAATGAACTTGTGTAATTTGACATCGTGTTTTTTCTCATCTGTGTTTAGATTTGATCTTTCTAGCTCTGAAGTTATGACAGCCTTGAATTGTAGTCAGTTTGTAACCATATCTTTTGCTTCAGGTCATAATTTAATTGTTTACCATTATTATTATATTTTTAATAGCCTTGTGTATGACTAGTTGAAGGGTACAATTTTGTTCAGATACATGCTGCATATTATCTTACGTACCAATGTCATCACTAAGTGATCTAAGTAAAATAAAAAATCGGCAAAGGGATAGAGATAGAAATGAAGTCTAATCTATTCTCACTGAAGGAAGACCTGACAATTATTCAAATAGACCTAGGGGGTGTCTTTCTAGAAAACAGTCATAATAATGCCTCCTTTATCTGCCATCACTGGGGAGTGTAGGAAATCAAAGCAGCCAATTTAGGAAAATAATTAAAACATATGCCTTTAAGCCCCTAGATTCTTTTTAGTTTTTGCTTTTGGGGAAACTGAATGTAAATTTTTTTAATGGCTCAGGGCCACTGTTATTCTACCCAACAATACAGGGACTTGAGAATATATGGAGCTGTTGGTCCTCATTAAATGGTTACAGAATGCTTTTATTGTTTCTTTCTGATTTACAATTTTGTTCTTTTGTTTTCTCTCTTTGTTGCTTATCACATCTTTCTGCTTTATGTCCATCTGCCTGTTTCTAATTTGCTGCCTAAATTTAGGTGCAGTACAAGACCTGCCTTTGTCCCTACTCAGTTCTACAACTTCAGGTCTTATGCCAATGTACTTACTTATTCTTCCAGCTTAGTCACTAATCCTGGCTTCCACTACTGCAACCTTCCACCCCAATGAAGAGTTCCCAGAATTATTCGTATTGCCTGTTTCTCAAACCCTGTAACCCTTCTATTGCTTTCTCACTCCTGATTGAGGTAGAATACCAAGAAAAGATTTTCTCTTTTTAGTATCGCAAGAAAAATGCTTTATGGAAGGACTGGAAAATAAAATGAGAATGAGAGGGAAGATTTTCTGTATAATGCAAAGGAAATTCCCTGTTGTCTTTTGAAAAACTCTCTTTCCAGAGGCACTGGACACTTTTGTGTGCTGGTGTCGGGAGGATGCTGGTGGCACATTGGATATGTGATACTGGACAGGGTGTCCTTGAAGAGAGAAAGTGAGCTTGGAAAAGAACATGGGTTCAGTGGGTATCTGATGCTCTGCCTGACAAAGTGTTTTAGGAGATAGTTATATAGTAATGGAGCACTGAGTAGAAGATTACTTTCATGCATTCAAATCTTTGGATTCAGACTTGGCCAGATGGACCTTCCCCAGAAAGCAATTGGATGTTGTTTTTCCTGCTTTTATTCTCTTTCCCAGGAAGGAAGTCGTATGCTCTTCTGAAGACAAGCCCCCGGCCTGGCACAAGAAAGCAGCCAGAGCCAGTAGCTATAAATTTAACCACTTGAGAGGCATTTTAAAATGCCGTATCATTTATGGTCATTAACCTGTGGTTCTTGGACCCCCCCAGAAGAGTGGTTCTTAAACAGTTTGGTTTCAAGGCCCCTTTGTCTTAAAAGTTAATGAGGACATTTGAGAGCTTTTGTTTATGTGTTCTATCTATCAAACTAGAAATTAAAATTGAGAAAAGTTTAAAATAGAAGAATATACAACCCCACATTCCATTAACTGTCAGAGTGATGGAGTTATCACATGTTGTATAGGCTCTGGAAAATATCGTCGTACACTCAAGAGAGAATAAGAGTGAAAAAGCAATTAACATCTTAGTATTACTATAAAAGTAGCTTTGACTTGTAGACCCCCTGAGAGTGTCTTCAGGAAGCCCAGGGGTTTTCAGACCATACTTTGAGAACTTTTACTGCTAGTGGTCTGTGAATAGAATTCAGGACATTTGATGTCTTAGAGGGGAAAAAATTACATCTTTATTTTTCACTAATTTCAAACAGAAATTTATCATTTCCTTTCATTTCCAATGTAGGCATAATCCAAAGCAATATCAGGAGTGCCTGTGACTTTGTTCGTATGTTCATGTGACTGTGATGTGTTCATCGTATATCAAGTTATTGCAGATATCTTAAAATATCACTTATGCCCATCACTACTTTGAAATTACGGTAGTTATTAGACCTGCTGCTAACTTTTGTTAGTGTATTAATAAAAAGACACCCATATTAGTATTTTATAATTTAAAATTACTTTGATAGCTTATTTTAATATAATCAATTTCCTTTGCAATCCTATGTCTTGTATTTTATGCATTTAAGAACATTATTTTGAGAAGAGGTCAGTGGCACACAAAAGGTTAAGAACTCTTTAGAATTTCAAGGACCTTAGAAGGCCTCCAGTCTATTATCCTCATGGGAATGTTTACCATGCATTGCTTGGGATCCTGGTGATATTCTGAGATCCTGAAAAGTCAGCAAGGAAGTGTGCTCTAGTTGGGCAAATTCACAGTTGACGAGCAGAATGTAGCTGACACTTCATTCTTGGTCATTCTAATGCAGACTTCAGAATTGGACTCCCAGCAGGGAATTAGACATTTGCCCACTGGTTTGAGGAGTAATCCGTATTATTTTTTCTTAGAGAGTCAGAATTAGCCTGTTGGCTTAAAATCGTGTACTACTTGGTCTGGCATTATGAGGTCTTGCCTGAAATCTTGCTCTGCAACCAACTCTGAATTGTCAATGCTTATGAATGAGTCTGCGATGCTCAAAAGGATCCTAAATTAAATAAATAACTCAAACTAAATGAATAAGTGAATAAGCAAAAAATAAATGAATAGAGTTGAGGTCGTTCTTTTCACCTGTTAGATTAATAAGCTTGTTGGCATTTTTTTTAGGGGAAGTTTGAGAGTCAGAAGTGGGAATAGATTCTGTAGGGACTTAGCCCTGACCTTTGGATCACATGGTTCATTTTTATTCTTCTTGAATAGTCTCTGAGAAGTAAACCCTTTGAAGATGTTACGATGATGTAATAAAACAGAGCACTGCATTAGGAGTTAATGACTTTGGTTCTTGGTCTGCCTCTAATTAGCTGTGGGATCTTGGGAGAATGTCTCAGCCTATATATCTCAGTGTCCTCGTTAACTGCTACAGAGCTTCTGCAGCTCAAATATTCTATAATAACTAGCAATTTGGGAATATATTAATTCATTAATTGAAATTTATTCAACACCTACTATGAGCCAAACATTATATTGGGCACTGGGATTCAACAAAGAACAATACATGGTCCCTGCCCTTAAGGAGTCTATAGTCTAGAGGTTAACCAGCAAATGAAGATTTATGTAGAACGCACTTTGCAGAGATAAAATATTAGAAATTGCTGGTGAATTCCATGAAGATGATCAATTCCCATTCACATAGCATCAGTGGGATCACTCTTGGTATTAACTGGAACCTGGGAAGGTGTGGTCCCTGATCATCTTTCCATAATGAGCCTTCATTCACTTAACCAACATTTACCAAGGGCCTAAAATGTATGAGACACTATGCTAGACTCCGGATCATACGTTCCTTGTCCTGAAGGGGTTTATGGGGCAAAAAGATACAAACAACTAATTAAGGTGCTAAGGGCTATAATGGAGTATGTACAGAGTATTTTGCATGTACAGAGGAAGGCACACTTGACTTAGTCAGATGTTGGTCGTTGTGGAAGTTTGGGGAAATTTCCGCAGAGGAGTTGGCATAAAAAACTAGACCTTGAGAGTAGTGACTTGCAAGGTGGAGAAGTGTGATCATGGTTTGGGAATCTGGTCTGGTACCTCAGTTCAATTCAAATTTTGAATGTCTGGGCTGGAGAGATATCATCCTTTAAATCCCTTCATATAATACTGAAAATGTTAATGTTGAGGGGCTGGAGGTTTTGTTTCTTGCTTTTGGATGTAACATCTTGTTTGTAACTTTTCCTTCAATGTTTGTGTATGTGTTTGTGTGTGTATTTTAGAAAAAACACCCAGGTTAATGCCTGATAAAGGAAGCATGTATTACCCACGGGTACAACATTATCGAGAACTACTTGACTCCTTGCCCATGGATGCTTATACACACGGCTGCATTTTACATCCTGAGCTAACTGTGGACTCCATGATCCCAGCTTATGCAACAACAAGGATTCGCAGTATGTAAAGATCTTAAAGACCTGGAATTCTGTCTCAAGTTTCTTTTAATTCATTTTTGAGACCTAGCACACCTCAGGAAGACTTGGGGGCAGGGTTGTTGAGTTTGCTTCATGGGCGTGCGTGTTATATATCGATCCGCGCACCAGTCAGATGAATCTGTGCTTCAGCTGTTCAGCTGGACATTTACTGTCTACAGGACCTGATTTTCCAGCTCTTGGCCTTGAGGGCCAAGCTTAAATAAAACTCAGAAGAGTGGCCTGTGGAAAAGTAGAGAACATAACATGTTCTCAAGGACAAATGGACTAGGAATAAGGAAAGCTGGGATCTGCTGGGAGTTACGGGCGATTGAGTTCACATTTCTGGTCCTTAATTTTTGTTTCATTATGTGAAGAGCTGGGCTACAGGCTGTCTAGCCATTACTCTTCCTCTGAGTTTAGTGATCAGAGATTCACTGAGGTTGAGCTGTGACCTCCAGCTCTCTCCTTCCTCCTGCCCTGAGCATAGGGAAGGGTCAGGAGCGGGAGGAGGTGTGCTCCACGGCCCAGGGGATTGGGATGGGATGGGATGGGATGGGATGGGATGGGAAGGGAAGGAAAGGGAAGGGGCTGTGATCAGACCGGGGGTGTTTGACCAGGAACACTCACACCCAGAGCTTCAATTCCAGAAAGCACGTTCTTCCTGTTACATCCTACCTCGCCTTTACAGTTCTCTTACTTACGCTATTTTACTTTCTTTTCGATACCCTCCTCCTCACTCCTCTCCTCTTGCCTTCCCTGCCCTGCTCTCCCTCCCTCCATTTTTCTCCTCTCTCTTCCAGCTTCTCACCTTCCTCTTGTTCCACCTCCTTCTCCTCAGAAATACTCATTATATGATTTGAAACCAGTGTTCTGACTATATTTACCTAGAGTAAATATTTCTCTAAATAAGGCTTTTTCCTTCCCTTTACATAGAAATTTATTACAGAAAACTTGGAAGGTATTGAAAGGTAGAACTACCCTGCTCCAGCACTTATGATGTGCTGGGCTTTGCGTTCAATGCTTTTCCACGGTGCCTCCCATTTCATTCTCAGCCTGTGTGGCAGATACTCTGAGAGCTCCATTTTATTTTATTATTTATTTATTTATTTACCCAGATTCTATTTTTATTTCCTGGGAATTGTTAATGGGCTTTGCCATGACAAGGTTGTACCCGTCTTTCTCTCTAGCAGCTCCCACCTACTGAGATCAGCGGCAGAGTCCTTTGATGCAGAGGAACAATGTAGAGGTAGAAACCCCCTTTTAAGAGGATAATGAAAGGATCAAGATGGGTGTTTAGTTTTCTTCTTTTCCTGATTCGTTCTTCTTAGTAATATAATAGCTGAAAGGTCACCCTTATAGTTCAGGAAAGTCAGAATGTTACAAGTGAGAGAGAATCTTAAGAAAAAGAGTATAGAGTCACGAGGAAGAAAAGAACAACTGGTTGCTCCAGTGTGTGTGTGTGTGTGTGTGTGTGTGTGAGAGAGAGAGAGAGAGAGAGAGAGAATGTGTGTGCATAGGGGGTCTCATGCATTAAACATTTTTTTTTTAACAGAGTGCAGTACTTACTTATTTAGACTTTGTAGTTTTTTCTTTTTTTAACAGCTTTATTGGAGTATAACTGCTTTACAATGGTGTGTTAGTTTCTGCTTTATAACAAAGTGAATCAGCTATACATATACATATATCCCCATATCTCCTCCTTCTTGCGTCTCCCTCCCACCCTCCCTATCCTACCCCTCTAGGTGGTCACAAAGCACGGGATAGCTCCATTTTAAAAGTGAGGAAACTGAGGCACACAGAGGGGGAGTCTGGGGCAGAGGAAGGGCATGACCCCCAGGGCTTGTGCTCTTACCATTGAGTTTCCCTGCTTTTCTTTGTTTCTTGTATGGAAGGGAGGAAATAATTTTCTGTTTCAAAAATGATTTTGTCATCAGGCCAAATTGGTAACACAGAGTCTGAACTGAAAAAACTTGCTGAAGAAAACCCAGATTTACAAGAGGCGTACATTGCAAAACAGAAGCGACTTCAAGTAAGTAAACCAGGCTGTCCTCAACTGACATCTGCTGTTTGTATTAAATGTTCTACTTTTTGTACAGTATCACTATGTTTTAGAACATCTTCTATTAAATATCGCAAGTCACCAGAACACATGTTACCTTTGGCTTATGCTCTGCTTTTAGAAAGAATTTTTCTTTATTAGATTTGATATTCAGACCTAACGACAATTGCTTAAAAAGCAGTCATTGCTCATGCTGGTTGCCAAGGAAACTTATAAAATGTAAAAGCAAGTTAATAAAATATTCTAGGAATCTGTCATTTCAGGTATTTTTCCACTTTGAGGTAGCTAGACCTCTGTCTATGACTTTTTTATACCAATAAAACTACCGGTGAGGTTTTTTTTTTTTTTCATATATATACCCCACATGCTTTTCAGTTTTTTTCCTTTGTACCTTTTGATCCCCTTCACCCAGTTCTCCAACCCCTCACCCCCCTGCCTCTGGCAACCACCAGTCTGTTCTCTGCATCTATGAGCTTGGTTATTTGTTTGTTTGTTTTTAGATTCTACCAATAAGAGAGATCATATGGGATTTGTCTTTCTCTGCTTGACTTACTTCACTTAGCGTAATGCCCTCAAGGTCCATCCACATGGTTGCTAATGGCAAAACTTCAGTCTTTTAATAGCTGAAGAATATCCCATTCTATATATACAAGTCACAATTTTTTAATCCCTTCATCTATTGATGAACACTTAGGTTGTTTCCATGTTTTGGCTATTGTAAATAATATTGCAGTGAACACAGGAGTGCAGATATCTTTCGAGTTAGTGTTTTTGTTTTTCTTTGGCTAAATACCCAGAAGTAGAATTGCTGGATTATATGTTAGTTCTATTTTTAATTTTTTAAGGAACCTCCATACTATTTTCCACGGTGGCTGCACCAATTTACATTCCCACCAACAGAACACAAGTGCTCCCCCCATTCTCCACATCCTTGTCAACACTTGTGATTCCTTGACTTTTTGATAATAGCCATTCTAACAGGGGTGAGGGGATATCTTATTGTGGTTTTGATTTGTTTTCCCTGATGATTTACAATGTTGAGCATCTTTTCATGTACCTATTGGCCATTGTATGTCTTCTTTGGAAAAATGTCTATCCAGATCTTCTGCCCATTTTTAAATTGGATTGTTTGTTTGTTTGCTATTGAGTTATAGGAGCTCTTTATAGATTTTGAATATTAGCCCCTTCTCAGATATATGATTTATAAGTACTGGCTCCCACTTAGTAGGTTGCCTTTTCGTTTTGTCTATGGGTTCCTTTACTGTGCAGAAAGAAGCTTGTTAGTTTAATGTAGTCACACTTGTTTATTTTTGCTTTTGTTGCTTTTGCTTCTGGTGTCAGATTAAAAAAATCATTGCCAAGACCAAGTCAGTGAGCTGACCCGCCTGTGTTTTCTTCTAGGAGTCTTATGGTTTCAGGTCTTACTTTCAAGGCTTAAATCCATTTTGAGTTCATCCATTTTGATGTGTCTGCCTCCCAAGGAGCAGGTCTTTGCTTCATCAGTTAGAGTCAGCCTTTCTCTTTCTGATAATTCTTTCCTCCAACAAACTGTGTAAGCTTCTCCCATGTTGAAAATCTAGCAGACGTCAGCACTCCCAATCCCCCCTCCACTTCCCAGCCTCCTTTATCCTACATGAGCGAAATAAATGAGCTTCTCAAGAGAAACGCCTGCACACACAGCACTCCTTACTCTCCACCTGTTCTTTACCTCACTGCATTCAGATTCCTCTCTCATCTCTGAGCCCTCAGTTATTCATTTGTTGAAGGCTGCTGACGTTCCATTCTGGAGTTGGGCATGAGAGCAGTCTCTTTGTGCCCCTCATATTCTTTGCCCTCTCTGATCATTTGGTTCCACAGGAGTTGCCAGTGAACAGTGGGTCTGACCCCTGGGATATTTTCACAGCCAGGGCATTTTCTGTCAGGTTTGCTTTTGCTTTAACACAAAGTTATTCTATTTCTTCTCATTGTCTAGAATAAACAGGCTCCAACTCTGTAAGAGTTTGTATCTGCTCTGCTCTACACGGATTATTTTTACAGGCATAAATAACCTATAAGTTATTTTTGTTAATTAGTCAAAGCTCCTTGACCACGACAATGTCAAATACTTGAAGAAAATTCTTGATGAATTGGAGAAAGTCTTGGATCAGGTTGAAACTGAGTTGCAAAGAAGGAATGAAGAAACCCCAGGTAGGTACTCATTTGTGTCCTTTTCCTCTTTTTCTGGACATCTGGAGTATTTATGGGAACATTCTTAGGTTTCACCAAAAACATTCTGTAATCTGTTTTTAATTGTTAGTACTCATGGGCAGTTTAAATTATGATAGCAACAATAATAGGTGTCAAATTCAGCAAAACCCAGGTGTCTAATTGTAACTCTGCATCTATGTGAAATATGACTGGTGAAGGAGTTTTCTGCACAATTTAAGTTATGCTTTGTAGATTCCTACCTGGCCTGTTTTACAAGTTTTAACTAAAGCAGTTAGTTTGGTTGAATAACCTGAGTAATTACTTGAATGCTCCCTGTAGTTTTTTCCTTAGGCAGGGAGAAAAACTGCAAATTGGAGTAAAGTATAACATGGGAGCCAGCCTGTGTGTATGTGCAGGCTGGCTGGTGAGTATCCATCTGCTGTACCTGTGAACCTGGCTTCACGATGAAGCCCAGGTGCAGACATATGGACCATTTGCACTATTCTGATTGACAACAAAGTTAAAGACCATTTTACCTGAAACTTGCTTCACAATAGGGACTTTCTTCTGTTTTAAATAAGTAACTAATAGCGGCAACTACTGAGTGACATATGGATTTTCCTAAAGTACACCTGTCATTTTCTTAACCCAGAAGGAAATATCTGTTAACTCCTTTGGCTTGGAGGCTCTCAACTCCTCAAAATGATAGACAGGCTTTGAGCTCCAGTGGCTCTAGTGGCACCTAGGGACCCAGGTGCCTGACAGATGTCAAGCAAGTCTCCCTTAGCTTGGGATACATTTGCAGGGACTTTTTTTTTTTAGAGCATAGAATTACTTGCTGAGTATTGTCAAGAAAATGTACCATGGCCTTCATCTTTTGCTACACTCACCCTTGCCGTCAAGACTAAGACCAAAGATGCCAACCAAAGTCTATCTGTACAGTGCTTGCCCCTTATTGTCCATGTCCCTTTCTCTAATCAGAAGAGGGCCGCCAGCCATGGCTCTGCGGGGAATCCTTCACCTTGGCTGACATCTCGCTTGCTGTTACACTGCATCGACTGAAGTTCCTGGGGTTTGCGAGGAGAAACTGGGGAAATGGAAAGCGACCGAACTTGGAAACCTATTACGAGCGTGTCTTGAAGAGAAAAACATTTAACAAGGTTTTAGGACATGTCAACAATATATTAATCTCTGCGGTGTTGCCAACCGCATTCCGGGTGGCCAAGAAAAGGGCCCCAAAAGTTCTTGGCACCATCCTTGTGGTTGGTTTTTTTGCAGGAATGGGATATTTTGCTTTTATGCTTTTCAGAAAGAGACTTGGCAGCATGATATTAGTGCTCAGACCCAGACCAAATTATTTCTAGGCTTGTGGGGATCTAGTGGCGGCAACTCATCGAGCCATTCAACTAGATCCTTCTCCACTCTTCCAGGCCCAGTGAACAATGACCCTGGGCAGCTAGTAAAAAGCATAATTTACTTTACTCTTTGGCTAGTTTATGCAGGGAGAGGAGGCAATGAAGATGTCTTTGTGGGCTGGTAACTTTGAGAGGACTTATTTGCAAACCTGAACTAATTCATCCTTAAAACATGTGCAAAGTCAAGATATGTGAATGCTGATAGGCAGAGAGTAGACCTTTCGCTCAAAATGTCAGTTCAAGTTCTGGGTTATTTTGGGGGAGAAGTTTATTATTATGAGCAGACAGTAATAATCTATGATTGCCCGTAGCTCTTCATCTGAGACTATCTGGGTGTGTTGAGTGTTGAATAGTTAGCAGTATTTTCTCCTGGAATTCAGAAATCATCTTTGTTAGTCAACACAGGAGTTCAGATAGCAGCAGGGTACAGCAGTACTTCATACTCTCACTGTTAGCTTTAGGCAGAAATAAGGGAGGCAAAGGGGCAAAGAAGGGGGAAAAAGGAGAATGAAGTCTATATAATGATGACAATAGAATGCAACTTCCAGGTGCCTCCGATGCCACTCATGGCTGCCTGTCCCCTTAGTAAACATTATGTTTGACTACTTGTGGCTACAGCCCATGCATCCTCCTGTAACTGAGGACCTTGGAAAAAGAGGACTGGGGAGTTACTGGGGGGAGTTGGCTGGAGAAAACCCTGGGCTTTACACTTATAGCACCTCATCTGACCTTAGTGTTAATTTTAAATGCACATAAATCACAGTTACTAATTTATTAAAATTAACTGCTTACCTACTTGGGCATGAGATGCCTACTGGAACATGTCTGACTAGCATTGACGTGAAACTCTTAAATTTCCTCATGGTTCCCCAATTCGAAGGTGCCTGTGAGATATCACTCCCGTGGACTGTTATGAACAGTCACTGGGAGTCTTGGCCTCTCCAGCCCTTTTGTGCCCACAGGTGGCATTTAGGTGAATGTCCCAGGTAACTGCTAGCATGGCATGTGGCTGAGGAGTGGGTATTTTGTTGATCTGGGAGTGTTAAATAGGCTCATTCTGCATTTAGGGAGGCTGGTGTGTTAATGCAAAACTGTTGTCTAAACCTTGCATGTATTTATTGTCATCAACAAAGCCTTAAAAGGTTACAGGGAAGGAGAAAATCTAGTCTTGATCCTTGGCAATTAATTTAGGGGAGATGAAATAAGTCGATAGATAGTGAGTCCACCTATATTCCTTCATGTATGTCTAGGCATTGTAGGGGGTGCCTCAGTCCATCTGGAAGGGAAAATCCCTGTGTGTCCCATGAACAATAATGGAACTGCAAGATACAGTTTGTGCCCAGGAAGAATCTTTCCTGGTGACAGGAAGGTGGAGTTTCTCTGGAGTTGGCCAGAAAGGTGTGGGGAACAGTGTTAGGTGTGATGGGAAGTATGTATGGGGAATGGTGAGCTAAGGTTCCAGCGAACAGCAGAAGCTTGCTTGGACTGCCTCAGATGGGCTGTGCAGATGGCCAAAGAATGTACCTACCAACTTTTTCATTAACAGGAAACAGTCATACCTACTAAACAATGACTTTTTGATGGTAAAATGATTCTATAATTCATGAATCAGTTGTGTTAGAAAATATTGTTGAACTGGATACTCTCTGTTTCTAAAAAATTAATAACATCTCCAGTGTAAACTCAATCCAATAATAATTAACAGACTGGCAGCTTTTATAATGTCTTGATTTTGAACCTCAGTGCATTGTTGTATAGAGTGTCTGAATTTGTTGCTGGGACATTCCAAATCATGTATTCATAAAAGAGCCACAAAACTGATTATTCAGTAGGTCAGAGTGTTTCAGAGTTCTTTATGTCATCCTTTTATGAGCAAGAACTCAGACATGAAGAAATTGAAATTGGATTTTTACAAAAATCTACAAAGGAGGATATTTACCTATATAAGGGTTGTTGATTAAGAATAAAGATTTGAAGTCCAATGCTGGCTTTTCATTAAATTTATATTATTACTGATCAAGAGAAAATTTACTAAAAGTATTTATGATTTTCAGATACAGTTTCATTGAAAATAGGCTTGTGTCGCTATTAAAGGTGATGCATTTGTGGCAATTTCACTTGTTTCATGGATACCCTTGAGTTTATACTTTTAAGATATTTGTTTAGGGGTTAAAATGACCACTAGGTGTCGCTGTTCATCCAGCAGTCTGAGATAGGGCCTTCTTTAGGTTCAGCAAGTCTTCTGAAATGTTACAAGTGAAGATAAACATTAATGACCTTAGTTTCTGAAATGAGGGCATCTTCATCAGATCATTCATCTGTAAAAGAGCTTGAGGCATATGTAGTATTGACGTCTAATGCTTGGAAGGGATAACTGTACCACACAATGTCAAGCTAAAGAGCTGAACATATACTATTAGCAAAATAGGCACATTTATGTATTCTCTCTTTCATGATCATTGGTGGACTGGCCAACGTGCTCCTCAATTTCCAAAATTTGTATAAATTAGAAAAATGCCTGAGGTACTAAATTTATGTTGGCTATTTATGTCTTAACACAAATACTATTTTATTGTTATTGCTGTTACATGCCTTTTGGATCTAATTTCCTTAATTGCAGATAGTTGTAAATTGCTTGCTCAATTTTTAGTAATTATTGATATTGACACCAGAGTTGTAGACTTTTTGGTGTTGTTGAATGTAATAGATCAAGATACTATTCTGCCTGTAAGATCAATGAAATTAATTGGAAAATAAACATGTGTCCTGAAAGTACTAATTTTGTAATGTTTTTTGATAAATCAGATAATGTTTTCCATTTAATATCAAAGCATAATGTAATTAAGGTAAAATAAGCAGAAGTTAGGTATTCAAAATATTTAGCTATTGGACGTCATATTTCCTTGTAACATAAAAATTACTGACTCTCGATTTATTTAAATACACAAAATTTTATGGTTAAAATGAATGGTGGCTTAAAGAATAACGTATCGATCCTGATCATTAAAGGGGTTCTTTTGTAGCCAGCCACTTAACAGGGTATATAGCATGAAAATGATAAACACAAGAGTTTTCTTTTTTTTTCAAAATAGTTTTGTTACATGTTCACTGGGTTTCAAATACTAATCTTTTTATGATATTTATGTATATTTTTGATATAGCTAATTCTTTTCCTTTTACCGAGTCATGGATTATGAATATTCAAATTACTATCCATAATTCTAGCCTTGGTGAGCTTAGCCATTATTCTAATCATCAAAGAGAAACTGAGTGCTACTTCTGTTTTACATTGAACAAAGCCAACTAAATGAGAATCGAATTGACCTCATTTTCCCTAAGTTTGCAAACAAAAGGCAACAATTTTGAATACCATGGAACATCATGTGCATGTACCACTCTATAGTCTGCTCAGAAAGAAAAAAGCACTATGGTAATGACAGAAGAGTCAAATTAATACTGTGAATAACTTAGTATTTAGACATAATCTTCATATTGTTTATGCCAAATATTTGGCCCATTTATATTGTTGTTCTCTACTTAGTCATACCAGAATGTCTTGGTTTTCTAATTTTGCAGAACACCTGTGTTTTACTAGGTAGGGTAGTAGATTCCAAGCCAAGTGAAAAAGTATAATTTCTAGAGTGGGGATAATAGTTTTGTTTTAATTGTGTATTACATTATGAAAATGAAGAGCGGAAAAGAGAAGGCGAACTCACGTTATGGGTTAGAAATGCAGAACATTGATGAAAACAATATACTTTGTTACTTGTGCCTGAGTTGAGCCCTGGATTTTGTCCTAGGAAGAAGATTGACATGTGTGTCATGAGGCAGTGGGGTAGAGCAGGCTGTGAGGTGCAAGGCGACACCACCATGTGGAGTTGGAGACAACTCATGCTTATTATGGGCCTTAATATACTCTGATGCAAGTAGGGTGGCATATCTCATCCATAGTATCTTGTCATAAAACTCCTTTGGGGAATAAAAAGAAATGAAATTGAGTTATTTGTAGTGAGGTGGATGGATCGAGAGACTGTCATACAGAGTGAAGTAAGTCAGAGAAAAACAAATACTGTATGCTAACACATATATATGGAATCTAAAAAAAATGGTTCTGAAGAACCTAGGGGCAGGACAGGAATAAAGACGCAGACGTAGAGAATGGACTTGAGGACACGGGGAGGGGGAACGGTAAGCTGGGACGAAGTGAAAGAGTGGCATGGACTTATATATACTACCAAATGTAAAATAGATAGCTAATGGGAAGCAGCCACATAGCACAGGGAGATCAGCTCGGTCCTTTGTGACCACCTAGAGGGGTGGGATAGGGAGTGACAGCAGAAACTAACACACCATTGTAAAGCAATTATACTCCAATAAAGATGTTAAAAAAAAAAAACTCCTTTGGGAAGGATAGAAATTTTTTTTTTTGTCTTAAGCCTTTATTCATTATTTATATATTGGCTACTTAATTACAATGTGCTGTCACTGAACTCCCTTACTAGGAAAAGCCAATAATATGGGTGAAAATATAGAGATGTTAATGAAATGTAATTCAAAGTGTCAGGTAATTTTTGAGGCATATGACCAGCACGTATAACTTTTTGTATTATCAGATTAAGCTATCTTTTGCATGTAAGGTTCTGATATTCAATAGTCACACATACACATCATCAAGTATGCATCATATCAAAAATATAATGATGATATAATCTCAGAGATTCTATATTTATTAAGTTCAGTGCTCAAAAGAAAGTAAAGGTTTGCATTAAGAAACTTAGATGAACTAAAAATTACTAGCACTAAAAGCAGAGGTGGCTATGTTGTAAAAATAGCCACAAATTCTTCTCATTTCTCCACTCATTTCCTTGCAATCTTACCTTCAAGAAATAGCATCTGCAGAACATGATATATTAGGCTTACCAGAGAGTAACCTACCAGAGATATTAGACATCATGTAGTGAAGAAAGTCACTGGAAGTCCATTCCAGGCAGAGTGGAGGGCCTCCTGAACACCTCGTTAGCCTCCCAGGCAGAACAATGCCCTAATGAAAGCCCTAAGTTAGACCTGGGCTTTTCAATCTTGGCACTATTGATATTGCAGGACAGATAATTCTTATGTGGAGCGGTTTCATGTGCTGTGGGTTGTTTAGCGGCATCCCTGGTCTCTACCCACTAAATGCCAGTAACTCCCCTTTGCTCCCCTGTTGTGGCAACAAAAAAATGTCTTCAGATTTGACAAATGTCATCTGGGGAGAAAATCACCTCCTTTCAAAGACCACTGCTCTACACCCACCCTAACAAAGCCTAAAACCAAGCCCGGACGAGATCTGTAGGGGAGACAGATTTTGGAGGTTGGGTCCTGCCAAGTTAGAGGTGCTTGGGGAACGTCTTGGCTTTCCACATATCCTCTGTAACAAGGCATAAAACCGAACCTACACGATATGAAGCGTATTAGCCAGTAAATGAACTGCCTACTAGAACAAGTCAACGCCCTTTAGAGGAAAGATAACAAGATCCAGAGCCTGTAATGTATCACTAACAATGTCCAGTGCACAGTATAAAAACATTACCAGACATGCAAAAACACAGGAAAATAAGGCCTATATAATCAATCAAAAAAGTAATAGTAAATAGAAACAATGTGATATGACTCAAATGTTGGATTTAGTAAAGATTTTAAAGCAACTAAAGACCAATAGATCTACTATTTACTGAGCCTATTATGTGTCAGGAACAATGCTAAGCCCTTTACACATAGTATCTCTTATTCTCAAGAGAACTTTGTTCTCATCTGCAATTTATAGATGAGAAAACCAAGGCTCAGTGAGATGTGGTACCTGATGCGAGCTAATACATCCATTAAGTGTGAAAGCCAGGATACAGGATCTGTATCTAGATCTGATAGTCAAGCCTATGCCCCAGACAAGCCAGCCCATTCTCACAACTTCCACACTTTCCATTGTTGTTCACGTACATCTTACAAATCAGTAATTTCCAAAGTTAATGCATGAATAAATATTCTTGGCAGAAAGTTTTTTTTTTTTTAAAAACAGAAGGCTCAAAAAAATAAAAACCAATAGATCTTTTAATTCTTTTAATAGAATTAAAAGAAAATATAGTCTGATTGAGTCAATAGATAAGGATTCATAGCAGAGAAATAAAAACCATAAAAAGGACTCAATGGAAATTCTAAAATAGAAAAGCACTGTAACTGAAGTGAAAAATTCATTGGATAGGCTTCACAGCAGATAGGAGATGGTAAAGGAAAGACAAAGGAACAGAACTTCAGGGACACATGGATAATATCAGCTGGTCTAATATATGTGTTATAGGAGTCTTAGAAAGAGAAGAAAGTAAGAATGAGGCGGGAAAAATATATAATTAAATAATGCCAAATGTCCTCAAATTTGATGGAAAACATTGACTTACAAATCCAAGAAAATTGAACTCAATGAAAATTAAATACCAAGAAAGCTGCACCTAAGCACATCATAGTGGACTGCTGAAAACTAAGCATAAATATAAAATCTTGAAAGCAGCCAGAGGGGAAAAAGGACATATAACATACCAGTGAACAACAATAAGAAAGTTTGCCTAGTTTTTATCAGAAACAGTGGATGTCAGAAGAGAGTAGAAATGTCCTGAAAGTGCTGACGGGAAAAAAAATCCTCAGAATTCTATATCCAGAGAAAATATCTCTTAAAAACTGAGTGAAATAAAGACATTTTCAGATAATGGAAGCTGAGGGAATTGGATCTCGCAGGCCTGCAAAACAAAAAAATTCTAAAGGCATTCTTGAGACTGATGAGGGAATGACACCAGATGAAAACCCAAATCTACACAAAGGAGAAAAAAAGTTTGCCAGAAGTGGCAACATGTGGATGGTATAAAAGATTATTTTTATCACTTCATAATTTCCTTAAAAGGCACCTGACTGTTTAAAACAAAAATGATAACATTATAAGGTGGATTTTATAGTATATGTAGAAGTAAATATATGACCAAAAAAAGCACAAAAGTTGGAGGTGTTGGATAAACGGAATTATAATATTGTAAGGCTGTTAGATTTGTGGAGTATACGTATGAAATGTGAAGAGGGGTGTGTCAAGTATCAAGTAACAGGTGAGAAGTGTGAAGAAGGAAGTGTTGTCAAGTGTAACGTGTGAAATTGTACAATTTTGACTCTAACCAGACTCTAATAAATTAAGAATGCATTGTTAGCCCTGAAAGAACACTAAAAATTCTAAAGAAGAGCTAAGAAACCAATAGAAGTAATAGAAATAAAATATCAATGAAATGAACAACAGAATGACAAAACAGAAGAGACAAATGGAAAACAAATAGCAAGGTGGTAGACTTAAACACACTATAGCAATGATTATGTTAAATGTAAATGTAATATAAATTATATTAAATGTAAAATGTTCCCACTGAAGGTCAGAGATTGTCAGATTAGATAAGAATGGAAGACACAAGTATATGTATCTATTAAATATGCACTTTAAATTTAAAGATATGCATAAATTGAACATAAAAAGACTGAAAGTAATATACCAACCAAATGACACAAGAAAGCTGGTGTATCTTAATTTTAGAAAGAGTAGACTTTAAGACAAAGCATTTTACAAGAGATAAAAGGGACATTTATAAGTCAAAAGAGGACCAATTCATTAGGAAGACATCATAAATGTATATGTATCTAATTACAAAGCTTCAAAATCATGAAGAAAAAATTGACAGAACATATGGAAAAGAATAATGGAAGTGTTGAACACCACTTTCTCAGTGATTAATAAACAAGTAGACAAAAATTAGTTTAGATATAGAAGATCTGAGCACATTCTCAACCAACTTGAGCTAATTGACATTTACAAAACACTGTACACAATAACCGTGGAATAAACATTCGTTTCGACTGCATATGGAAAGTTCATCAAAGTAGACATATGTTAGATCATAAAAGAAATCTCAATATGTTTCCAAAGATTTGTAAATTACAGATTGTATTCTATGACCACAATAGAGTTATATCAGAAATCAGTAACTAAATTATTTGGAAAATGTCAAAACATTTGGACATTAAATAACACATGTCTAAATAACCCATGTCTCAAAGATGAAATCACAAGAAAATAATAAAATATTTTGAGTTGAATGATAGTAAAAATACAACATATCAAAATTTGTGGGATACAGGAAAGGTAGTGCTTAGAGGGAAATTTATAGCTTTAAATGTCTATAATAGAAGAGAAGGAAGGTTTAAAAAATTTGACATGTTTCTACTTTAAGAGGTAAAGACAAAGAGTAAATTAAATCTAAAATAAGTAGAAGGAAAAATAATAAGTAGAAGGAAAAAATAATAGGAAAAAATAATAAAGTCAGCACAGAAGTCTATGATTTAGAAACAGAAAAATTAACAAAGCTCAAAATTCGTTCTTTGAAAGAGTAATAAAATCAATAAGCCCCAACAGGACAAACCAAGATATGAATAAATATAAATTACCAATATTACAAATAAAAGAAGAAATACTGTTACATATCTTACCGATTTTAATAGGAAAATAAAAGAGTATTAGGAACAAATTGTGCCAACAAATTTGGCAATTAGATGAAATGGATAAGTTTTGTGAAAAATACAACTTTCCAAAAGTGACTCAAGAAGAAGTGGACAATTGGAATAACCATATAACTATTAAATACACTGAATTTGTAATAATAATCAAAAAACTTTTCACAAAGAAAACTCAAGGCCCAGATAGTTTCACTGGTAAATTCTATCATGCACAAAGTAAGAAATAATACCAATCATATATAAACTCTCCTTCAGAAAGTAGAGAGAGGAATGCTTCCCAAGTCATTTCATGTGATCACTATAATCCTGATACCAAAATCTGACAAAGATTTATAAGAGAAGAGATCAGAGACTGTTATGGACTGAATGTGTCCTCCTCCATCCCCTGCTCAGATTCGTATATTGAAACCTTACACTCCTGATGTGATGGTACTAGGAGGTGGGGCCTTTGGGAGGCAATTAGGAATAGATGAGGTCAGGAAAGGGGTCAGAGTTTGCTTAATGTCTGCTTTCCACCGTGTGAGGATACAATGAGAAGTTGGCCGTCTACACTTGGAAGAGGGCTCTTGCTAGAACTCAATCATCGGTATCTTGATGTTGAACTTCCAGCCTCCAGAACTGTGAGAAATAAATTTCTGTTGTATAGAAGCCACTAGTCTATGGTCTGTTATAGCAGCCTGAATTGAATAAGAGAGAGGCAAGTATCCCTCACAAACACAGATTCAAAAATCCTCAACAAAATACAGGCAAATTAACTCACTAATATATACAAAAGATTTACAACTACATTATGGCCAAGTAGAGTTTGTTTACGGAATGCAAGCTTATTTTAATGTTTGAAAATCACACAACATAATTAACTACATTAACTGAACAAGAATGAAACATTATGTGATCAACTCAGCACATACAGAAAAAGATTTTGGTAAAATTCAACACACATTCAAGATAAAACCATTCAGCATAGTAGGAAGAGAAGGAAACTTTCTCAACCTGATAAAGGCATCTACAAAAAATCCAAGTTATCATTTAATGGTGAAAGACTGATGTTTTCCCTCTTAGATCAGGAATAAGGTAAAGATGTCACTGTCATCACTTCTATTCATTATCCTACTGGAATAAATAGTACAATAAGGCAACTTCTAAAAGAAATAAAAGGTATAAAATCGGAAAGAAAGAAAAAAGCCATGTTTCTGTTTGCAATTGATATGACTGTCTATATAGAAAATCCTAAGGAATCTTCTAAAAAAACTTAAAAATATTAAGTGAAGTTATCAAGGTCACAGAATGCAAGATCATTATGAAGAACTCAATGCATTGATATGTACTAGCAATATACATTTGAAAAATGGAATAAAAAATTCCTTTTACAATACATCAACAAGATAAAATACTTAGATTTAACAGAAGATGTGCAAGACAGTTACACTGAAAACCTCAAATATTTGATAAGAGAAGTTAGTGAAGATCTGACTCAATATTGTTAAGAAGTCCATTCTCCCTAAATTTATCTATAGATTCAGTGAAATGCCAGCTGACATCCAGTAACTCTTCTCCCCTTTTAAAAAGGAATTGACAATCTTATTCTAAAATTTATATGAAAATACAAAGGACCTAGAAGAATGAAAACAATTTTGAGACAGAACAAAGCTGGAGGCAGGACTTACATTATCTTTTTCAGAATTTATGAGAAATGTATAGCATTCAAATTAGTGTGGTGTTGGCATAAAGGTAGACATATAGATCAGTGACACAGTATAGATAATCCAGAATATACTTTCTATGTATGGTCAACTTTTTTTTTTTTTTTTTAAGCATATGCTTTAAAGCCAATGCTTTTCAATGGAGGAAAAACAGTCTCTTCAATAATGCTGCTGGAACAAATAGATATCTATATAAAAATATATATACCTCAACACTAATCTCAAACAGTACACAAAAATTACTTTAAAATATATCACAGACTTAAATATACAAGCTACAACTATGAAACTTCTAGAGAAAGATATAAGAGAAAATTTTTGCTACTTTGTGATGAGCAAAGACTCATTAGAGAGAGAGGACACAGAAGATTACTCATCATAATAAATGATAAATTAGACTTCATCAACAGTATAACTGCCTGCTTTCCAAAAGACACCATGAAGAAAATAAAAAGGCAAATTACAAAGTGGAAGAAAATATTCACAATATTTGTATCTAACAAAAGACTTAAAGCCAGAATATATGAAGTATTCTTACAATGCAATAATAACAGACAAATAGTTCAATTCGAAAAGAATTGAATAGAGACTTCATAAAAGAAGATACATAAATGGTCAACAAGCACATGAAAAATGCTCAACATCATTATTCATCAAATCCAATGAGATAGTTGGATTCAACTGGAAATAAAATAAACCAATCATTATGCCAATATAGAAGCTATTAACATTATACAGTCTAAGCCAAATCCAAATTAAAAACACAATGAGGTACTACTTTGTATCCACTAGAAGGGCAAAAATTAAAAACACCGATGGTACTGATTCTTAACAAGGATATGGAGCAACTGGAACTTTTATAAATTATCAGTGGGAGGTAAATTTTACATCCACTTTGGAAAACAATTTTGCAGGACCTTATACATTAAACAGGTACTTAACATATCTAACAATTCCACTCTTAGGTATTTATCCCAATGGACTGACAACCAATATCCACATTTATGTACAAGGCCTATACACAAATGTTTATAGCAGCTTTAATAATACTAGCCAATTATTGGAAACCATTGAAATGTACATCATAGATGGATAAACTGTGCTATATTTGCACAATGGAATACTATTCGTCAATAAAAAGAATGAACTAATGATACACACACTAATATAGATGAATCTCAAAATCACATTATGTGAAAGAAGGCATGGGTTCACACATGTGACTTAAACCCAAGAGTGACCATCACTGGCCAAGAGCCCTGAACTTGTCCTGTGTCTGATGTGAGTGAGAGTCACCTCAAATCAGTGTGTCAACACTATTCCGGTGAACCAACCTCATGTGATCCTGTGAAAGAAAAACTGCACTGGTCAGTAGGAATGATTTGCCTAGTAGGCCGCTCTCCTAGAACTGGGTTCTGATCTGAAGAGTCCCATAGTTGCGGATTATGGGGTTCCTCAGGGCATCTGGTGACCCTACATGTAGGCTAGGTAGTTGGAGAATGTCCCAAATGGGAGAAAGAGGGATGTGAGTCCAGGTCCAAGTTTGAGGTTCTCCACTTGCATGGAATTGCTGGTCATGGCCAGTCCCAGGCACCTGAGGAGAACTTAGAAAAATGTAAACATATCCCTCTAAAGTGCAGGCAATCCTGGGGGGTACCTTGGGAGTGTACCCTGGAGGTACCTAGACTGCTTGCTTGAGTTTAAGGGCAATACTGATAAGTGAGATGTTTGAGAAGTTCGGGAGTGGCTATCTTGATTGACCAGGCTTTGCAGTGGAAGATACTGCTATCAAACTATCGGTGTCATCAAACTGGTATCAGTTCCAAAGGATTCGGAACTGACAGAGGCTAGTTGCTAGCATTTAATCAACAGAGTAAAAGGTGCACATAAATACCAAAATGAGGAGCAATTGGGAGTCATAATCCTTGATCCACAGGGACCTGTCAGGCAGCTAATAGACCATGTGTTGTCAGAGGAACACTATATGGGCAAAACCCACTAGGGGGTTACTTGGCTTGTATAACCAGAAAAAATTGAGTGTGGGTGAGAAGTCTAACAGTTGTTGTAATGGAAAATCATGATCCTTCACTCAGCTTCCAGATCTAAAGAAATTCTCAGACCCAGAGTCTGTTGTCTGAAGGCGATACTATGTCCCTTTGAGAAACAAACTTGCAGTTTCACCACAAGAGTGCATGACAAATATTTCTTTGCCACAAATATTTCTTTGACAAATGTTTCACCAAGGGACCTGTGGCCAGGCCCACCTCTTTCATTACAAGAAAGTATAGAAATGTATACAAAAAAAGTTATCTGGCAAGTATACACATGGTAGCTGTTGGCTCATAGCCCATCCTTTTAAAGACAATGTTGAAGTATTTCAATTTAATTTACTTCTTTTTTTCTGGTAAAGTCTAAAGTCATTGGAAATTTTTCAAAAGATAAAATAAGAATGATTTTTCTTTAAGTATTTTCAACTTAAAGTCTGTGAGATTGAAAATATTGCAATTAAAATATTAAGTGCTGACTTATAATTTCATATAATCAAAATACATACCATAAATTTTCTATTCTAAGCATCGTAATTGTTTTCTAAATTTGAATGTCTTTTTCTTGCTTAAGGTTTTCCTTTAACAAGTGCTATAGACTAATTGTGTGTATCCCTTCCCAAATTCATATGTTGAAATCCTAACCCAATGTGGTGGTATTAGGAGGTGGGGCCTATAGGAGGTGGTTGGATCATGAGGGCAGAGTCCTACCAGTGGGATTAGTACCCTTATAAAAGAGGCCCGAGAGAGCTCCCTTGTTGCTTCTGCCATGCGAGTTTACAATGAGAAGATAGCCATCAAGAGGGAAATGGAACCTCGTTAGACACTGAATATGCTGCTGTCTTGATCTTGGACTTCCCAGCCTCCAGAACTGTAAAATAAATTTCTGTTCTTTATAAGCCACCCAGTCTACAGTATTTTGTTATCTCAGCCTGAATGGGTTAAGATAGAAATTGGTACTGAGAAGTGCAGGTGCTGCTGTAACAGATACCTAAAAATGTGGATGTGGCTTTGGACCTGGGTAATGAGTAGAGGCTGGACTGAGTTTTGAGGTACATGGTAGAAAAAGCCTCCTTAGTTGTGAACAGAATGTAAAGGGTGATTCTGGTGAGAGCCCAGAAATAAAAGAGGAAGGCTATAGAGAATCTTAGAGAATATCTTGGTAATCTTAACAGATTTTTGATAGGCATGTGGACAGTGAAGGCCATTGTGATGAGGTCCAGGTGGAAATCAAGGTCATGTTATTGGACAATGGAGGGAAGGCCATCCTTGTTCTAAAGTGGCAAAGATCTTGGCTAGATTATGTTTGTGTTCTCATGTTTTGTAGAAGGTAGAACTTGTGAGCAATGAAATTGAATATTTGGTTTAGGAAATTTCTAGGCCCAGTGTTGAAGACGTGGCTTGGCTTCTCTTGACTGCTTACAGTAAAATTAGAGAAGAGAGAAATGACTTAAAGATGGAATTGTTAATCAGAAAGTATACAGAATTTTTTTGTTTCAATTTTTTCCTTCTGTTTATTTTTTCTTCTTTCCGAATTTTCTAGAATGAGCATGTACTAATTTTATAATCATAAAAGATTAACATTTAAGATTAATTAATTTGAATTTACTCAGGACAAGTCTATCTTGAAATTAATTCAACATGATGATAGAGTAATGTGAGCACACTTTCTTTTTTTTTTGTTGCTTAAATTTTTTATTTCATTTTAACAGCCTCTTGCCCAGCAGGAGGAACTTGTAATGAAGGTCCAGTGTCTTTGAGTTTGTTTTCAATTCATTTTTAAAGTCCTCTTTGCCCCTAAGCTCTTCCTTTTTTTTTTTTTTAAACATCTTTATTGGAGTATAATTGCTTTACAATGGTGTGTTAGTTTCTGCTTTATAACAAAGTGAATCAGTTATACATATATATATGTCCCCATATCTCCTCCCTCTTGCATCTCCCTCCCTCCCACCCTCCCTATCCCACCCTTCTAGGTGGTCACAAAGGACCTAGCTGATCTCCCTGTGCTTTGTGGCTGCTTCCCACTAGCTATCTATTTTACATTTGGTAGTGTATATATGTCCATGCCACTCTCTCACTTAGTCCCAGCTTACCCTTCCCCCTCACCGTGTCCTCAAGTCCATTCTCTACGTCTGCGTCTTTATTCCTGTCCTGCCCCTAGGTTCTTCGGAACCATTTTTTTTTTCTATATTCCATATATGTGTGTTAGTATATGGTATTTGCTTTTCTCCTTCTGACTTACTTCTCTCTGTATGACAGTCTCTAGGTCCATCCACCTCACTACAAATAAGTCAACTTCGTTTCTTTTTATGGCTGAATAATATTCCATTGTATATATGTGCCACATCTTATTTATCCGTTCATCTGTTGATGGACAGTTAGGTTGCTTCCATGTCCTGGCTATTGTAAATAGAGCTGCAATGAACATTGTGGTACATGACTCTTTTTGAATTATGGTTTTCTCAGGATATATGCCCAGTAGTGGGATTGCTGGGTCGTATGGTAGTTCTATTTTTAGTTTTTTAAGGAACCTCCATACTGTTCCCCATAGTGGCTGAATCAATTTACATTCCAGCCAACAATGCAAGAGGGTTCCCTTTTCTCCACACCCACTTCAGCATTTATTGTTTGTAGATATTTTGATGATGGCAATTCTGACCAGTGTAAGGTGATACCACATTGTAGTTTTGATTTGCATTTCTCTAATGATTAGTGATGTTGAGCATCTTTTCATGCGTTTGTTGGCACATGAAACACATGAATATCTTCTTTGGAGAAATGTCTATTTAGGTCTTCTGCCCATTTTTGGATTGGGTTGTATTGTTTTTTGATATTGAGCTGCATGAGCTGCTTGTAAATTTTGGAGATTAATCCTTTGTCAGTTGCTTCATTTGCAAATATTTTCTCCCATTCTGAAGGTTGTCTTTTCATCTTGTTTATGGTTTCCTTTGCTGTGCAAAAGCTTTTAAGTTTCATTAGGTCCCATTTGTTTATTTTTGTTTCTATTTCCCTTTCTCTAGGAGGTGGGTCAAAAAGGATCTTGCTGTGATTTATGTCATAGAGTGTTCTGCCTATGTTTTCCTCTAAGAGTTTGAGAGTGTCTGGCCTTACATTTAGGTCTTTAATCCATTTTGAGTTTATTTTTGTGCATGGTGTTAGGGAGTGTTCTAATGTCATTCTTTTACATGTAGCTGTCCAGTTTTCCCAGCACCACTTATTGAAGAGGTTGTCTTTTCTCCACTGTATATTCTTGCCTCCTTTATCAAAGCTAAGGTGACCATATGTGTGTGGGTTTATCGCTGGACTTTCTATCCTGTTGCATTGATCTATATTTCTGCCTTTGTGCCAGTACCATATTGTCTGGATTACTGTAGATTTGTAGTATAGTCTGAAGTCGGGGAGCCTGAATCCTCCAGCTCTGTTTTTCTTTCTCAAGATTGCTTTGGCTATTCGGGGTTTTTTTTGTGTGTTTCCATACAAATTGTGAAATTTTTTGATCTAGTTCTGTGAAAAATGCCATTGGTAGTTTGATAGGGATTGCATTGAATCTGTAGATTGCTTTGGGTAGTATAGTCATTTTCACAATGTTAATTCTTCCAATCTAAGAACATGGTATATCTCTCCATCTGTTTGTATCATCTTTAATTTCTTTCATCAGTGCCTTACAGTTTTCTGCATACAGGTCTTCTGTCTCCTTAGGTACGTTTATTCCTAGGTATTTTATTCTTTTTTGTTGCAATGGTAAATGGGAGTGTTTCTCTAATTTCTCTTTCAGATTTTTCATCATTAGTGTATAGGAGTGCAAGAGATTTCTGTACATTAATTTTGTATCCTGCTACTTTACCAAATTCATTGATTAGCTGTAGTAGTTTTCTGGTAGCATCTTTAGGATTCTCTATGTATAGTATCATGTCATCTGTAAACAGTGACAGTTACTTCTTTTCCAATTTGGATTCCTTTTATTTCTTTGTCTTCTCTGATTGCTGTGGCTAACGCTTCCAAAACTATGTTGAATAATAGTGGTGAGAGTAGGCAAACCTGTCTTGTTCCTGATCTTAGTGGAAATGGTTTCACCATTGAGAACGGTGTTGGCTGTGGGTTTGTCATATATGGCCTTTATTACGTTGAGGTAAGTTCCCTCTATGCCTACTTTCTGGAGGGTTTTTATCATAAATGGGTGTTGAATTTTGTCAAAAGCTTTTTGTGCATCTATTGAGATGATCATATGGTTTTCTCCTTCAATTTGTTAATATGGTTTTTCACATTGATTGATTTGTGTATATTGAAGAATCCTTGCATTCCTGGGATAAACCCCACTTGACCATGGTGTATGATCCTTTAAATGTGCTGTTGGATTCTGTTTGCTAGTATTTTGTTGAGGAGTTTTGCATCTATGTTCATCAGTGATTTTGGCCCGTAGTTTTCTTTCTTTGTGACATCTTTGTCTGGTTTTGGTATTGGGGTGATGGTGGCCTCATAGAATGTGTTTGGGAGTGTTCCTCCCTCTGCTATATTTTGGAAGAGTTTGAGAAGGATAGGTGTTAGCTCTTCTCTAAATGTTTGATAGAATTTGCCGGTGAAGCCATCTAGTCCTGGGCTTTTGTTTGTTGGAAGATTTTTAATCACAGTCTCAATTTCAGTGCTTGAGATTGGTCTGCTTATATTTTCTATTTCTTCCTGGTTCAGTCTCAGAAGATTGTGGTTTTCTAAGAATGCGTCCTTTCCTTACAGGTTGTCCATTTTATTGGCATATAGTTGCTTTTAGTAATCTCTCATGATCCTTTGTATTTCTGCAGTGTCAGTTGTTACTTCTCCTTTTTCATTTCTAATTCTATTGGTTTGAGTATTCTCCCTTTTTTTCTTGATGAGTCTGGCTAATGGTTTATCAATTTTGTTTATCTTCTCAAAGAACTAGCTTTTAGTTTTATTGATCTTTGCAACTGTTTCCTTCATTTCTTTTTCATTTATTTCTGATCTGATCTTTATGATTCTTTCCTTCTGCTAACTTTGGGGTTTTTTTGTTCTTCTTTCTCTAATTACCTTAGGTGTAATGTTAGGTTGTTTATTTGAGATGTTTCTTGTTTCTTGTGGCAGAACTGTATTGCTATAAACTTCCCTCTTAGAACTGCTTTTGCTGCATCCCATAGGTTTTGGGTTATCGTGTTTTCATTGTCATTTGTTTCTAGGTATTTTTTGATTTCCTCTTTGATTTCTTCAGTGATCTCTTGGTAATTAAGTAGTGTATTGTTTAGCCTCCATGTGTGTGTATTTTTTCCAGATTTTTTCCTGTAATTGATATCTAGGCTCATAGCATTGTGGTCAGAAAAGATAGTTGATACAATTTCAATTTTCTTAAATTTACCAATGCTTGATTTGTGACCCAAGATATGATCTATTCTGGAGAATGTTCCATGAGCACTTGAGAAGAAAGTGTATTCTGTTGTTTCTGGATGGAATGTCCCATAAATATCAATTAAGTCCATCTTGTTTAATGTGTCATTTAAAGCTTGTGTTTCCTTATTTATTTTCATTTTGGATAACATGTCTATTGGTGAAAGTGGGGTGTTAAAGTCGTCTACTATGATTGTGTTATTGTCAATTTCCCCTTTTATGGCTGTTAGCATTTGCATTATTTACTGAGGTGCTCCTATGTTGGGTGCATAAATATTTACTATTGCTGTATCTTCATCTTGGATTGATCCCTTGATCATTATGTAGTGACCTTCTCTGTCTCTTATTATAGTCTTTATTTTAAGTCTATTTTTTCTGATATGAGAATTGCTACTCCAGGTTTCTTTTGATTTCCATTTGCATGGAATATCTTTTTCCATTCCCTCACTTTCAGTCTGTATGTGTCCCTAGGTCTGAAGTGGGTCTCTTGTAGACAGCATATATACGGGTCTTGTTTTTGTATCCATTCAGCCAGTCTATGTCTTTTGGTTGGAGCATTTAGCCATTTACATTTAAGGTAATTATCGATATGTATGTTCCTATTACCATTTTCCTAATTGTTTTGGGTTTGTTATTGTAGGTCTTTTCCTTCTCTCGTGTTTCCTGTCTAGAGAAGTTCCTTTAGCATTTGTTGCAATCCTGGTTTGGTGGTGCTGAATTCTCTTAGCTTTTGCCTGTCTGTAAAGGTTTTAGTTTCTCCGTCATATCTGAATGAGATCCTTGCTGGGTAGAGTAATATTGGTAGTAGGTTTTTCTCTTTCATCACTTTTAATATGTCCTGCCACACCCTTCTGGCTTGCAGATTTTTCTGCAGAAAGATGAGCTGTTGACCTTATGGGGATTCCCTTGTATGTTATTTGTTGCTTTTCCCTTGCTGCTTTTAATATTTTTTCTTTGTATTTAATTTTTGATAGTTTGATTAAAATGTGTCTTGGCATGTTTCTCCTTGGATTTATCCTGTATGGGACTCTCTGTGCTTCCTGGACTTGACATTTCCTTTCCCATATTAGGGAAGTTTTCAACTATAATCTCTTCAAATATTTTCTCAGTCCCTTTCTTTTTCTCTTCTTCTTCTGGGACTCCTATAATTCTAACGTTGGTATGTTTAATGTTATCCTAGAGGTCTCTGAAACTGTCCTCAATTCTTTTCATTCTTTTTTCTTTATTCTGCTCTGTGGTAGTTATTGCCACTATTTTATCTTCCAGGTCACTTATCTATTCTTCTGCCTCAGTTATTCTTCTATTGATTCCTTCTAGAGAGTTTTTAATTTCATTTATTTTGTTGTTCATCATTGTTTGTTTTCTCTTTAGTTCTTCTAGGTCCTTGTTAAATGTTTCTTGTATTTTCTCCATTCTAGTTCCAAGATTTTGGATCATCTTTACTATCATTACTCTGAATTCTTTTTCAGGTAGACTACCTATTTCCTCTTCATTTGTTTGGTCTGGTGGGTTATCACCTTGCTCTTTCATTGGCTGGGTATCTCTGTCTTCTCATTTTGCTTAACTTACTATGTTTGGGGTCTCCTTTTTGCAGGCTGCAGTTTCGTAGTTCCCATTCTTTTTGGTGTCTGCCTCCAGTGGGTAAGGTTGGTTCAGTGGGTTGTGTAGGCTTCCTGGTGGAGGGGATTGGTGCCTGTGTTCTGGTGGATGAGGCTGGATCTCATCTTTCTGGTGGGCAGGACCACGTTCTGTGGTGTGTTTTGGGGTGTCTGTGAACTTATTATGATTTTAGGCAGCCTCTCTGCTAATGGGTGGGCTTGTGTTCTCGTCTTGCTAGTTTTTTTGGCATTGGGTGTCCAGCACTGGAGCTTGCTGTTCGTTGAGTGGAGCTGGGTCTAGCACTGAGACGGAGATCTCTGGGAGAGCTCTCGATGATTGATATTACATAGGGCTGGGAGGTCTCTGGTGGACCAATGTCCTGAACTCGGCCCTCCCACCTCAGAGGCTCATGCCTGACACCCGGCTGGAACACCAAGACCCTGTCAGCCACACAACCAGGTACGTGGGGGAATTTCTTGCCTTTTGGGAAGTTTGAGTTCTTCTGCCAGCATTCAGTAGGTGTTCTGTAGGAGCGGTTCCACATGTAGATGTATTTTTGATGTATTTGTGGGGAGGAAGGTGATTTGCATGTCTTACTCCTCCGCCATCTTGAAGGTCCTCCCCTGCCTCTATTGCAATAGTTTTGAATAAAGTCTTCCTAGCTTGTTTAACTCAGTCCAGTGCAATTTCCTTTGGCGAGTGACAGAAAGCAGATAGTGATGGCTTGGGGATTGGGAAAGGTGTGAGAGAGAGGTATTACCAAGGGGCTTGAGAAAACATGGGGGTGATGGATAGTTTTTGCGTGTGTTTGTGGGTGGTGATGAATTCATATGTCAGAAATTATTAAACTGTATATTTATTTATATTAATTATACCCAAATAAGGCTGTTATAATTGCATGTATCATCTGGCCCAATTATTTGACCTTTAAGACTCCATTTTATTAGAACAATTGCATATGAATACAGAGACATATGAATAAGGATGTGCATGGTAGCAGAGTTGGAACATAAAAACTGGAAACCATCTTGATTATCAATAAGAGAATTAATAAACAAATTATTGCACATGCATAATACTATGTAGCAATTAAAAGAGTAAGTAGAAAGATCGTCAAGAGTAAACTGAAGATTAGTATATGTGTATTACTATGTGTGATTCCATTTATGTACAGAAATATGTAAGCACATATGAAAAAATTTAACACTAAAGCTCTTAATAGTGGTTGAATCTGGAGAGGGAATTGGAATTGTGAAGGGGTAGATGAGGGAGAGGAGTTGAACTTTTTACTTTACCTTCTGTGTTTAAATCAATATAGCTTGCATATCTTTGAGATCTCTATCCTCTGCTTTTTCCTTCATGTCCTAATATTGGCTACCATGCTGAAGTGTACATTAACGACTTGGTCCTTTTCTATTATTTTCCAGTTTTCAAAATAGTGGATTGGTTTCCTAGTATTCTCCAAAGATGAACAATGAGGGATTTTTGGTAATATTTTGCAGGCATTTAAACATATTACATATGTTTCAATTCACTGCCTTTATTATCTTACTAATGTTCATATTGTTCTATCTTTGGCCACTATAAGTCTATTCAAGTTGGTTTCTGAGTTATTATGTGCATAATATAATTTGATAGCTCCCTTGCTTTACGGTATGATAAAATGCTTCAAGCACATGTTTTACATTTCCTGCCCCAGACTTGGAATCAGCTCTTTTTTCAAAGAGCCTTGATCCCTGTTAATGGGAAATTGATGTGAGGGTTGGTTATTGTTATTGGGATGATATATTTTTTTCTAGATCCTTTCAGTGGATAGAACTTGGTATGTTCTAAAAGTATGAAGTCCTAATAGGACCTATTCTCTAGCTAACACCTTGTTAGATATCTTGAGTACTTTAAAAAGGATATAGAAAATACTGTCACTGGTCCTCTGTAAGTTTACAGTTTAATTGGAGTTTACTGATTTTGCCTAAGAATTAAAAAAATGTTGAGTAACATGCTTTGAATTAATCCCGAGTCTATCATCCTTTTTTCTATAGGTGAATACTGCTTTTGAGTTCTCTTCATCAGTGCTGGGTTCAGATGATTATACTAATGATTGGGACCTTATTTAGAAAAATAATTAATGAGGAGAAAATGGCAGGCTGGAGTTTTGTTGTCATCAGTAATCTAGATGAAATTGTAACAAATATTTTCTGTTTAGAATTCTATTTCTTTTTCTTCTTTGTACGTATCTGCTTAGGAGTTTGAATTATCCAAGTGGAGAATTTTGGATTATTAATTCTGTTTATCTTTTATTTGAATTACTCTCTATTTGGAATCTCTTCTTTCCAGCAGTTCTAAGGTTTTCACCCCCAGTTATTGAATTAAAAACTTAGAATTAATGGAATCTGAATTACATTTAAATAAAAATAAAAGAAACAAAACAAAACAAAAAAATAAGCTTCTTCCTCAATTTGCTTACAAATCAATCAGCTTGCAAAATCTAAAACTTTCCAGTGCTGTTTACAAACCTGGGTTAAGTCTGGATCTTTTCAGGTTATGGCTTTCAAATTAAGCAAAGTTTCACAAAACATGACATTTTGTTTCCCTGGGTATTTGCATACAAACTTATTTAAACAAATCCAAATCCAGAATAACCATTCAATATTTTGGCTGGTCCCTCCAGAACTGGGTCAGGAGAAATCTTAAAATCAATTCAAATTAGCTTGTTTTGTTAAATTTCACCTGTTTGCAGGTTTCTGCTGGCTTTCATCCCAACCTTTAACTCAGTCCAGGTTTATTTGAAAACCAGATTGCATTGACTTTAGAATTGACCCAAGCTTGTTCCAAATGGATCCCACTCAAATAGTAGCCCAGGTTAGTCCAAAACTTATCTCTAGAAATCTCATTTTTTTTCTCTTGGGAGAGAAAAATCCAGCTGAATTTTGAGGAGTAGAACTGATTTCAGAAATTTTAGATTTAATAGACTGTTTTTGAATTTTTACAGTATTTCCATCCTTAATTTAAAAATGTGTTTTTCTAGCAAAAGAGAATCCAACACCGTATACAAGCCGTGACAGAAGTTTTCTCATTTCTAAGTCTGTCTCTTCATCTTCCCCAGGTCTGGGGCTTAATCATCCTTTTAACTACATCCTCTGACATTCTTAATCTGTATCTCTTTTCCACACTCTATATAATTGGAAGAAGTTATTTTTTCTCTTAGTGTTCCAGTTTACTAGTATTTTTAGCTATATCTCTTGAAAATTCACTTCTTCCATGAAGCTATCCAATCAAAATCTATAAAAGGCCAAAAGGAAAATCATAAGCACACAAATATAACAGTTTTCTTCAACCATGTGAATCAACCCAGGTCTTGGTGGTAGTTGTTGTCTGAGCAGTAAGGTTGTAAGGCTCACATTATCACATAGCACACACGAATTCAACCCTTAACACCAAGTAGCAGATTTCCTGCCTCTGAAACGATGAGGATAATGATTTCATTTATTTACCTCCCAGGAATTATTATTTGGAATACAATCAGCTGAATTCAGACAATGCACTGATAACTAACTGTTTGCTTTTAAAAACATTCTGTTGTTTATTTTAAAAGCAACTTGTTGAATTTTGTTCATTAATATATGACTTATGTTAACATTTTCTTGCCCAAGAAGATTATATGTGTTGACACCTCTTATGGCTTCTGGGAGTTCACTTCAGTAGTGAGAATAACAACCAACAGTAACATACTGTATTACACAGTTTCTTTAAATTCTTCTCAGGCAACCTCTTTTGAACCACGATGTTTTGTTCCAGAAGCCATGCATGAACAATTTTTATATTTTTCCAAAGTAAAAATTGTTTTCTCCAGGTCTTTCCACTAGGAAGTCATGTTTTCCCTGTGAATGGAACTTAAACTCCAATTGTTCAATTCTAAATTCAAAGCCACAGAATTTGGTCTAAAGTAAACAAAGCACATTCATCTTCTTGTTCCTAATTGCTTGAAATTCTATCCAGGTTTTCTAAAAGTTGATTGAGTCTTACCAACATTTTCTATGAACCACACATGGATTTGGAGTTTACAGACAAACCCAAACCTCTAGAAATAAACCCCAAGAAGAAAGTTTCATTTGGTTTCAAGTTTCACTACAAAAATTTAATATAACCTTATTAAAAAAGCACTAAGCAATACCGGATGGAGTGATCTGTTTCCAGCAAAATGTCATGCTTATGTATCATTGCATACTAGTACTAATTTATGTCTTTAAGTCTTGAATGAAGTCCACTCAATGTTTTGCAGTAAATGCAACTATGCACATTTTATTTGTAGATAAAATTCAAATATTGACTTTACATCGTGAAATTACACAAAACAGTGTACTAAATAAAGAACAACATTATATGGATATGGATCTATTCTAAACCATACTCGAATGACAAGATTAACAAGACAAATGATATGGATGCTAATTAGCTAAATATTAATCTATAAACTTCCAAAAGACCTAGAATCATAGAAGTAAAAGGGATTTAGGGAATTTTTTTTTTTTTTAACCATGGTATTTCTTCTGCAGGTAGAAATTAGGTATTATCAAATCCAAGTCATTTATGCCATAAAGAGACTTGGCCCTTACAAATCATCCCTGATCCTTCCCACATACTTTCTCCTCCCATTGGAACAGACACAGATGTCAAACTCAGAGAATGGTAGAATCAAAAGACAGAAGGATCTACATAGGCTGGAGGAAATTTGCTGCTGATCAGGACACCCACACTGAACTTATATTAGCAAGAAACATCTACAGGGTTAAGACATGAACCTCTGGGTGGTTTTTTTTGTTGTTGTTGCAGATGTTAGCATTATTCTTACTAATACAGAAGGTATTTTACACTCACTCTCTATGTGTGTTATTTTATCATACCAAAAATATTATGATATTAAAACGAACTTTAAATTTATAGGGAGAAAATTTAATATAATCAGCAGTGTCTTAGAATTGCATCATCTAAGGTAGTATTTTTAACAACCATGAGAATTATATTACAGCACATAGACCATCTTTATTTAAAAAAAAATTTTATTTATATATATATATTTATTTATATATATTAAATAAATATATATAAATAATATATAATACAAATTATATATAATATAATATAATATATTTAATATTATTATAATATATAATATATAATATTAAATAAATAAATAAATAATATATAATATAAATAATATATATAAATAAATAATATATAATATAAATAAATAATATATATATTAAATAAATATATTTATTTAATATGTATTTATTTATTTATTTATTTTTGGCTGCATTGGGTCCCACCTGCGGCATGCGGGCTTCTCTCTAGTTGTGGTACGCTGGGGCTCCAGAGCCCGTGGGTGCTGTAGTTGTGGAACACGGGCTCTCTAGTTGTGACCTGCAGGCTTATTTGCCCTGCAGCATGTGGGATCTTAGTTCCTGGCCAGGGATAGAACCTGCGTCCCCTGCACTGGAAGGGGGACTCTCAATCACTGGACCACCAGGGAAGTCCTGACGTAGACCATCTTTAGATTTTCTAGTTGGGGCTAAATAATTTAAATAATTTAAGTAATGGTTCCTTTCTAGTAAAGAGACTGACAGAATCACAAAAGAAAACCTGCAACTTTCTGGCTTAGACAAAAAGTGAGAAAAAACCCTATTTTTAATTCCCGCTCTCCACTTCCTCCACTACTGGCTTTGAAACCTTGCCACGTTGTTTCCCTATTTTTTTGCTGTGTGAGCTAAGTTTGGGACAAGGGATGATGGGCATAAGGGATGAATAAAAGGACTCAGGGAATTTTAGATGAAAAAGCTTGGCCCCCCAATTTTTGTTTAATGTGTATAAACTACGCAAAGTATCCTGGATCAAAATGTCCTGAACAGCCAAGAAAGATGATAAGGACTATTTTAGGTCTTTTTTATTGGTACGAAGGAAAGAAAAAATATGGGGCAGAAATTAAAAACAAATTTCCATGTATTTGACTGTTCAAGTGTCTCATGTTGATCTAGGAAATAAAAAAATACATTATATGTTTGATTAAAAAGTAAACTCCTGTCAACAAAAAGCAGATCACTAAATATTACCATAACCGATAATTTAAAAATTATTATAAACCTCTCAATTAACACTTAAGTGCAGTTAAATGGGGGCAAATGTCATTCAACAAGACATATATATTTGTGAATACTTTTAAGTGTGAAACAACTCTTTATCTACTGAGAGATGTACCTGAAGAAAGTAGAACCATCAAATGGTGGTCACACTATTGGATATTTTTTGAAGCCTATTTTTTTCTCCTTCTTGTACATTCCCTCTTCTCCCTCATTCTTCTATGACTCTGTTCTTTCCATAGCAAATTCTGGTATAATCCTCATGTGAATGTTTGCCTTGAGTGATGTGAGGTAATCAACCACTTTGGATAGAATCTTCTAGTAGTTGTCCCTCCAGTACGTCTTCTTATAGGTCCTCTTCTTCTCAGCCTCAATGTTCAGGTTAAGTGCACTCTTTGACTTCCCCAGGCAGAGTTAATTATTCCTCCCTCTCTTTCTAAAGCATTTGATTCTTAACTCTGTTATCCACACACTTACACATATGCATTGATATTGACTGGAGGGTTGAGTACAAAAGGGTAATGAGGTGATGACTCAGAGAGGGTACTGAGACATCGGTGGAGTTAAACTGAGCTGGGGACCAAGAGTGGTATTGCAGGTGAAGAGCCAAAAGACAGAAGAGTCCAATTCCATCTGGAAATGGGAATTCAAAGGATGCTCAAAACTGGAGGGAGCTGTCATGGTAAGAGGGTCAGGTCAGGAAGTAAAATCATGAAACCCAAAGTGGAAGAATCCCTGAAGTTGCATCAACTGCAAAGAACACACACATGGGGCCCAGATATTGCTTTAGCTGGGATTTGCTTCTTTTTTCATCCCCGTGGGGTGTCCTTTGACCATATCTGTCTTCTTTCTTAGCCTGTGAACTTCTGTTGCATCTTCTGTTCACAGTGCTCAATTTACAGATGATCAACTTAGAGGTAGGTCAAAGCTTTTAAGCATGTTGGTGAGTATGGACACTGCTTCAATAATACTTTAGTTAGAACATGGAGCAACTCAGTGTCTACCAATCTTACTTTTAAGTCCAGGAACCTGGTTATGCCTTGTAAGTACTGTATCTAATTTATATGTAAAGGCCCCAGTATGTCTCGGTGAAGAATCCAAAGTCAGAGGTAGGTTAAATGCACAGAAGACAGGAATCTTAATTTCATGTCCTCTCTTCTTTTGCAGAACAATGAGTGACATGGATGAGGAGAAAGAATTAATCTTTTTTGTGCACAATACAGTTTCACTGTATAGCAGTCTCAAGACCATGTTGTTGAGAGTGTGGATGAAACTTAGGGTCACATAATCCTGCTTTCAAATGAATGATACTGGCACCTTGCCTTCGGTAATTTCCTGATGCCCTATTGCATGTGGGCATAGGACTACAATGTTTTAACAATGGCAGTGGGTTTAATTGCATCATCAGTCAAACCTAAATAAAGCAAATTTTTACCATGTCTGTACCTGTAACTCTAATCATTTGGTCTTAGGCTTCATGAAAGTTTGTTTAAAAAACTGCACATGCACACGGGCGTGTGCGCACACCCCCCCCCACATTTATTTAGCATCTATGTAAGTACCACACTGTTTTAGATTTTACAGTGATAGAGAAACAGGTTAAAAGAAGTGAAAGACATAGTTTAGGTGTCAAGCAGCATTTTCAAGCTAGTAGTAACAACTTAGTAATGCATAGTGAAATGAATTCAGTTGATTATGATTGGCATTAAAAAAGAAAGAAAGGAAACAGTATAGAATAAAACAGAAGAATAAATAGAGTACCTCCCATGTAATAAGGAGTATTGTTTTCTGGAACATTTTTTTCCATATGTATGCATGTGTGTACTGGGTCATGATGTAAAAGAGATTCCTTACTGTGTATCATAATCAAAAGAATTTAAGAGCTACTGCTTAAGGAGTTCTGCTATAGAAACACTGGAATTTACATGATAATCTTTGGGGCACTAGAGACCCTCTCCCCACGCAGATTTTTAGTTGTGAAATTCCTAAGAAAGGTATTTTTAAATGTCAGACAAATTCAAAAAAAGTCCATGCAATTATTAGTTTTCACAATTCCAATGTAACATATCTCATAGAAATTAAAAAAAGATTAAAAATTTTTGCACTAAAAGCAAAAATAATTTTTCCTCAAAAATGCAAACAAATGACTTCTGCACATGTGAAAATTCTTGAAGTTAATCTTTAAAACTTAAATTTAATAGAAATTAATATTCCATAAAATTATCTATCTGAACAGATATACTATTCTTTCCTTATTCTTTTGTTGTTGAGCTTGGTTTAAGTAAAGAGAATTTTGGTCTCAATGCATACGTTCTTCAAAAGTTAATGGAAAAAAGAGTTAATAGATATGTAGACATGAACATGAATAGAAAAATCTCTATAATATAGTAATAGAAATTTTCTTACAAATACATATATGACCATAATGGCCAAAGAATGTATTGAAATAGAAGTGAATTTTATACCTTGAAATCATGGGAGAAACAGTCATTTACTGGTTATGTTTTATTTATCAAAAACATTTGACAACATTGTAAATCAACTATACTCCAATAAAAATTAAAACAAAACATTTGAATATTTTAAGTTTGATTACACTCAGTTATTTTTTAATGACATTGATGATTCAGCTTAACGGCTTAAGTTTTATTAGTATTGGATTCTTCATCCTGCCAATTTTTTGTGATAGTATTGACTACATTTTATTGTTTCATTTGAATAAAATATAAATGGAAGACATACAAGAAGAAGGCGCTACAAATAGATTTAAAAGTTTAATTCTTAATTTTTCCCCATCCAGTCAGAGAAAAGCACAGGGTATGTTTACATGTTTTATTTGGGTGGCTCTCTTGGTCTACCATTCTACGTGCGAGAGGGCTAGAATTACAAATGAACCCAGATTATGGAATTTTCCTTCTATATAAGGCTGCCAAATATTTATAAGTTTTACATGATTTTACATTTTAGCTTTTGCCAATGAAGCATATCCATTGAATTTCACCAGAACTTCCAGTAAAAGTATACGGATTATGGTCAGCAGTATTTGGGTAAGACATTTGGGCAAGTTTCTTTGCAGCTCTCTGTTGTGTAGGCTTCAGTAACTTTTAGAGACCACTTGATAGAACAGTCAGGATGAACTAAAATCATCCAACCGGTGCTGCCTATGTTTAACCTCGATGAATCTCGATGGAGCTGCTTTTCAATTTAGTTCAATTGAGATTTAAAAACTCAACTCCTTAACTAATTTGGTGCTATGTATAAGGTTTTAAGGCCCATGATATCTGGAAAACTTTGGTTTTTAGTCTCTTTATTAAAATTTTACAATGACCAATCTTTAAATATGAACCATTTTAAAAAAGAAAATAATAATCCTATTTAGTGCTTTAGTGTCTCAGTTTTCAAAGGATTCCATGATGCTTTAATGTCTTTCTCAAAACTCTGATATTCATTACACCCTGAAGGCATGCAACCTGTTTCATACTTGCCTTGACTAAATATTGGAACCTATGAGGGCATTTTGAGGCATTTAACTATTACTGGTTAGTTGGAAGAAGAAATGTTGATGAGCCTTAAGCATCTTCTGGACAAGAATGCTGCTTTCAGATAGAAAACCTTTCCAAGGTGGTTTGATGGTTTCACATTGAAGCCTGAAGTTGCAATGACTTAGGTTGTTTCTTACATTTGGTTTTAAGTAAACAAAACAACCAGAAACTTTTGACTTGTAATACTCTATGGTGAAGGACACGGTGACAACAGGAGCAGTGGAATAGTCTGTCCCTGTAAACATTTAAGAGTCTTCTATGAATTTTGGTGAGTGATCATTAAACTGTTTTCCAACTTAAAAAAAAAAAGTGTGAGTGTTTTGAGTTTATACAGTACAAATTACTCAGAATGTAGAAAGTCTCCATGATGATAAGGAGATTGTGAGACATTAATTTGTGATTAATAAACATATGACAATGGTCATTTCTGTTTGAAGTATAGTTGATTTACAATATTGTGTTAGTTTCAGGTATACCGCAAAGTGATTCAGTTTTATATATATGTATATATTCAGATTATTTTACATTATAGGTTATTACAAGATATTGAATATAGTTCCTTGTGCTATACTGTAAATCCTTGTTGCTTATCTATTTTATGTATAGTAGTTTGTATTTGTTAATCCCATACTCCTAATTTATCCCCTTCTTCCCTTTCTCCAAGTTTGTTTTCTATGTCTCTGAGTCTGTTTCTGTTTTGTATAAGATTCATTTGTATCTCTTTTTAGATTCCACAAATAAGTGATGTCATATGGTATTTGTCTCTCTCTGTTTGGTTTACTTCACTTGTATGATATTCTTCAGGTCCATCCATGTTGCTGCAAATGATAATGGCCATTTCTTGAGCACTTACATTGCACTAGGAAATACATTTAGTGATATGTACCTACTCTCATTTGATTGTTAATGGAGAATTATCTACATTGTACATTAACTAAAAAAACATTTTCTCTTATTGGTAGCATCACTCTAGTAACAGTAGCAGTAACCATCATTTTCTAGATGATTACTATGTGCCAGGTAGTTTATGTGAATTAACATATTCAATCATAAAAAACTCTCCAAGGTATAATGTATTATTGTCATTCTCATTTTTACGAGTGAACATACTGAGATGTAGTCTAACCTCTAGGGAGAACTTTTTCTTTCCTCAATGACTTTTGAACCTATATCAGACTTATGTCTCCTCTTCATCCTCTTCCCTCATCCTTTGAGGATATTCTCAAGACACTGAGGATGCAGAGGAAGGATTTGTTGAACTGAACCAAATTAAAGTTTACTATTTACTGTAGGTCACAGGGAACTCTACTCAATATTCTGCCATAACCTATACGAGAAAAGAGTCTGAAAAAGAATGAATATATGTATATGTATAACTGAATCACTTTGCTGTACACCTGAAATTAACACAACATTGTAAATCAACTATACTCTAATAAAATTAAAAAATGAATAAAAATATGGAATTTTTATTAAAAAAAAGTTTACTGTTTCCCACGCTGGCCTAGGGGCCCTTTTTATGCTTTGCTAGTATCCTCTTCATGTCTTTATATTTGCATTTACCATTTGCTATTGTGGTATGTGCACTTCATTTTAAAAAAAATTTACAAATAATATTCCTTTTAAGTAAATAGTCACCTTATTTTCAAAACTGCTACACCAGTCATGATATAGCAGAGTTGAAGCATTTTAGTAAATCCTGACATTGAGCAGGGGAGAGGTTAAGGGACTAAAGCATGAGTGAGCTTCTTAAGGGCTAAACCTGTCAAAAGGAGTAGAATTTTAATATTTCAGCACTGGAGGCCAGTCATGAATATGACATTGAGAACATTAAAGGGAGTTGTTGGGGTACAAGATGGTGTGTTCTGGCAAAGAATAGATGTCTGAGGAGACATTCCGGATTGTGAAAGTTTCCACGCGGGACATTTTCCAAGGAGCCAAAAATATATTGGAATCCATAAGTGTCAGTTGCTTGCATAGGTTTTTAAACCATTTTAAAGTAGGAATATAAAGCCCTTGGCATAAACAAAAGTTGACTGCTCAGTCAGATCCACATGCCCTTGGATCATCCAAGACACCCACCTGAACTCGTCTTGGTTTAAATCCTGATTTTAATCACCGCTGAGCTGCAATTCTTAGATGCTGGAAGGCAGATGAGGTAAAAATGTGTGGAGTACATGTCTTTTCAGCAACATGGCACTACGCTGAGAATATTTGTGGCTCAAATTAAAGTTCAGGACAGTCAGTGCCATTTAATGAATTCTAGGTTAGTAATGATAAATAAACAGTGACTCACTAACACTGTTTACTTTCTATGCTTGAGACTTGACTTTGGAGTGGGCCCTATAAACACACATGCACTACTAACAGGGCTGGCATGAACGTAATAGTCTGTGATACCAAGAAAATCTGGTCTGAAACATCAGCTCTGCCTTAAATGAACAGCTCCCTTCACTTCTTATTACAAGAAACCATGGAAAATTATACTTAAGAGCAGCAGCCTCATTTAAAGAGCTTCTATACTAGGTACAACTTTAAGGTCACTTAATAAATTCTACAACTATATCTCAGACGGGAGATAGTATGTGTTGCCTGTCTCCTAATTATTTTCTGTTTGGTGAAGCTTATAAACGGTAGAGAACTTTGCATGATAATTCAATACTTTGATTTTCATCCTTTAGCTCTACCATTGATTCACATAGTGATCTGTGACTTTTGACTAATAATTGTTCAAATTGCTACTAGCAAAGTCAAGCAGTTAACTCAGTGTGAGATAATTCATGTTTCAAAGCTATAGTAGGGCTTTCATAAAGTACCAGTTGGTAACTGTGTGCAGTTAACTCATAAGGGAAGTTTTACTTAGAATAATGACTGTTGATCAGGCCCAACAGGTATCTTAGCTGCTTATTCTTGGAGTCATCATAATATAATTCTGCCCGCTGATGTAATGCTTAATTGCAGTTGTCATAATTGAAAAAAATTCTGTATCAATTCCTCTTGTGTCATGACATTTTTAGGCTTTGATCAATATAAAATACCAAAGAAAAGTGTATATGTTTGATTAATCAGAGAGAAATTGTGGCTCTTAGTAATATCATTCTAGAACAACTGCACTGGTGACACCTCGACCAATGCAGGCTTTATCCCTAGGAACAACTCCTGTCCTCATTCCCTGTTCCTTTATTCTGTTGGCAAATTGGTCTAGGCAATAAGAAAAGTAATTATCTCTTTACCTCTCTTCTTAAAATCAGACCTGATTGCAAGCCTAAAAGCTTCTATTTCTCCTTTGGACTTGAGCCTTATCAACTTTCTCAGCTTTCCAGAATCAAATGGACTTTCCCAAACTAAAATACCTACAGTACAAATTACACCTCCATTCAGACACAACCTACTAAGTATCCCTCATATTCTGAATCCTTCTACAGTTCTGAGCAACTCAGATCACTAACACTCCAGCCCTGTAATGCTTCAAAATAAGAGAAGAGGGGAAGACAGGGAGATATATCTGCTTCTTTCTCTTTTTTTAAATTGAAGTATAGTTAACTTACAATATTACATCTGTTTCAGGTGTACAACAGAGCGATTTGATATTTTTACAGATTATGCTCCATATAAAGTAATTATAAAATAATGGCTATATTCCCTGTGCTCTACATTACATCCTTGTATCTTATTTATCTAATACCTAGGAGTTTGTATCTCTTAATCCTATACCCCTATCTTGCCCCTCACCCCTTCTCGCACCCCTTCCCTCTCCCCACTGGTAACCATTATTTTGTTCTCTCTATCTGTGAGTCTGTTTCTATTTTATTATATACGTTTGTTTGTTTTATTTTCTAGATTTCAAATATAAGTGAAAACATACAGTATTTGTCTTTATCTGGCCTATTTCACTAAGCGTAATACCCTCCAGGTCCATCCATTTGGTTGCAAATGGCAAAATTTCATTCTTTTTAATGGGTGAGTAATATTCCATATGGCAGTATAGTATTCCATATAGACACTACATATATATATATACACACACACACTATATATATATACACATATATATATCACATCTTCTTTATCCATTCATCTGTTGTTGTTTTTTGAATTTTTGAATTTTATTTTATTTATTTTTTTATACAGCAGGTTCTTATTAGTCATCCATTTTATACACATCAGTGTATACGTGTCAATCCCAATCTCCCAATTCATCCCACCACCACCCCAGCCCCCTGCCACTTTCCCCCCTTGGTGACCATACGTTTGTCCTCTACATCTGTGTCTGTATTTCTGCCCTGCAAACCAGTTCATCCATACCATTTTTCTAGGTTCCACGTATATGCATTAATATACGATATTTGTTTTTCTCTCACTTACTTCACTCTGTATGACAGTCTCTAGATTCATCCACGTCTCTACAAATGACCCAATTTCACTCCTTTTAAGGGCTGAGTAATATTCCATTGTATATATGTACCACAGCTTCCTTATTCATTCATCTGTTGATGGACACTTAGGTTGCTTCCATGTCCTGGCTACTGTAAATAGAGCTGCAATGAACATTGTGTTACATGACTTTTTTTTTTTTAATTAATTAATTAATTTATTTTTGGCTGTGTTGGGTCTTCGTTTCTGTGCGAGGGCTTCCTCTAGTTGCGGCGAGCAGGGGCCACTCCTCATCGCGGTGCGTGGGCCTTTCACTATCGCGGCCTCTCTTGTTGCGGAGCACAGGCTCCAGACGCGCAGGCTCAGCAGTTGTGGCTCACAGGCCCAGTTGCTCCGTGGCATGTGGGATCTTCCCAGACCAGGGCTTGAACCCGTGTCCCCTGCATTGGCAGGCAGATTCTCAACCACTGCACCACGAGGGAAGCCCGACTTTTTTTGAATTATGGTTTTCTCAGGGTATATGCCCAGTAGTGGGATTGCTGGGTCATTGGTAGTTCTATTTTTAGTTTTTTAAGGAACCTCCATACTGTTCTCCATAATGGCTGTATCAATTTACATTCCCACCAACAGTGCAAGAGAGTTCCCTTTTCTCCACACCCTCTCCAGCATTTGTTTGTAGATTTTCTGCCAATGCCCATTCTAACTGGTGTGAGGTGACACCTCACTGTAGTTTTGATTTGCATTTCTCTAATAATTAGTGATGTTGAGCAGCTTTTCATGTGCTTCTTGGCCATCTGTATATCCTCTTTGGAGAAATGTCTATTTAGGTCTTCTGCCCATTTTTTGATTGGGTTGTTTGTTTTTTTAATACTGAGCTGCATGAGCTGTTTATATATTTTGGAGATGAATCCTTTGTCCGTTGATTCGTTGGCAAATATTTTCTCCCATTCTGAGGGTTGTCTTTTCGTCTTGTTTGTAGTTTCCTTTGCTTTGCAAAAGCTTTCAAGTTTCATTAAGTCCCATTTGTTTATTTTTGTTTTTATTTCCATTACTCTAGGAGGTGGATCAAAAAATATCTTGCTGTGATTTATGTCAGAGAGTGTTCTTCCTATGTTTTCCCTTAAGAATTTTATAGTGTCCAGTCTTACATTCAGGTCTCTAATCCATTTGGAGTTTATTTTTGTGTATGGTGTTACGGAGTGTTCTAATTTCATTCCTTTACATGTAGCTGTCCAGTTTTCCCAGCACCACCTATTGAAGAGACTGTCTTTTCTCCATTGTATATCCTTGCCTCCTTTGTCATAGATTAGTAGACCATAGGTGCCTGGGTTTATCTCTGGGCTTTCTATCCTGTTCCACTGATCTATATTTCTGTTTTTGTGTCAGCATTATATTGTCTTGATTACTGTAGCTTTGTAGTATAGTCTGAAGTCAGGGAGTCTGATTCCTCCAGCTCCATTTTTTCCCCTCAAGACTGCTTTGGCTATTCGGGGTCTTTGTGTCTCTATACAAATTTTAAGATTTTTTGTTCTAGTTCTGTAAAAAATGCCATTGGTAATTTGATAGGGATTGCATTGAATCTGTAGATTGCTTTGGGTAGAATAGTCATTTTCACAATGTTGATTCTTCCAATCCAAGAACATGGTATATCTCTCCATCTGTTGGTATCGTCTTTAATTTCTTTCATCAGTGTCTTATAGTTTTCTGCATACAGGTCTTTTGTCTCCATAGGTAGCTTTATTCTTAAGTACTTTATTCTTCTTGTTGCAATGGTAAATGGGAGTGTTTCCTTAATTTTTTTTCAGATTTTTCATCATTAGTGTATAGGAATGCAAGAGATTTCTGTGCATTAATTTTGTATCCTGCAACTTTACCAAATTCATTGATTAGCTCTAGTAGTTTTCTGGTGGCATCTTTAGGATTCTCTATGTATAGTATCATGTCATCTGCAAACAGTGACATTTTCAGTTCTTCTTTTCCACTTTGTATTCCTTTTATTTCTTTTTCTTCTCTGATTGCCATGGCTAGGACTTTCAAAACTATGTTGAATAATAGTGGTGAGAGGGGACATCCTTGTCTTGTTCCTGATCTTAGAGGAAATGCTTTCAGTTTTTCACCATTGAGAATGATGTTTGCTGTGGGTTTGTCATATATGGCCTTTATTATGTTGAGGTAGGTTCCCTCTATGCCCACTTTCTAGAGAGTTTTCATCATAAATAGGTGTTGAATTTTGTCAAAAGCTTTTTCTGCATCTATTGAGGTGATCATATGGTTTTACTCCTTCAGTTTGTTAATATGGTGTATCACATTGATTGATTTGCATATATTGAAGAATCCTTGCATCCCTGGGATACATCCCACTTGATTATGGTGTACAATCCTTTTAATGTGATTTGGATTCTGTTTGCTAGTATTTTGTTGAGGAATTTTGCATCTATATTCATCAGTGATATTGGTCTGTAATTTTCTTTTTTTATAGTACCTTTGTCTGGTTTTGGTATCAGGGTGATGGTGGCCTCATAGAATGAGTTTGGGAGTGTTCCTTCCTCTGCAATTTTTTGGAAGAGTTTGAGAAGGATGGCTGTTAGCTCTTCTCTAAATGTTTGATAGAATTCACCTGTGAAGCCATCTGGTCCTGGACTTTTGTTTGTTGGAAGATTTTTAATCACAGTTTCAATTTCATTACTTGTGATTGGTCTATTCATATTTTCTATTTCTTCCTGGTTCAGTCTTGGAAGGTTATACCTTCTAAGAATTTGTCCATTTCTTCCAGGTTGTCCATTTTATTGGCATAGAGTTGCTTGTAGTAGTCTCTTAGGAGGCTTTGTATTTCTGCAGTGTCTGTTGTAACTTCTCCTTTTTCATTTCTAATTTTATTGATTTGAGTCCTCTCCCTCTTTTTCTTGATGAGTCTGGCTAATGGTTTATCAATTTTGTTTATCTTCTCGAAGAACCAGCTTTTAGTTTTATTGATCTTTGCTATTGTTTTCTTTGTTTCTATTTCATTTATTTCTGCTCTGATCTTTATGATTCCTTTCCTTCTGCTAACTTTGGGTTTTATTTGTTCTTCTTTCTCTGGTTCCTTTAGGTGTAACGTTAGATTATTTATTTGAGATTTTTCTTGTTTCTTGTGGTAGGATTTTATTGCTATAAACTTCCCGCTTAGAACTGCTTTTGCTGAATCCCATAGGTTTTGGATCATCGTGTTTTCATTATCATTTGTCCCTAGGTATTTTTTGATTTCCTCTTTGATTTCTTCAGTAATCTCTTTGTTATTTAGTAACGTATTGTTTAGTCTCCATGTGTTTGTGTTTTTTACGTTTTTTTCCCTGTAACTGATTTCTAATCTCATAGTGTTGTGGTCAGAAAAGATGCTTGGTATGATTTCAATTTTCTTAAATTTACTGAAGCTTGATATGTGGCCCAAGATGTGATCTATCCTGGAGAATGTTCTGTGCACACTTGAGAAGAAAGTGCAATCTGCTGTTTTTGGATGGAGTCTCCTATAAATATCAATTAAATCTATCTGGTCTATTGTGTCATTTAAAGCTTGCATTTCCTTATTAATTTTCTGTTTGGATGATCTGTCCATTGGTGTAAGTGGGGTGTTAAAGTCCCCCACTATTATTGTGTTACTGTCGATTTCCTCCTTTATAGCTGTTAGCAGTTGCCTTATGTATTGAGGTGCTCCTATGTTGGGTGCATATATATTTATAATTGTTATATCTTCTTCTTGGATTGATCCCTTGATCATTATGTAGTGTTCTTCCTTGTCTCTTGTAACATTCTTTATTTTAAAGTCTGTTTTATCTGATATGAGTATTGTTACTCTAGCTGTCTTTTGATTTCCATTTGCATGGAATATCTTTTTCCATCCCCTCACTTTCAGTCTGAATGTGTCCCTAGGTCTGAAGTGGGTCTCTTGTAGACAGCATATATATGGGTCTTGTTTTTGTATCCATTCAGCGAGCTTGTGTCTTTTGTTTGGAACATTGAATCCATTCACGTTTAAGGTAATTATGGATATGTATGTTCCTATTACCATTTTCTTAATTGTTTGGCGTTTGTTTTTGTAGGTCCTTTTCTTCTCTTGTGTTTCCCACTTAGAGAAGTTCCTTTAGCATTTGTTGTAGAGCTGGTTTGGTGGTGCTGAATTCTCTCAGCTTTTGCTTGTCTGTAAAGCTTTTGATTTCTTCATCGAATCTGAATGAGATCCTTGCCGGGTAGAGTAATCTTGGTTGTAGGTTCTTCCCTTTTATCACTTTAAGTATATCACGCCACTCCCTTCTGGCCTGTAGAGTTTCTGCTGAGAAATCAGCTGTTAACCTTGTGGGAGTTCCCTTGTATGTTATTTGTCTTTTTTCCCTTGCTGCTTTCAGTAATTTTTCTCTGTGTTTAATTTTTACCAGTTTGATTACTATGTGTCTTGGTGTGTTTCTCCTTGGGTTTATCCTGTATGGGACTCTCCTCACTTCCTGGACTTGGGTGACTATTTCCTTTCCCATGTTAGGGAAGTTTTCAACTATAATCTCCTCAAATATTTTCTCTGGTCCTTTCTCTCTCTCTTCTCCTTCTGGGACCCCTATAATGCGAATGTTGTTGCATTTAATGTTGTCCCAGAGGTCTCTTAGGCTGTCTTCATTTCTTTTCATTCTTATTTCTTTATTCTGTTCCACAGCAGTGAATTCCACCATTCTGTCTTCCAGGTCACTTATCCGTTCTTCTGCCTCAGTTATTCTGCTATTGATTCCTTCTAGTATTTTTAATTTCAGTTATTGTGTTGTCCATCTCTGTTTGTTTGTTCTTTAATTCTTCTAGATCTTTGTTAAACATTTCTTGCATCTTCTTGATCTTTGCCTCCATTCTTTTTCCAAGGTCCTGGATCATCTTCACTATCATTATTCTGAATTCTTTTTTGGAAACTTGCCTATCTCCACTTTATTTAATTGTTTTCCTGGGGTTTTATCTTGTTCCTTCATCTGGTACATAGCCCCCTGCTTTTTCATCTTGTCTACCTTTCTGTGAATGTGGTTTTTTTCCACAGGCTGCAATATTGTAGTTCTTCTTGCTTCTGCTGTCTTCCCTCTGGTGGATGAGGCTATCTAAGAGGCTTGTGCAAGTTTCCTGATGGGAGGGACTGGTGGTGGGTAGAGCTGGCTGTTGCTCTGGTGGGCAGAGCTCAGTAAAACTTTAATAATCCGCTTGTCTGCTGATGGGTGGGGCTGGGTTCCCTCCCTGTTGGTTGTTTGGCCTGAGGTGACCCAACACTCTACCATACCGGGCCCTTTGGTTGGGCTAATGGCAGACTCTGAGAGGGCTCACGCCAAGGAGTACTTCCCAGAACTTCTGCTGCCAGTGTCCTTGTCCTCACAGTGAGACACAGCCACCCCCCGCCTCTGCAGGAGACCCTCCAAGACTAGCAGGTAGGTCTGGTTCAGTCTCCTATGGGGTCACTGCTCCTTCCCCTGGGTCCTGATGCACACACTATTTTGCGTGTGCCCTCCAAGAGTGCAGTCTCTGTTTCCCTCAGTCTTGTCAAAGTCCTGCAATCAAATCCCGCTAGCCTTCAAACTCTGATTCTCTTGGAATTCCTCTTCCCGTTGCTGTACCCCCAGATTGGGAAGCCTGACTTGGGGCTCAGAATCTGCACTCCAGTGGGTGGAATTCTGTGGTATAAGTGTTCTCTAGTTTGTGAGTCACCCATCCAGCAGTTATGGGATTTGATTTTATTGTGATTGTGCCCCACCTACAGTCTCATTGTGGCTTCTCTTTTGTCTTTGGATGTGGGACATCTTTTTTGGTGAGTTCCAGTATCTTCCTGTCGATGATTGTTCAGCAGTTAGTTGTGATTCTGGTGTTCTTGCAAGAGGGAGTGAGAGCACGTTCTTCTACTCTGCCATCTTGAACTAATCTTTTTTTTTTTTTTTAAATAGCTTTCCTACAGATCACCCATTTAAAGTGTCCAATTCAATGGGATTCATCTGCTGATGGACACTTAGGTTTCTTTCATATCTTGGTTATTGTAAATAATGTTGCTAGGGACATTGGGGTGCATGTATGTTTTTGAATTTTTTCATTTTCTTTGGATATATACCTAAGAGTGGAATTTCTGGATCATATGGTAGTTCTAGTTTTAGTTTTTTGAGGAACCTCCATAATGTTTGCCACAGTGGTTGCACCAATTTACATTCCCACCAACAGTGTAGAAGGGTTCTTTTTTCTCCATTTCCTCGTCAACCTTGTTATTTCTTGTCTTTGTTTCTTTCTATTCTTGGAGGATAGACTTGAAGAAAAAGTCTTCCTTACATCTGAAGAATGTTGGTTTGCATTTTGATGGTGGTTTGTTTTGCCCTCTCCACAGAATATTGTTTAATTCTCTCAGGATGTTTCTTAGTGGAGGTGGGTGAAAGGGTAGAATGTGGCATCATTCTCTTAGTTCTCTGCCCTGTGTTGCTTTCAGGACTCGTTTGTTAGTGATATCTCTAACAAGAGGGCCAACCCGACCCCAAATCCTTGAATCCTTCTAATGTGGCTACAGGTACCCCCAGTAGGATCATGAGAGATATATAGCACAGGTAGTAAGCAAGTGCACCCTTTATTACTGGCTATAAATTTGGTCCCTAATCCCTATCTGATGCTCTTGCCAGGTAAATTGAGAAGAATCCCTTGTAGAGCTTCAAGAGCAATGTTTGGATCCAGCCTACCTTCATCAGAGTCATTTGGGGAACTTGTAAATATGAAGATTTCTGGACTTCATCCTAGAGTTACTTAATCTTCAGCCCTGGAGCTTAGGAAATATACATTAAAAAAAGTTTCACAGGCAATTCTGATGTGCAATAAGAATTCTGAATCTTGTATAGGAGCCAAAAGTAGAAGCAGATATAATTAGCTAGTTTTGTTTAATGTTCTATCTCCCTTTGGTCCCTTGTCTTTGTCTTCTAAGATTTGGTGCATCTACTAAATTGAAGATATCCCCAGCTTTGTGTATTTGCATCCACATTGCTACCAAGAAAAGAATACAGAGAGATATAAGAGAAAATTGTCAATGAAAGAATATGACACATGGTATAAGATCCACCTGCTTCTTGAATTGGTTATATGCAGTCACCAGTGGGACATTCTGATGTTAATTCTGTTATCAACGTATCCACCAGGACCTCAGTCTGTAGCCAGAAAACTATAAAGCCTGCTGAAAAAACCACGGAGAGGAGAGAGAAAGGAGTCAGAGGAAATCTTGAATTGATTGAGTTCGCCCGCATTTATGACCAGAAATAATTGAAGTACCTTGAACCAGCAATGTTGGATTTTCTTACTATCAGCCGAAATGGAGACTTAGGTACTAAGTTAGATTCAGTTAGAGGCAAATTTCAGAGTCTATGACTATGAAATATTAGGCTGGATATAATTTAAAACAGATATCTATAGTTCTACATTGTGTTTCCCATTGGAAATTCCTTCCCAGAGTTTCTTGGGATAGTTAAATGATCTTTGTTTTGAATCCTGAGAAAACTCAGTAGAAAAATGGGGAAAATGTATCATAATTCACTGCAAGAATTAAAGTTTAACAGTCAACATAACAACATTACTGGTTCAAAGAAATCCACTGATGTTAAGTCAAAAACAAGAGCAGAACATACAGACATGAAGAGCCTAAAGTTAAGGTGGACAAGTGTGGGAACCTGGGCGGGAGCAGGCATGTAGGGAAGAAGCCACTTAGCGGGGTCAGGAGTGAGTTAGGCTTGCTTCTAGCTGTTATCATGTTATAAGCATATGCTTGTGGCCCTGACTACAGGTAATGGTGAGCCATTCTTGTAAATAAGTAAATATTAATATGTTTTTACACATAGAATATTCTATAATACTCCTATGAGTGGTGTTCTAAGAAATTACAAATTGGGAATCAAAATAAGTCCTCATATTGGTAATTTTGACTCATGATTCTGCGTAGTGCTGCTAACTCTGCTAGGAGATCCAAATGTTATATTACAAAAATACTATTCAATAATGTTTGCTATAGTCTACAGTTCCTTGTAAAATTAATATTTCTTAATTTAAACCATTTTTAATATATCTGCAACAGTAAATAAAGAGCATGATAATGTTAAAAGTATTTTAAGAATATTTATGATTTTGAGAATTCTGATTTTTCATTCCTGAATCTGAAACATTAATATCTGTTAGGAATTTGGAAACACTACGGGAGAGTTTCTTTCTTTCTTTTTTTTTTTTTAAACGTTTAAAAAATTGAGATAAAATCCAAGGAATTTTCTTTATCATTCAGGATTCCTACAGGTAAAGCCTCATTGAACATGAGTTCATAATCCACAGTTACACAATATAACAATATAACATGTGTCAGAGTCATACTCATTGGATAGATTGAAAAGCAGATTATAGTTGACCAAAGGGAAAATTATTAGTGGAAAATATATCTGAAGAATTTTGCAAAAGTAACACAAAGATATATAGAGATGAGAAATATTAAAGAGATATGAAATATGGAGTGAAGAAGTTCAACATATAAAAGTCAAATTGAAGTTCCAGAAGGACTAGAGAGGAGTGGGGAGAGGCAATATTGGAAAAGATAATGCCTCTGAATTTCCAGAAATGACTAAAGATACATTCTCAGATTCAGGAAGCACAGCAAGTCCCAATAAAAGAGAGAACAAGATTTTAAAAACAAAAAGAGAGAAAAGCATGCCATTCATAAGGGAAATAAAATTAAACTGACAGCAGATATGTCAACAAAAAGAAACAGAAGAAGACAGTAGAATAATAGCTTCCAAGTGCTGAGAGAACATTACTGTCAATCATGAATTTAAAAATGAAGGTAAAACAAAATTTCATACTAACAAAAACTGAGAGCAAAGGAATAACAAGATGGAATAAACACTGGTAAACATTATGTAGGATGGGAGGAGGTGATCAGATATCAAGATTTCTGAAGCTCTTATATACATTAACCATAGAGTTTTTCAATTCAGGCCTGTATACTTAAAAATAGTAGAGAGGACTTCCCTTCCCAGATGAGATGAAGTAAGCCCACTCCCACTTCCCTCTGTTTCTTCTACTGAATGCAGCTATAAAACCTGAACAGGATGCACAGAGCAGCTATTTGAGGACTTTGAAAAGTAAAGAGTAGCAGGCAGATTTGGGAAGAAGGCAAGAATTCGAAGTATCACTGGACTGGTGGTGGATTTACCAATCCCTCTCCTGGCTCCTGTATTCTGCTAACCTGGATTCAACATAGCCCAAATCCCAAAGTGGGCACTATTGGGGAGAAGGGGAAAAAGAAAGACAGAGAGAGAGAGAGAGACAGACAGACGCAGAGACAGACAGAGGGAGAGAGACAAGGGAACACCCAGTTTCTTGTGTTAGTTCTGGCTGGAGGAGTAGGAAAGACATCTTCTAGCACTTAGAGACAGCGTAGAAATCACCCATTTTGCTTCTCTGTTCTCTCGCACCCCACCCCCCAAGCATTCCTATAATGGTTGTGGCAGCAGAAGCAACAAGAGCCCAGTTAAAATCTAAAGCTCTAGGCGTTTCCCTGGTGGCGCAGTGGTTGCGAATCTGCCTGCCAATGCAGGGCACACGGGTTCGAGCCCTGGTCTGGGAAGATCCCACATGTCACGGAGCAGCTAGGCCCGTGAGCCACAATTACTGAGCCTGCGCGTCTGGAGCCTGTGCCCCGCAACAAGAGAGGTCCCGATAGTGAAAGGGCCCGCGCACCGCGATGAAGAGTGGCCCCCGCTCGCCACAACTGGAGAAAGCCCTCGCACAGAAACGAAGACCCAACACAGCCAAAAAAAAAAAAAAAAAAAAAAATCCTTCCCTCTACTAAAAAAATAAATAAATAAATAAATTTAAAGCTCCAAGGAGGGAACTCTTCTGCCCCGATTAGAGACTGGAGAAGTGGTAGTTCCCAGAGGGTGGGGTGAACACTTGTTGATTTTTTCTCTTCCTGTTCTCCCACCATTTGGACCCAAAGCAGGTACAGTCATGGGAAGTACACAGCAGAGTAGGGTAAATAAAAGCCCAGCTTTCTGGCCAGAGGAAGTTGTAGGAGGCAGTGCACGAGGGAAGAGGAAAGTACTGGGGAGATTGCAGAGAAGAAAGCCATTGAGAAAGGGACTCTTTAAGTTGTTTATGAATTTCTGGGCTCACCCTTGGGTTGTGCAAGCCTGGATCTAAAACAGCAGGCACAGACTTTGATAACTGGACCATGGGATAGACCACTACCAAAATCTCAGACTAGTCAATGACAAATGCACCTGCAGGAGAGTTCAGAGTAACACTGATTTGGAAAGGCTTTGTAAACTGAACTGACACTTCAGCCACTGGATGTCTGAATCCAATTGGTGGACTGAACACAACTGGGCAATTACCTCCCTCAATAAAAATTTCAATATTATCCCATAGGGTTCAAACAAGGCCCAGAGACCCCTAACGCAATATTAAAAATGTCTAGGATGTAAACCAAATTACTTGGCAGAGGAAGAACCAGGAAGATCTTAAACCACAAGGGAAAATATAACCAACAGATGTGTATGTTGAGATAACAAAGATGTTGGAATTATGATAAAGACTTTAAAGCATTATAAGCATATATATTATGAAAATGCTCAAATAAGTAGGGATAAACATCTGTGAAAGGAATGGAAACATAGAAATTCACAGCAAAGTAATGCAAGATATAAAGAACAACCAAAGGGAAATTTTAGGACTAATTGCACCTAAAAAACCCAAGAATAAACAAACAAACAAACAAACCCCCAAAACAAACCCATATATCTATCTTCTTCTTTGGTGGGGGAGAAGAACATTTAAATTTTACTCTCTTAGCAAATTTCAATTATACAGTACAGTATTATCAACTATAGTTACCATGTTTTACATGAGATACTCAGACCTTATTCACCTCATAGCTGAAAGTTTGTACCCTTTTACCAACCTCTCTCTACACCCCAGCCTCTGGAAACCACTTTTCTAATCTCTGTTTCTATGAGTTTCACTTTTTTGTTTTTTTTTGTTTTTTGATTTCACATATAAGTGAAACCAGGCAGCATTTGTCTTTCTCTGTCTGGCTTATTTCACTTAGCATAATGCCCTCAAGGGCCATCCATGCTGTCACAAATGGCAGGATTTCCTTCTTTCTCATGGCTGAATAATATTCCTTTGTATGTATACTGCATCTTCTTTATCCATTCATCCATCAAGAGACACTTAGGTCATTTCCATATCTTGTGAATAACGCTGCTGTGAACCTGGGAGTGCAGATATCTCCTTTATATCCTATTTTCGTTTCCCTTCAATATAAACCTAGAAGTGGGATTGCTAGATTATATGACAGTTATATTTTTAATTTTTTTAAGGAAGCTCCACACTGTTTCCCATAGTGGCTGCACCAATTTACATTTCCACCAGTAGTGCACAAGTGTTCCCGTTTCTCCACATCCTTGCCAATACTTTTTATCTCTTGTCTTTTTGGTGATGGCCGTTCTAACAGGTGTGAGGGAATATCAGATTGTGGTTTTGATTTGCATTTCCCTGATGGTTAGTGATGCTGAGTGCTTTTCATGTACCTAATGGCCATTTGAATGTCTTGTTTAGAAAAATGTCTATTCAATTCCTCTGCCCTTTTAAAATGGGATTGTTTACTTTCTTTTGCTATTGAGTTGTATGTGTTTTTAATATATTCAGTATTAACCCCTACCAGATATATGATTTACAAATATTTTCTCCCCATCCACAGGTTGCCATTTCATTTTGTTGATGGTTTTCTTTTCTGTGCAGAAGCTTTTTAGTTTGATATAGTTGAACTTGTTTTTTTTTCTTTTTTTCTTTTTTTTGCTTTTGCTACCTTTGCTTTTGGTGTGAAATCCAAAAAAATTATTGACAAGACTGATGTCAAAGAGCTTACTGCATGTGTTTTCTTCAAGGAGTTTTATGGTTTCAGGTCTTACATTCAAGTCTGTAATCCATTCTGAGTTAACTTTTTTGTATGGTATGAGATAGAGATCCAGTTTTATTCTTTTGCATGCGGCTGTCCAGTTTTCCCAACAACTTTTATTGAAAAGACTGTCATATATTCTTGGCTCCTTTATTGTATAAATTCAAAGTTCTATGTCTAGCAAAAATATTCTCCAGGAGCAAAAATAGCTTCAGATGAAGAAAAACTAAGAGAACTTCTTGAAAGCAGATTTGTTTTAAAAGAATTGCTTTAAAAATTTGGTCAGATAGAAGGGAAATGGTACTACAGGGAAATCTGAAATAGTAAGAATGATGGAAAAGCAGCAGTAAAATATATAGCTGGGTAAAAATTTCATACCATTCTTCACCTATTGAGTTCTTTAAAATAGTTTTGAAAATTAAAAGCAAAAATTTTCACACCATTTTAAAACCATTTCTTCCTGGAAGAGGTGGTCGAGATGGCAGAGTAGGAAGACCCTGAACTTGGTAGGAGTCCCAAGGACACACCAAAATTAAACTATTCACAGAGAAACTATCTATGAGAACAACCTGAAGAAGAAAAGATTTTCCACGCTAAAGAAATAGAGAAGAAATCACAATGAGATGGGTAGGAGGGGTGGAGACTCAATATAGTCAGAACCCATACCCCCAGGTCAATGACCCAGAAATGGGAGAAATAACACAATTGTAGAGGTCATCCTCAAGCAGTGAGGGGTCTGAGCCCCACATTGGGCTCCCCAGCCTGGCGATCCTGCACTGGGAAGATGAACCCCCAGAACATCTGGCTTGGAAAACCAGAGAGGCTTATGTTTGGGAGAGCAAGAGGGCTATAGGAAATAGAGACTCCACTCTTGAGGGGCATGCACAAAATCTCACGAACTCTGAGTCCCAGCATAGAGGGAGTAGTTTGAAAGAAGGCTGGGTAAGACCCACTTGTTGATCTTAGAGAACCTCCTAGAAAGGCAGGAGGCAACTGGGATTCCCCCTGGAGATGGAGACACTGGCCATTTTGGGGAGCTTATCCTGCCGTGATAACACCAGCACTAGTAAGTGCTATTTTAGAATCCTCTCTCTAGTATATTAGTGCCAGGGACCTGGCCCTGCCCACTAGTGGGCCAGCACCATTCCTAGCCTCCATGGCCCTTGCAGTCAGCCATACAGCAAATCTTAATTAATGGAAAATATATCCCTGGCTACCAATCTGGGCAGCCTTTTGCTCTGATCCTATTATTCTCCATTTAATTTTAAAAGAAATTGGTACCATTTCTACTATGTTATAAAAAGTTTATTATTATTATTATTATTGTTCTTCTCACTTCTCATTTCCTGGGCTCTCTCGACTTGTAAGAGTTACAAAAGACAGGGATAAGGTTTGTTTTATTCAGGAATATATGCCTCGCCTAATACAGTGTTTTACACATATTACATGTTCAACAAATGTTTGATAAATGAATTGATGGTGCTATCATTGGTGTTGACTCATACCTAACTCTGCATTTTTCTAATCCCTCTGGTTTTCATAAACCCAATACAAGCTTGATAAGTATTGATTTTGATCTATATTTATTCATATTATCCTGGATGTAAACATGAGGTTTCTGCATTAAGGCAGACTTACTATTGTTACTTACTGCAATAACCCCATTGTTTATCCATGCTTCAGTTGTTCCCCCTTCTGGGGTAAATTGATGAGTGCCAAAGAGACGCTCTGTGTGTGCCAAAGGGATTTCATGATCTACAGGAGAGGAATCCCCAAATTATGAGTCTAGGAGCTTATATACACATTGTTCCCTCCCCTCCTGAGAGTGAAGAGAAACCTAATTTCTCTAATGTGGACAAAGTCTCCTTGGGAAGAGAGGGGAAAGTCCCTGGGTTCTTACCCTTTGGAGTACTAATCTGTATCTCCAGGGGGAAGATAAAATAGACATCTCTGGGTTACAACCCCTGAAATGTTTTCATGATTCCAGGTTTTATCTCTCTTTGAAATGAAAATACATACCTCTGAGGAGATAAATCACTTTCCTGAGTTTCCCCACTGTTTATTCAGTCATCATTTAGCTTCCAAGGTTTGTCCTTTACTCTAGGTTCCAGGAGAGTTTGCTCGGAAAACCCTAACCATGCAGAAATCATGAACATATTCACTTCCCGACAGTAGTGGCCAATATCTACTATCATTTACGCTCTGCACTAAGGTAATTATTAACCCCATAACCAGATCTTGTTATTTAAAGTGCTAGTAAAGGAGTGCATGCATTGCTACGTCACATTTATTTTTTAAATATTTTGATAACTATCTTGCAATGTAACTAGTTGTCTTTGTAACTAAATGTGTTTCATTTTATCCTATTCTGAGAAGAGCTTCATAGACTCCACCAGATTGCCAGAGGTGTCCATGAAACTAAAATGGTTGAGAGTGTCTGGTCTAGGTGTTGGACGTTGTGCCTGTGGATTATACTGATCAATATCTATTTTACACATCCTAGGTGATACCACATACTAACACATACTGAGTTTGCAGTTTCCACAGGTTTACAATATGCATTCAAAATCTTTAAACTTCCCTCTTATATTGTCTTATACTCTTAAGAATTCTTTATCCTGCCTGATGAGAATGAGCATATATGTACTGGCTTCTTGGATCCTTCTTTTTTGAAAGGCAAACTGTATTCTGCTCAAACTAGCTGGAATATCCTCAGCAGCGGGTCGAATGGTATATTCCCTACAGGCACACATATTTGGTTTGGGTCCTCAGGAGGATGTTCTGTGCATGACCCTGATAAAGCCCCATATTAACTCCCAAAGCAAACTGCACAGCGCATTGCTTGTTCTTTCCTTGTATTTGCCTTGGCCTCTGAGCACCAAGGCCTCTGAAGCTGCTGTGGATTACTACCATTTGCAATAAGTAATCTCATTCCTCTCTTATTTGCTCCAGAAAATACTTGTAACAAGCCTTAGCCTTCTTCAAATCAGAACGTGAAGACAGGTAATGGTGACCGTGTTTTACTTTGTTGAGTTGGGGTTCAACAAGAGATATTCTATAGCAACTTGTAATAACTCACCAAAGACATTTTTTAAAAACCAGATGTTAAAAGGTTAACTGTAGTTGGATGGGACAAACTGGAAGGAGACAGAAAGTGGAAGTGGATGGAAGCACAGGAATAAAGCCATTGCCCTGGAAACATAGCTGACGCAAACACCGGGAGAAAGTCGGTCAGGTAGGAGCAGTTAGAATATTAGGCTTAAGTCAGATAAGAAGGTTGAGTATTTTGGATTTAATTTGATTAGAAGGGGAGCTGTATTTGAGCCTTTGAATGAAAAGTTTCTGTTCTAGGGTACCACATTACAGTTAGACCAACTACACTTTGAACGCTTGCCATGGTGTGAAACCGTCCCCTCAAAATTCATATGTTGAAGTCCTAACCCCCAAAGATGATAGTATTAGAAAGCACCTTTGGGAGGTGCTTGAGTCATGAGGACAGAGGCTTCATGAATGGAATTAGTGCCTTTATGAAAGAGGCTCCAGAGAAACCCCTTGCCTTTCCACTATGTGAGGACACAGTAAGAAGTTGCCGTGGATCACGAAGAGGGCTGTCACCAGAACGTGACCATGCTGGTGTCTTGATCTTGGCCTTCCCAGATTCCAGAACCGTGAGCAATAATTTCTGTTGTTTATAAGCAACCCAGTCTGTGGTATTTGGTCTATCTTTACCAATGTCCAATGGCAAGAACGTTTTAAAGAAATCCTGTGGTTACTGAAATTCTAGCTACCTTCTAAATCTCCAGAGGCAAGAGCACCTAAAGATCAGTTCAATATTTGTCAATGCTTCAGTTGCATGGGCTTTTAATTGTTCCTAAGGAATAGTCACTTAGGAAGAAAAATGAAAAGATTATCACCATCTTTGAATAGATGTTCCCCCAAACAGTGGTGAAATACAAAGAAGCTGATCCATAGTAGTTCTGTGACCATCACAGAAGAACCAGAACACCTCCTAAATGAGTAGGGAGAAAGGATGTCTATGTTTTATGTGATATATGTTAAGAAAATCAGAAACAGGTGAAAATCTAATAGATAAATTGCTAATTATGGCGATTTTTTTCTTATATAAACAAGAATGAAAAATTCACTCTTCAAAAGAGTTTTTATGGTATGTTAGTTTTCTAGGGCTGCCGTAACAATGTACCACAGACTGGGTGGGTTAAACAATAGAAATTTATTTCCTCACAGTTCTGGAGGCTAGAAATCCAAGATCAAGTTGTTGCCAAGATCAAGGTGTTGGCAGGGTTCTATGCAGCTGTTACAAGGAATAAGGAATATCTTTGGGATGTACAGTCAAGTGAAAGAAAGCAATGTGGAGAAAAGTGTATATTTTATCATTTATCAGAGAAAAGTGGGGTGTACTGGTATACAATGGAACGGTAAACTGTAAAATGAAAAAGAGTCACTTAAAAAGGGAGGGAAGACATAGGGTAAAGGGAATTTGGACAGGAGCTGGACTTTTTGAATATGTCTTGTAAACTTAATTTTTGAACACATTGCCTGTCTGACATGCCTTTTAAGCCTTTTATAATCTATATTTTCTCCTCCATTTCTTTTTCTCCTTTATTTAAAAATTTTTGTTCTTGTTGATGAAAACTGTTTATCCTATAGTTTTCCTCAGAGTCTGTGTTTTGCTGTTGCATCCCCATAATGTAAAAATAAAGATTTATGACATTTATGAGCCCATTAGGAAAGCAAACACAGATTGGTTATTTGATGAAATTAAGAAATTATTGTTTATTTCTTAGGGTGATAGTGTAGTGTGGTCTTGTTAAGAAGAAATACATGCGGAAGTATATAAGAATCAAATGCAAATGATGTGATGTCTGAAATTTGCTTTAAAATTATATGGAGGGTCAATTGATCCGTGGATTGGCTGGGGAACTCAGTCAAGTATAAGTATAAATCAAACTATATGAGTTTGACTAATCCTGAATGTGTTCAAAATTCTTTATAATAAAAAAATTATAATAAGAGTGCTATCTCTAGAGTCCATTCACCTGGGTTTGAATTCTGACCCCACCACATAGTAAATAAGTGGTTGTAGGTAAATCATTTTACCTTTCTGTTTCATAATCTGAAAATTGAGGCTGATAGTATTATTACCTCATAGGATTCTTGAGCCACCTAAATGAGATAATACATGTGAAGTGATTAGGGCACATTCTGGCACATAATAAGTGTACAAAAATTTTAGTAATCATCATTAACTATTATTATTTTCTCTAAGCTTTAATAAATGAAAACTGGGAGACAGAGGGAGCCTGAGGTATAACTCAGAGGAAAGCAGAGACACTGGATGGGCAGAGCCATTGCAACATACACTGAGCTCCTAAGTTCATTCATTCCTGAAGCTAGCATACCCCTAGACTGCCCACTTACTGGGGCAATAATTTATTAAGTCCATTTGAGTTGGGTTTCTGACACTAGCAAGTGAAGTTGTTCTAGTCATTTCCACACAATCTAACATATCTTAAATGGCGTTCCACCCTTTACCTAAAGTACAGCTCTACTTATAATACTTGTCACTCAAAATATGAACAGACTTCCTAGTTTTTTAATAAATAAAAGCCAACCACTCAGCCTGGTGTTAACATCCTCTTTGACGTTGTCCAAATTTACTTTTCCAGCTTTATGTTTTACTCTGCCTAGTTCCCTGACCAGGGTTTGACCCCATGCCCCCTGCAGTGGAAGCATGGAGTCTTAACCACTGGACCACCAGGTGCAGTGACCAAGTTCTTAAATATGCTGCTTCTGTGCCTCTAGGCTTGGCTGCCTCTCACCTGGAATATAACACCTTGCCTGTTCATTTAATAAGTGACTTCTCATCTTTCAAGGTCTTTTGCAAATGTCACTCTTCTCTGAAAATTTGCTTTATTAGGTGCTGGAAGGGCTGTCCTACATTTTATAGCCCTTTGCTTTACTCCTTCTACAGCATGCATCATGGATATTTTGGTATTAATATTATAGTTAGTTTAAAAATTGGGATGTTTAAAAAATTCATATGATATCATGGATCCCCTTATACTTCGAATAAAATCCTATCACTTTTGTGTATAAAGGCTCACATGATCTGGCTCCTTCCAGCTTCTCTGATGGCCTATGAGATGATTGTCTCCCCTCAATATACCCCAGCCTAACAGGCCTTATTTATATTCTTCAGAAAACCCAGCTTTTCTTGCCATTGATTAGCCGTCCCCATTTGTCTGTAAGACTCTACTTCCAGATCTTCCTATGGCTGGTCTCTGCTCATCATTTATGGGTTATCTAATGTCCTTTCTCAAAGAGGTCTCTCCTCTTCACCCTACCTAAATTAGCCCAACCCCTACCCTGGAATCCCTATCATATTATACTATGTTATTTTCTCTGTAGAACTTTCAAGTGTCTTGAATTACCATGTTTATTTGTTTAATCCTTGGGTGTCTTTTCTGTCCCCTTCTCCCAACTCCACTACATTAAAAGTTCTATGAGAGTACGGATCATTTTGGTCTTAATACTGTATTTCCATCACCTAGAACAGAGGCTAGCACATAATTGGTGTTTCATAAATATTTGCTGAATGAACATTTTAAAACCCCTTTACTAGATTATCTGTACTACAAAGGAACAGCCTGTTTTCCTATTTTACATAAATTATCATAATCCTTTTTATATGTTATGCACACTGTGACTATCTGATGAGTGGACAAATTTTCCTTATGATGTTGAACCATATGAAATTGTCATTTTTGTATATCAAAAATAGTTGAATATCAGCAATTTCCTATGGTTGAATCTTAAGCTGTTTTTCGAAGAATTAACCTTACCTAAAGAGAGTTCTGGCCTTTGCATTTGGCTCCTGGGAGGTGATGTCTACATGTCTTGAATGTCTTGCCTGATAAGAGTGTCTTTGTTTGCCTGGGGCTTTGGCCACCTCACAATCTAACAATGTGATTTGTGACGGGGGCTTTGGAACATGCCATATCAGTTCCAAACTCCAGAGGAACGGGGGACTAAAGGTATTAGCCCCAACCTCTAAAAAAGGCTGACAAAGATCAGACATACAGGCAGTATGTAATCAAGTCTTAATAAAAAGTCTGGATAACAAAGGCTTGGATGGACTTCCTGGATTGGTATTGTTGTATTGTCACATACTGGTACTGAGAGAGTATCAGTCACTTAAGCTCTAGAGACTTTCTCTGCGCATTAACCTGTATAAATACTCATTGGAACTGCTCTCATAAAGTGATTAGACCATCAGAATGTACTTAATGTTTATGATGCAGTACTGAATTGAATGTAATCAAGTGCTAAAATCTATGGTACAGAAAATGCTGTGCTATGACCTGTTATTACAAAGTAAGATCAATATCAAAGAAGATGGGACTTGAAGTGGATCTAGGTATAAAATGTGGCATGAATTCTCATTCTACCTGGTCTTTATCACACGTGGGTAAAATGGCCAAAACTTTTTGAGATAACTGCTCATGGATGGAATCAGATCTCATACCATGCCCTCAACCATAAAGCTTCCCAATGATAACCATAATCTTACAAACTGCTCTCATTATCCCTAGTTCCATAAGGAATTACAGTCATCTCATGATACGTCTTCAATGTGACAGCTAACTTTGCAAGTGACGCTTGGGTGACTTCATATAGAGAGTAGAAGGTGACTTCACACAAGTGTGAAACATTCATCTTTTAATAGATTTGAGCTTAAACATGGATATTCCAAGTTTTTACCTTTTCTAGAATGCATCCAAACTTCCATTCTGCTGTTTGCAGAAAATGAAGATTTTAAAAAATATTTTTATATTTACACTCAACCATTAGTAACCTCTCCTAAAGTCAGATGTTTTTAAAACATCTTAAATGGCAGTCATTTTTCTTTACATGATACAACTCCTATTCTTCTGACATGAAAGTAATGTGAGACAAAATTACTTGTAAATAAAATATTAGAACACCACTTATTGGAAGTAAGTTCCTGGAAATCTCTTCCTTCAAAGCATTCTGGTATGATATACATGGAACCCAAGACTGAGAGATATTAAGTAATAAAAAGACAATCTGTAGTCTTAAGGAACTTACAATTTGAAGCCGGAGAGAGGAGTGATACAAAATATTATATGCATCCTGACAGAGGTTGACTGATACTCAAGAGCTGACTCTGCTATTTCCAAAGAGAACTAAGAAACATCCAACTGGAAAAAACAGGAGTGTATTTTCAGTGGCAATTCAGACTCAATATACAGAGTGATGAAAGGGTTGAAATCATTTCAACAGGGTTAGTCCCTGTCTTTGCTTCTTATTCCATCCAATTCAAATGAGAAGCTTGAATTATAAAGAGGATAATTCGCATGGTTGTAAAAATTCCTGGAACACATCTGAATTTTAAATCATGCCACTAAAGTAGGTTGTATCAGAGCAGAGGGATTCTGGGTCTCTAGAAAAATAAGCAAATTCATTAGCTTTCAAATCAAAGAGTAGAAATCTTCAGTGACATGTAAACATTAAATTTGGTTGTTATGATTTCTATGTTGAGTCCCAAAAAGAGACTTTTAGAAGCATTTCTACTTTGCTTCCTCCAAATATCATAAATCATCTCTTTGATTTCACTGCACATTTTCTTCAGTTAGGCTAGACTGTAAAAAATTTTGTTGTAATCTTTGAAAGTAATCATCAAATGTTTCTAGACCTTAAAAGGAACAAGTATATTATGAGACCAATGGGAGAAAATACTCCAACTTGTGGCTCAATATTAGCACATAAATATTAATGAGTTCCAGTCATCCCCAGGATGTCAAGTATCGAAGAAATATTTGAAAATATTTTCAAAATGCATCTGACTGTGCTGATTCCAGGGTGAAGCTCTTTCAGCTGTTAATGAAAAGCAGGCAAACACATTCTCCTCATGTGACCCATGTCACAGCACAGACTGCTCATAGAAGACTGCTTTTGGTGTTGCCTTCATGCCCCCAATTTTTGCTTTCTGGAAATTGGTGTTAATACTCAGTGGTAGACCCCCACTGACCTTGTCTGTACTACATGGCTCTGTCCACACAACCAATTAAACTGAAAGTATATATCTGACCAAAGGTGGACCAATTAGCATCTCTATCCAGAATTAAAGAATTAGAAAAGAGTGACTAGGAGACTGAGTGTATTTGGGACTAAGTTTTGTAAATGGTAGAAGTCTTGGGAGAAAGCCAATAAATTTGAAGCAGAGATCATTGAAACTTCCCGTTTCTAAATTATCTCTTCCTTTGATTCCAAGAGATACTCGAGTCTTTCCAATAATTGTCTTTCTCCTGGCTCCTACTCCCCAGAATCCAGCCAGAATTGGTTGCTGTTTCTTACACTAAAAAAGAACCTAGATGTTAAACTGTGATTAAATTTGGACTTAAACATTTCACAAAAAGTAAAAGATTATTTAAATATCCCTCATAATACAGCTGAAGATAGGTCTGCCCAGGCTGGGAATAATTGATGTGGCAGCAGAAGGAGAGGTGATTTTTCTATTGCCAACCAGTCAGAATAAAAGATGGATATGGCTGAAATAAAGGAATAATAGGACACTGACAGAATAATGGCCACAAACCTAGGGATGAACAATTTAACAGCAGAAGAAGTCATGAAACATCCAAGTATAACTTTATGTCTTCAGCTTCAAATTATCGTTTAAGATCCAAATTATTATTCATGCTTTTGTTACTGCAAATCCTGTAGAGTGCTTCGAGTTGAATTTTATAGCTGTAAAGGGACCTTAGAGATGATCTGGTTCAACTCTCTCATTATACAGATGAGGGAAGTAAGGCCCAAAGAATTTAAGTGACTTGCTTGTTAAAGATCTACAGCTATCAATCAGTGAAATTAGGGGTCCAGTGCTTTTATTTACTTAGTTGTGTGAATTATATGTTTTCATGCTATCTTAGCTGACTGGTTTTAATTAGGATTCGCTTTGCGATTTGTTTTCAATTCATATTGATTTATTATTTATTTTTGTATTATGAAAAAAAATTTAAAGAGAAATAAACTTTTACAAATATACTGGAGTCTCCTGTATGGGCCTTCCCAGTTCTGTTTACATCTTTCCTTCCCATGATGAATTTTCCTATTTATCATTTCTGATACATATTTTTTGCTACATATGTATAATGTATGCCAATAAAATATACAGTATCATTTTGCATGTTTAAAAATTTATATAATCATACCATAACTCAACATTATATTTTTGAGATTTAGCCACACTGATACATGTAGCTGCCATTTATTCAATTTCATTGTGTTAAAATACTACAATGTTTCTATTCCCCTATTGATGGACATTTAGGTTGTTTCCAGTACTTCATTATTCACACAGTGCTGCAATAAATATTCTTGTACATGTGCACTTATCTACACATATGGGAGTCTCTCTATGGTATGTAGGAGGAGAAGGACTGAATAATGATTTGGAGCACTTCCAACCTAACTAAACTTTGTCCAAAGTTTTAGTTGTACCAAATTATGCTTCTTTTTTAATTAAAATTTTTTAAAAATTATTTTAAAGAATTTTAATTGAAGTATAGTTGATTTACAATATTGTGTTAGTTTCAGGTATACAGCAAAGTGGTTCAGTTATACATATATCCATTCTTTTTCAGATTCTTTTGCCATATAGGTTATTATAGAATGTTGAGTAGAGTTCCCTGTGCTATACAGTAGGTCCTTGTTGATTATATATTTTAAATATAGTAGTGTGTATATGTTAATACCAACCTCGTAATTTATCTCCCCTGCCCCACCTTTCCCCTTTGGTAACCATAAGTTTGTTTTCTATGTCTATGAGTCTGTTTCTGTTTTGTAAATAAGTTTATTTGTATCATATTTTTAGATTCCACATGTAAGTGATATCATATGATATTTGTCTTTCTCTGTCTGACTTACTTCCCTTAGTATGATAATCTCTAGGTCCATCCATGCTGTTGCAAATGGCACTATTTCATCCCTTTTTATGGCTGAGTAATATTCCATTGTATATGTGTACCACATCTTCTTTACCCATTCATCTGTTGATAGACATTTAGGTTGCTCCCATGTCTTGGCTATTGCAAATAGTGCTGCAATGAACATCGGGGTGCATGTATCTTTTTGAATTATGGTTTTCTCCAGATATATGCCCAGGAATGGGATTGCAGGATCATATGGTAGCTCTATTTTTAGTTTTTTAAGGAATCTCCATACTGTTCTCCATAGTGGCTGTACCAATTTACATTCCCACCAACAGTATAGGAGAGTTCCTTTTTCTCCACACCCTCTCCAGCATTTATTATTTGTAGACTTTTTGATGATGGCCATTCTGACCAGTGTAAGGTGATACCTCATTGTAGTTTTGATTTGCATTTCTCTAATAATTAGTGATGTTGAACATCTTTTCATGAGCCTTTTGGCCATCTGTATGTCTTCTTTGGAGAAATATCTATTTAGATCTTCTGCCCATTTTTTGATTGGGTTGTTTGTTTTTGGATATTGAGCTATATGTGCTGTTTGTATATTTTGAAGATTAATCCCTTGTTGGGTACATCATTTGCAAATATTTTCTCCAATTCTATAGGTTATTTTTTTGTTTTGTTTATGGTTTCCTTTGCTGGGTAAAAGTGTTTAAGTTTAATTAGTTTATTAATTTGTTTATTTGTTTGTTTATTTTTTTATTTCCATTATTCTAGGAGACAGATTCAAAAAGATATTGCTGCAATTTATGTCAAAGAGTGTTCTGCCTATGTTTTCCTCTAGGAGTTTTATAGTATCCAGTTTTACATTTAGGTCTTTAATCCATTTTGATTTTTCTTTTGTGTATGGTGTTAGAGAATGTTTTAATTTCATTCTTTTACATGTAGCTGTCTAGTTTTCCCAGCACCAGTTATTGAAGAGACTGTCTTTTCTCCATTGTATATTCTTGTCTCCTTTGTCATAGATTAATTGACTATAGGTGCATGAGTTTATTTCTGGGCTTTAAATCCTGTTGAATCTGTAGATTGCTTTGGGTAGTATAGTCATTTTGACAATATCAATTATTCCACTTCAAGAACACAGTGTATCTTTCCATCTGTTTATGTACTTTTTAAGAGGATGCTTCAAAACATCTGTATTGCAAATCTGTATTGTTAATATCTGGCCTTTAGAAACTTTAATTAGCCAGTCTTTAAAGTAAGTTAGTAATCTGAAAGTATCCTGGTAGTACTCTTCTAACTTCAAATTCATATTTTATTAGAGTTCAAGTCAACCGGTTTGTATTTTCTGAAATGTCCAGGATTTGAGCTCAATGGGTAGGGTATTTAATGCAAGGAAATTGTTGTAATGAACTACAGATAATGAAATAATGAAAGACTTAAGCCACTTGTCTTCAGGACATGTGCCTTTTGTTTACTTCTACTTTGCTATGTGACAGATTTATGAATATACAGATTTATGGCTTTATAGGTCTATCATGAGTTTCATTTAGTAAGGGTGTACCATGGATATCAAACTGTTGATGAAGAGCATATGGATTTAGCAGCTGATAAACAGGCTGGCTCACTTTTGGTTTCCTTTTGTTCTAACTTTGAACTACTGGGGCATAAAATAAAAAAGACTGAATGAGAGAGCTATTTGAACTTTATGGCCATGTGCTCATGAATCAAAGTAATTTGAAAAGATTAATGAGATGGGGCTCATTATGTAAAACAAAATTAGCACAAACTTTGTTATAGTTTTTACTCTAAATGTTTCCCATTGAACCAGTAGAGTCGTCACAATTTCCACATTTTGTTATTTTAACTCCAAGTTGGAATGATCCTTAACACTACAGTTTTTAGGGATTCATAGCTTAAATTTTAATGTATGAATTGAAGTAAAAATTATGTTCTGTAATAGGATTTCTGTTGATAGGAAATTATCAATCATCTTCCTAAACTATTTAAGACTGGCTATGAGAATTTTACTCATCATGGAAAGTAGCTCTATTTAACAACCTTTTAGGTGTGCTACGTTCATTCACAGATGTAACAGCTATTTAAACTCACACAGCCTCACACCCACCCACCATATCTTGATTTATCAGATCAAAATACGAAGTGGTAGAAGTACACTTTCTTATTTAAAATTTCAGAATTCTTTCTTTTTGTTCAAGTTTCTTCATAATCATATCCTGTACTTTCATGCTACCATTTTAAAACTTTTACCACAGATTTAAAAAACTGAGCAAACTAAGTTAAACGATCATTTTCATAATAATGTGTTACCTCTGGCTAGGATAGTTGCATTTCAAAAGTAATGCAAATGATGATGCCTATAGTAATCCCAAAGGGTGAGTCAGTGAATGGGGAAGTCAGGCACTTCTGAAGGGATGTGGGGCATGCCATGGCTTTTCAAAGCCTTAGTTCTTCTCTTAGCCACATGTTATTTCCAGGCTTCTCTTTCCAGTCTCACACTGTGGTGCCTTCCCCTCCTTCTATGTTCACTTTACTGAGGAGTCATCGACATGCAGAGCTTCATCTTTAGATTTTTCTCTCACTTCTTCTATTCCAGTGGGTGGTCCAATACAGTAAGCCCCCTACATTCGAATGAGTTCTGTTCCAAGTGTGCATTTGTAAGTCTAATGTGTTTGTAAGTCCAACAAAGTTAGCCTAGGTACCCAACTAACACAATCGGCTATATAGTACTGTACTGTAATAGGTTTATGATACTTTTCACACAAATAATACATAAAAAACAAACACAGAAAATAAAGAAAACATTTTTAATCTTACAGTACATTACCTTGAAAAGTACAGTAGTACCGTAGTACAACAGCTGGCATCCAGGGGCTGGCATCGAGTGAACAGGCAAGAAGAGTTTCTGACTGGAGGAGGGAGAGGAGATGGGAGATGGTAGAGCTGAAGGATCGTCAGCAATAGGAGCCGGGGGGGTGGGGGGGGCAAGCTGCAATTTCACTCACGCCTGATGCTGATGGAATGCACGTTCGCATCTTTGAAAGTTTGCAACTTGAAGGTTCGTATGTAGGGGACTTACTGTATTGAACTTCAGCATTTTATTGCTCATTTTGCTTTATGTTTGACTTGTAACTCCATTCATGAGGCCACAATTTGATTGAGGGCCCAAACCTTTCACTAACTGGTTTCTGAAACTAAACATAATTTGATTTATAAGTCTCTAATATATCTTTACACAATTTCAATATGTGGAAATCCAATCTGAAAAAACCTTCGGGGGTGATTAGTCATTTAGAGGAAAAACTGAAAGAGACTTCTTAAAACAGTGAGTTCTCCAATGATTATAACTGAAATAGTCAAGATTGGGAAAAGCACAGGCATGATGAGCACAGGAGAGAAAATGTAAAGATTAAATATAGGAAGAAGAGTCTAGACCCATTGGAGGAGTAGTATCAAAGGAAGGTTGTATGCAAACATGCAGAGTCAAAAGTTTAAAATGTATGTATTTTCCAGAATGTCCAAGCACAAATGCGGCAAGTGCTGTATGGAGTTCTGATTAGCAGGCAGTCATCAAAACTCGGATTCCATTTGTTCACTCATCCATTCTCTGTCCATTTATCCATTGAAACAAACAGAACACCACATCTGAGCTGGGTCTCCCAGACATTAAAATGAATGGCAATTTTTGCTCTCAAAGAGCTTAGAGGCCTGTTAATGAATATGGAAGCAGGGATTGATTCATTTATAGAGAAACTGGGTAATTTCCTATGTGGACTGGGGAACCAGGGAGAGGTTTAGTAGTACAGGAAGAAGGGCAGAGCCCAGTGAGCCTGGAGTACTGGTCTGTCAAATCAAGAACAAGTGCAGAATAATGATTATTGAGGGTTGGATTTTTAAGTGCTGGGTAATGAACTGTAATGAACTTTCTGTTAGTCCAATGCAGTGACAGCTTCATAAAGTGAACTTTGTCAAATTTAAGGAACTGCCTTTTTCCCCCCCTGATATTAGGTCTTTTCTACTTTTTAAAAAGATAATAGTGATGGGTAGTTTAAAAAAATGTTTTTGAGGAGGGTAATGTCACCAAAATGGAGATCCCAGCCTCTGTTCTCTGATGAAGATCAACAATTAGCTATCCACAAATAAAACAGCTCTGGGAGAACTCTAGAGAAATTTTAGCAACACAGAGGAATAAAAAAGCTGAGAATAACTGCATAAGAAGAAGAGAAAGACAACTTCCTTTTGCCTACATCACCCCATCCTCAAAGCCAGCATTGCTCAGCACCAAGAAGGAACTTCCCAGCTAGAAAGACTTCCCCTCACCAGGAAGGTGAGAGTGAGACGCTTCACAAGGGTCCCATTTTGGTTCACCCCACCCAGACCAGCAAAGATGAGATATATAGAGATAGCTGGGAACAAGGAAGAAAAGCAGGGGCTGCCAAGAGCAGCAACACAGCGGGAGAGATCATGGTTCACAGGGACCAGCTCTGCAGGCAAACCGAGCAGATCTCACTGCTGAAGAAACTCATGGCCAGCACTGCAGCCACAGACCCCTGCAGGTTTCACCAGCTTTGGCCCAACAGGTATTCATGCTCACTGATGCCAGCCACCCGAGTCTCCTTCCCTACTTGCTCCCCTCTATCCCTGCTGGAGCCAGCTCAGGCCTTTGCAACTGCTCAAGTGCAAGATGCCAGCCTAGACCCCCATGGCTGACCCCCACCCCCTTGTGTGTGCTTAAGGCTGGTGCCCCTCCAGCTGTGCACTTGCATGCTGCTGGCCTGATACCTGTCACTGGCCTCCACTGCAGTGTACATGCCTGGGGGGTGTGCAGCCATAGGAGAGCACACTGATAGCCAGGGCTCCTGCAGCTGCCTGTGGCCCTGGATTAGGCTCTGTTTTGCGTCACTGGCCTACAGCACTGCCCCCGCTTGCAGCTACCCTTCCAGCTGTGCATCTGCATGCCCCCAGCTGGACACTGTCACCAGCCTTCCCTGCAATGCATACACTCAGGGGAGACTGTGCAGCTGTGGGAAAACACGCCAAAAGCCAGGGCCCCTACATCTGCTGGCCCATAGTTGGCTCTGGCCCTTGCTGCCTGCACTGGCCTCCAACTCTATGTGTGTGTCTACATAGGTACATGCAGCTGGCCCCTGCAGCTAGGTGCGTACATACCACTGGTTCCAGATACTGCTGCTGCCTGCCCTGGCCACTAGTTGTTGGGCCTGGAGCCACTGCTGAGGACCCCAACAGCCTTGCAGCCACTGTGGACACCCCACAATGCTTTCTAAAGACCCCACAGTTGTGGATGTTGTGGATCTCAGTGGCCTGAGCCAAAGAGATATCACACTTCCCAAACCTGGTGTTGTCACACACCCTCATCCTTGTCACTCTGTACTTCTAGACCCAGGGTCACAGCACACTTCAGCATGCTCCCACCTGCAGGTAAAAATTTTCCCTTACTGAAGTCAGTCCCTAAAGTCTGGAAGAAGTGACTACTTCATATGTGCAGACACCTATGTAAGGTTACAGGGATCATGAAGAATCAGGGAAACGTGACTCCACCAAAGAAATATAGTAAACTTCCAGTAACTGATTTCAAATAAATGGAGGTCCAGGAATTGCCCAGCAAAGAATTCAAAATAATTGTTCTAAAGATACCCAGAGAGCTACAAGAAAACACAGATAAGCAATTTAATGATATCAGGTAAACAATACAAGAACAAATTGAGAAGTTTAATAAAGAGATAGATAAAAAATGTAAAAAAGAACGAAAGGGAAATTTGGAGCTAAAGAATACAACAAGTGAACTGAAGAATTCAATAGAGAGCTTCAACAGCAGCCATAACCAAGCAGAAGAAAGAATCAGTGAGGCAGAAAACATGCCAATTGAAATTATCCAATCAGAGGAGCAAAAAGAAAAAAGAATGAAAAGGAATAAAGAAAGCTTACAAGACTAATGGGATACCATCCAGAGAAACAATGTACACATCATTGGAACCCCAGGAGTAGAAAAGAAGGAGAAAAGGGTAGAAAGATTATTTGAAGAAATGATGGCTGAGAACTTCCTCAACCTGGGGAGAGATCTGGACATCCATGTTCATGAAACTAACAGGTCACCCCCAGATTTCAATCTAAAATTATCTTCTCCAAGATCATTATAATAAAACTGTCTAAAATAAAAACAAACAGAATTTTAAAAGCAGAACTAGATAAAAAATCTCTCGTGCAAGGGAACTCCCATAAAGCTATCAGCAGATTTCTTAGCAGAGACCTTGCAGGCCAGGAGAAAATGGGATGATATATTCAAAATGCTGAAAGAAAGAAACTGCCAACCAAAAATACTTTACCCAGGAAAAAAGTCTTTGAAAAATTAAAAAAGTTGGTAATTCTATCTGGATGATCTATTTCTTTTTAAATTTGGTTGGCCTATACAATTCAAAACCTAGGATTTATCATATTAGTTTAAGACCCACCCATCCAGGACCCCAGCCACAGGATTGGTTACTGTGATTGAACTTTCAGGCCTGGAACTTCATCAATTTCTTCTTGATATTCTGCACTCTTCTCCTCACATAAGTGCTCTCACAATCTCCCCCATCAAATTTCAGCCATTCATAATTGCCTCTAGCTCTTGTCCTTTCTCAGCCTTATTACATTCAAACTTATTTCTCTCCTCTTCTTCAGTCACAAATTTCCTTAACCCATTTCAACCTTGTGTTTGCCTCCCACCATTAAAACCATGGTCACCAGAGTCACCAATGCCCAGTCACTCTGGGTATTTTCTATCTGAACTGCTTCCCTGCCATGATTTTGGTGATTCTACACTTCCTTGGATTTTCTCTTGCATCTATTCCATTTATTTTCACATTTCTGAATACATGTGGAGTAAAGTCATACACACTGCTGTGTTTCTTCTTCTTCTTCCCTCTGCATATATTATGTCCTTCCTAAACATTAAATTAAATGCCTCTAAAAAATTCTGCTCAGTCTAACTAAATGAAATAATAGATTTACCATCCTTTTATACTTTCCATTAGGTTCTTGCATTTAGAACCTATTTGACATCCAAGGTGAGAAACTGTTAATTTCAATGAAGGTTAAAAGTCAAGTGACTTTAGGTAATTTTATATCTCCATGTAGTTCTGGTGGCAATGTCTGTGGAAAATGCCCTGTTCTCAGCACCAGTGACTGCTCTGAGGGTTACCTATGACATTATTAGAATGCCTGACCTAGAAGAGTCCTTAAGAGTGAGTCAAACTCTCTTACATTTCAATGGAGAGATTAAAGTCCATATATTTAGGGATTCATTAGGGGATTGAACATTGAACTGACCAAGATTTAAGTTTCCTCTGTCTGGGGAAAGGGATCTTAAAAAAGAAAAGTAATTTAATTACAGAAAAATAAAGAAAAGTACACATCTTGCATTCTTGAGTTTATAGCCAGGGATTTTTACCTAATATACATACACACCCATACCCTTTCCCCTCTCTGCTGACACAAAGCTATTTTCACCTTTAAGTGAAGGTACATTGAGCATATATAGAACTTGTGGCATTTAGCATAGTCCAGTCTTTGCATAAAATTGCCAGAAAATTTCTTGAGATTAAGGATGAAATCTACATGAAAACTCTGGGTTGTCAGTACTCATTGAACTTCTTTGAGTTCCAGGGTATTACAAGTTCAGAAGGAGTTCTTAGTAAGCCAATACCAACAGCTGTGGTCAGTTAATGGGGTAAGAATTAAACAGAAGAATTAGAGAATGATGATTATACAGCTAAATAACTTCAGACTTGAATTTTGGTCACGTTTATTTCAATTAAAGATCTGTAAAATTTCCAGCTCTACACAATGTGAGAAAAACTCAGCCAAAATTGAAGAGAAAAAAGAACAGGAAACAAAATATATGTTGGGTTATGGTTTTGTATGAAGTATTTTGAAATTAAAAGTGTTAAACTATCTATTTTAGATGAGTGGTATTTCTTTGACTTGAAGTAGGAAAATACTTAAATTAGACTGCAAATTAAATTAGTGCTAAGGATAGGAAATATTTGAGATCATCCTTAAGGGATAAATATATATTCCATTTCCTCTGTTTTTTAAAGGCTTCTATTGCTCATTCTTATCAGAAAGCATAATTTGCTGTTGCTAGTCAAGGAATAATAAATCTATTAGTTTGTTTCTGGGGTTCCAGGTTTCCAGAGGACTGACATATTTTGGTAAATTTCTCTTCTGTGTCATAACAAAATTTCCTTTGTTTTCCTTTGTGTATTTTTGGGGTGTCAAGTTCAATGTCTTAGTCAACAAGCAAGTATCTCCATTAAGCCTCAATGAATCATAGAATCATAGAGTTGGAAGGGCATCCAAAAGTAATTTAATCCTATCCTTTACTCCCAGGCAAGATATCAGAATCATGCTTTACCCTGTTTGTAAAATCTGAAAGAATGAAATAAAATAATCTAGAATAGATGATCGAAATACTTACCATAAAGCTAATTGTTGTTATTGTTACATCTCTTATAACCTTCTTTTCTGAATCAAGATCAATATATAAAAATAGGTGAGGTTGTTTGTTTCTTTTGCAAACTGTATAAGTCTATTTAAGAATTAACATATTTAGCTTGGGTACTTTTTAGCAGTCCATTTAGCAAAACAATGTCTTAGTGTTATTATAGCCAAAGACAGTAATAGCTTCCTAAAAATATATTATCACTGCTGTAGTTGAATAGTCCATGTTCTTATCTATATATAATCAGTTTTCCTTTAGATGATTTATAATTTCTTCTAGGTACTGATGCTATACACACATGCTAAATTATACACCATTTTAAAAAAAGACTAACAAAATGTTCTCCATCATTCCAGTTATTATTTACCTTTTTATTTTCACTTTCTCTAAACTGACAAAAAAATGTAGCAAAGGACATATACCATTTGTTATAACCCACAGAAATTGAACATTATAAAAGTAGATCAAAATACTTTATAGTCACTACAGACTATAGTTTAAGAAGACATCAAATCAGATACTATTCTGAATCAAAGACAGTCTCAAGCTGTCAGACTCTCCTTAATGTGGCATTTCAATGTGAATGCCGCATTCACTCATGTTGAGTGAAACAGAGGTATTAGGAACAATTTTAAAAGGGATTTCCAACCAGTTACCCTTTAGAGGAAAGACGCTGGTCTTTAGATTCAAGAGAACTTTAAATTTCTAGTAAATCTGTCCTCCAAAATGGCAAAAACCTGCCTGACTTGAAATAAGCCTCCTGCTATTCCTACCCTGCATGGGTCAGTTACTATTGGAAGACTGGGATCCAAGTTGTAGATTAAGAGAGGTGATTGCAACACCAATGTCCTGGAGACTTTCAAAAAAGTAATTTCTTTTTCTTTTATGCTTTAACACGAAAATAGCATGGAAAAAGCCCTCACTTTTTCCTAGGGTATTTCCTAGGGTAACATGATCAACAGAGAAATAATAAAACAATGGAAAAAAATCAATCTATTTTTTCCTCTATTGTGATGTACTTTTTCTCTGCTGGAAAAGTGCAGGAATCTGGAATTTGTAATGTAGAAATGCTGAACTATCTGTGATGGGTGCTGGAGACCATGCCAGAGAACATGAAGTATCTACTTTTTCAGACCACAAAGCATCCTTGGATAGAAACTATTCTGAGGACTCTTCTCTTAGAAACAGTTTAGCTTGTAATATAAAACCTCCTGAAATTGACATTAAAGCACCTGTTTTAAAGATCAAAGTTATATCCTCATCAAAAATACATCTACATGTGGAACAATTCTCACTGAAAACTAACTGGAGACTGGCAGAAAGACTCCCGTACAACCAAGGCTGTAGGAAAGATCCACACGGAATCAGGTAGGAAGGGAAGAGAAACAATCAGGTCAGGACCTGTGTCCCTAGGAGGGACTCAGAGGAAAAGGGACATTGCTTGGGCAGAGATCATCCTTGGGGATTGAGAGGTTCAAGCCACATACTGGGTGCCCCAGCCCTGGGTTCCTACACAGGGAAGATGAGTCCCCTTGGCTGGCTGGAGGGCCTGTGGGACTAACAGGAAGGCTGTGGGAAGCCTGGCCTCTGCTCGTGAGGAGCACATGCATGCTTGCTCGCACCTGAAGCAGGGTGGAGAGGATGGATTGAAAACTGCATGAGTGGCTGGTTGGTTTCTTGTGTCTGCCCCAGCACATGTCCCAACCTGAGCCAAGCAAATGCTTCAGCCCCACTTGGGAGCTTGGCTGTGAGACACAGAGTCATCTCAAACCTGAAGTGGCATCTGAGCAGGGTGGGGACAGCCATTACTGGCACTTACACAGACTAAATGCACACACCAACCCCTCTTGTTCCAGCACTGCTCTCCTCTGGGGCAAGGGTACTGGTCTGGGAGCCCGAGAGCACACTTAAAGGGAACAGAGTCAGTTCGGATCTGACTCTTAGGACATCTGTTCCAGCAACTTGAGACTTGCCTCAGCCCCCGATAGGGCAGTGAGTACCACCAAGCAGAAGGGAAACCCCAGCTCACACCTGGCTCCAGCACTACCTCCTCCATCTTCAGCCCTACCTCCTACCAAGGTGATAGCTGCCAACACACCCTGAGGAAAGACCTCACTTGTGTTCACGTCATATCCAGCTCTCCCACCAAAGCCACTGGGCATATGCAGACTGCATAGGGACACTCCCACATAAGGACATCCCTTTAAGACCACAATAGGTAACTGTTTCACCTAATTTTATAAAGATAGTGAAAGTTAAGCAAAGTGAAGACAGAGGAATGTGTCTCAATTGAAAGAGCAAGAGAAAACCCCTGAAAAAAGTAAATAATGAAACAGAAACAATTTACCAGACAAAGATATTACAAAAAAAGAAAGTTACAGGCCAATATCTCTGATGAATATAAGTGCAAAAACCCTCAACAAAATATTAGCAAACCAAATTCAACAATATATAAAAAGGATCATACACCATGATCAAGTGGGATTTATTCCAGGTATGAAAGGACTGTTCAATATCCACAAATCAATCAATATATATGTCAAATTAACAAAAGGAATAATAGAAATCATACAATTATCTTGATAGAAAAGACATTTGACAAAATTAAACATTCATTCATGATAAAATCTATCATCATAGTTGATATAGAGGGAACATATCTCAACATAACAAAGGCCATTTATGACACAGCTAACATCATACTCAATGGTGAAAAGCTGAATGCCTTTCCTCTAAAATTAGGAAAAAAGGCAAGTATGCTTACTTTCACCATTTCTATTTAACATAGTATTAGAAGTCCTAATTAGCAATCAGAAAGAAAAACAAATAAAAGGCATTCAAATTGGAAGGGAAGAAGTAAAACTGTTACTATTTGCAGATGATGTGATACTTTATATAGAAAATCCTAAAGTCTGCACCAAAAAACTATTAGAACTAATCAATAAATTCAGCTAAGTTGCAGGATATAATATTAATATACAGAAATCTGTTGTATTTCTATTCACAAATAACTATCAGAAAGAGAAAACAAGAAAACAATCACATTTAAAATTGTATCAAAAAAACTGTATCAAAAAGAAGAAAATACCTAGGCATAAACTTAAGGAGGTGAAAGACCTACACTCTGAAATCTATAAAAGATTGATGAAGAAATTTGAAAGCTATACAAATAAATGGAATGATATTCTGTGTTCTTGGATTGGAAGGATTAACATTGTTAAAATGTCCATACTACCCAAAGCAATTCAGAGATTCAGTGCAACCCCTATCAAAATACCCATGACATTTTTCACAGAGCTAGAACCAATAATCCTAAAATTTACATGGGACCACAAAATATGCCAAATTGCCAAAGCAACTGATCTTGAGAAAAAAGGACAAAGCTGGATGTGTCATGGTCACTGAATTCAGACTATACTACAAAGCTACAGTAATCAAAACAGCATGGTACTGGCACAAATACAGACACATAGAGCAATGGGACAGAATAGAGAGCCCAGAAATAAACCCATACACTTATAGTCAATTAATTTACAACAAAGGAGGCAAGAATACACAATGGAGAAAAGACAGTCTCTTCAATACGTTGTGCTGGGAAAACTGGATAGCTACATGTAAAAGAATGAAATTAGAACATTTCCTCACATCACATACAAAAATTAAAGACCTTAATGTAAGACCTAAAACCATAAAACTCCTAGAAGAGAACATAGGCAGAACGCTCTTTGACCTAAATCATTGCAATACTTTTTTTTTGGATCTGTCTCCTAAGGCAAAAGAAATAAAAGCAAAAGTAAACAAATGGGACCTAATTAAACTTAAATAATTTTGCACAGCAAAGGAAACAATCTACAAAATGAAGAGACAACCTACTGAATGGGAGAAAATATTTGCAAATAGTATGACCAATAAAAGGTTAATATCCAAAATATACAAACAGCTCATACAACTCCACAACAAAAACAAAACAACCTGATTAAAAAAATAGGCAGAGGGCTTCCCTGGTGGCGCAGTGGTTGAGAATCTGCCTGCTAATGCAGGAGACACGGGTTCGAGCCCTGGTCTGGGAAGATCCCACATGCCACGGAGCAGCTGGGCCCGTGAGCCACAGCTGCTGAGCCTGCGCGTCTGGAGCCTGTGCCCCGCAACGGGAGGGGCCACGATAGTGAAAGGCCCGCGCACCGCGATGAAGAGCGGTCCCCGCACCGCGATGAAGAGTGGCCCCCACTTGCCGCAACTGGAGAAAGCCCTCGCACGAACCGAAGACCCAGCACAGCCAAAAATAAAATAAATAAATAAATAAATAAAATAAATTAAAATAAATAAATAAATAAATAAAAAGACTGCTAGTAAAAAAAAAAAATTGTTTAAAAAAAAAAATAGGCAGAAGATCTGAATAGACATTTTTCCAAAGAAGACATACAAATGGTCAACAGGCACACAAAAAGATGTTCAACATCACTAATCATCAGAGAAATGCAAATCAAAACCACAGTGAGATATCACCTCACATCTGTCAGAATGGTTATCATCAAAAAGAACACAAATAACAAATGTTGGCAAGGATGTGGAGAAAATGGAACCCTCGTACACTGTTGGTACAAATGTAAACTGGTGCAGTCACTATGGAAGACAGCTTGGAGGTTCCTTGAAAAACTAAAAATAGAACTACCATATGATCCAGTAATTCCACTCCTGGTATATACCCAAATAATATGAAAACACTAATTTGAAAAGACACATGCACCCCATTGTTCACTGAAGCATGATTTACAATAGCCAAGATATGGAACCAACCTAACTGCCCATCAACAGATGAATGGATAAAGAAAATGTATGTATACATATATACACAATATAATATTACTCAGCCACAAAAAAGAATGAAATTCTGCCATTTGCAACAACATGGATGGACCTAGAGAGTATTACGCTTAGTGAAATTAGTCAAAGACAAATACCCTATGTTATAACTTTTATGTGGAATCTAAAAAATAAAACAAATTAATGTATATAACAAAACAGAAACAGATTGACAGATGTAGAGAACAAACTAGTGATTACCAGTGTAGAGAGGGAAAGAGGAAGAGGTAAGATAGGGGTATGGGATTAAGAGATACAAACTACTATGTATAAGATAGACAAGCAACAAGGATATACCATACAGCACAGGGAAATATAGCCTTATTTTGTAATGACTTTAAGTGGAATATAATCTATAAAAATATTGAATCACTATGTTGTACACTTGAAACTAATATTGTAAATTAACTATACTTCAATTAAAAAAAGATCAAAGTGAAATCCTGTATTTTCCAAGTCACAATTTTGGAAAAGCTTTAAAATTTCTCTTTTGGTTAAAAAATGAAGATGAAAGCTAGTGTAAATTGAGCAATTACTTTGTGCCAGGCTCACATAAATAAAATGTGGTATATTCGTATAATGGAATATTATTCAGTCATAAAGTAGAATGAAGTACTAGATATACATCATGGATGAAGCTTGAAATCATTATCTAAGTGAAAGAAACCAGACACAAAAGACCACATATTAAATGATTCCATTCATATGAAATGCCAAGAATATGCAAATCCATGGAGACAGAAAGTAGGTTAGTGATAGCAAGGGGCTGGGGGAGGGAAGTAAGGAGTGACTACTAATGAGTACTGGGATTTTGGGGAATGATAGAAAATTTCTGGAATCAGTGGTGATGACAGTGCAAACTTGTGAACATACTAACAACCCCTGAATTATGCACTTAAAAAATGCAAATGAAATTTTTCTACATGGGCCTTCTTTCACATTACTAAATAAATTAGTTGGAATGGAAAAAAATTGGATCAGAGAGGAACCATGCCTTTAAGAATTTAAATATCCCTTATAGGTGATAAAGGTATAAATTAATAACAAATACATGGTAGACCGAGCTAATTATCATGAGGGTGAAACCCCTTTTGCCGTGTGTCTTTAATTCACTTAATAATTTTATTGCAGGTGCCAGTATGTCTTTCTCATTAACAAAGCTCTTTCATGAGATTGGCATAAAGTTCATAACTACTGAAGTTGAGAAATGGGTAAATGGAGTCCTTTTTCTATTGCTTCTATTTTTATGTTTAGGTGAAAATTTCTGTAGAAATAAAGATATTACCTATTTGGGGAAATCATTATTTTCCTAAATAAGTTGGAGCATATTTTTCTTTCCTGCATTTTTGTAATAAAGGTAAAATTTATATCAGTGAAATGCACAGATCTTAAAACTACTTCCTTTCCCTAGAAATTTTCCAATCAGTCATTACCTCTCATACGCAACCACTGTTCTGATTTGTCTCTGTATATTTGTTTTGCCTGTTTTTGAATGTTGCATAAATGGATATACAGTATGTCATCTTTTATGTCTGGCTTAGTTTGCTCCACATAATATTTTTGATGTTTTCCCAAGTTCTGTGTATCAGTAGTTCATTCTTTTTTAATTGCTGAAGAATATTTTATTAAATGAGTATGTCACAATTTGTTAATTTGTTCTCCTATTGATGGACATTTGGACAAGTTTTAATTATTTTGAAAAGAACTGTTATGTTATATTCCAGTACAAGTCTTTTTGTGGACATATATTTTCATTTCTTTAGGTATTTATAATGAAACTTCTAATAATTTTGTAAAGTGTTATATCAACTTACAAACTCACCAGCAGAGTAAATGAGTGTTCTAGTTACTCCATATCCTCACTAACATTTTGTTTTATTAGTCTTATTTATTTTAGACAATCTAGTGGGTATGAAATGGTACTTAATTATAGTTTTACTTGGCATTTCCCCGATGACTAATGACTTTTAGAATCTTTTAATGTACTTATTAGCCACATGAAGTGGCTTTTCATGTCTTTTGCTCATTTTAACAATTAAGTTGTCTTTTGTTATTTATTTGTAGGAGTTCTTTATATATTCTAGCTCAATTTCTTTGTTGGATATATGTATTACAAATGTTTTCTCAATTTCTTTGTTGGATATATGTATTACAAATGTTTTCTTCAATGTGTGGCTTGCTTTTTCATACTTTTAATTATATCTTTTGATGAGTAGAAACTTTAATTTTTATGAAGTCCAAATTAGCAATTAAAAAAATGTTCAGTGCTAAATAATCTTTGCCTACTCTAAGGTGGCAAAGATTTTCTTGTTTTATTTTCTTCTAGAAGCTTTATAGTTTTACCTTTTCAGTGGAGTCTAGGCCATTTCAAATTGATTTTGTATATGGTATTTACTTTCCTCCAGCTATCTAAATTGAAGTCAAGAGTTGTTTTAGTTCAGGTGTGCCACTTTCTCTTCTCTTCAGTATATTTTGTGACGAGCCATTTCCTCTCTTCAGTTCTCAGTTTCCCATCTATAAAATGAGAGTATTATAATAGGTGCATACAGTATGATTATTTTCTAAAAGTTGAAGAAGTCCCATGTCAAGAAACAATTTTAGCCCCACACCCTACCAATATGTTAATTGAGAAGTTAGATTATAAGGATTGTGGTCATCATCTTGTAGACAGTCCCTGTTATCTTACTATCTACTCATACGAAGAAAACGCGAGCATAAGAAAGTATTCTAAAGACCTCAGGGAAAATTCCTTCTAAAGCCAAACCTGGGAATCAAGATATTTATTAAGTACAGTACGTGAGTAAGAATTACTGGAGCTATCAGCTAGTTCTGTTTTTGTCCTGTTTTTTAAATTAATTAATTTTTATTTTTGTCTGTGTTGGGTTCCCGTTGCTGCGTGTAGGCTTTCTTTTAGTTGCGGCGAGCGGGGGCTACTCTTTGTTGCGGTGCGCGGGCTTCTTATTGCAGTGGCTTCTCTTGTTGCGGAGCACGGGCTCTAGGCATGCAGGCTTCAGTGGTTGCAGTGCATGGGCTCAGTAGTTGTGGCACGCGGGCTCTAGAGCACAGGCTCAGTAGTTGTAGCGCACGGGGTTAGTTGCTCCACTGCATGTGGGATCTTCCGGGACCAGGGCTCAAACCCGTGTCGCCTGCATTGACAGGCGGATTCTTAACCACTGTGCCACCAGGGAAGCCCCTGTTCTGTTTTTTAACAAATATTTATTTGCTATTTGGGTCTGTGGTTAAACATTTTTTTTATTTTTAAGTAAGAGTTGGACCAGGGAAAAGGTTTGCCAAAATATAAACTACAGAAATGCATCTTAACACTTTCCAAATGTGCTCACCTGGGAGGAGTTCAGAGTAGTGAAAGAGGAAGTAAGATTGGGGATGGGTGAGTCAGAAATGGAAGTATACTTTTTGGATCAGAAGTGTGCATGACTTGGGTTTGGCTTCCATTGGTTGTGGAAGAGAGGGGCCAGGTTGAGAAGAAGGAGCCAAAGTGTGAGGATTTAAAGCCAGAAGCAAGTTAAGTTTAGATTGTAGACATTAGAGACAGAAAAGATCCACAGGATAACATTACCAAACGCATTTCCTGCCAACTCAGGAGACATTTGAACAGAGAGATCAGATATGAAACTGACCATAACCAAAGGCCAGTGCTCAGCCATTGCTCTGGGCTTTAAAATAGTGATGTGAATGAAGTTTAGTTCAAGTTTATACTATTCAGATCAAATAAAACACTTGTGCCTTTTTAAAAGAAGCTGGGATAGAAGTTTTTTGATTTTTGAAATCAATAAAAAAGTATTCTGGAAATGTCTCCACGTTCTCTAGATAGTATAATTGCCATGTTTTGCTCTGAATGTCTCTCATCTATAGGAACAGGGCTGCGAATGAATGTGAGCATTTGTGCAACAATATCCTGGAAGAGTGATTCCAAAATTGCAGATCATAGATTGATACAAATCCACATAGTAAAAGGGGAAAAAATAAGGACAATATGTTTTTTCATAGAGTTAATTTTATTAAAAGTAAAGGATTTACCTTAATTTTGAGATTAAGACCTTTCTATATTTTTGCTTTTAGAATATCCTTTTTGAAAAAGAAAAGATAGTATCGGTATGTGTATTTTTAATCACCTTTCTTGGCAAAATGAAAATTGATAAATAACCCTATATAAATCCCTTCATTAAAAAAGTGAGTCTAAGTCATTTAAATTCAAGGTACATCTTCTTCAGAACAGTGTGAGGGCATTTACAAAATGAAACAGGAATGTCATCATCAAAACTACGTCCCTGTTTATTGTAAGACAATCCATTGTTTTAGATACAACTAAGCTGGAAGACATACCACCTCGTAATTATTCATGCCATCAGTAATAAGGTGCATCCTCATATCAGAATTTTTAATATATGAAAATATATAGATGTAAGCCTAAGTATCTGTGAAATATAGTGTATGATTTGCATAAAGAAGATTAATTCACTTAACACATAGTTAATTATTCAGTATTCTTCCTATTTATTCATTGTACAAAGTACCTGAGTCTAGGCTTTGAAGAGTTTCTGAGTGATACATAAAATTATGTCCCATATTCTTCATTCTTTTCACAGTGTAAAATTTCCTTAAAATTTTGAAGTTTTTCAAATTATAATTTTTAGACATTTCTCATTTGATAACTATATCACGTTGGCTTTGCCATCTTCTGCAGCTACGCAAACCATTCTGTAGTCTCCAACATACACAGCTCAGTGGATGAATAGCCAAGTAAAAACCACCATAACATATGTGATGTGCTTCTTAACGTTGGCAAGGGGGACCTGGTGCTGCTCGATGCATTCACAGGTGTAGTGTTCTTTCTATAAAGCTAAAGTGTAACAGGGGATGTGTTTAGGGATCATAAACAGGAAAGATAAATCCAAACTTCTGTTAAACATCTCCTCAGGTGTTTCTCAAAAAGAGTTGCTGAAATTCTTTAGAAATTCTTTAGAAATCTCTGTCACATTTGATAGAAAGTAAGGCAATCTCTTTTCCAAGCTCAATCCTTAAACATTTCTCATTAGTATTTCACTACTGACTTCTGTATTTTACCCCAGTGACAGGCATTTTGTCGGTCTTCTATTGATGCTCAAGTTCCCTAGTTGGTACAGTTACAATTTTTGGCATTGCAAAATACAAAGAAACTAACTTGAAGTGCATCAAAATTCTGTCCCTGGAATAGAGTAGGTGGGGATGGTTGATAAAGAGGTAATTTTGGAATTTTTTATAAAGCATTTTCCTTTGTACCTGAAAAGTCCATATGTTAATAAATTGTTATAGTAAGGTTTCATTGAATTAAGAAAATTTCTCTACCAGAAACATAAAATGGCTTTTTATCAATTTGTAGATTTTCCCCCTGCTTAATATCCATTGTACATGTACAGAGAATTAGGACGTTTTAAGGTAAATGAAATGAAGATCTGGATTGAGAAGACTGGGTTATGACCTACACTAGAAAAACTCACTTTTGTCCCTTCACTTCTTTTATTTATTTATTTTTAACATTTTTATTGGAGTATAATTGCTTTACAATGGTGTGTTAGTTTCTGCTTTATAACAAAGTGAATCAGCTATACATATACGTATATCCCCATATCTCCTCACTCTTGCATCTCCCTCCAACCCTCCCTATCCCACCCCTCTAGGTGGTCACAAAGCACCGAGCTGATCTCCCTGTGCTATGCGGCTGCTTCCCACTAGCAATCTATTTTACATTTGGTAGTGTATATATATCCATGCCACTCTCTCACTTCCCCCTCCCCGTGTCCTCAAGTCGATTCTCTACGTCTGCATCTTTATTCCTGTCCTGCCCCTAGGTTCTTCAGAACTAATTTTTTGTTTTTTTTAGATTCCATTATATGTGTTAGCATATGGTATTTGTTTTTCTCTTTCTGACTTACTTCACTCTGTATGACAGACTCTAGGTCCATCCACCTCACTAAAAATAACTCAATTTTGTTTCTTTTTATGGCTGAGTAATATTCCATTCTATATATGTGCCACATCTTCTTTACCCATTCATCTGTCAATGGACACTTAGGTTGCTTCCATGTCCTGGCTATTGTAAATAGTGCTGCAATGAACATTGTGGTACATGACTCTTTTTGAATTATGGTTTTCTCAGGGTATAGGCCCAGTAGTGGGATTGCTGGGTCGTGTGGTAGTTCTATTTTTAGTTTTTTAAGGAACCTCCATACTGTTCTCCATAATGGCTGTATCAATTTACATTCCCACCAACAGTGCAAGAGGGTTCCCTTTTTTCCTCACCCTTCACTTCTGTCTTCTTTGGATGGTGCTGACACTTCATCAGAGATAACAGAGAAACACTTATAATGTTTTGTGGAAATATTAATAGATATAAACAGGAAACATAGCCTTAACTCTTTCTTGGAGAGAGTTAAAATGAATAGTATATTTGCTCTCAATTGCACATATTAACACTGAAAAACAACTGATAGGAAAATCATGAGGCAATTATAAAATAATCATGATACTGAAATAGTAGTCTTGTTTGTGCCACAGGTTCAGGGGTAGGAAAGAATTTTAATATGCTTAGGATGGGGGTTTGACCTAACATTCTGATGTGTGATGAAGTTGAAAATATGTAATTTGGGATAAGAAAATGGTCTGTATGGAGAGGGAAAGGAAATTTGTGGCTTTTTTCCATTTGAAAATAATTATGGTTTCCTATAGCCAACTCCAGGAGATTTAGTAACTTTTTGTATTGGAGAAGGGTGGCCTCTGCCATATGGCTACCCCCCCGCTTGTGTGTTCAAACTACAAATAGCACAATTTGGGAGCTCAGGACAATTTATCTGTTCATTGTAGATTTATGCTGTAATTCTTCTTTATGTCTTAAAATTACATTTGAGACCCCTTCCTGGCTCTTGAATTGCCTTAAAAAAAAAAAAAAACTGGCAAGTGTCTGAGGGAATAATTTCTGAGTGAGTGACAGAACAGTATGTCCTTTCCACAGACCATTTCAAAATAACCTTTGATGAGCCCACAATCCATTTTAATTACCTGTGAAAATATCCTATTTCTAATATAGTGAGCAATGAATGGCCTTGTAACTCTGTAATTGCTTGGAATATTGCTGCTTAGATATAGAATGCTTTATAAGGGACACCTATTCAACCACAAGATTAAAGGCCATAGTATTGTGAATTTTGAACTAAAATTCAGCCATTCAACCTTGGATAATTCCAGTTTTTCTTTCAAATTCTCTCTCTCTGTATAGAGAGAAAGAAAAACATGATTTCAGAATGTTATCGTATTGTTTCAAGCAATTTATCACATTATTCAATTTGTTAATGCAGAATAAACATTGATTTCCACAGATGTAATAATTAAGGAAGTGCTTATAGTATTCTGCTTGATAGAAAAAGGAAAATATGTGATATAAGTATATGCTAAGCATCTTTATTTTTTTAACAAAGAATATTTAAAGAATTTTATAGAGATTTTTATCTTGTCTCTTTCCCAAAATAGACTCAGAGGAAATTTATGGCTACTTGGCAATTGACAAAAAAGGTTAAAAGAATGACCACAATTACTCAGATTCACTTTCATTCTGAGTAGTGTTTTAGCTACAAGGCACTATAACTCGGTGATTAGAAACCAAGATCTTAAGTTATCAGTCTCTTCATATTTATTTTTCTAAACATGTCATGATTACCAGATTATCTGTAAAATCCTTTTACTCCTTGGAAACAGTATACTACTTATTTGAATTATAATTCCTTCTTCAAATAATAACATCCACTTTTATTTAAAAAATTAACTTGTTCACTGTCCCTAAATGAACTGCTATTGTTAACTGTAAAACATGGAGTTGAGAATATCACTACAGTTTTATGGGGAGATAACAGACACAATACTGATGTTGTATGCTCCTATTTTTATTAAATAATTCTGTTAATGCATTGCTAACTGTTTACTGAGATGGTGAATTCAAATGAGTAACTATACTTTAGCAATTTAATCCACAATGCAGATTAAATTATTTTATAATATTGAAATATTAGTTTTCTTTAAGCTAAGAGTAAATGATCATGACCAGATCATTTCAGGACCACAGCACTCAATCTAACTTTGCGAGGCCATTACAAATGACACATGCAAAGTGAGGACGGTGCTTACAGTGGTTGGCCCCATGACACAGTTTCATGTACACACTCTGTCATTAGGGTAGAATGAGTGTCCTGATTCCTGATCGATCTGACTATGCTGAGATGAACAGGGTCTAAATGAGGAAGAAGTACGAGGTCCATTCACTACTTAAAGAGTTATTTTATAGGGTGAATTGAAAGAAGATAGATAGTTTGATGAATTGGTTAATTTGAATTTAATGGGATATTGGGACATTTCAAAGACTAATTCTCTAGTTGTAGGGAACCATTTGCACAGAGATGATGTACTGGGTTGAATAGTGTCCCTGCCCCCAAACCCAGGACCTGAGAATATGACCTTATTTGGAAATAGGATCTTTGCAGATGTAATCAAGTATAGATGAGGTCCTACTGGATTAGGGTGGTCCTAAATCCCATATGACTGGTGTCCTTTTAAAAAGAGGGAAATTTAGATATACACACACGAGAGAATGCCATGTGAAGATGAAGGCAGCCATTGGAGTGGTGCACTTACAAGCCCAAAACACCAAAGATTGCCTGAAGAAGATTGCTGGGAGCCAACAGAATCTAGGAGAGAGGCATTTAGCAAATTCTTCAGCGCCTCCAGACACCTTGCTGATATGTTGATTTTAGACTTTTGGCCTCCAGATAATTCATTTCAGTTGTTTTAAGCCACTTTATTTGTGGTAACTTGTTATGCCTGCCCTAGGAAATTCATACAGGTGATAATTGGGTCTGGTAGTGACTTGGACCACTAATGGAAAAAAAAGGGTAGATAAAAGTAGAGGGTTAAGATTAGAACCTGGTTGGATATGCCAACATTTAGGGGATAGAAGTCCAAAAGAGGGAGGAGAGAAAAATCAGGAAGTACCAGAAATAACTCAAACAAGCTTTACTTTCAAGAAAAGGAGAGCTTCAATTGTGTCAAATGTAATGGAAAGGATGAGGAGATGAGAACTAGAAAAATGGGGTTGACAAGAAGTAGCTTATTAGACTTCCAAGAAAACATTTCTAAAAGAGCAGCATTTCTCAATCTTGAATATGCAGAAGGATCACACACAGACCTTGTCAAAAATGCAAGTCCCCAGAATCACCTTTGCAGGTGCTGATTCTGTACATGTAGAGTTGGGTCCATGACTCTGCATTTTGACAGATGATTCCGAGGCAGGAGCTTCTTGTACTTAGTGAAATGATGCTATAATGGTGAAGTGAGGGGTAAAACCAGGGTTTGTGGAACCTGAAACTCATATGATTTGGGGGGCTTTCTCTAAGAAAAGGAATGCAAAATTATAAATACAAACTTAGGAGCAAAGGCAATATTCATTTAGAATAATAAAAGAAATAACTAATTACATATTTTAAATATTGTAGTTATCTCAAACTTTAAAGACACTTTGAAGATTCTACCAGTTTTCTTTACTTCAGTTTATATGTTTGGCTTCCTACTAGTATACGTCTTCAAAAAATATTTGATTTTTAATATTATTGACGATTCTGAAAAACGTGCAAAATTAATCTGAAATTAAGATGGCTCAAGAGCCACTCAAATGCATTTAAGCATTGTCACGACATCGTGCTGAGCCACACGATTGTGAATAAATTGCTCTTATACTACCACTGGATGACTTCCCAATGAACATGTATAGGGATTTTGTCATTGGAACAATTGCTTTTTCAGTCAATTTCTCTGTGTTGGTGGTGATTTTATGTGTAGCTTTGAGTGAAATACCTAATCTTTTATCAGGACAAGATGTACAGATATGCTTAGATGGTATCTAATAATTTGGGATACATAAATCATATTAATTTAAACATAGACACAGTGGCTCTTTGTAGTCCTGCTATAGATGTGTGCCCTACAAATGGGAATTCTGATTAATTTCATTCATTATGACCTCCATTAAAAAGGAAAAAATATATAGTGCATTTATTATTGTATTTCTTATAGTGATCAAGAACTTGTTGACAAAAGAGAACATTCATTTTGACTAAGCATCAGTGAGAACTGAATCTGTCTTCAATTTGTAACTTTCCACAGACTAGCTTCTGGTTCTGTGCCTTTCAAATTTTTTTTTTTTTAACATCTTTATTGGAGTATAATTGATTTACAGTGGTGTGTTAGTTTCTGCTTTATAACAAAGTGAATCAGCTATACATATACATATATCCCCATATCTCCTCCCTCTTGCGGCTCCCTCCCACCCTCCCTATCCCACCCCTCTAGGTAGTCACAGAGCACGGAGCTGATCTCCCTGTGCTATGGGGCTGCTTCCCACTAGCTATCTATTTTACACTTGGTAGTGTATATATATCCATGCCACTCTCTCACTTTGTCCCAGCTTACCCTTCCCCCTCCCTGTGTCCTCAAGTCCATTCTCTACATCTGCATCTTTATTCCTGTCCTGCCCCTAGGTTCTTCAGAACCATTTTAGAAAAATTTTTTTAGATTCCATATATATGTGTTAGTATATGGTATTTATTCTTCTCTTTCTGACTTATTTCACTCTGTATGACAGTCTCTAGGTCCATCCACCTCACTACAAATAACTCAATTTCATTTCTTTTTTATGGCTGAGTAATATTCCATTGTATATATGTGTCACATCTTCTTTACCCATTCATCTGTTGATGGACACTTAGGTTGCTTCCATGTCCTGCCTATTGTAGAGCTGCAATTAACATTGTGTTACATGACTCTTTTGAATTATGGTTTTCTCAGGGTATATGCCCAGTAGTGGGATTGCTGGGTTGTATGGTATTTCTATTTTTAGTTTTTTAAGGAACCTCCACACTGTTCTCCATAGTGGCTCTATCAATTTACATTCTCACCAACAGTGCAAGAGGGTTCCCTTTTCTCCACACCCTCTCCAGCATTTATTGTTTGTAGATTTTTTGATGATGTGTGCCTTTCAAATCTTGATTCTCTTTCATATCAACATATTTCTGGTGTCAGGTGCCATACTGCAATACAACCTCTGACCCTGCAACTTCATGCTGTGTTGCAAATTTTATCAAAACATATGAACACATTTCTAGGGCCACTCACATGGTCTTGGATAATAAAAAAGAAGGGGTTCTGAAGCTTAAGCTTCATTAGCTTAATGGACGATCTAGCACTGAGTAACAGCAACCAAAGCTGGCCTGTAGGGAGCAAAAAAAAGGTATCTAGTGGATAGGCAGCAGAGTGCTTACAGGAGCCTGAGAGGTTAGAGACATTTAGCCAGGAAGAAAGAAGAGATGGAGTGGTGTTTAGAAAGAGGGGTTGTATTACATGAAAAGGTTCTGTCTGCGGATTGCATTTTTAAGATCAGGGATATGAATATACAGAGACAGGGTGGGGGGAAGGAAGGAGGAAGAGAGAGGAAGGAGAAGGAAGAGACAAAGGAGGGGGAGGAGGAGGGAAAAGAAAAAGGAAGAGAATTAGGGTAGTAGTTTTGAAATGTCTAGTCACAGACTCTTAGTCTCTTCTTCCTTCTTTAAAGTTGATCTAAATTCTCAATGGATTCCCAACATGGCTTCCATGTGGTCCTTGTATGGAGGGAGGGTATCTCCATCCTCTCTGACTTCCCCTAACGAGCATCTCCTGCCAGCACCTGATGTCATTTGTTTTCCCTCTGCGTCTCAGGTCGTTGCCAAAGCTTTGTTCCATTTTGGCCTCTGGATGTCTGAGCCTTAACTTTTTCATTTGTCTGCTCCTAGTCACAAAGTATTTTTCTTTCCCACATCCTTCCTCAAGAAACATCTCAGACAGTAAGCGAGGGATGAGAGGAGGCACAATAACATGATGAGTTAAAAATGGGGTACATTGGAAGCTTAAGACAGATTATGTCAATACAGATATTTTCCCTGTAAAGTAGAACATTACTGCTCTGCTTTCTAAAATCTATAGAGTAAACATACAAATTCATTGAATGGACCCGAATTTTGCTATTGTAAGCGTTCAGTATAAGTTCTTTTTCAAAATGAATCACAAAAAAATCTGTATTCTATATAGGTTTTCTTTGGATATTGAAGGGCTAGAACTTTTATGACATTTTGGAACCTGACACTTGAAAGTAACAACACAATCAAAAGTGCCACACTTGGTTGTGTTCACATGTTGCCAAAAAAATTCAGGAGAAAGTCGAAAAATTCACTCATTCATCTGGAAGTTTCCAAATATCCAGATGTTTGGCATCATGCAGATTGTTAGGTGACTGATTGTGTTGTTCATATTCCGCATGTTTGGCATTGTATAGATAGATTCTGGTTATGTTTTCAGATAGGGAAATACAATGTGTTTCATGTGTTCTCTTGGGACCCCAAAGCTAATGGTGTCAAATGGATTTTTCCCATTTGATCCCCATGAACACAATTTAATTTCACTCGTGTTTTTTAGTCCCACAAAAAGGCAGGTACAGATATTTTATTGCTTTTAAATCTCAAAGTACTAAAAGATTTGAATAAGAATAAGAAAAATAATTCTGTTCCAACAGGAAGCTTTTCACCCCAAGGAATAAAATTTTCCTCTCTTTATTCCAGCAAATGAACAATAAAAATACATGAAATCATAATATTGCTAAGTCTGAGAATAAACATCAAAACTTGACTGTTTTCTTTCTTTTAAGGCAGAAAAAGAGGATGAGATTTTTTTAAAAAAGTACTTCCAGTTAAGTTGTATCTAAACACTATTACTTTAGCACATCAAGATTTAGAAGAATTAGGAGAATGGCTGGCTAATTTTCACTATAAATAGTGACTCTTTGTGCGTTCTGTTTGCCTAGAGTTAATTTTTTGTCAGGTATTTCCCAGCTGGGCTATGCTACTCATTTTAAATTGATTGTGTGCTCTGCATGGAGCTAGATCAATTTAGAGACCTGAGAGGTACCACAGTGAGATATTCACCTTAATTTAAGAGACTTGGGCTTGTAAGCCTTTTCTTCAATATGTCTAATGACTTAATTCAACAAATATTGACCGAGTTGTTCCCATGTAAAGAACACTTGCCTTAGTACCATGGGACATAGAGTTAAATAGCGGAAAAGCCTTACATTTCAATTGACTAAGTTAGAGAATATTGGTCTGAAGCAAGAAATTTGATAAAAATACATTGTAGGGAAGAAATGGTGCCTACCAAATAGAAATTAATGATCAATTATTAATATTTTGAGACTCTGAAACTTAAAAGTTACTAACATATTCTTCAGGAAATGGAATAGAAATTAGGGATTATTTAAGGAAATTTGATTCTTCCTGCTTCTATATGGTACAGAAACCATTAAGGAGAAAATGGAGCAAAATAAAAGTAGAGAATGAGGATTACAGGATTTCTTCTATGCTTGAATGATTTCAAAGCATATGCCAATATTAAAAGAAGTCTTCAAGAATTCTAGAAAATTAGCAAGCATTTGAGTGATAAAAGTACTAATAGCATGTTAAGTGCAAACCAATACAAATGCCAACCTGATGGATTGATTCATTCAGAAGAGATCAAGTTATCAAAAGATCAAATGCAAAGTGAAAATCCATAAATATCGATGTGTTCTGATACATTGAGGAAGAGAACTGCAGGATAACACGTGACAGCTAAGCTATACGTGGTGGATAACGAGTACAGTCCACCAGCCTTCCCTATCCACGGCTTCCATATCCATGGATTCAATCAACCGTGGATGGAATCAGAGGTGCGACTGTACTAGGCCATTTTATATAAGGGACCTGAGCATCCATGGATTTTGGTATCCCTTGGGGGAAGGGGTCCTGGATCCAATTCTCTGCGGATACTGAAGGACGAATGTGATTGCAAGAGGTACGTAATTAAGACAGTAAATTGCGGCAAATGGGTAAATAACATGTCTTAGATTGGTCCTCAATTGTGGGCTGAAACAAATTAATGTAGTACAGTAAGCATAACTTTAAGAGTATTTTAGAAGAGAACTGCTATACTATGTACCGGGATGCACCCAGAGCAGATCAAAGTATCCTTGCTGCAGGGAAGTATATTCTGCTACAGAATAATTTTAATAAAGCAGTCGAAGTCACCCTCCTCCCAAACCAACTGTCCAGTTTAATAGAAATAAGCATAGGAAAAATGTAGCTCTGAGAGAAGGACTAAACAAATGTAGAAATAGGAGCATCAACATTAAAATTGTTGCTATCACGATTACAAGAACCACTTCAGTAATTGCAATAGTAAGCAAAAATTTTCTGTGCTTTATTTGCTTATGCAAATAGAATCTGATGTGCATAGGTACAAATCAATACAAATGGCCAAATGTGGCAGTTTAATTCAGTCAGTAGAGACCAAATTATTGAAAGATCTAGTGTAAAGGGAAAATCCCTAAACATGTATGTATACTGCTACAGTGAGAGAAACACCACAAAATAACTAAAGGCAACATGGAACAAATATTCACTTCTAGTGTGGAGTTTAACTCTTCCAGAGATGAAGAGGATAAATCTGATACAAAAACAAGGAGACTCTGATCAATGAAACAGGCTTGGTGGAGGCATGCTGAAATCCCATGTGTGGGATGGTAAGTGGAAGTAGAGAGAACTGGCACCCCTAAAGGGGTAGATAGTGCAAAATATAGTGACAAAAGAGAAGTGTCAAACTTCAGTTTAATTTAAGCTACTGAGATCCAACTTTGATTTGGTAAGCTGTACCATTATAGTAGAGGGACCCAGGCTACAGTAAAATTCAAAGTCAGGGAATAGTTGCTTCACATTATGGTGGCTTGCTTAGTTTGCAATAGGATCCCCAGCATTGGCTATGTAATAAGGATAATGAGCAACCGCAACCCTAAGGGAGAACAGTTGGAAGAGGCTTGGAAGGCTGCTAACAGCCAAGTGAAGCAAGTTTGTTTTCAAGGAATACTATGGTGACTAAAAAGCATATGGTTGTCTTTGCTCCCATCTAAGCACCTGAACACTGGTTTTATGACGGCAAAGCTAAATTGTGTGCACACTGACCGATGTGCTGGCTGCTTGGCAGGACGCATTTGAGTTGAGTTTGGATGAGATTGTATGTGCTAACGGTATTTAGTGTCTCCAGTTAAGAACTCAGTAAAATGAGGAATGAAGAATCACTCCATATTTAGGGAAAAGGATATTGATTTCATATTCAAATACCAGCCTACTGTCATTTATAACTTGTTTTGTAAACATCTTACATTTAAAATATCTAAATCTAAGTTTCAATATTCTCCTCCAAACTAGTTCCTCCGTATTGTTATTTCAGGCACCTAGTTGCTCAAGCCAGAAATTTAAAAGCCATCTTTGATGTTTCTATTCCCCTTAGCCCTTGCATTCAGTCCATCACCAAGGCTTGTTAATTTTGCCTACAAAATGCTCCTGGTGTCCATGCACTTCTATCTCTGCTGCCTCTCTCTGATCCAAGCCACCTGTTCTCCAGACTAGATGACTGCCTCTCAGGTTCTCCACTTCTCCTTCTCCTCCTTTCCCAACCCATTCTCCATGGAGCAGCTTGATCATGTAAAATTGTAAATCAGATCAAATTACTCATCTGTTTCAAATAACTTCAAAGATCTTTTATTGCTCTTAGCATAAAGTTGTTTCTCAGTATAGCCTATGATGTTCCGCATGACCTAGGCCCTGTCTGCCTTTCCAGGGTGTTTTTTGACCATTTTTTCCCATGCTCACCATGTTTCAGGCTCACTGATATTTTTTACTTCTCTAATCACACCAATTTTTTCTCAACTTAAGGCTATTGTATTCTCTGCATAATTTTTGCATGATGCTTCTAGGCCAAAAGGAAGACCTGACAATTTCATTTATTAAGTAGTTATGGCCAAAAAACTTGGTAAGTATTTATGCCCTAACAACTTAGTAGCTGCTTTAAAAAAGTAAATTGAAAGAAAAAAAGAAAGAAAAAGAATAAAATTCTCAACGACAATTATTATGAGTGGGATGTGTGCACTGTTTGTCCATAGCACAAATTCTCAAGCTTTGGAATCAGATTAAATACTGCCACACTTGTTTTCTGTCCCACATTGTTTTTTTTATGTGGTACTTGCTTTTTATTGAAGCAAGTGTTGAAAATTTTGTAAATCTGATGTAAAAAGATATCACATCATGGAAAGAAATATAGCATGATTTAATACTAAAATTATCAACTACTTAGTATTAGTAGTTCACCTTGTGTCTCCCAAATATTGAATATCTCTGTATTTCTCTCTCTAAAATATATCAGAGTACCCTAGTAAGTTCATTGTGGTGCTCCAGGGTGCCTTGGCACATAATTTGGAAACCATGGCTCTGGAGAGCTTGAGTAGAAGAGTGACCCGATCTGACTGAAATTTAACAGAATTACTATGGCTACTGTGGAGGAAATACTGAAGGGGCAAAGGTAGAAGCATGACCAGTTAGTAGCCTACTGCAGTAATTGAAAGCTAATGGTGTGGTAATTAGGCTGGAGTGGTAATAGAGGTGATAAGGAGTTTAGATATATTTATGATATGAGCTTACAAGAGTTGCTGATAAATCAGATTTCAGCTGTGGAGGAAAGAGAGAAGTCAAAGATAAATTCAAGTTATTGGTGTATGTAACTGAAAGGATAGACAAGCAATCTTAATGAGGGTATGGGAAGATTAGGGACTCAGTTTTGTATGTATTAAATTTGATCCAAGCAGAGAATAGGAAATTAGGGTCTGGAGCTCAAGGGAGAGTTTTGATCTATACACACGTCTGTGATTCATCATCATATATTTATAGGCAAGAGACTAGATGAGATTTCCAAGGGAGTAAGTTACATAGAGAAGAGTTTATATTTAAATTAAATATAAATTTATCCAGGTCGAAGGGAAAACTGATGATGCTGCTGAAAGGAAAGAATTTACTGGAACAATAATCCATAGGAGATAAGAGATCATGGAATCTAATCCAGAGCCCTAGTTAAGGGCTGGGATTAGTTAGTAGCACAGAAAATTTGCCCATAGTAATGGGGGAGAAGGTAGGGGACATAGGGATAAACAAAAGTTTGGTTATATGTGAAGACTGGCAAAGTTCTCTCTTTATTGTTTCTATCTCTTCAGTAAAATATAAGCAAAGTCATCAGCTGAGAGTAACAGTGGTGGTAATGGAGTTGGAAATTTGAGGAGAGAGGAGAAGTTATGAAATAGTTTTCTAAGAGAGTGGAAGAACAAATAAAATAGGTTAAATTGCAGTGTTGGGGAACATTAATGGTCTAATGGAGGTTCGTGATCATGAATCAAAATAAGAACATTTAGCAGGATTATATAGTTCAGGTTCAGTTTCCCTGGTGCAAGTCTGGAATAGGTAGACAGCTAGATATAACCAATATAGTGTGTTTTTTTAAAGTATGATGAAGAAAAAGAGGTCAAGGGAATTGAGGGTTTATCTAAGGTAGCAAATGTAATGACTGATTCTGGATTTTAAGTTGGTTAACAAGGACAGTGATGATATTAGAGAGGTGAAGGTCAATGAAAAGATGGTAGAATCAAGAGTTTGTAGGACCTAATTGCTTCAAAGGATTGTTGGAGTAAGGGTATTAGAGGTATTTCTGGTCATATAATAGGCTCTTGAAAATGAGATTATGGAAAGATTACAATTATGGGAAATTACAAGGCAGAGGTATATGCATGGAGTGAGTGAGTGGCTGAGTAATGGTGTTAACAAGATATTTGGAGGAGGGGAGGTCAGGGAACTGTAAAACCAGGACACTGGAATGATCACTAATCAGTATTGCTATTATGATCTCTGGCTTTTTTTTTTTTTTTTTTTTTTAGGTTTTTTTTTTTTTTATTTCTAAAAGCACTTTATTAGCAGAAAAAGGAAAAAAAAAGATTCATTTATGTAGGATCTCTGGCTTTTTGAGCCATTTTTAGAAAGGCCTTTTGCACTCCATTGTTATAAAAATAATTCTATGTTTTCTTCTGTTACTATCAGGATTTCACTTTCTACATCTCTTAGGAGTTTTTCTTGGAAAATGATTTGAGATATCAATACAATCATTTTTTCCAGATGCATACCTAATTGTCCTAATGTCATTTACTGAACAGTCTTTTTACCATTGATTTAACACCTTTATCATATATTAAAATTGCATATGTATTTGGGCCTACTTTTGGACTTGCTACTCTATTTTTTTGGTCTGTTTATATACCAGTACCATAATATTTAAATTATTGAGGTATTATGTTTAATATCTGTTGAAGCTAACCCACCCACTCTCATTGCTCTTCTGTTTCAGTGATTTCTTACCTATTCTTACATATATTTTCCCATATACTTTGGAATCTGATTTTCTATTAAAAACTATTAATATTTTAATTGCAGTTGTGTTATGCTTATAAATTAAGAATAATTGACATCTTTATAATTTTGAGTCTTCTCATTCAAGATGTCCATTTGTGCCTTTTGGAGGTGCATTCGTTTTACTCCATAGGCCTAGTAAATTACTTGTTAAATTTATATTAAGTAATTTTATGTATTTTTGTTGCTAATGTGAATGTGGTTTTTTCCCATTGTATATTTTAATTGTTTGGCTTTTGCATCTGTGAAAAACCATTGATTCCCATATACTATTTTTTCACCCTGCTATTTTAATCAATTCTCTTTTCATCTGTAATACTTTTTTAGTTGATTCCTGTGTGTTTCAAGGAATATAATATCATTTGAAATAATATCATTGAAATTTTCCAAACTTTATACCTCTAAATTTTGTTCTTATGTCTAATTGCACTGGCTGCTAATTCAAGTACAATGTTAAAAAATAGATGCACTGATGATTTTTCTCTTGCTCTTGTCTTTAATGGGAACTCCTCAGTTAAGCATAATGCTGGTTTAGCCAAAGAATAAATTCTTATCTATACTTATGCTGTTAATTATTAAAAATCAAGAATAGTTTTGAATTTTGTTCTTTTAGCCTCTAAGGAGATGATTATATAATTTTTTTCTCTGCAGATATACTAATATGATGAACTATATTACTAGGTAAATTACATTAACAGATTTCTCTAACTCTGAACCATTCTGGCATTATTGGAATTAGCCTCTTGGTTTATCATCTTTTAAATGTACTGCTTTTAATGTGCTACTAATATATTACATAGGTAATTTTATTATATTCACAAGGAGGACCTTTTTTTTTTTAGTGTCTTCCAGGTTTTGGTACCAATATTATATTTGCTTCATAAAAATAAATTCTTGAAATTTTCTTCCTTTTTAATGCTCTGGAACAGATTGTATGTCATTTAAATTATTTGGTCTTAATGATTTGTCAGAATTCCCCTGGGAAACCTTCTGAGCCTGGAGCTTTATTTTGTGTGTGTGTGTGTGTGTGTGTGTGTGTGTTGCTGCTCTCCAAACAAACATTAATTCTGGGCAATAACATGTCTTTTTTAATGAGTTGTTCACCCCTGTGGCTTTGTTTTGGTCTGACTAGATTTAAGCCACGGTTCAGATTTGCTCATTATTCTGGAGGCAGAAACTAGGAATTGGCTCCTTAGTGTACTATTAAATAAAATAAGCTTTTCTTCTTTTGAATAATTTTCCTCTCAATAATACAAAACATGAATGCCCAATAAGGATAAGAGGAAAAAGAAAGTTTGAAAAGTGCTGGATAAATACCCAATCTTTTGTTTGTTATGTTTAGTGATGGAAACTGATTATATAACTTGCCATCATTTGTTTCAAACAGACTATAAAGAGGAACAAAACAATGGGGATTTAAACATGGGAGGTTGTTCTTTATCAGGGGAGCCTAGGTGTAATGGAGATTATTTTGTTTATTAGGAGGTGAAAGGGGAATAAAGAAGCAGGATAGGGGTGGAGGTCGAATGACCTTTCATTAGATTTTCCAGGTGTTTCTCAAACTAAGCTGAGGTTTATTGCAAATGATCTTTCTTCCAGGATCAAGTTACCTAATATTGATATTATTTCTCATATTTTTACGTGTTGAATAGTTCTCAGCAGGGGGGTGAAACTTGTGGAGTCCAGGATCCCTTTAGGTAAAAGTGCCAGGGCCCACCTGACAAGGAATAATTCCTTGATATCTGGTCTCCATGAGTATGCTAGCAAATTATCCATCAGCAGCTATCTAATAAGATTTCCGGAGGCGTTCCTCCCCATTTTCTCTTCTGTTCCTGAAGAGTCACTGGGGATTTGTTTTATTTACTTAGTTTTCACATGATATTCCAGACTCTGTGTCTGTGGATGGGCAGGGCATCAATGACTTGTGTGATACAATGTGTTATGTGGCATGGTTGAAAAATGAAAAAAAATAATTTAGATGAATTTAATTTAAATTCCTTTAATTTGTACACATCTAAAAATACTACCTGGACTAATTTTTCTTCCTTCTTTGAGAAGTTGCTCATTTGCAAGCACTGTCTCAAGATTTCTGTACAAAACATGCATATGATGGTCTCCCTTTCATCACCCTAAATGAGAAAGATGGCCTCATAGAATAGAATGAAATCTTTGGGCCTGTGCCACTGGGCAGGGCCAACTTTTAACAGAACTTTGGTGTTAGATGATCCAATTTTCATCACAATCAGCTGTCCTCCTGCACTCTGTGACCATAAGTACTCCATGCTTTTGTACTCTTTCCTCTGGTTTAACAAATACTCATAAAGGCAACATGGTGTGTTACATACAAGTATGGACTTTGCAGTCAGAATGCCTGGGCTTGAATTCTGGTTGAGCCATTTGCTGGCTGTGTGACATGAACAAGTTACTTACCTGCCTTAAGTCTCAGAATCTTAATCTTGAAATGAAAATAAAAATAGTCCTACTTCATGAGATTGTTGCTGATAACAATAAATAAATGAGATCATGGGACTAGCATGCAGCTGGACAGATAGTTAAAGCTCTATTAATGTTAATAATTATTATCTGCAATTAATGATGTCTATAAGACACAGAGCTAGGGCCATGAAGAATACAAATAACTATAATGTTCCATCAAACAAAGTTTATATTCTTAGAGGGGAGATAAGATATACACACAATAACAGCAAAAAATATACGATGGAAGTAGACATTTAAATGACAGTTTTTCAAGAGAAGGCTTTACAGAGTATTTAAACTTAAAGGCTGAGTACTGAAGCACGAGTACCCTTTAGATAAAAAGGCATTTCTTTTTCCTCCTTACTAAAGTCCACTCTCCAAAAAAAGTATTGTATAAACATTTATATTGGAGGAGCTTCAACATGGCGGAAGAGTAAGACATGGAGATCACCTTCCTCCCCACAAATACATCAGAAATACATCTACATGTGGAACAACTCATACAGAACACTTACTGAACCCTGGCAGAAGACCTCAGACCTCCCAAAACGCAAGAAACTCCCCATGTACCTGGGTAGGGCAAAAGAAAACAGAAAAAGCAGAGACAAAAGAATAGGGATGGGACCCACACCAGTGGGAGGGAGCCGTGAAGGAGGAAAGGTTTCCACGCACTAGGAAGCCCCTTTGTGGGCGGAGGCTGCGGGTGGCGGAGGGGGGATGCTTCGGAGCCACGGAGGAGAGTGCAGCCACAGGGGTGCTGAGGGCAAAGCAGAGAGACTCCCGCACAGAGGCTCGGCGCCGAGTAGCACTCACCAGCCCGAGAGGCTTGTCTGCTCAGCCGCCGGGGCGGGCGGGGGCTGGGAGCTGAGGCTCGGGCTTCGGTCGGATCGCAGGGAGAGGACTGGGGTTGGTGGCGTGAACACAGCCTGAAGGGGCTAGTCCACCACAGCTAGCTGGGAGGGAGTCCGGGAAAAGGTCTGGAGCTGCCGAAGAGGCAAGAGACTTTTTCTTGCCTCTTTTTTCCTGGTGCACGAGGAGAAGGGATTAAGAGCGCCGCTTAAATGAGCTCCAGAGACGGGCGTGAGCCGCAGCTGATCAGCGCGGACCCCAGAGACGGGCATGAGATGCTAAGGCTGCTGCTGCCACAACCAAGAAGCCTGTGTGCGAGCACAGGTCACTCTCCACACCGCCCCTCCCGGGAGCCTGTGCAGCCCGCCACTGCCAGGGTCCCGTGATCCGGGGACAACTTTGCCTGGAGAACGCACGGTGCACCTCAGGCTGGTGCAACATCACGCCGACCTCTGCCGCCACAGGCTCGTCCTGCATCCGTACCCCTCCCTCCCCCCGGCCTGAGTGAACCAGAGCCCCCGAAGCAGCTGCTCCTTTAACCCCGTCCTGTCTGAGCGAAGAACAGATGCCCTCAGGCGACCTACACGCAGAGGCGGGTCCAGATCCAAAGCTGAACCCCGGGAGCTGTGTGAACAAAGAAGAGAAAGGGAAATCTCTCCCAGCAGCCTCAGGAGCAGCAGATTAAAACTCCACAATCAACTTGATGCACCTGCATCTGTGGAATACCTGAATAGACAACGAATCATCCCAAATTGAGGAGGTGGACTTTGAGAGCAATGATATATATGTATTTTCCCCTTTTTCTCTTTTTGTCAGTGTGTATGTGTATGCTTCTGTATGTGATTTTGTCTCTATAGCTTTGTTTTTACCATTTGTCCTAGGGTTCCATCTGTCCTTTGTTTTTTATTTTTTAGTATAGTTTTTAGCACGTGTTATCATTGGTGGACTTGTTTTTCAGTTTGGTTGCTCTCTTCTTTCTTAATTTTTTTTTACTTAAAAAATTTTTTTTAAATTATTTTTTATTGTAATAACTTTATTTTACTTTTTAAATTTTACCTTCTTCTTTCTTTCTTTCGTTCTTTCTATTTTTTCTCCCCTTTATTCTGAGCCGTGTGGATGACAGGCTCTTGGTGCTCCAGCCAGGCATCAGAGCAGTGCCTCTGAGGTGGGAGAGCCAAGTTCAGGACACTGGTCCACAAGAGACCTCCCAGCTACACGTAATATCAAATGACGAAAATCTCCCAGAGATCTCCATCTCAGCGCAAAGACCCAGCTCCACTCAACGACCAGCAAGATACAGTGCTGGACACCCTATGCCAAACAACTAGGAAAACAGGGACACAACCCCATCCATTAGCAGAGAGGCTGCCTAAAATCATAATAAGGCCACAGACACCCCAAAACACACCACCAGATGTTGACCTGCCCACCAGAAAGACAAGATCCAGCCTCATCCAGCAGAACACAGACACTAGTCCCCTCCACCAGGAAGCCTACACAACCCACTGACCCAACCTTAGCCACTGGGGACAGACACCAAAAACAATGGGAACTATGAACCTGCAGCCTGCGAAAAGGAGACCTCAAACACAGTAAGTTAAGCAAAATGAGAAGACAGAGAAACACACAGCAGATGAAGGAGCAAGGCAAAAACCCACCAGACCTAACAAATGAAGAGGAAATAGGCAGTCTACCTGAAAAAAAATTCAGAATAATGATAGTAAAGATGATCCAAAATCTTGGAAATAGAATGGAGAAAATACAAGAAATGTTTAACAAGGACCTAGAAGAACTAAAGAGCAAACAAACAGTGATGAACAACTCACTGGTCCTGGGCTTTTGTTTGTTGGAAGATTTTAAACCACAGTTTCAATTTCATTACTTGTGATTGGTCTGTTCATATTTTCTACTTCTTCCTGGTTCAGTCTTGGAAGGTTATACCTTTTCAAGAATTTGTCCAGTTCTTCCAGGTTGTTCATTTTATTGGCACAAATGAAAATTAAAATTCTCTAGAAGGGATCAATAGCAGAATAACTGAGGCGGAAGAACGGATAAGTGACCTGGAGGATAAAACAGTGGAAATAACTGCTGCAGAGCAGAATAAAGAAAAAAGAATGAAAAGAATTGAGGACAGTCTCAGAGACTGCTGGGACAACATTAAACACACCAACATTCGGATTATAGGGGTCTCAGAAGAAGAAGAGAAAAAGAAAGGGACTGAGAAAATATTTGAAGAGATTATAGCTGAAAACTTCCCTAATATGGGAAAGGAAACAGTTAATCAAGTCCAGGAAGCACAGAGAGTCCCATACAGGATAAATCCAAGGAGAAACACACCAAGACAGATATTAATCAAACTATCAAAAATTAAATACAAAGAAAAAATATTAAAAGCAGCAAGGGATAAACAACAAATAACGTAGAAGGGAATCCCCATAAGGTTAACAGCTGATCTTTCAGCAGAAACTCTGCAAGCAACAAGGGAGTGGCAGGACATATTAAAGTGATGAAAGAGAAAAACCTAAAACAAAGATTACTCTACCAGCAAGGATCTCGTTCAGATTCAACAGAGAAATTAAAACCTTTACAAACAAGCAAAAGCTAAGAGAATTCAACACCACCAAACCAGCTTTACAACAAATGCTAAAGGAACTTCTCTAGGCAGGAAATACAAGAGAAGGAAAAGATCTACAATAACAAACCCAAAACAATTAAGAAAATGGTAATAGGAGCATACATATCAATAATTACCTTAAATGTAAATGGATTACATGCTCCAAGCAAAAGACATAGACTGACTGAATGGATACAAAAACAAGACCCATATATATGCTATCTACAAGAGACCCACTTCAGACCTAGGGACACATACAGACTGAAAGTGAGGGGATGGAAAAAGATATTCCATGTAAATGGAAATCAAAAGAAAGCTGGAGTAGCAATTCTAATATCAGACAAAATAGACTTTAAAACAAAGACTATTACAAGAGACAAAGAAGAACACTACATAATTATCAAGGGATCAATCCAAGAGGAAGATATAAGAATTGTAAATATTTATTCACCCAACATAGGAGCACCTCAATACATAAGGCAAATACTAACAGTCATAAAAGGGGAAAAAGACAGTAACACAATTATAGTAGGGAATTTTAACACCCCACTTTCACCAATGGACAGATCATCCAAAATGAAAATAAATAAGGAAACACAGGTTTTAAATGATACATTAAACAAGATGGGCTTAATTGATATTTATAGGACATTCCATCCAGAAACAACAGAATACACTTTCTTCTCAAGTGCTCATGGAACATTCTCCAGGATAGATCATATCTTGGGTCACAAATCAAGCCTTGGTAAATTTAAGAAAATTGAAATCGTATCAAGTATCTTTTCCAACCACAATGCTGTGAGACTAGATATCAATTACAGGAAAAAATCTGTAAAAAATACAAACACATGGAGGCTAAACAATACACTACTTAATAACCAAGAGATCACTGAAGAAATCAAAGAAGAAATCAAAATATACCTGGAAAAAAATGACAATGAAAACACGATGACCCAAAACCTATGGGATGCAGCAAAAGCAGTTCTAAGAAGGAAGTTTATAGCAATACAATCCTACCTTAAGAAACAAGAAACATCTCAAATAAACAGCCTAAACTTACACCTAAAGCAATTAGAGAAAGAAGAACAAAAAAAACCCAAAGTTACAAGAAGGAAAGAAATAATAAAGATCAGATCAGAAATAAATGAAAAAGAAATGAAGGAAACGATAGCAAAGATCAATAAAACTAAAAGCTGGTTCTTTGAGAAGATAAACAAAATTGATAAACCATTAGCCAGACTCATCAAGAAAAAAAGGGACAAGACTCAAGTCAATAAAATTAGAAATGAAAAAGGAGAAGTAACAACTGACACTGCAGAAATACAAAGGATCATGAGAGATTACTACAAGCAACTCTATGCCAATAAAATGGACAACCTGGAAGAAATGAACAAATTCGTAGAAGTGTACAAGCTTCCGAGACTGAACCAGGAAGAAATAGAAAACATGAACAAATCACAAGCACTGAAATTGAAACTGTGGTTAAAAATCTTCCAACAAACAAAAGTCCAGGATCAGATGGCTTCACAGGCAAATTCTATCAAACATTTAGAGAAGAGGTAACACCTACCCTTCTCAAACTCCTCCAAAATACAGCAGAGGGAGGAACACTCCCAACCTCATTCCACAAGGCCACCATCACCCTGATACCAACACGAGAAAAAGATGTCACAAAGAAAGAAAACTACAGACCAACATCACTGATGAACATAGATGCAAATATCCTCAACAAAATACTAGCATACAGAATCCAACAGCACATTAAAAGGATCATACACCATGATCAAGTGGGGTTTATCCCAGGAATGCAAGGATTCTTCAATATACGGAAATCAATCAATGCAATACACAATATTAACAAATTGAAGGAGAAAAACCATATGATCATCTCAATAGATGCAGAGAAAGCTTTCGACAAAATTCAACACCAGTTTATGATAATAACCCTCCAGAAAGTAGGGATAGAGGGAATTTTCCTCAACATAATAAAGGCCATATATGACAAACCCACAACCAACATCGTCCTCAATGGTGAAAAACTGAAAACGTTTCCACTAAGATCAGGAACAAGACAAGGTTGCCCACTCTCACCACTATGATTCAAGATAGTTTTGGAAGTTTTAGCCACAGCAATCAGAGAAGAAAAAGAAATAAAAGGAATCCAAATCGGAAAAGAAGAAGTAAAGCTGTCACTGTTTGCAGATGACATGATACTCTGCATAGAGAATCCTAAGGATGTTACCAGAAAACTACTAGAGCTAATCAATGAATTTGGTAAAGTTGCAGGATACAAAATTAATGCACAGAAATCTCTTGCATTCCTATACACTAATGATGAAAAATCTGAAAGTGAAATTTAGAAAACACTCCCATTTACCATTGCAACAAAAAGAATAAAATACCTAGGAATAAACCTACCTAAGGAGACAAAAGACCTGTATGCAAAAAATAAGACACTGATGAAAAAAATTAAAGATAATACAAATAGATGGAGAGATATACCATGTTCTTGAATTGGAAGAATCAGCATTGTGAAAGTGACTATTCTACCCAAAGCAATCTACAAATTCAATGCAATCCCTATCAAACTACCAATGGCATTTTTCACAGAACTAGATCAAAAAATTTCACAATTTGTATGGAAACACACAAAAAAAAACCCCCGAATAGCCAAAGCAATCTTGAGAAAGAAAAATGGAGCTGGAGGAATCAGGCTCCCTGACTTCAGACCTTACTACAAAGCTACGGTAATCAAGAGAGTATGGTACTGGCACAAAAACAGAAATAGAGTTCAATGGAACAGGATAGAAAGCCCAGAGATAAACCTACACACATATGGTCACCTTATCTTTGATAAAGGAGGCAAGAATACACAGTGGAGAAAAGACAGCCTCTTCAATAAGTGGTGCTGGGAAAACTGCACAGGTACATGTAAAAGAATGAAATTAGAACACTCCCTAACACCATACACAAAAATAAACTCAAAATGGATTAAAGACCTAAATGTAAGGCTAGACATCTCAAACTCTTAGAGGAAAACATAGGCAGAACACTCTATGACATAATCACAACAAGATCCTTTTAGACCCACCTCCTAGAGAAATGGAAATAAAACCAAAAATAAACAAATGGAACCTAATGAAACTTAAAAGCTTTTGCACAGCAAAGGAAACCGTAAACAAGACGAAAAGACAACCCTCAGAATGGGAGAAAATATTTGCAAATGAAGCAACTGACAAAGGATTAATCTCCAAAATTTACAAGCAGCCCATGCAGCTCAATATTAAAAAAACAAACAACCCAATCCAAAAATGGCCAGAAGACCTAAATAGACATTTCCCCAAAGAAGATACACAGATTGCCAAAAAACACATGAAAGGATGCTCAACATCACTAATCATTTGAGAAATGCAAATCAAAATTACAATGAGATATCATCTCACACCGGTCAGAATGGTCATCATCAAAAAATCTAGAAACAATAAATGCTGGAGAGGGTGTGGAGAAAAGGGAACCCTCTTGCACTGTTGGTGGGCATGTAAATTGATACAGCCACTATGGAGAACAGTATGGAGGTTCCTTAAAAAACTAAAAATAGAACTACCATACAACCCAGCAATCCCACTACTGGTCATATACCCTGAGAAAACCATAATTCAAAAAGAGTCATGGGGCTTCCCTGGTGGTGCAGTTGAGAATCCGCCTGCCAATGCAGGGGACACGGGTTCGAGCCCTGGTCTGGGAAGATCCCACACGCCGCAGAGCAACTGGGCCCGTGAGCCACAACTACTGAGCCTACGCATCTGGAGCCTGTGCTCCACAACAAGAGAGGCCACGATAGTGAGAGGCCCATGCACCGTGATGAAGAGTGGCCCCCACTTGCCACAACTAGAGAAAGCCCTCGCACAGAAACGAAGACCCAACACAGCCAAAAATAAATAAATAAATTTAAAAAAGAAAAGATGACTACTATCTTTAACAACACCAAAAAAAAGAGTCATGTACCAAAATGTTCGTTGTAGCTCTATTTACAATATCCAGGACATGGAAGCAACCTAAGTGTCCATCAACAGATGAATGGATAAAGGAGATGTGGCACATATATACTATGGAATATTAGTCAGCCATAAATAGAAACGAAATTGAGTTATTTGTAGTGAGGTGAATGGACCGAGAGTCTGTCATACAGAGTGAAGTATGTCAGAAAGAGAAAAAGGAATACTGTATGCTAACACATATATATGGAATCTAAAAAAAAAAAAAGGTCATGAAGAACCTAAGGGCGAGACAGGAATAAAGACACAGATCTACTAGAGAATGGACTTGAGGATACGGGGAGGGGGAAGGGTAAGCTGGGACAAAGTGAGAGAGTGGCATGGACATATATACACTACCAAACGTAAAATAGATAGCTAGTGGGAAGCAGCCATATAGCACAGGGAGATCAGCTCGGTGCTTTGTGGCTACCTAGAGGGGTGCGATAGGGAGGGTGGGAGGGAGGGAGACACAAGAGGGAAGAGATATGGGAACATATGTATGTGTATAACTTATTCACTTTGTTGTAAAGCAGACACTAACACACCACTGTAAAGCAATTATACTTCAATAAAGATGTTTAAAAAAATTTATATTGATAGTCATGTTTTGAAAGAGCTTTCTAGAGTTACACACATTTAAAACACTGACTTTAGTTATGTTGTACAAAACTTCATACTCTTAGAGGCATTACTGAACAGTGAGTGGAGATTGTTTTTGGATATTTTTGGATAGAAGGATCTTCCTAGAATTCCTGAAATGACATTATTTTGGTAGTATATATTGTATATACATATATATAATGTATATAATATATAAAATATGTCTATATAAATATACAATATATCAGCCTACAAGGGTCATGGTTAACTCCAGTCATACTGGAAGAATAGCTTCCACTTAGGAGGAGTTGATAAACTAATTCTTTCCTTTTGCTGAACCATAGCCAGGCTCTTCTTGAAATGCAATGATTGCTCCTTTTGCTGAGGGGTGTTTGTTTTGAGGCCACATTAAGGAATAATAGGGCTTCTTTCCTTCACTGGGGTCATAGATTTCAATAGGATGAAGTGACTTAGGGACTAATATTATGAGAAGTGCATGACTCTGCTCACAAATGCTCAGGCATATATATGTTGTCATTTTTTCTTTGGAGGGAAGAGAAAATTGAAGTCAATATGCAATTGTGCAAAACGATGTTTGGAATTTGGAATATGTACCAATGTTCATTTTAAAATTACTGATTAAAATTATAATTTGATATAGAAATTTTCTATAGAAATAGCTTACAAAAACTGGAAGATTCTAAAACATGAAGTCAGGTTACATAAAATTATACCATAAGCTGAATATTCCAGCTAAATTCAGGTTGAATTTTGGATGCTATTTCTCACTGGGAGACATTGGCAGGTTGTATTGGCATCAGTTGGCTTAGACATCTATGTAAGTTGCTCTTTGTAGGACTGAGCATGCGTTCATTCATTCGTTCATGGCCGGGCACTATAATGGACACTATGCATATAACAGCATTCCATTGTGTATACTTTCTTTCTTTTAAGGACATTAGAAGAGAATAAAAATTTAACATCATGTAACACATTACTGATTCTGCAGTAGTCTTATGACATGTAGTTGTGAAAGAGGGAGATTTCTGCTTAGCTTGGATAAACAAAGTTAGCCATGAAATGAGCCTGAATCACGAAATGAGAATACACTTCTCCCATCCCAGAAGAATCATATCTGTCAGTGGACAGTGTTTCAGAGATACTTGATACTAGAGCCACATTTCTGCTCCTAGTTTTGCTTTTTGGACCAGATGTTATTCTTATACTTGTTTTCAGGCCTAGGAATCTCTAGCAATGCCCATAAATACTGGAAACTGGCAAAAAATGAGCTTTCTAAGGAGACAACACATGGAGGAACAGTAGTGGATGTCTAGTTCTTCTGAATTCTGCTTATTATTTCTGTGAGGCAAACTTTATTATTCTGAATATGCCCATTGATTTTTTTTGTTAAGTCCAGAAACCTAGTCATGATTCTCTTTCAACACTCATGCAATAAGTCTAAAAATCTATGAAATCTGTATCATCTCCTATTGCCACTGACCAAGTTTAAGCCCTCATCATTTCTTAGACATTTGTAGCAGTTGCCTAATGTCTCCTTGAATTCATCTTTCAAGTTTGTGCTTTACCACACACACATTCATACACAAGCTGACCAAATCACCACGCTACTTAAAAGTCATCAATGGTACTCCATCACCTACCAGATAAAGTTAAACTCTTTAATGTACAATGCCCTTTATAATTCCTTCCTTTTGGCTTCCACACCTTAAAGTATTATCCATCTCCCTCTTACTTTCTCTGCTTCAGTTATATAAAAGTGACAGCAATCTTTGTGATGCAACTGTGCAACCAAAAATTTATTTACTCCAAAGGTCTATAGATAAAATCCTATTTGTCCTTTGGAGAATAGTGCAGCAATTTAAATCAAGAAGTAATTATTGACCACCTGAATTCTACACTAGGAACTGTGACAAATACAAATAATATAGGGTGACCATTAGTCCTGGTTTGTCAGGGAAACCCCATGATTATATCTGAAATCCCAGAATAATTATTAATACTCTCTTTTCATTCTCAGTTTGAGTGGTACATTAGGTGGACCCCCATCATATAAGGCACAAATCTTGCTGTTATAAAGGTGCCATTTGGACATGCACACCGGAAATTATTGGAGAGTAATATAAGATTTGATGCAATCAAGCATTTAATTTCCTGATAGAGCCTAAAGTGTTATATTCAGGAGGGACAGTGAGGAAGATGACATCATTAGGAAAGGCTTTAAATGGGAAGAATCTGAAGGCTGGATAGACCGAGAGGGAGGGCTGACATTCCAAGTGAGGGAGAAAGAGGAAAAGTCACAGGGGTGGGAATACAGATAACAATTTTGTGCCCCACTAAGGAAACCAACTTAGTGGAATGGGAAAAAATGGTTTGTTGGATAAGGTATGCCATTTGATGGGGAAGTCTAGACTCTGCCTGAACTGGAGAAATTGTTGTGACATTCAGCACACAGGAATGAGAAAAAGTGGCAACAGTAATGATTTTGGAAAACTGGTCCAAGAGTGGTGAGTGGGAGATGGGCATTTGTCCTGTGTGGGGAGAAAAAGTTGAAGTACTGAGCTCAGGGCAGAAATTCTCCCATTACAGAGCCTTACTTGGGGGAATCTCACTGGAGGGGAAATCCACATGAGCAATGCTCAGGGTAGTCTTCTGTCATACCATGGGACACAGTTACACAGTGCAGATTGATAGTACTGTTGTCATAGGACTAATTGGACAGGAAATCATTTCCTGAAGGAAATCATTTTGTGTAAGATGACAGGTCTCTTTCCTGGGTCAAGAAAGTATAGAGTTATTAATACTTTTTTAATAAGAGGAAGAATAGAAATAAAAGTACAGTGATGTGTTCCATATAGTTTACTGTCACGTTCTACAACGCACTCAGAGGACATCCGTCTATTTTCTTGCCCCTGCTGTACTTTGCACACTTATCACACACAAGGCAAATGCTTCTTGTACTCTTCTAGCTCCCATTGCAAATTCTGTGTAGTCAGGATCTCATTTTAATAATATTTTATCTTCAGTGTTTTGCATAATGCATTCATGAATAAATTAGCGAAGTCAGATGATGCTGCAATTTCTGTTTTGATAATTCAGTTTACACCCAAAGAAGTTAAAAGATCTTCAAAAAAAAAAAAAAAACACACAGAGAAAGGAATGTGATGTGTTCTTGTGGGCTAAGCACAATTAGGAAGTGTGAATGGCTTCCCTGCTTAGTGTAGGATGTTGTGATTTTTGTCATGGATTTGACTATATATGAAATTATTATCTAAAGGATGATAACCTTAAGACATCTTTCCTCTCAACTAAAAAGATACATGATGTTCCCTGCTTGGATATTAATGTATTTTATTCTTTCTGCTTTTTCTTTTGCTCTTTTTCATAATATTAGTTTCTAACATTACCTAAATCAGCAGTCAATGAATATTAATGTTCAGGTATATAATCTGTCCTTTATGGCACTTCCTTAATGCTTTTCGTTGTTAATTATAGCAGTAACATCACAAACAATCATGTTAGGAACTTGAATGTGCTTTGGAATCAGATGGACCTGGCTTAAATTAGTCTATCTCACCGACTAGCTGTGTGACCATCCATAAGTTATTTCTTCTCTCCGAGCCACCATTTTTTATTCCTTAAAATGGGGATAGCAATAGAACATATCTCATAGAGTTGTTGTGATTATTAAATGACATATATATTTAAAAGAATATTGTAGGAAGGTGACATCATCAAGATGGTGACGTAGGGTATTTCCGACTTCAGTCCCCCTCACAAAGAGACAAACTAGCAACTATCCAAAGACAAGTTACCATTGTGAAAATCTCATAACTTGGAGATAAGGGTGAAACACCACCCTGGAACACAGAGACTGAGAAGGTCTCCATTAAAAGGGTAAGAGGAGTGGTTTCACTTTGACCACACTGCCCTCCCTCAGGCCAGCACAGCCACACTAAGGGGACCCCCTCTGGGCCTATGGCTTCTCCAGTGGGAAAAGACATCCAGCTCCCCTGGCATTGTGGGATACTTCCTGAGAGGCCCATTCAGGTTTTGCTTCACAGCAACTGAGTCAGGAAAGACAGGACCGGGCCTAAGGACAGCCTCCTCATGTATAGGCATTAGGCAGAAGGCAAGGCCACCTCCTTGTTTTGCACACGAGGCCATGGCACATGGAAGAATAGTATCTAAAGCAGAAACTTTGTAGCATCTGAACAAGAAACCCTGACCATGAAAACCGTGGAGCATGCGCAATAAAAATGCACAGGTTGCTGATGACCCTGTATGACCTTCCACGTGTGATGCTCAACTAGAAGGGAAAATTTAAGGGAAAATAGCTCTTAGAGCAAATGTATGGTAGCTTCCGGAGACAGATGCACAGGATCGGGAGCTGATGCAACCTGGTGCAATCCAGGCCACACGTCAACCTTCCCCTCAATGAATATTCCACCCCTAATCACAAAGACCCCACCCATTCAAAGGACTAAAAATAAAAGGGGGATCAAAAAACTCTGCAGTGCACCCGTCATGCACGAGGATGCCCACACTCTTCTCCGAGCGTGTCGTTTCGCTTCTGCCCTGAATAAACTGCTTTCTTTGTCCTCTTTGCTCCTCAGCCTGTGTGTGTGTGTGTGTGTGTGTGTGTGTGTGTGTGTATGTGTGTGTGTGTTTTCCTTTGTGTTCTTCACCTGACAGTCAGCCCTGTCTATCTGTTGAGCTTAAGTTCTAATCCTGCTTAACTAAGGAGCCTAAACAGTGACCCTGGGTGGTCTCAAAGCCCAGCCGGTGGTATTGCCTAGCTATGGATCCCAGGCTATGGTGGTACCCAGCAGTGGAACCCAACATATGGCCCTGATTGATTGCCGAACCTAGTCTGTAGCCTCAGCCAGGCAGGGAGCGCAGCCAGTGATCCCCCCAATCATGGTTCCACCCAACCAGGGAGCCCTGACTGACCCTGCCCAACTGTGGAACATAGTCTCCAGCCCCACCTAACTGTGGGATACAGCTGGAGGCCCCATCTGAACAGAGAGCCTGGCCAGTGACCTTGCCTAACAACAGAGCACAACCAGTGGCCTACTTGATCTCAAAGCACAGCCTGTGGCCCCACCCAACTTTGGGTCACAGTCTGTTACCCTGCCTGATCACAGAGCACAGACTGAGACTCTGATGATAAAGCCCTGACTGTGACCCTGCCTAAACAAGAGAGACCAGCCGGTGGCATCATCCTGTTTGACAGCAGAGTCTAAGACTCCACCTGACCAAAACCAATTCTGGAGTCCAACTTACATCCCTATCCAATTGTGGATTCCAGCCACTGGCACCACCCTCCCAGGGAACACAGTCTGCCACGTTACCCAGCCAGAGGTGAACCTGGAGCCAAGCTAGTGGCCCTACCTGACTATAGAGCACAGCCAGCAGCCCTGCCAAATCAGAGAGTCTATCCAGTGGCCTCACTTGAACACAGAGCCCAGCCATCAGGCTCACCCAACCACATTGCCCAGCCAGCAGCACTACATTCCACCCTCAACCTCAGAGCACAGCAGCCTCACTCAACTAGAGACCCCTATATAAAACCACACTTACCTGTAGATGCTACCAGCTGACCCATCCAGTGCCCCAAGCTTAGTCAATTGGTGAAGATGAGGTCTTTCCCTGCTGTAGCAAACCTGTAAAGTCAGGAAGAGGAGATCAATTACCTAAATGCACAGATCATTGCAAGGATACAAGGATCATGAAGAATCAGGTAAACATGATGCCATCAAAGGAAACTAATAAAGGTCCAATAACTGATCCTAAAGAAATGGAGATCTATGAAATGTCTGAAATCAGAATAATTCTCTTAAAGAAGTTCAGTGAACTACAGGAATACACTGACAGGCAGCTAAACAAAATTAGGAGAATAATGCATGAACAAAATAAGAGGTTCAATGAAAAAATAGAAACCATCAATAAAAAATCAAGCAAATACTAGAGATGAAGAATATGACTGTACTGAAAGATTCAATCAAGAGCATAAACAGCAGGTTCAACCAAGGAGAAGAAAAATCAAATCAAGGAGACCAGCCCTTGAAATTATCTAGTCAGAGGTACAAAAAGAAAAAAAGACTGAAAAGAGTGAAAAAAGACTACAGGACTCATGGGATACCATAAATGACATATTATGGGAATCCTAGAGGGAGCAGAGAAAGAGAAAAATACAGAAAGTCTATTTAAAGCAATAATGGATGAAAACTTCTGAAAACTGGGGAGAGACATGGACATCCAGATTCATGAACCTAAACTCCCCAAATAGATTGAACCCAAAAAAGCCTACACTGAGACACGTTATAATTAAATTGTCAAAAGTGAAAGACAAAGAGAGAATTTTTAAGCAAAAAGAGAAAGGTAACTCATCACATACTAGGGAACTCTCAGAAAACTATCAGAAGAAACTTTGCAGACCAGCAGAAAGTGGGATGATATATTCAAGATACTGAGAGAAAAAAAACCTGTCATCCAAGAGCTATATCCAGAAAAGCTCTTCTTCAGAATGAAGTAGAAATACAGATTTTTCCTAAACACACAAAAGCTGGGGAGTTCGTCACCACTAGAACTGCTTTAAAAGAAATGCTTAAGGATGTTCTTTAAACTGAAGTAAATGGATGAAAATTAATACCATAAGGACATACAGGTGTGTAACTCTCACAAGTAAAAGTAAATATGTAGTCAAAGACAAATTCTTTAATATTGTGATGATGGTGCATAAATCACATACAGCTCTAATTTAATAATTTTTTTAAAAGTATTAAAAATAACTATAGTGTGGCCAAGACGGCAGAGTAGGAAGACTGTGAATTCACCTTCTCCCATGGGCACAGCTGAAGACAAATGAAAATGAAAATATAACACACTAAAATCTATGAGATATGGAAAAAGTGGTCCTAAGAGGGAAGTTTATAGCAATACAGGCTTACTACAGAAAACACGAAAAATCTCAAATAAATAATCTAACTTTACACCTAAAGGAAATGGAAAATGAAGAACAAATGAAGCATAAAGTTAGTAAAAGAGGGCTTCCCTGGTGGTGCAGTGGTTGAGAATCTGCCTGCTAATGCAGGGGACACGGGTTCGAGCCCTGGTCTGGGAAGATCCCACATGCCACGGAGCAGCTGGGCCCGTGAGCCACAGTTGCTGAGCCTGCGCGTCTGGAGCCTGTGCCCCGCAATGGGAGGGGCCGCGATAGAGAAAGGCCCGCGCACCGCGATGAAGAGCGGTCCCCGCACCGCGGTGAAGAGTGGCCCCCGCTTGCCGCAACTGGAGAAAGCCCTCGCATGAACCGAAGACCCAATACAGACAAAAATAATAAATAAATAAATAAATAAGAAAATCCTTTAAAAAAAAAAAAAAAAAAAAGTTAGTAAAAGAAAGGACATAATAAACACTAGAGAAGAAATAAATGAAATAGAGACTAAAAAGACAACAGAAAAGATCAATGACTAAAAGCTATGAAAATATAAACATAATTGACAAATTGTTAGCTAGACTCACTAAGAAAAAAAAGAGATGGCTCTGAGAGATAAAATCACATGAAAGAGGAGAAATAACAATAGATACCACAGAAATACTAAGGGCTATAAGAGAATATTATGAACAGCTATATACCAACAAAATGGACAACCTAGGAGAAATGAATAAATACTTAGAATCACACAACTTTTCAAAACTGACTTAGATCAGAAATAAATGAAAAAGAAATGAAGGAAACAAGAGCAAAGATCAATAAAACTAAGGTGGTTCTTTGAAAAGTTAAACAAAATTGATAAACCATTAGCTAGACTCATCAAGAAAAAAAGGGAGAAGACTCAAATCAATAGAATTAGAAATGAAAAAGGAGAAGTAACAACAAACAGTGCAGAAATACAAAGGATCATGAGAGATTACTACAAGCAACAATATGCCAATAAAATGGACAACCTGGAAGAAATGGACACATTCTTAGAAAAACGCGACCTTCTGAGACTGAACCAGGAAAAAATAGAAAATATAAACAGACAAATCACAAGTGCTGAAATTGAGACTGTGATTAATAATCTTCCAATAAACAAAAGCCCAGGACCAGATGGCTTCACAGGAGAATTCTATCAAACATTTAGAGAAGAGCTAACACCTACCCTTCTCAAACTCTTCCAAAATATAGCAGAGGGAGGAACACTCCGAAACTCATTCTACGAGGCCACCATCACCCTGATACCAAAACCAGACAAAGATGTCACAAAGAAAGAAAACTACAGGGCAATATCACTGATGAACATAGATACAAAAATCCTCAACAAAATACTAGCAAACAGAATCCAACAGCACATTTAAAAGATCATACACCATGGTCAAGTAGGGTTTATCCCAGGAATGCAAGGATTCTTCAATATAAGCAAATCAATCCATGTGATACACCATATTAACGAACTGAAGTAGAAAAACCACATGATCATCTCAATAGATGCAGAAAAAGCTTTCAACAAAATTCAACATCCATTTACGATAAAAACCACCCAGAAAGTAGGCACAGAGGGAACATTCCTCAACATAATAAAGGGCATATATGACAAACCCAGAGCCAAGATCGTTCTCAATAGTGAAAAACTAAAACCATTCCCATTAAGATCAGGAAGAAGACAAGGTTGCCCACTCTCACCACTATTACTCAACATAGTTTTGGAAGGTTTAGCCACAGCAATCAGAGAAGACAAAGAAATAAAAGGAATCCAAATTGGAAAAGAAGAAGTAAAGCTGTCACTGTTTGCAGATGACATGATACTCTGCATAGAGAATCCTAAAGATGCCACCAGAAAACTAATAGAGCTAATCAATGAATCTGGTAAAGTAGCAGGATACAAAATTAATGCACAGAAATCACTTGCATTCCTATACACTAATGATGAAAAATCTGAAACAGAAATTAAGGAAAGACTCCCATTTACCACTGCAACAAAAATTATAAAATACTTAAGAATAAAGCTACCTATGGAGACAAAAGACCTGTATGCAGAAAACTATAAGACACTGATGAAAGAAATTAAAAATGATACAAACAGATGGAGAGATATACCATTTTCTTGGATTGGAAGAATCAACATTGTGAACATGACTATGCTACCCAAAGCAACCTAAAGATTCAATGCAATCCTTATCAAACTACCAAGGGCATTTTTCACAGAACTAAAACAAAAAATTTCAAAATTTCTATAGAAAAACAGAAGACCCCAAATAGCCCAAGCAATCTTGAGAAAGGAAAAGGGAGCTGGAGGAATCAGGCTCCCTGACTTCAGACTATACTACCAAGCTCTAGTAATCAAGACAGTATGGTATTGGTACAAAAACAGAAATAGAGATCAATGGAACAGGATAGAAAGCCCAGAGATAAAGCCACGCACCTATGGTGAACTAATCTATGACAAAGGAAGCAAGAATATACAATGGAAGAGACACAGTCTCTTCATTAAGTGATGTTGGGAACACTGGACAGCTACATGTAAAAGAATGAACTTAGAACACTCCCTAACACGATATACAAAAATAAACTCAAAATGGATTAAAGACCTAAATGTAAGGCCAGCCACTATAAAACTCTTAGAGGAAAAAATAGGCAGAACCCTCTGTGATATAAATCAGAGCAAGATCCTTTTTGACCCACCTCCTAGAGAAAGGGAAATAAAAACAAAAATAAACAAATGGGACCTAATGAAACTTAAAAGCTTTTGCACAGGAAAGGAAACCATAAACAAGACAAAAAGACAACCCTCAGAACGAGAGAACATATTTGCAAATGAAGCAACTGACAAAGGATTAATCTCCAAAACATACAAGCAGATCATGCAGCTCAATATCAAAAAAACAAACAACCCAATCCCCAAATGGGCAGAAGACCTAAATAGACATTTCTCTAAAGAAGATATACAGATTGCCAACAAACACATGAAAGAATGCTCAACATCAGTAATCATTAGAGAAATGCAAATCAAAACTGAAATGTGGTATCACCTCACACAGGTCAGAATGGCCATCATCAGAAAATCTAGAAACAATAAATGCTGGAGAGGGTGTGGAGAAAAGGGAACACTCTTGCACTGTTGGTGGGAATGTAAATTGATACAGCCACTATGGAGAACAGTATGGAGGTTCCTTAAAATCTAAAAATAGGACTACCATACGACCCAGCAATCCCACTACTGGGCATATACCCTGAGAAAACCATAATTCAAAAAGAGTCATGTACCACAATGTTCATTGCAGCTCTATTTATAATAGCCAGGACATGGAATCAACCTACATGTCCATTGCCAAATGAATGGATAAAGAAGATGTGGCACATATATACAATGGAATATTACTCAGCCATAAAAAGAAACGAAACTGAGTTATTTGTAGTGAGGTGGATGGACCTAGAGTCTATTATACAGAGTGAAGTAAGTCAGAAAGAGGAAAACAAATACAGTATGCTAACACATATATATAGAATGTAAAAAAAAAAAAAAAAAAAAGACCAGAGGACAGACAGCAGAAGCAAGAAGAACTACAATCCTGCAGCCTGTGGAACAAAAACCACATTCACAGAAAGATAGACAAGATGAAAAGGCAGAGAGCTATGTGCCAGATGAAGGAACAAGATAAAACCCCAGAAAAACAACTAAATGAAGTGGAGATAGGCAACCTTCCAGAAAGAGAATTCAGAATAATGATAGTGAAGATGATCCAGGACTTCGGAAAAAGAATGGAGGCAAAGATCGAGAAGATGCAAGAAATGACTAACAAATACCTAGAAGAATTCAAGAACAAACAAACAGAGATGAACAATACAATAACTGAGATGAAAACTACACTAGAAGGAATCAATAGAAGAATAACTGAGGCAGAAAAACGGATAAGTTACCTGGAAGACAGAATGGTGGAATTCACAGCTGTGGAAAATAATAAAGAAAAAAGAATGAAAAGAAATGAAGACAGCCTAAGAGACCTCTGGGACAACATTAAGAACAAAAACATTCACGTTATAGGGGTCCCAGAAGGAGAAGAGAGAGAGGAAGGACCAGAGAAATTATTTGAAGAGACTATAGTCAAAAACTTCCCTAACATCGGAAAGGAAATAGCCACCCAAGTCCAGGAAGTGCAGAGAGTCCCATACAGGATAAACCCAAGGAGAAACACGCCGAGACACATAGTAATCAAACTGGCAAAAATTAAAGACAAAGAAAAATTATTGAAAGCAGCAAGGGAAAAATGACAAATAACATACAAGGGAACTCCCTTAAGGTTAACAGCTGATTTTTCAGCAGAAACTCTACAAGCCAGAAGGGAGTGGCATGATATATTTAAAGTGATGAAAGGGAAGTACCTACAACCAAGATTACTCTACCCAGCAAGGATCTCATTCAGATTCGATGGAGAAATCAAAAGCTTTACAGACAAGCAAAAGCTGAGAGAATTCAGCACCACCAAACCAGCTCTACAACAAATGCTAAAGGAACTTCTCTAAGTGGGAAACACAAGAGAAGAAAAGGACCTACAAAAACAAACCCAAAACAATTAAGAAAATGGTCACAGGAACATACCTATTGATAATTACCTTAAACGTGAATGGATTAAATGCTCCAACCAAAAGACACAGGCTCGTTGAATGGATACAAAAACAAGACCCATCTATATGCTGTCTACAAGAGACCCACTTCAGACCTAGGGACACATACAGACTGATAGTTAGGGGATGGAAAAAGATATTCCATGCAAATGGAAATCAAAAGAAAGCTGGAGTAGCAATACTCATATAAGATAAAATAGAGTTTAAAATAAAGAATGTTACAAGAGACAAGGAAGGACACTACATAATGATTAAGGGAACAATCCAAGAAGAATATATCACAATTATAAATACATACGCACCCAATATAGGAGCACCTCAACACATAAGACAACTGCTAATAGCTCTAAAGGAGGAAATCGACAGTAACATAATAATAGTGGGGAACTTTAACACCTCACATCAATGGACAGATCATCCAGACAGAAAATTAATAAGGAAACACAAGCTTTAAATGACACAATAGACCAGATAGATTTAATTGATATTTATAGGACATTCCATCCAAAAAGAGCAGATTATACTTTCTTCTCAAGTACGCACGGAACAGTCTCCAGGATAGATCACATCTCGGGTCACAAATCAAGCCTCAGTAAATTTAAGAAAATTGAAATCATATCAAGCATCTTTTCTGACCACAATGCTATGAGATTAGAAATCAAGTACAGGGGAAAAAACGTAAAAAACACAAACACATGGAGGCTAAACAATACGTTACTAAATAACCAAGAGATCACTGAAAAAATCAAAGAGGAAATCAAAAAATACCTAGAGACAAATGACAATGAAAACACGACGATCCAAAACCTATGGGATGCAGCAAAAGCAGTTCTAAGAGGGAAGATTATAGCTATACAAGCCTACCTCAAGAAACAAGAAAAATCTCAAATAAACAATCTAACGTTACACCTAAAGAAAGTAGAGAAAGAAGAACAAACAAAACCCAAAGTTAGCAGAAGGGAAGAAATCATCAAGATCAGAGCAGAAATAAATGAAATAGAAACAAAGAAAACAATAGCAAAGATCAATAAAACTAAAAGCTGGTTCTTTGAGAAGATAAACAAAATTGATAAACCATTAGCCAGACTCATCAAGAAAAGAGGGACAAGACTCAAATCAATAAAATTAGAAATGAAAAAGGAGAAGTTACAACAGACACCACAGAAATACAAAGCATCCTAAGAGACTACTACAAGCAACTCTATGCCAATAAAATGGACAAACTGGAAGAAATGGACAAATTCTTAGAAGGTATAACCTTCCAAGACTGAACCAGGAAGAAATAGAAAATATGAACAGACCAATCACAAGTAATGAAATTGAAACTATGATTAAAAATCTTCAAACAAACAAAAGTCCAGGACCAGATGGCTTCACAGGTGAATTCTATCAAATATTTAGAGAAGAGCTAATACCCATCCTTCTCAAACTCTTCCAAAATATTGCAGAGGAAGGAACACTCCCAAACTCATTCTATGAGGCCACCATCACCCTGATACCAAAACCAGACAAAGGTACTACAAAAAAAGAAAATTACAGACCAATATCACTGATGAATATAGATGCAAAATTCCTCAACAAAATACTAGTAAACAGAATCCAACAGTACATTAAAATGATCATACACTATGATTAAGTGGGGCTTATCCCAGGAATGCAAGGATTCTTCAACATACACAAATCAATCAATGTGAAAAACCATATTCACACACTGAAGGAGAAAAAACATATGATCATCTCAATAAATGCAGAAAAAGCTTTTGACAAAATTTAACACCCATTTATGATAAAAACTCTCTAGAAAGTGGGCATAGAGGGAACCTACCTCAACATAATAAAGGCCATATATGACAAACCCACAGCAAACGTCATTCTCAACGGTGAAAACTGAAAGCATTTCCTCTGAGATCAGGAACAAGACAAGGATGTCCACTCTCACCACTATTATTCAACATAGTTTTGGAAGTCCTGGCCACGGCAATCAGAGAAGAAAAAGAAATAAAAGGAATACAAATTGGAAAAGAAGAAGTAAAACTGTCACTGTTTGCAGATGACATGATACTATACATAGAGAATCCTAAAGATGCCACTGGAAAACTACTAGAGCTAATCAATGAATTTGGTAAATAGCAGGATACAAAATTAATGTACAGAAATCTCTTGCATTCCTATACACTAATGATGAAAAATCTGAAAGAGAAATTAGGGAAACACTCCCATTTACCACTGCAACAAATATTATAAAATGCCTAGGAATAAACCTACCTAAGGAGACAAAAGACCTATATGCAGAAAACCATAAGACACTGATGAAAGAAATTAAAGATGATACCAATAGATGGAGAGATATACCATGTTCTTGGATTGGAAGAATCAATATTGTGAAAATGACTATACTACCCAAAGCAATCTACAGATTCATTGCAATCCCTATCAAATTACCAATGGCATTTTGTTACAGAAGTAGAACAGAAAATCTTAAAATTTGTATGGAGCCAGAAAAGACCCTGAATAGCCAAAGCAGTCTTGAGGGAAAAAAATGGAGCTGGAGGAATCAGTCTCCCTGACTTCAGACTATACTACAAAGCTACAGTAATCAAGACAATATGGTACTGGCACAAAAACAGAAATATAGATCAATGGAACAGGATAGAAAGCCCAGAGAGAAACCCACGCACCTATGGTCAACTAATCTATGACAAAGGAGGCAAAGATATACAATGGAGAAAAGACAGTCTCTTCAGTAAGTGGTGCAGGGAAAACTGGATAGCTAAATGTAAGTGAATGAAATTAGAACACTCCTTAACACCATACACAAAATTAATCTCAAAATGGATTAGAGACCTAAATGTAAGACCGGGCACTATAAAACTCTTAGAGGAAAACATAGGAAGAACACTCTTTGACATAAATCACGGCAAGATATTTTTTGATCCATCTCCTAGATTAATGGAAATAAAAACAAAAATAAAAAAATGGGACCTAATGAAACTTCAAAGCTTTTGCACAGCAAAGGAAACCATAAACAAGACGAAAAGACAACCCTCAGAATGGGAGAAAATATTTGCAAATGAATCAATGGCCAAAGGATTAATCTCCCAAATATATAAACAGCTCATGCAGCTCAATATTAAAAAAAAAAAACAACCCAATCCAAAAATGGGCAGAAGACTTAAATAGAGATTTCTCCAAGGAAGACATACAGATGGCCTAGAGGCACATGAAAAGCTGCTCAACATCACTAATTGTTAGAGAAACTCAAATCAAAACTACAATGAGGTATCACCTCACACCAGTTAGAATAGGTATCATCAGAAAATCTACAAACAACAAATGCTGGAGAGGGTGTGGAGAAAAGGGAACCCTCTTGCACTGTTGGTGGGAAGGTAAACTGATACAACCACTATGGAGAACAGTATGGAGGTTCCTTCAAAAACTAAAAATAGAACTACCATACAACCCAGCAATCCCACTACTGGACATATACCCTGAGAAAACCATAATTCAAAAAGACACATGCACTCCAGTGTTCATTGCAGCATTATTTACAATAGCCAGATCATGGTAGCAACCTAAATGCCCATTGACAAATGAATGGATAAAGAAGATGTGGTACATATATACAACGGAATATTACTCAGCCATAGAAAGGAACAAAATTGGGTCATTTGTAGAGACGTGGATGCATCTAGAGACTGCCATACAGAGTGAAGTAAGTCAGAAAGAGAAAAACAAATATCGTATATTAACGCATATATGTGGAACCTAGGAAATGTTACAGATGAACTGGTTTGCAGAGCAGAAATTGAGACACAGAAGTAGAGAAAATACGTATGGACACAAATGGGGGAAAGCGGTGGGGGTGGGGGTGGTGGTGTGATGAATTGGGGGATTGGGATTGACATATATACACTGATGTGTATAAAATGGATCACTAATAAAAACCTGCTGTACAAAAAAAAAAAAAAAGGTTATGAAGAACCTAGGGACAGGACAGGAATAAAGATGCAGATGTAGAGAATGGACTTGAGGACATGGGGGGGGAAGGGTAAGATGGGACGAAATGAGGGAGTGGCATGGACTTATATATACTACCAAATGTAAAATAGATAGCTAGTGGGAAGCAGCCGCATAGCACAGGGAGATCAGCTCGGTGTTTTGTGTCCACCTAGAGGGGTGGGATAGGGAGGGAGGGAGGGAGACGCAAGAGGGAGGAGATATGGGGATTTAGGTATATGTATAACTGATTCATTTTGTTATACAGCAGAAAGTAACACACCATTGTAAAGCAATTATACTCCAATAAAGATGTTTAAAAAAAAGGAAAAGAATAAAAAACCGGAATCATTAAGAAACAGGAAATCCAAATAGACTGATCACTGGTACAGAGATTGAAACAGTAATCAAAAACTCTCCAAAACAAAAGTCCAGGACCAGATGGCTTCAGTGGTGAATTTTACTGAACATTCAAAAAAGATTTAGGGCTTCCCTGGTGGCGCAGTGGTTGAGAGTCTGCCTGCTAATGCAGGGGACGCGGGTTCGAGCCCTGGTCTGGGAAGATCCCACATGCCACGGAGCAGCTGGGCCCGTGAGCCACAATTGCTGAGCCTGCGCGTCTGGAGCCTGTGCCCCGCGACGGGAGGGGCCGCGATAGAGAAAGGCCCGCGCACCGCGATGAAGAGCGGTCCCCGCACCGCGATGAAGAGTGGCCCCCGCTTGCCGCAACTGGAGAAAGCCCTCGCACGAACCGAAGACCCAACACAGCCAAAAATAAAAATAAATAAATAAATAAATAAATAAGAAAATCCTTTAAAAAAAAAAAAAAAGATTTAATACATATCCTTCTCAAACTCCTCCAGAAAATTGAAGAGGAGGAAACACTTCCTAACTCAGTTTATGAGGCCAACATTAATCTGATATGAAAACCAGAGAAAAACAACAATACAAGAAAGAAAATTACGGGCCAATATCTCTGATGAACATAGATGCAAAAATCTTCAACAAAATATTAGCAAACTGAACTCAACAATACATCAAAAGTTCATATTCTATGACCAAGTGGCATTTATTCCAGGGATGTAAGGATGATTCAACACCCCCAAGTCAATCAATGTGATACACCACATTATCAAAATGAAGGATAAAAACCATATGATCATCTCAATAGATGCAGAAAAAGCATCTGACAAGATTCAGCACACATTTTGATAAAAACTCTCAATAAAGTAGCTATAGAAGGGATGTACCTCAACATAATAAAGGCCATATATGACTAACCCATAGATAATATCATACTCAATGGTGAAAAATTGAAAGATTTTTCTCTAATATCAGGAACAAGAATGCCTCTCTTGTTCAACATAGTATTAAAAGTCCTAGCTAGAGAAATTAGGCAAGAAAAAGAAATAAAAGTGATACAAATGGGAAAGGACGAAGTAAAATTTTCACTGTTTGCAGATGATATAATTTTTAAAAAAGATATTATTCTGCATTTCAAATGTTCCTGTTACCTTTGTGATTTTTCTTTTCTTGAGAGAACTTTTGACATAGAGCATTGAGTTAAATATAATCTTTGGTTTATGGCATTCACTGGTTTGGGCAAGTTCCTTAACCTCAGTCTTCACTTTCATTTGCCTCATTCCCTATTATAGAAAACTATCCTGTTTAATGTATATACTTTACTTGTATGTGATATGATTATATATACAGAAAACCCTAAAGACACCACCAAAAAGCCATTAGAAATGAATAACAAATACAGTAAAGTTGTAGAATACAAAATCAATATACAAAAATCTGTTGCATTTCTAAACACTGACAAAAAGAGAAATAAAGAAACAATCACATTTACAATTATAAAAAAAATACCTAGGAATAAATTTAACCAAGGAAGTGAAAGACCTAAACACAAAACTATAAGACATGTTAAAAGAAAATGAAGAAGACACAGGGAAATGGAAAGATAGTCCATGCTCATGTATTGGAAGAATTACCATTGTCAAAATGTCCATGTTACTAAAGTCATCTACATAGTCAGTGCAATCTGTACCAAAATCCCAGTGTCATTTTTCACAGAAATAGAACAAAAAATTCTAAAAGTTATATGGAACCATAAAAGACCCCGAGTAGCCTAAAAAAATCCTGAGGAAAAAGCAAAAGGCTAAGGTATCACACTCCTTGATTTCAAATTATATTAAAAAACCATAGTAATCAAAATAACATGGTATTAGCAGACAAACAGATACATAGATCAATAGAACCTAACTGAGAGTCCAGGAATAAACCCATGCATATATGGACAATTCAAGATAAAGGCAAAGAATGTACAATGGAGAAAAGATAGTCTCTTCAATAAATGGTGTTGGGAAAACTGAACACATGCAAAAAAATGAAACTAGACCCCTATCTCATACTGTACATAAAAAGTAACTCAAAATGGATTAAATATTTAATGTAGACCTGAAATCATAAAACTCCTAGAGGAAAACATAAACAGTACATTCTTTGACATTAGTCTTAGCAATATCTTTCTAGATATGTCTATGCAGGCAAGGAAAACAAAAGCAAAAATAAACAAATGGGATTACATCAAGCTAAAAAGTTTCTGCACAGCAAATGAAACCATCAATAAAACTAAAAGGCAACCTACTGAATGGGAGAAAATATTTGCAAATGATATGTCTGATAATGGGTTAACATCCACAATATATAACGAACTCATACAACTCAACAACAACAAAAAACCCGATTAAGAAATGGGCAGAAGAACTGAAAGAGGACATACAGATGGCCAACAAAGAGGACATACAGATGGCCAACAGGTACATGTAAAGATTTTCATCATTACTCATCAGGGAAACGAAAATGAAAACCACAATGAGATATCACCTCACACCTGTCAAGAATGGCTATTATCAAAAAGACAATAAATAATAAGTGTTGGTGAGGATATGGAGAAAATGGAACACTCATACATTATTGGTGGGAATATTAATTGGTGCAGACACTGTGGAAGACAGTATGGAGATTCCTCAAAAAATTAAAAATACCATATGATCCAACTATTCTTCTTCTGGGTATTTGTCCAAAGAATATGAAAATACTATTCCATAAAGATATATGCATCTCTATGTTCTTTGCAGATTTATTTAAAATAGCCAAGATATGGAAATAGCCTAGGTGCCTGTCAATGGACAGATAAATAGGTAAAGAAGATGTGGTTTATATATGCAATGGAACACTACTCAGCCAGAAAAAGAATAAAAATCTTGCTATTAGTGACAACATGGATGGACCTTGAGGGTATTATGTTGGGTATTATTCCCAACAAAGAAATGCCCAGGACCAGATAGTTTCACTGGTAAATTCTATCAAACTTTTAAAGAGGAATTAACACAAATTCTTCTCAAACTCTTCCAAAAAAATTGAAGGGCATGGAACACTCCTAAACTCATTTTATGAGGCCAGCATTATCCTGATACCAAAGCCAGATAAGGGTACTACAAGAAAAGAAAACTGTAGACCAATATACCTGATGAGTATATATGCAAAAATTCTTGACAAAATACTAGTGAACTAAATTCAACAGCACATTAACATGATCATACAATGTGACTGAGTAGGATTCACCCCTGGGATGAAAGGATGGTTTAACACGTAAATCAATAAATGTGGTATGTCACATTAACAGAATGAAAGATAAAAATCATGTGATCATCTTAGATGCGGAAAAAGCATTTGACAAAATTCAGAATCTTCTCACGATAAAAACTCTCAACAAATTGGATATAGAAAGAATGTACCCCAGCATAATAAAAGCCATATATGACAAACCCACAGCTATCATCCTACTCAACGGTGAGATGTTGAAAACTTTTTCTCTAGGATCAGGAACAAGACAAGGGTGTTCCCCAAAAAACTAAAAACAGAACTACCATATGATGCAGGAATTCCACACCGGGGTATACATCTGAAGGAAATGAAAACACTTATTTGAAAAGATACATGCATCCCAATGTTCATAGCAGCATTATTTACAATAACCAAGATATGGAAGCAACCTAAGTGTCCATCAACAGATGAATGGATAAAGAAGATGTGGTATATACATACAATGGAATATTATTCAGCCATAAAAAAGAAGCCAAGAACACTGAATGGGGAAAAGATAAACTTCTTCAATAAATGGTCTTGGGAAAACCGAATAATTATATGCTAAAGAATGAAACCAGGCTGCTATCTTTCACCACTCATAAAAATTAACTCAAAATAGATGAAAGACTTAAATGTAATTCCTGAAACCATAAAACCCTTGGAAGAAACCATGGAAAAGACTCCTTGATATTAGTCTTGGCAATGATTTTATGGATATGACACCAAAATCATAAGCAGGAAAGCAAAAATATACAAATGGGACTACATTAAGCTAAAAAGCTACTGCACAGCAAAAGAAACAATCAACAAAGTGGAAGCCTACAGAATGGAAGAAAATATTTGTACACCATATATCTGATAAGGTGTTAATATCTAAGATATACAAGTAACTCATACAACTCTATAGCAAAAAAAATCCTGTTAAAATGGTTAAAATATCTGAATAGACGTTTTTCCAAAGAAGACATACAAGTGGCCAACAGTAACATGAAAAAGTGCTTGACATCAGTAACCTTAGGAAATGCAAATCAAAACCACAATGAGGTATCACCTCACACCTGTTAGAATGGCTATTAACAGAAAGACAGATAACAAGCATTGGAGAAAGGAAAGACAGACAACAGCCTTGTGCACTGTTGGTGAGGATGTCACCTGGAACAGCTGCTATTAGAAGAGTATGGAGGCTCCTCAAAAAGTTAAAAATAGTTCTATGATATGATCTAGCAAGCCCACTTCTGGGTATATATCTGAAGGAAATGAAATCACTATGTTGAAGAAATTTCTGCACACCCATATTCATTGCAGCGTTATTTAGAATACCCAAGATATGGAAGCAACCTAAGCTGCTTTACATGTATAATAGAGTTTTATTCAACACAGAGTACAGAAGTTTTTATGAGCAGTGAAAATGCTTTGTATGACATTATAATGATGGATATATGTCATTATACTTTTGTCCAAACCCATAGAAAGTGCAACACTATTTACGTCATTAAAGTGAACCCTAAGATGAACTGGAGATTTTGGTGATTATGATGTGTCAGTGCAGTTCATCCTTGGTTAAAAAAAAAGTCTTAAAAAAAAGAATTAACACTCAGGGTAGAGTTCTTGGCAAAACTTTTGTTTCACTTTTATATATGTATACATATTATATATGTGTGTGTGTTTGTTGGATTGTGATGTAAAATGTACTTTTTAGATCAAAAAACTTGCAGGCCACTGTAGTTAAATTATACTGGCAAATAAAAGCACAAATTAATCTCAAAAAATAGAATATTATTCTGCCATAAAAAATGAGATCTTGTCATTTGAACAACATAGATGAACGTTGAGGGTATTTTGCTATGGGAAATAAGTCAGACAGAAAAAGACAAATATTGCATGATCTCACTTATGTAGAATCTGAGAAAAACAAACAGAAACAGAGAACAGATTGGTGGTTGCCGGGGTGGGGGTGGGGGTTTAGAGAAATGGGTGAAGATGGTTAAATGGTACAAACTTTGAGTTATAAGACGAGTAAATTCTGGGGCTGTAATGAATAGCATGTTGCCTATAGTTAACAATACTGTATTGTATACTTGAAAGTTATATCTTGAAAGATGAGAGTACATCTTAAAAAGTCTCACCACACACACACGCACACACAAACACACAAAAATATAACTATCAGAGGTGATGGATGTGTTAACTACCCTTACTGTAGTAATCATTTCACAATATATACATATATCAAATCATCATGTTGTACACCTTAAACTTACACAATGTTGTATGTCAATTATATCTCAATGAAGCTTGAAGAAAAAGAATATTGTACAGTACCTGGCATATGGTAAGCCCTCAATTAATATTAGCTCTTGTTGATATTATGTATGAAAACAGCCTTTTTCAAGAAAATATTTCTCAGCTGTTCTAGAAGTAGCAGTTTTGATATGTGGCATTGGAAATGAAGGAAACAGTTTAAGCAAAAATATACTTTAAGGAAAATGAATGTAAACTTCAAGAGTGGGGAGAGACATGTTCTTATTTTTCTAAAACATTAATTCTTAGTACTTTTTTCTTCCATTCTGGTTTCCCATATTTCATGGAGCCAGGATATACTCCCTCTTTATATTGAATTAGGACTTCTCTGTCTAGCTTGGCAAACGTGGGCAAGTCCTCTTTTATCTAATAACAACTAGACCTAGACAGCTGCCTGGCTTAATATAAATGAGAAAAGGGGAAAACTGAATATTTAATACTCATTAAAAACAGTAGATTTGGCAGAGGTAAACCTGATGGCTGAAGCCAAACGTGAGGTCCATATGTTTCATTGGGTCCTTTTTACTTTTGCAGCACGACTGAGAAGTACTGTGGTTATGAAAAATTTTCTGGGGCATTCAAGTGGTAGAGAGGCAAAGTAGGTCACTTAGGCCAAAGGATATACATTAGGTTTGCCCCTTTAACTTAATCTTAGGATCTAGGAATCAAGTCTGGACTAAGCTTTGAGTTGCATTGAAAGGAAGTGCATCTCATCTTCAACTGAAGGACATGGGCTATAAACTGGGAGACATCACTGAAAGACATGCTACCCTAGGACGTTTCTAAGAAGTTACATCTTGGGTCTTGGATAAGAATGGAGATTTGTGTACCAAATACCACATCCAAACTCAGTGAACTTGTAAATATGCCATTCCTCACTTAGGTCATTCTCTTTTCAACACTGGTACAAAGAGAATACTCCTCTGAAATGTACTGCTCTTGCTGCAGTTTTTTTCAACTTATACTCGATTTTTTGTCATTCAAGTGATTCTATTGGAAAACTATTAGAAAAACAAGCATTAGGATCTAATTATTATATTTTAAAATTACATAACTCATTCATTTATCCATTCATTCATTCCCCTACCATTATCCACAAGCATTTTGAATAATTAATAATCAGAAGAGATTTTACTTTTTTTCTATAGAAGTTCTTGTAAAGAATATACACTTTTGATTGGTTCAAGATGGCAGGGTAGAAGGCCGTGCTCTCACTCCATCTTGCGAGAGAACGGGAAACACAACTAACTGTTGAACAATCATTGACAAGAAGACACTGGAACTCACCAAAAAAGATACCCCACATCCAAAGACAAAGGAGAAGCCACAATGAAACGGTAGGAGGGGTGCAATCACAATAAAATCAAATCCCTTAACTGCTGGGTGGGTGACTCACAAACTAGAGAACACTTATACCACAGAAGTCCACCCACTGGAGTGAAGGTTCTTAGCCCCACGTCAGGCTTCCCAACCTGGGGGTCTGGCAATGGGAAGAGGAATGCCTAGAGAATCAGACTTTGAAGGCTACTGGGATTTGATTGTAGAACTTTGACAGGACTGGGGGAAACAGAGACTCCACTCTTGGAGGGCAAACACAAAATAGTGTGTGCATCGGGAACCAGGGGAAGGAGCAGTGACCCCATAGGAGACTGAAGCAGACCTACCTGCTAGTGTTAGAGGGTATCCTGCAGAGGCAGGGTGTGACTGTGTCTCACCATGAGGACAAGGACACTGGCAGCAGAAGTTCTGGGAAGTACTCCTTGGCGTGAGCCCTCTCAGAGTCTGCCATTAGCCCCACCAAGGAGCCCAGGTAGGCTCCAGTGTTGGGTCGCCTCAGGCCAAACAACCAACAGGGAGGGACCCCGCCCCACCCATCAGCAGAAAACTGGATTAAAGTTTTACTGAGCTCTGCCCACCAGACCAACAGCCAGCTCTACCCACCACCAGTCCCTCCCACCAGGAAACTTGCACAAGCCTCTTAGATAGCCCCATCCACCAGAGGGCAGACAGCAGAAGCAAGAAGAACTATAATCCAGCAGCCTGTGGAGCAAAAACCACATTCACAGAAAGATAGACAAGATGAAAAGGCAGAGGGCTATGTACCACATGAAAGAACAAGATAAAACCCCAGAAAAAGAACTAAATGAAGTGGAGATAGGCAACCTTCCAGAAAAAGAATTCAGAATATTGATAGTGAAGATGACCCAGGACCTCCGAAAAAGAATGGAGGCAAAGATCAAGAAGATGCAAGAGATGTTTAACAAAGATCTAGAAGAATTAAAGAACAAACAAAAAGGGATGAACAATACAATAAATAAAATGAAAAATACACTAGAAGGAATCAATATTAGAATAACTGAGGCAGAAGAATGGATAAGTGACCTGGAAGACAGAATGGTGGAATTCACTGCTGTGGAACAGAATAAAGAAAAAAGAATGAAAAGAAATGAAGACAGCCTAAGAGACCTCTGGAACAACATTAAACACAACAACATTCGCATTATAGGGGTCCAGAAGGAGAAGAGAGAGAAAAAGGACCTGAGAAAGTATTTGAGGAGATTATAGTTGAAAACTTCCCAAACATGGGAAAGGAAAGAGCCACCCAAGTGCAGGAAGTGCAGAGAGTCCCATACAGGGTAAACCCAAGGAGAAACACACCGAGACATATAGTAATCAAATTGGCAAAAATTAAAGACAAAGAAAAATTATTGAAAGCAGCAAGGGAAAAACGACAATTAACATAGAAGGGAACTCCCATAAGGTTAACAGTTGATTTTTCAGCAGAAACTCTACAAGCCAGAAGGGAATGGCATGACATATTTAAAGTGATAAAAGGGAAGAACCTACAACCAAGATTACGCTACCCGGCAAGGATCTCATTCAGATTTGATGGAGAAATCAAAAGTTTTACAGACAAGCAAAAGCTAAGAGAATTCAGCACCACCAAACCAGCTCTACAACAAATGCTAAAGGAACTTCTCTAAGTGGGAAACACAAGAGAAGAAAAGAACCTACAATAACAAACCAAAAACAATTAAGACAATGGAAATAGGAACATACATATCGATAATTACCTTAAACGTGAATGGATTAAAAGCTCCAACCAAGAGACACAGGCTTGCTGAATGGATAAAAAGCAAGACTCATATATATGCTGTCTACAAGAGACCTACTTCAGACCTAGGGACACATACAGACTGAAAGCGAGGGAATGGAAAAAGATATTCCATGCAAATGGAAATCAAAAGAAAGCTGGAGTAGCAATACACATATTAGATAAAATAGTCTTTAAAATAAAGAATGTTACAAGAGACAAGGAAGGACACTACATAATGATCAAGGGATCAATCCAAGAAGAAGATATAACAATTATAAATATATATGCACCCAACATAGGAGCACCTCAATACATAAGGCAACTGCTAACAGCCATATAAGAGGGTATCGACAGTAACACAATAATAATGGAGACTTTAACATCTCACTTACACCAATGGACAGATCATCCAAACAGAAAATTAATAAGGAAACACAAGCTTTAAATGACACAATAGACCAGATAGATTTAATTGATATTTATAGGACATTCCATCCAAGAAGACCAGATTATACTTTCTTCTCAAGTACGCACGGAACAGTCTCCAGGATAGATCACATCTTGGGTCACAAATCAAGCCTCAGTAAATTTAAGAAAATTGAAATCATATCAAGCATCTTTTCTGACCACAATGCTATGAGATTAGAAATCAATTACAGGGAAAATAAAGTAAAGAACATAAACACATGGAGACCAAACCATACATTACTAAACCAAGAGATCACTGAAGAAATTAAAGAGGAAATCAAAAAATACCTAGAGACAAATGACAATGAAAACACGATGATCCAAAACCTATGGGATGCAGCAAAAGCAGTTCTAAGCGGGAAGTTTATAGCAATAAAATCCTACCACAAGAAACAACAAATATCTCAAATAAATAATCTAACCTTACACTTAAAGGAACTAGGGAAAGAAGAACAAACAAAACCCAAAGTTATTAGAAGGAAAGAAATCATAAAGATTAGAGCAGAAATAAATGAAATAGAAAAAAAGAAAACAATAGCAAAGATCAATAAAACTAAAAGCTGGTTCTTTGAGAAGATAAACAAAATTGATAAACCATTAGCCAGACTCAACAAGAAAAAGAAGGAGATGACTCAAATCAATAAAATTAGAAATGAAAAGGAAAAGTTACAACAGACAGTGCAGAAATACAAAGCATCCTAAGAGACTACTAAAAGCAACTCTATACTAATAAAATGGACAACCTGGAAGAAATGGACAAATACTTAGAAAGGTATAACCTTCCAAGACTGAACCAGGAAGAAACAGAAAATATGAACAGACCAATCACAAGTAATGAAATTGAAACTGTGATTAAAAACCTTGTAACAAACAGAAGTCCAGGACCAGATAGCTTCACAGGTGAATTCTATCAAACATTTAGAGACAAGTTAACACCCATCCTTCTCAAACTCTTCCAAAAAATTGCAGAGGAAGGAACACTCTCAAACTCATTCTATGAGGCCACCATCACCCTGATACCAAAACCAGACAAAGATAATACATAAAAATAAAATTACAGACCAATATCACTGATGAATATAGATGCAAAAATCCTCAACAAAACACTAGCAAACAGAATCTAACAGCACATTAAAAGGATCATACACCATGATCAACTGGGATTTATCCCAGGGATGCATGGATTCTTCAATATACGGAAATCAATCAAGGTGATACACCGTATTAACAAACTGAAGGAGAAAAACCATATGATCATCTCAGTAGATGCAGAAAAAGCTTTTGACAAAGTTCAACACGCATTAATGATAATAACTCTCCATAAAGTGGACATAGAGGGACCTACCTCAACATAATAAAGGCCATATATGAAAAACCCACAGCAAACATCATTCTCAATGGTGAAAAACTGAAAGCATTTCCTCTAAGATCAGGAACAAGACAAGGATGTCCACTCTCACCACTATTATGCAACATAGTTTTGGAAGTCCTAGCTACAGCAGTCAGAGAAGAAAAAGAAATAAAAGGAATACAAATTGGAAAAGAAGAGGTGAAACCGTCACTGTTTGCAGATGACATGGTGCTATACATGGAGAATCCTAAAGATGCCACCAGAAAACTAATAGAGCTAATCAATGAATTTGGTAAAGTTGCAGGATACAAAATTAATGCACAGAAATCTCTTGCATTCCTATACACTAATGATGAAAAATCTGAAAGAGAAATTAGGGAAACACTCCCATTTACCATTGCAAGAAAAAGAATAAAATACCTAGGAATAAACCTACCTAAGGAGACAAAAGACCTGTATGCAGAAAACTATAAGACACTGTTGAAAGAAATTAAAAGTGATACCAACAGATGGAGAGATATACCATTTTCTTGGATTGGAAGAATCAACATTGTGAAAATGACTATACTACCCAAAGCAATCTACAGATTCAATGCAATCCCTATCAAATTACCAATGGCATTTTTTACAGAACTAGAACAAAAAATCTTAAAATTTGTATGGAGACAAAAAAGACCCTGAATAGCCCAAGCAGTCTTGAGGAAAGAAATGGAGCTGGAGGAATCAGGTTCCCTACTTCAGACTATACTACAAAACTACAGTAATTAATGGAGACAAAAAAGACCCTGAATAGCCCAAGCAGTCTTGAGGAAAGAAAGGGAGCTGGAGGAATCAGGTTCCCTACTTCAGACTATACTACAAAGCTACAGTAATTAATGGAGACAAAAAAGACCCTGAATAGCCCAAGCAGTCTTGAGGAAAGAAATGGAGCTGGAGGAATCAGGTTCCCTACTTCAGACTATACTACAAAGCTACAGTAATCAAGACAATATGAAAAAAACTAATACTAAACTTTCTTTGGGTTATCTGTATGGAAATATGTTAATATAAATGTTTCAGAGATTACATGAAATTTCTAAAAATCTTATATGTTCTGGTATAATGTTATAAGTCATAATTCTAGTTATTACTTTAAAATGTATATCTCAGAAATAACTAAATTTCCTTGTCAATTGCATTATTATGAACTTTCATCACATCTTTAACCATGGTCATTTTTAAGGCTTTTGTCATTTACGGACAGTTCTGGGTGTACTCTGATGCTTTCACAAAAATGTTCCTATAAAAGGGTTTCATCTTCAAGGAATTCATGGAAAAGACTCTGACAAGTACAGGTTTCTGGTAACTGACTATACTGCTGAACTGAATGAATAAGCATTTTCAGAACTCTAATGGAAAACTGATGAATTCATAAAAGTGCTAACAAAAGATCAAGATGAAAAAAAATTAATTACATGGGACTGAGTGAACTGATGAGGATGATTATAATTTTTGTGACTTTCTGTTTAGAAAAAAAAAATCCCACAAGGACTCAGAGGCAAAAAATATACAAATCAATTTTCACTGCAAAGTAAAGGCGCTGTTACAGTGGAGGATTACTGGACTGAATGTTAATATTATGACATAGTACGAGTGTGTTTCATGTTTGGTAATTGCAATCATTGTTTTTGTTGTGGTCATCCATTTACAATGCATGGTGTCAGTTTATTTATCTCTTGTAAAAATAAAATACAGTGTGTGTGTGTGAAAAAAATAAAATAAAAAGTCAAAGAAAAAGAAAAGAAAAAAAAGACAATATGGTACTGGCACAAAAACAGAAATATAGATCAATGGAACAGGATAGAAAGCCCAGAGAGAAACCCACGCACCTATGGTCAACTAATCTATGACAAAGGAGGCAAGGATATACAATGGAGAAAAGACAGTCTCCTGAATAAGTGGTGCTGGGAAAACTGGACAGCTACATGTAAAAGAATGAAATTAGAACACCCCCTAACACCATACACAAAAATAAACTCAAAATGGATTAGAGACCTGAATGTAAGACCGGACACTATAAAACTCTTAGAGGAAAACATAGGAAGAACAGTCTTTGACATAATCACAGCAAGATCTTTTTTCATCCACCTCCTAGAGTAATGGAAAAAAAAAAACAAAAGGGACCTAATGAAACTTAAAAGCTTTTGCACAGCAAAGGAAACCATAGACAAGACGAAAAGACAACCCTCAGACTGGGAGATAATATTTGCAAACGAATCAACGGACAAAGGATTAATCTCCAAAATATATAAACAGCTCATGCAGCTCAATATTAAAAAAACAAACAACCCAATGCAAAAATGGGCAGAAGACCTAAATAGACATTTCTCCATAGAAGACATACAGATGGCCAAGAAGCACATGAAAAACTGCTCAACATCACTAATTGTTAGAGAAATGCAAATCAAAACGACAATGAGGTATCACCTCACACCAGTTAGAATGGGCATCATCAGAAAATCTACAAACAGCAAATACTGGACGGGGTGTGGAGAAAAGGGAACCCTCTTGCACTGTTGGTGGGAATGTAAATTGATACAGCCACGATGGAGAACAGTATGGAGGTTCCTTTAAAACTAAAAATAGAATTACCATATGGCCCAGCAATCCCACTACTGGGCATATACCCAGAGATAACCATAATTCAAAAACACACATGCACCCCAATGTTCATTGCGGCACTATTTACAATAGCCAGGACACGGAAGCAACGTAAATGCCCATTGACAGATGAATGGATAAAGAAGATGTGGTACATATATACAATGGAATATTACTCAGCCATAAAACGGAACGAAATTGAGTCATTTGTAGAGACGCGGATGGATCTAGAGACTGTCATACAGAGTGAAGTAAGTCAGAAAGAGAAAAACAAATATCATATATTAACGCATATATGTTGAACCTAGTAAAATGGTGCAGATGAACCGGTTTGCAGGGCAGAAATTGTGACACAGATATAGAGAACAAACATATGGACACCAAGCGGGGAAAGTGGAGGGGGGTGGTGGTGGTGGTGTGATGAATTGGGAGATTGGGATTGACATATTTACACTATATGTATAAAATGGATAACTAATAAGAACCTGCTGTATAAAAAAATAAATAAAATAAAATTTAACAATTAAAAAAATATATATACTTTTAACTCTTAAGGCATATATATGTGATATATATCTGTATCTATCTATCTATCATCTATCTATCTATGTATCTATCTCTCTATCTGTCTGCCTATCTATCAATCACTGTTTGTTTTTGTCAATCTCTTTCAAGCTCTTAAGAAATATAATTCCTAGGATTTTTTTCCTGCCCACTGGAGTTTGGGAAGTAACCTGTACTCATCAATTTTTAGTGTAACTCTCTAATTGCACTTGGGTACAAGGAGGACATTTCCTGGACTTTAATAAAGTCACTGTGGTTTGTAATGGCAATCCTGTGCATAGAGTGAGTTAGTTGCTACTGACACAAGTATTCTCTTTACATGTGCATTGAGACTTATTTTGGTTAATGTCTTCTTACAAACCTTAATTGGATGTTTGAAGACCATGATTTATTTTGATGTCGTTAGCCAATTGATTTATTTGCTTTCTATTTCTAGTTTCTTACATCCAGTATACCAATATAAGAACATCTCACCTGGTGCCCAAGATAACAGAGGACTTTGCAGAGCTGGCTGCTTTGACAGTGTATCTACAAGAGAGCTGATCTGGCACCTGACAGTTGGGTTCATTTCAACAAATCCATTAATAAAATTTTATTAGCCAACGATGAATAAATAGGTTCGGAGATTTCCCCTCTCTTATTTTATTTAATCAGCATTGTGTGGAATTCTCCCGTCTTTCTGATCCCACATTAGTGTTTTTAAAATAAAGTAGTCAATAACTCTTCACAACTGACTCAAATTGTACTGTGATTATAGACCAAACATAGAGGGTTATGGATGTGACTTAAAAAGTTGAGTAGAAAGCCAATGATCTCAAGCATAAAAACCTTGGTTATTAGGACTTACTGAATGTACAATAAATTCAAACTGAAGCAGTTTGGCTCAGGAGAAATGGTGGTAGTAATACATGTAACTTGAGGAATATTAACCAGATAGCTTGTTTCTGAATAAAGACCTACATATACTCAGTGACGTATTGTCCTGGCATATATAAGCACATGCCATCACAGTAGGTTTAAGTCTTTATAAGACTATGCCATGCCATGCCAAGCATCTTTTTTGATAACAGAACAATGCTTCAGGTTGAGGTACATATAAAATCTCACTCACCTTGTATGTGATAAACAAACACATTTATTATGTGCAGCTGACAGAAAAGAAATTCCTCTTCCAACATCAGAAGCATTTCAGATATCAATACTGTACTGATTTCAGGGTATTAGAAAATAAGCTCTTACAGTGGTGAGAAAGACCACTATTTCTGAATCTATTTTTACTTGTTAAAACTTTATAGTTTCACAGGGATAGATTTGAGATATGGACAGTATAAAAAGGTTGATTATAATTCAAGATCTTCTTATATTCTCTTATAATCATGATAGGACCCTAAACAAAACAACTCATTGATTAATTTGACAGTGTGGAAATTGTTCACAACCATTATTTGTATTAATTTTGTAGCTTTTACCTCATTTGATTATTGCAGTCATCCCAAATCCTAGTTATTGATATTATCCTCATTTTAAAGATTAGGAAATGAGGCTTAGAAAAATGAAATGACCTGCCCAAAGTGACCAAGATATTTCTAGGATGTAGTCCTGGGATTTGAACCTGCCTTTTAACTGAACTGATACACTTTTTTCACTCTCTAGTTATGCCTCTCTTTGTAATCATTATTGTCTGTCTTAGCTGACAGTTCCATAAACAGTTGTGAAAAATGACACCATTGTTGACAAATAGGCACATGCTTTGAATCAGTCCTGCAAGTTTTCTCCATAAAGAAATCTCATCTCCAGTTAGAACTCCTCTTAGATCTCCAAGTATATCAAGATGGTTCTGGGAAGAGAACAGAGCTCTTCATCCAAGTCTGTCTGTTATTTCAATCATCATGCCTTCTGGGGTCATGAAACCATTTTTCAGCACTACTCATCATTTCTCTTTTTATGTAATACTTCTAACCAGAGCATTCAAATGACTCATATACTTGTTTGTTTACTCTCTGTAAAGTATTCTAAATCCTTTCTACCTGGTATGAACTTTTCATCAGCTACTCTAGTAAGGCCATCCACTTTCTAATTACTTATTTAAGAGGCACTCTCTAAGGGGAGAATAAATATTTCCCTGCAAAAAGAATCCTCTAAAATCTCCTTACCCATTCAGGAAACCACACAAGTGGGAGGAAAAGGCAGATTTTGTCAAACCTATTCAATATTTTGCTTCTCAAAGGGCCACTGCATCAAATAAAAAGACATGTTTTATTCTTTCTATTTTCTATTTTCTATTTTCTTTTCCAATTTCACTCCCCTCTCTCATTTGCTCACTTGTGCAATCTCTTTCTCTCTGTTTCAGAATACAATTTATGGTGGCTTAACATGGCCACAAAATACAGCAAAATGACATAATTAGGAGTAAAGAATAAGAGGGTATTAATAATAGGGATAAAGGAAAATACTCTATGGATTAATTACTTCAGAGGAGAAGGCTAGGACCAAATAAATTACTTGATAAATACTCAAACACTACTAGCTATGATTTCAGGATGATCGTTTTAAAATGAATACAGAGTAGTGACATGCAAAACGTCTCTCAGAAAATTTAACTTCCAAATACATATGCACATGTATCATTATTCACAGTGTGTTATGTTTATTTTCTAACTTCTCCTTAGTAAACTACAAGCTGTGCTAGGACTTTGATTTATATATGAATGGAACAGTTTTGGTGTTCCATCCATATTTCAGAGGACTTATTACTTCAAGGTACACCAGCTGACCTCAACTGCTTTGCCTAAGAATTTTTTTTTAAGCTGAGGAAAGCCACTTTGCTAATGCAGGGGAATTAGCCACCAACTCGTATTTCCCAGCACTCCTGCACCAAAAATAACCATAGTTGGTGTATAAATACCTCAGCTCCCTCACCCCTCAGGCAGTATCACTCCATGGTGCATGTTTCCCAGAGTCTCTCTGTGAGACTAAGTCTCAGACACTGACAGTAGTATCTGGCTTGCTATTATTTGTTGCCTTCTTCACTCACTTCCTCACTCCCTAACCAAATAAAATGCTTGAACATGAATCCTTGTTTAGCATCTGCTTTTGGGGGAATCCAAAATTAAGACAATAACTATATCCCCAGAGCCTACATCAGGACCTAACACAGACTGAATGATTGAATGATATAACAAGACAAATTTATTGTTTTAATTATAAAATCATATTTATTGCTATCTCCAAAAAGATTTGTTGTTGTTGCAGCACATGGGCTTCTCTCTAGTTGTGGCGTGGTTTTTTTTTTTTTTCTTTTTTTCTCTCTCTAGTTGTGGTGTGGGCTCCAGAGCATGTGGGCTCTGTAGTTTGCAGCACATGGGTTCTCTAGTTATGGCTCACGGGCTTAGTTGCCCCACGGCATGTGGGATTTTAGTTCCCTGACCAGGGATTGAACCCGCGTCCCCGGCACTGGAAGATGGACTCTTTACCACTGGACCACCAGGGAAGTCCCCAAAAGATGTTTTTAATGCAAAGGATTAGGTTATTGAATTCCTAAGCTGATTTCCAGACTTAACTTCTTGTGGGGAAGGGGGCTGAGGCAGCAGTCTGTCTGAAGGTTTGCATGATAAGGTAGCCACGTTCTAGCCTCTGAAGTAGAAAGTGCCCTTTACTTGCTCTCTTCACTAACAAGGGAGACAAGAATGCCTTACATCTTAGAGGCATTCTCCATTATTTAGTTAAAGGGAAAGGAATGAAAACCATTTTCCAGCAGTTCAGATCTCTGTTTAGCATTTTAATTACCTTATTCTTTTTTTTTCAAGGTACACAATTTGAGGATTCTTCAATCAATCTCACACTCTGTAGTACCAGTCAAGAGTTTTTGTCTCCTTCTACCTGGAGAGCTGTGGTAAATAGCCACGCCCACAGCATGGGAAACTGTAGTTTTCTATCACCTCTGTCTATGGCTTAGTGCTTAGAGCAAATCCTCAGCACCCAGCTGCCTGCTTCTCTTTTTTGGTGCGACATCAGGCTGTTTAGGTCCTCAATGGTACCAGGTACATGAAAACGCAGATTTCTGGCTTCTGTTGAAAATAATCAGAAGACAGTAATTCTAAACCTGAGATCCTATGTGGCACCAGTTGGTGGATCTGTGAAACCACTCCTGTTTAGATGGAGTTCTTATTCTCCAGTTTCCTAATCTGCCTGCCTCTCTCATTTATGTCACCTGCTTATCATTTAATCTTGTGATTCCTGGTGGCTTCTTAAAGCTCTCTTGTTCTATTGTGTGTCCTTTGTGCTGAAGGCTAGGGCAACTGGGGAAAAGGATGGGCCACCCCCTCCCTACTGTCTTCCTTCTGTCTAATGAAAATCACTCTCCATGGTTAAACATTATCTAAACTTGAGACCTATGCCAAGGCTTAACTAGAATTTCAGCATGAAAAGATAAGCTGTAGGAGTCAACTAAAAGTTAGACTGGATGACATGGATATGAGACATTCAAACGACAGGACACACTCTTTTAATTATAGAAAGGCACTGTAGTTTGAATGCCACTCCTACACCTGCCTTGTGGAACACAAAGTACACTTTCAGAACTGACAAACTCTTACCTGACTTCGTAAATACTCCAAACTCAGGGCAACTGTATCTCTTAGGTAAACGAAAAGCAAGCTGTCTCCAAGTCCACCCAGGGCATTGCTTGCTAGTCAAACCCCAGGTTCAATTAATGCTTTGAGTTGATTCATAAATACTTTATTTTCTCTTTGTTTTATTTTAATGAAACAAGTTTACCATCTATCTTACAACTCTAAAATACTCTCACATCTTATTTGAGCTCCTTCCTCAGCTTGGTGAAGAACTGTGTTTTTCTACAATCTAGAAACCCATGTTTTCACCAGTGTTACCAGTTCACTGGATCACGGAAGGTAGCAGACTCAGAGTAGCTGGATTTTGCAACAACACTCCGCCAGCATCTCTCAAGACCTCTTTTTTAGGACAAGAAACAACTAGCTGATACTAGCACATTAGTATCTACTGAATAGCTGCTCTCAAAAAGTGCTGATAAGCTTATGTTAACTGGGAGGAAGATCTTAATAGACATTTCCTGGGCACTGTCTTATTCCTTATATTTTTTACAACACCATTGTGGCATATTTTCATACTATGATCATTATTTTTTGTTAGAGAATTATATAATATAAGACTTGATTTTTACCAAATTCAGAAGACACGAAATTGGGGATGCATTACAGCCAGTGTCAGAATCAGAATCCTGACAGATCTTATGAGGACGGAATGATGGGGTGAAAGTATTAGAATTACGTTTAAGAAGAAAAGAAATCTATACTCTTTTATACTCATGCAGAATGAAAAACATGTATGTCCAAAAAGACCACTGCATGTCTAGGAGGGAGAAGTTGTGGCTTATTAGCCACATATTTGAAAAAGGTTATAGTTAACTTAAAACTCAAAGAGAATCACCAGTGTAATGTGGCTGCCCCAGAGCAATGTAATCCTAAACAGATTAATGAAAAGATTTTTGTCCAGAAAGAGGCAAATGATATTCCCACTTTACTAAGCAACGTTAAGACCATACTTGGATCTGGTGCTCACTTCTGATATCATGGCTTAAGTGGGATATTGACAGACTAGAGTGCTTTTGGAGGATAAAGAATAGATGAGGAAGGCTTGGAAACTATGACTAGCCTGTCGATGGAAAGACTAAAGGCAGACATAATAATTGTTTTAAAATATTTCAAGGGCAGCCATATAGAAGTTAGAACAGATGTATCCTGCATTGCACTTGGAGGGTGGATGTGTGATCAACAAGAGGACATTGGAAGTGGAGACCGATATTTATCTTTATATAAAGAAAGACTTTATATTTATACTGGGTTACATGGATATATAATTTTACTTCCTGAAAATTATATTTGTCCAAAACTGTACTAGGCTGCTTCAGGAGGTATTTTCATTACTACTTGTGAGGTATTCAAGAAGAACGTAGATATGTAGACATATAACACTCATAGAGAGTATTTGCTAGATGATCTCCAAGTGTCCTTTAAAGTTCTGAAGATTTTTGAGTCCCTATAAGCATAAGTACTAAACAATCTCTACTTGGCTTGATTTTGAAATAAGACCCAACTTCCAAACCATAATTTCCACTGAAGTATGTTTAATCGAACCATTCATGTCTGCACTTGCTGTCTTATTAGGTCATAATGTTATTCATTCACCTGCAATCCCATGGGCTGGCACAGAATGGAGTCTGAATATGTATTTCTTAGATGAATGCAAAATTTTGAATTACAGAAGTTCTTTGGTGATATTACTGTCTCTACTAAATGCTTTTATATATTCAACAGTAGAGACTCCTTTTCACAGACACTTTTTAAACAATCATCCTGTTCCTCTGTTCTCTTAATATTGTGTTGCTCAAAGTGTGGTATTGTTACTGCTGGAGTCCCTGCTTATGATTTATGTATTATATGTTCTGAAGGAAACTTAGTAGTTTTAGAGCAAAGGGTGATTATATAATTTTAGTCACATACCTTGCCCATATTTGAAACACGAGAATTGGCATTTTTCCAGAAAAATTGTAAGAGTCTTAATCATTTCACTTTTAAGATGCCTATCTACTATAAAGATCATATTGGTCACTTTATCTTGCTTAATATTTTCAAGCAATGTATTCATTTTTATTAGTTATGTTTGCATATATATTGTTGTTACTGTTGTTTTTATAATAGTTCTTATCCACAAAAATGAATTGGTGGCCCAAAAGCTGTTTATTAAGGTATAAAAGTAATGATACAAATAGTAAAGTAAACCCTATGATTAATAATAACTTTTAAACATAAATAGTAAACAGATTTTTACATCAAAATTGAATATGAATATTTATGGGCTGGAGTAAATCTGCAAGTGTTACTGTTTCACACAAGAAAAAAATGTAAATAGGATGCATGGTAAATATCTAAAAATGGGATGTTGTTGCAGCAGTGGTCCATTTGTCCCTTGTTCCCTGAATGATGTTATAAACCTTTGTCAAGTAGAGGAATAATGCCTTGGAAGTTTTTGCATAATTATAAACCAAGGTAGAATGGGTTCTCAGGTTCAAAACAAACACATATCATTGATCTGCAGTATGAAACGTAAGAATTTTTTTCTAAAGATAGTGATGAACCCAAAACTTCCCAAGTAGCCATAATTACATTTACCATGGCAAAATCTGATATAAAAGATACAGTTTCTGAGAAAAGTTTAAAACTTGCCACAAAGTTAATGCCAACTTCTATGACTCGAGAGAAAGCAGAAAAGCAAAATCCATTTGTCAAATGACAGTTAAAGATTGTATAACATCAGTGTCATACAGTCTAGAAAGACATGTATGTGCCAGCAGATGCAGGTACATGATACCGCGAGCATGCAGAATAAGAATCGTCTCTTGCATATATGAGGGACAAGTGTCTGATGACTTTCTGTCTCTTCATCACTATAACCCTCCCTCAGAGTTGAGGTTTTTTAATTTAACAATAGTTTTGTGATCCATGTTAGAGCCTGGAAAAATGTTGTGGGATCAGCAGTAATGGGGAACCTGCCATATCAGGGAAGGGATTAATAAGACAAGTAAGTTCTTGTTCCGTTTCAGGATGATGACGTAAGAGGACCCCCAACACACCTCCTCCCAAGGACACATGGAATCTACAGCTATATATGCTACAACTTCCTCTGAAAAAACCCTAAAAACTGTCAAAGTAATCCCTTCCCATCAGGCAAACAAGAGGGAAACCACACTGAAGTGGATAGGAAAGGCTGAGACACAGACTTGCTAGAAACCCTACCTCTGGCATGGCAACCCACAACTGGGAGGGAACCCAATACTTCAGAACTTCCCCCAGAGGAGCAAAGGGTTTATACCCTCTATCAGCCACCACAACTTTTAAGACTGACACCTAAATACAAGCCCCCCAAATATCTGGCTTTAAAGACAAATGGACCTCCTGCCCAGGAGACCCATGGAGCTGTAGCAAACTGAGAAACAACTCTTAAGGGCTTGTACAGAGACTTACCCACACAAAGGCCCTGCTAGAAGCAGACCTCTGAAAAGAACCCAGACTTTAAGTGAGAAAGACTCATTTGCTAATTTTAAAGCATTGGTCTGAGGGGTATAGGCCTGCTGGGATACTCTTTCATGGATGGACGCTGGTAGGTGCCATCTTCCTGCTCTGTCCCTGCCTTGCTAAAGTCAGAGGATGCTATCATTTAAAAAAATTTTTTTTTTCTTTTTCTTTGTCATCCTTTTTCTTTTCTTTGTCTTTTTTCCCCTTTTATCAACAGGGGCCATCTTTGCACTCCTCTTTTGCTTCACTCTAGCCAGTGGCGCCATCTTCGTATTCTCTCTGTACTGCATTCTGGAGCACCAGCATTTCCTGCAGGGGAGCTTCTACACACATCTGGTGCCCCTGTTGTTTTTTATATCTGGTGACCTGGTTTTTGTAGCTGCAAGCCAAGGGATGCTTCTTAATTGCCTGACTCTTGAGGCCAGGGAGGCTTACATTCCTGGGTCTCATGGGACTGTAACAATCAAGAGACAATTCTTGGCAGACTCTGACCCCCAGGGCACTGCAGAGATAGCAGACTGTTTCTGTTTCATGAAGAGGACACTTCTGTGAGGCTTCCAGCTTAAGCAAGAGTGCTTTTTTCAAAAATGTACAGCCTGGAGGTCCCATCTCTTATGTCCAGAGGGTTATTAAAATCCATCCACCAGAGAGCGATGTCAAGATCGTGGTGGTATGAGACGCTCCCTTTCAATCTACAACCAGTAAAACATCCATAACTCAACAAAGGTGCTTGTGCCCAACCACCAGGACGCTGGAGGATTCCATATATTTCTACACCTAAAGGTAGGTGATCTGGAACACATATAGATGGCAGAAGTGGGGGAATATCAGAGGTGATGCCTGCAGCCCCAGAGAATCTGGTAGCATGAGGGGAGGCAGCACATACAACACTGGTCTCCTGGCTGCAGCAGCATTCATGGCCACAGGGAATTGGTTAGCAGTGATAGTGGGACCTGCAACACTCTCTTCAGCCGCAGAGGCTCCTGTGACTCTGGCACCTACCCCTGCCCAACCCCCCTCAGGGGTGGTGTCCGTGAACCTGACAACTCCAGTCATGGCCAAAACACCCACGACTCCAGTGTCCCCTCCAGCCCTCTTTCCTCACACAGCAGAGCCTGCCACCCAGGAGACCCCAGACACAGTGGAAGTGCCTCTCATCCCAGTGCTCCAGACTGTGACAGCAGCAAGGCACCAATAATCCTGGAGGCACAAGCAATGACAACCAGGGTACTGGGTGACACCTCTGGCAGAGGGGGTGGAGGGTAGAAAGTGCTGACTCAAATATAACCAGAGGCAGCTCAGGTAAGAGAAATAAAAAAACTGTGCTATAGCGCTACCTACTGGAAAACAAAAGAAGGGTTTCTAATTACTAACCTATTGAATCATTAGAATCAAGTTTTGAAAAAAAAGCTTTACCTAAAGAAGTAAGGTGTTTGCTACTTCAAATGCACCAGTAGAGGAACAACTCATCAAGGGCCGTGAAGAACCACAGTAATATGGTATCACAAAAAGAAAACCACAGTTCTCCAGAAACCAAAATAAAAGTCATGGGATGTTGTAATCTAACTGCTAAAGAATTCAAAATAGCTGTTATGAAGAAACTCAATGAGCTGCAAGAAAACTCAGAAAGGCAGTTCAATGAGGTCAGGAATAAAGTTAATGAACAGAAGGAATACTGTACCAAAAAGATTGAAACTCTAAAAAAGAACCAAACAAATTCTGAAGCTGAAGAACTCAATAAATGAGATGAACACATTAGAAAACATTAGAAACATGAGAGCACACCATATGGAAGAGAGAATTAATGAGCTTAAAGATGGGAATCTAGAAATGATACAGGTAGAAGAGGAGAGATAATTAAGATCTAAAAAAAAAAAAGAAATTCTACAGGAACTATCCAATTTTAATAAGAAGGTCAACATGAGGATAATGGGCATCCCAGAAGAAGAAGAGAGGGAGAAAGTAGCAGAGAATTTATTTAAAGGAATAATAGCTGAGAACTTCCCAAACCTGGAAAAGGAACTAGACATACACACCCATGAAGCAAAGAAAACACCTAATTACTTCAATGCAAAAAGACCTTCTTGAAGACACATAATATTAAAACTGTCAAAAGTCAAGGTCAAAGAAAGAATTTTAAAGGCAGCCATGGGAAAAAGAATGGTAACCTACAAGGGAATCCCCATTAGGCTATTAGCAGATTTCTCAACAGAAACTCTACAGGCTAGGAGAGAGTGGAATGACATACTTGAAATACTGAGAGATAAAAACTGTCAGCCAAGAATACTTTATCCAGCAAAGTTATCATTCAGATATCAGGAAGAAATAAAGGCTTATCCAGACAAACATGACCTGAGAGAGTTCATTGCCGCTACACCTGATTTACAGGAAATGTTGAAAGGAGCTCTTCTACCTGAAATGAAAAGGCAAAAGTACACAAAACTTTGAGTAAGGTGATAAATAGACAGATAGAATCAGAAGTTACAACTCTGTATCATCATAGGTTGTTAAACACCTAATTATAGCATAAAGTTAAAGGAAAAAAAGCAGTAAAAATAACTATAGCTACTTCAATTTGGTAACAAATTCACAACATAAAAAGGGATATTTTGAGACAGCAAAAACATAAAAGAAGAAAAGGATAGAACCTATATAGGCAAATGAAGAACAGATGCTATCAGCATAAAGAGGACTATTTTATTTATGACATTTTATACAAACCTTATGATAACCACAAAACATAAATTTAGAGCAGAGACATGAGACATAAAGAAAGAGGAATCAAAAATATCATAGAAAACCACCAAACTAAAATGGCAGACAGAAACACAGGGAAAAAGAAACAATGGAGATAAAGAGCAACCAAAAACTAAAGATAAAAGGGCAGTACCAAGTCCTCATTTATCAATAATCACCCTAAATGTAAAAGGATTGAATTCACCAATCAACAGAGTGGCTGGCTGGATTAAAAAATAAGACCCAACTATATACTGTCTCCAAGAGACTCATCTCAACTCTAAAGATAAGCATAGATTCAAAGTGAAGGGATGGAAGAGGACTTTCCAAGCAAATGGCAGCCAAAAGAAAGAGCAGGTAGCCATACTCTTATCAGCCAAAATAGACTTTAAGCCAAAAAAGTAATAAGAGACAAAGATGGACATTATATAATGATAAAGGGGACAATTCATCAAAAAGACATAACAGTAATTAATAGATATGCACCTAACATAGGAGCACCAAAATATATAAAGCAATTATTAACAGTCCTAAAGAGAGAAATCAACAGCAACACAATACTAATAGGAAATTTTAACACCCCACTTACATCAAAAGATAGATCATCCAGACAGAAAGTCAACAAGGAAACAGTGGCCTTAAATAAAACATTAGACCAGTTGGACTTGAGAGATTTAAAAAGAACATTCTATCCAAATGCAGCAGAATATATATCCTTTTCAAGTGCACATGGAACAATTTCAAGGAGGGACCATATGTTGGGACACAAAACAAGTCTCAATAAACTTAAGAAGACTGAAATCATATTAAGCATCTTTTCCAATCACAGTAGCATGAAACTAGAGATCTACTAAACAGAAGAAAGCTGGAAAAATCACAGATATGTGGAGATAGACAACATGTTACTGAACAACTATTGGGTCAGTGAAGAAATCAAAGGACAAATAAAAAAACACCCAAAGACAAATGAAAATGAAAATATGACATACCAAAATCTGTAAGGTGTAGTAAAAGTGGTACTAGGAGGGAATTTTATGGCAATACAGGTCTTCATGAAGAAACGAGAAAAATCTCAAATAAAAAAATCTAACCTTACAGCTAAAGTAACTAGAAAAAGAAGAACAAACAAAGCCCAAGTCAGTAGAAGGAAGAAAGTAATAAAGACCAGAGTGGAAATAAATGAAAGAGAAATTAAAAAGAGAATTAAAAATCAATTAAACTAACAGTTGGTTCTTTTAAATTATAAAATGGATAAAACTTTATCTAGATTCAGTTGGAAAAAAAGAGAGAAAAAAATAAAATCAGAAATGAAAGAGGAGAAATAACACCAGATGCCACAGAAATATAAAAAATTATAAGAGATGTGAACAGTTATATGCCAACAGATTGGGCAATCTAGAAGAAATGAATAAATTTTTAGAAATATACAAACTTTCAAACTGAATCATGAAGAAATGGAAAATCTGAAAAGACTGATCACTAGTTAGGATATTAAAACAACAATAAAAAATCTCCACCAAAACCTCTAGGACCAGAAGTCTTCACTGGTGAATTTTAACAAACATTCAAAGAAGATTTAATTTGAGAACCTATCTTTCTCAAACTCTTCCAAAAAATTGAAGAGGAGGGAATGCTTCCTAAGTCATTTTATGAGGCAAAAATTACCCTGATATCAAAACCAGACACGGACAACAACAACAAAAAAGAAGATTATAGGCTAATATCTCTGGTGAACATAGATGCAAAGATCCTCAAGAAAGTATTAGCGAATGAAATACCACAATACATTAAAAGGATCATACATCAGCAGTCCGCAACATTTTTGGCACCAGGCACTGGTTTCGTGGAAGACGATTTTTCCATGGACCGTGTCGGGTGGGGTTGGGGGGTGGGATGGTTCAGGCTGTAATACGAGCAATGGGGAGCAGCGGAGGAAGCTTCACTCACTTGCCCGCCCACCGCTCACCTCCTGCTGTGTGGCCCGGTTCCTAACAGGTAGCGGACCGGTACCAGTCTGTAGCCGGGGGGTTGGGGACCTGTGTCATACATCACGATCAACTTGAATTTATTCCAGAGATACAAGAAGGTTTCAATATCCACAAATCAATCAACATGATACACCACATCAATAAAAAATGAAAGATAAAAATCATATGATTATCTCAATAGATGCAGAAAAAGCATTTGACAAGATTCAACATCCATTTATCATAAAAACTCTTAATAAAATGGATATAGAAGGAACATATCTCAACATAATAGAGGTCGTATATGACAAACCTACAGCTAACATAGTACACAATGATGAAAAACTGAAAGCTATCCCTCTAAGATGAAGAACAAGGCAAGGATGCCCACTCTCAACATTTTCATGCAGCACACTACTGGAAGTCCTAACTAGAGCAACTAGGCAAGAAAAAGAAATAAAAGGTATCTAAGTTGGAAAGGAAGAAGTAAAACTGTCACTATTTGTGGAGGGCATGATTTCATATATAGAAACCTCTAAAGAACGAAAAAACCATTCAAAATAATAAACAAATACAGTAAAGTTGCACCCACAAACATTAGAAATAATACATGAATAGAGTGAATTTTGATTACAAAAATTGGGGGTTTTTCTACATCAACAACAAACTAGCAGAAATAGAAATAAAGAAAACAATCCCATTTAAAATTGCAACAAAAAGAATAAAATACCTAGGATAAATTTAACCAAGGAGGTGAAAGAGCTGGACGCTGAAAACTATAAGACACTGTTGAAAGAAACTGAAGACGACGCAAAGAAATGAAAAGATATTCTGTGCTCTTGGATTGGAAGAATTAATATTGTTATATTGGTACCCAAGGAATCTACATATTCAATGCAATCCCTACCAAAATCCCAACGCCATTTTCCACAGAAATAAAGCAAAAAATCCTAAACTTTATATGGAACCACAAAAGACCCCAAATAGCCAAAGCAATTCTGAGAAAAAAGAACAAATCTGGAGGTATCATACTCGTTCGTTTCACACTATATTATTACAAAGCTATAGCAATGAAAACAGCGTAGTATTGGCAGAAAAACAGATACTTAGAACAATGGAACAGAATTGACAGCTGAGAAATAAACCTACAAATATATGGACAATTGATTTATGACAAAGGAGCAAAGAACATACAGTGGAGAAAAGATAATCTCTTCAATAAATTGTTTTGGGAAAACTGGATAGCCATATGCAAAAGAATAGAAATAGACCACTATCTTACACCATACACAAAAATCAAATCAAATATAAGACCTGAAACTATAAAACTCCTCATAGGAAATATAGGCAGTATGCTCTTTGACATCAGTCTCTCTCCTCAGGCAAGGAAAACAGAAACAAAAATAAATAAATGGTACTACATAAAATCTTCTGCACAGCAAAGGAAACCATCAATAAAATGAAAAGACAACCTACTGAATAGGAGAAGAAGTTTGCAAATGACACATTTGAAGGGGGTTAATATCCAAAATATATAAAGAACTCATATAGCAATAAAACATGGGCAGAGGAGCTGAACAGACATTTTCCCAAAGAAGACATGCAGATGGCCAACAGGCACATGAAAAAATGTTCAACATCATTAATTACTAGGGAAATGCAAATCAAAACCATGGAGAGATGCCCATTGGAATGGTTATTATCAAAAAGGCAAGAAATAAGTGTTGGAGAAGATGTGGAGAAAAGGAACCCTTATACACTGTTGGTGGGAATGTAAATTGGTATCGCCACTATGGAAAACAGTATGGAGAGTCCTCAAAAAATTAAAAATAGAACTACCGTAATGTCCAGCTATTCTACTTCTGGGTATTTATCTGAAGAATATGAAAACACTAATTAAAAAAAATATGTGCACTCCTATGTTCGTTGCAGCATTATTTATAATAGCCAAGATATGGAAATAACCTAAGTGTCTATCAATGGATGAATGTATAAAGAAGATGCAGTAGATACATACTCCAGTAGTACTGGAATACTACTCAGCCATAAAAATAGATGAATTTGCAACATTTGCAACATTTGCAACAACATGGATGGACCTACCTTGAAGGTTATGCTAAGTAATAAGTCAGATGGATAAAGACAAATAGCATACGATTTCACTCATATGTAGACTATAAAAACAGAAAAAAACCCAAAATAAATGAACAAAGCAAACCAAACAGAAACAAACATAGATACAGAGAACAGAGTGGTGGTTACCAGAGGGGAAGGGGGGTGGGGGAAGGGTGAAATGGGTAAAGGTGGTTAACTGTATTGTGGCAGATGGAAACTAAACCTTCGTGGTGAGCAAGTTGTAATGTATACAGACATCAAAATATAACATTGTGCACATGAAATGTATAATGTTACAAACCAGTAAAAAATCCCATCCACCAACACCTAATATTTACATCTAGTTCCTATGCTTGCTTGGATTCCAGTTATTTAAGCCTTTTCTTATGATTCTGACACTGAGATACATCTTCATTCCGGCACCTGTAGATTTTCTTTTTTGCTTTTTGAGAATGGCTCTGAATTTACAAAAAAATATTGTACACATCTTATCCAGCATTTTTGCTCATTAACTTCTAGTTTGCCAAATACTGACTGAAAGACACAATTGAATTTTTCCTTAATTAATTTTTAATTTTTTTATCAAACTTATATACAATCATAGCTTAAAAATCAAATAATATACAAGGCTAGTAAATTATAGGAATCAGATAATAAATGGAATCCTGGACAAAGTTCAGTGGGTCTTAAGATCCACCCAGTGACCATTTCCCCAGTCTTCAAATGTAAATTGGGATTAACATGCTTGTCAATTGTCATAATCCCCATATTGGATCTTGATCTGAGGGATAAGATCTATGATACTAGGGAAGCCCACAGACAGGAAGCCTCTGAAACAACCCACTACCAAGAACCAAGGTGGTAAATCAATAACTGTACCACATCCTAGTGTGAAGGGGTGGCAGATATTAATGCTAATTTTAAGATCCGAAGCAAGGGTTGGAAAACTACAGACCATGGGCAAAAACTGGTGCATGGCTATTTTTTGTACAGTCTGCAAGCTAATAATGGTTTTTTCATTGTAAAGTGTTGTTAAAAAAATTAAAAATGTGTCACAGAGACTATATGTGGTCTGAAAAATCTAAAATAATTACCATTTGAGTCTCCTTATCTAAAGGAGGCAGGGGTGGTGGTTCTATCACGTTTATTTACTTCACCTGTTTGGCACCTGGAGCAAATTAATGGATCCTATAGGTTGACTGAAGAATACAGCAAGATCAACCAAGTTATAGCCCTGATCCTCATACCAGCCATGTCTGGTGTCTTTGCTAGAACAGATTAATATGACATCAGATAGTGGTACGTAGCCATTGATTTGAGCTTATGCTTGCTATTTTACTTGTTAAATCATAATCAGAAAATTGTTTGTATTCAGATGGAATGAATGACAATATACATTTGCACTTTTGCCTTAGGGCTATCTTCTCCCCTCTGTTGTAACATAGTCCAAACTTATTTGGAGCATCTTGGCATCCTGCAGATCATCATATCTATTCACTACATTGATGACTTTATGTTGATTCGTGAGATGAGCAAAAGGTAGCCACACTGGAAACCTTGAGGGGAAACATGAGCTCCAGAAAGTGGGGAGATAAATATTTCAAAGACTCAGGGACCATCCATTTCTAAAAAATGTTTAGATATCTGCAGTGGGGGTCATGACAGGATATCCCTTCAGAAATAAAAGACAAATTAGCACATCTTGATCCTCTTACCATGAAGAATGAGGCACAAACTCTGTTGGGTTTTAAGCAAACTGCATGAGCAGGTAGCCCAGACGTCATCCACCATAGTTGCACCAGTGCTCTTTCTTCAGGTTGTGCCTATGGCCATATGGGGAGTCCTGATGCAGGAGTGAAAAGCCTGAGCTTAATTTTATAGAGGCGCTGGCTAGGTATGTGGGTATAAGCTGAAAATGGATCGCAGCTGCACTAAGGATTTAGGGGTGGTCTTGAAAGATGGTGGTAAGGAAAAGTCCTCCTGGTGAACCACTTTGTGGAGAAAGAAAAATAGTTGGAAATTAGAAGATATATAGACGTCTGGCTAGGGATCTGGAAGGGAAAAAAAGGAAAGACAAGGGCCAAGGAAGTCTGGAGTAAAGGCAAGTGGACTAACATATGGGAGTGGACACGAAGTGTGGAGATTTTTGTACATGTTACACCCACCAGAGAACATCCTTCTTAGAACAAGGAGTTGACAACAAAGTAGACAAGATCACCTGGCTAACTGATGTTTGTCAACCTTTGTAACTGGCCACCTAGTGCTGGCATGATGGGCTCATGAAAGAAGTGGCTGAGAAGGCAGAGATGGAGGGCATATATGGGCCCAACAGCACACACTCCCAGTACCAAGGTTGATCTAGCCACTGCCATTGTGAAACGTTCAAGTTTCCAGCAGCAGAGACCTTCCTCAACCCCCAATATGGCAGCATTCCTTGAGGAGACCAGTTGACCACTGATGACAAATTGACTACAATGGAGTCTTTCATCCTGGAAGTATTAGTGACTTGTTCTCCCAGAAATAGGTACATTCAGGTGTGGAGTTATCTTTCCTGCACCATTAACTGAAGACTTAAAGAGTGCTTATCCACCAGCATGGGATCCCAGAGAACATTGCTTTGGACCAGGGGACCCACTTTACAAAAAAGCAGGTACAGGAGTGGAGTGGACTCATGACCACGAGATTCACTTGTTAATCACGTACCGTACCACCCAGAAGCTGTCAGCAGTTTAGAGGCTTGTAATGGTTTGCTGAAAACCCAGTTGGAATACCAGCTCGGAGGCATACAATGTGGGGATGGGGCAACATCCACTAGGATGCCAGATATAGGCTGTACATGTATTAGAATTAAGGTCTTTATTTGAATGCATAATTCTAGTCAGCGTTCCTTTCCTTTTCTTGGTTTTGGGTAAGGTTAGAGACTAACTTAATAGTATACCTTATAGGAAAGCATGAAGTTATGCCAAATATAACTACAAGTGGAACAGTTACAAATCTACAAATCAGTCCATTCATTGGAAATCCATTTTCTATTTTCATTTGTTTTATAAAAAAAAGGTTGGAAAAGAACCTAACCCTGGACAATATAGCTGTGGACAACATAATTATTGTATCAACCTACTGTTCTTGCTGATTCAATGGTACCTCATAGAATTTAAAGTGTGTCTATGGATTCCTGGTTTTCTTAAAGGCTTCTATTGCTCTCCTGGCCTTTGGAGTGTTTCCATATGACATACTATTGACTGATGCTAATGGTCTAAATCTGTCTACAGTGCAAGTTACTAGCTGGATCAAAAACAATAAAGGTGTTTTGTGTTAAAATTTAAAGTTTAGTTTGGAAACAATGCTTCATTTCTTTCTCTTACCACATGTTAATCCTGTGTTGAAAATACATTCTTTTGCCAAATTCTCCCTAAAGAAAAGTAAGCTCTTCATTCACTAATTTTATTACTTTTGATTAAATTTGAGGTTCTGTCAGAAATTTCCTCTCTGTAAAAGGTATTTTTTATATTCAGCTTTCACACTGGGAAAATCGCTTACCCTATATAACTACTTTTTTTAAAATGCTTTTTAAAAATGCTTCTGTGTCACTTCAAGTTGAAATTCCAGTTTAACCATGGGAAGAGTCTTGCTTTCCAAAACTCTGCCCACCTGATAGGACTATATATTCTATGCTTTTTTTTTGATATTCGTGTACAAAGTGTTCCCATACACTAGTGTCTGACTGTGTATAGTAGAATTAAATAATGAATTAGTGCAATTATCCACACATTATTAAATATTGGGATAAAATCCCAGGCATTTTGGCTTGAACACTTACAAAGATTTCCTAGACTGCTCAAATCCAGAGGAATTTACCTCAATTTTCCATATCATAGAGGCAAAAATTCTAATATTAAAGATCAAGGTGTTTACAGACAGGCATAACTGGTCAAAAAGTAGAATGTACCCAGTTTGGGGTACAGTCCCCTTCATATCCTGAGCCAGTCCTCCTGACTCTTTTATTCCTTCTCTGCCAGCCCTGAGGAATCACTCCAATTTTCTCTCTCAGTGCAGTAGATAGAGGAGTCAACTCTATATCCCCTGATGCCCTTTCACAATCTTTTTCCATTACCGGGCTTTCTTGGGGGGTAATTAAAACCACTAAGGACCTTCAAATACATAGCTTTCTTTTCCTTTGAATGCAACAACTGTAAATGGACCATTTTGAATCAGTAATAGAGTGTTATATAATACAGCTCTTAATAAGTCAGAAGCATTCATCTAGAGGAGACAGAGGTAGAAACAATAGTAAGAGCAAGACCTGGTAGCTAATGGATAAAATGGCAAAGAAAATCAAATGATGTTGTGCATAAAAACAATGAACTATGCAATTTATAATACTGACTTTGTTTCGTCCCAAGGAACACAAAGTATGCTCAGTAAATTCTGTTAAATAAGTTGGGGGATGTATAATGTATTTTATTTTTATTTTTTAAAATTTATTTATTTTACTTTTTTGGCTGTGTTGGATCTTCATTGTTGTGCGCAGGCTTTCTCTAGTTGCGGTGAGGGGGCCTACTCTTCATTGCAGTGTGCGGGCTTCTGATTGCGGTGGCTTCTCTTGTTGCAGAGCACGGGCTCTAGGTGTGTGGGCTTCAGTAGTTGTGGCATGCGGGCTCAGTAGTTGTGGCATGTGGACTTATTTGCCTTGCGACATGTGGGATCTTCCCAGACCAGAGCTCGAACCTGTGTCCCCCTACATTGGCAGGTGGAATCTCAACCACTGCACCACCAGGGAAGCCCTATAATATATTTTATAATGGTGACTTTCAAAAAATTAAATATTGGTCCTTTAAATTATAAACCTTAGGTTTTTGGAGAATTAGTCTATATTGAGTACTTAGATTCTCAGGAATGCTAGACAACTTGATTATTTAGACTGGAAATAACACTATACATTTAAAAAGAAAGGCAATTACTTTAACTTTGTATGTTCTAAATGGTTTAATTACAAAGTTAGGACTATTTCTGCAAGTTGAGTGAGGTAAAGCATTTGAAGGTGTTGGTGAGAAATAGTCAACATTGGGTGAAGTGTCAGTGAGTTCCATTGTGTGTTTGATGCATGCCCAATCTTTGTTTCGGAAAATAGGTTATCTTTAATCAGCTGCAGTGAAATTTTATTCAGTTATGTACACTGCTACCTAGAAGAGACATGGCGAATATTTTAGTTTCCTCTGTCATCTCCGAGTGTTCGGTAATGCGTTACTTTGCATGGAGTCTTCCGGAAGATTTTAAGGCTGTATCTGGATTTCGGGGGTGAGGAAGTGTTGTGAATGATTAGCCGTGCTTGAAAAAGGCATAGAAAAGGGAGATTATTTGTTGCACTTATTTACAGTCTCTGGCTTAAATCAACCATAAATTATGTCTTTTCCCTATCATTTCAATTTTCATGTTACTACAACTAACCAGTGCTTCTGTGTGTCTGAAATCTAGTAAACTTTAGTATTTTTCTATGCCATAGTGGGAGGAACAGGTAGATTGGATATTAATCTCAGCTTCCCTAAGGGCTAGCATTAGCATGAGCAAGTTACTTAATTTCCACAAGTCTCGGTTTAATCATAATAATCTTAATAATTTCCACGAGTCTTGGTTTAATCATAATTATACCTATGTTCCATGAATTTGTGAGAATTTTAAAAATTTGTAATTGAAAATTATAAGTAAATATCTAGCACTTTATCTGAAATCATTTAGATGCCTTCTTCCTCAGCCAGTGCCTATGTGCGCATAGGGAACATAATGACATTTTAATATTGACTTTAAACGGAATTTTCTTGGGAAAATAAATCTGTTACACATCCATCCATTTAGAATGTCCTCCATTTTAAAGAATAATATACATGAGGTTTAAATATTGGCCCAACTCTTCACCTACATTAAGGTAGACAACTGAGAAATCCCTATTTAAATTGTATGCAACATTTAGGTGACTTTGTAAAATTAATGTGCAAAGATATTTTATATATTCATTCATATTATGAAAACACTTTGAGAAAAGTAGCGAGACATGGTTTAAACCAGTTAAAAGAAAATAAAGCATATAATATTATAGATTTATTTTAGCAATTCCACTTACTATGAATTTCATCTAAGCCTATGCAGAGCTCATCTTTGTCTCATACATAGCTTTCTCTTTTTCTGGCCACCCAGATGAGTTTTATTATATATGTTCAGAACTGTAGCCTGTTCTAACTCGCCCTCTACTGGTTCATGTTTTTGGTGCACCAACGCATAGGTTTGAAGAGAAGACCTAACACAAGAAGGTCACTTGCTGTTAGAGTTTATGGGTATATGTAGAAGGAAAGCATACAAACAGATGCACACAGATTATATTTCAGATGCGTAACTGTCTAGTGTCATGTCTTATAGACATGATTTGCTCTGTGCTTTTATTGTTCTAGAATTCTGTACTACTTCTAAAGGCTTACAGCCAGGATATCCTCATTTTGTTTTTATAGTTAACACACGCACACGTGGAGTTCACAACAAGTTGAGGTATAGCTTGAGAAAAGGAAGAGAGATAGACAAAATCTCTGCCTTCACAGAGCATTTGGTTTATATTCTGCTTGCGGAGCCAAACAATAAACAAGTGAGTTTAATTTCAGAATAGAGACAAGCATTCTGCAGAAGAGAACACTATAGTGAGACAGCACCTCTGTGGGTGGGTGGCATGGGTATTGTGATATGTTGGTCAGAGAAGACCTCTCAAAAGAGGCGAATGAGGAAGAAGAGGCTGAAATTAAGTGGAAGAGGTAGGCAGTGGTCAGATCACTACAGGGCCTGGACATCATTATAAGGTATAGGAAGCCATTTGAAGTTTTAAATAGGAGAGTGATACTATTCAATTTATATTTTTAAAATGTGACTGTGGCTGTTTTGTGGGAAACAGGCTTTGGAGGGAGCAAGAGTGGAAGCAGAGTCTAACTATCATAATGATCCTGGCTGGAGATGATAATGGACTGGTCGTGGTGGAGATGGTGAACAATGTTGTCATTCAAGACAGCTTTTGTTCTCCCCTTGGCAGCCTGGTGAAGCTTATAAAAACCTTTTAGAATAATGGTTTTAAATGCATAACATACAATACAAAGGAAATCAGCTGTATTCAAATGTAGTTATCAAAACATTAAAAAATAAATTTGTGAAATATGAATATATGTGCAGCTTTAGTCATACATTAAATGGTAAGAATTAGCAGTGAATCTGATAACCACTGTAATTTCAAAGTAGTGATAAACATAAGCATTAATCTAACATAACTGATATAATAGCAATATGATATGAAAATATCTGTAATTTTTTTGGGTGACGAAGTCAAAGACACTGCTCTATGTTGACTACATTCATAAAGGAAGGAAATTTAAATTTTGGTTAGAAGACACAGAAAATATAGATGTAATTTTTTGCCCCTTCAAGCTTACTGACTTCTTGCTTTAGTGGTAGAGGTGACAGGACTTGTTTATGAATTGACTGTGGATAATAAAGAGGTGAGAAAAAGGAAGGATCTAGGGATAGGTGATGGAATAATTTAGATGTGTAAATTCTGTGCTGACATGATTGAAATAAAAGTGACTGTGTCTGGGCTCAGGGCAGAAACTTTTTTGTCCAGTTATATGAGTGTGTGGGAATTCCATTTCTTGAACTGAACACAGGTAAAGAGGCAAATTTAAAAGAAAGTTTTCTTAAAATGTGCTCCAGCCATACCATAATAGGTCTTTCTGTATGGAAAAGGCTACTTTTTGTGTAAAGTTTAATACCTAAGGATTATTACCCCAATTGGAAAGGTATAAAATAACATTGTGTAGTTTGGTAAGTAGATTTTTAACACATGTTTTTAAAAGGCTGCCAAGAAATTGAAGCACAAGAAGTCACTAAGGAAAATAAAGAACAATGACAAAAAGAAATCAATAAGTTGTTGGCTATTTATTTTTTAAATTGTAGATACTTGAGAAGAGAGAGAAGATATAATGAATAAAGTTCATGATTAAAGTAATTAAAATGGAAGATGTTGCTTTTACAGTTTAGGGAATACTGTCCAGCCAGTTCTCTCATATTTGGGTTGCCTCATTTTAAGATATAGCAAGGATATAATAAATGAAATGTAATTTTCTTTAAAAATTTTTTCCGCTGGTTTGGTTAGTTCAAATTACTTCTTCCTTTTCTCAAGATAAAGAAACTAAAGAATGCCACTAGAAAATAGACATGTTCCCTTGTTCAATATGACTAGAAGGGATAAATAATTAGAATACTACAGGACAGAGTCAACTTCCCTGGAAAAATGAACTACGGTTTCCACAAGAGGGGAGATTATTCTTACTTTTAGAAATTATGTTTGCAAGGTTAATGACTCTGGAAAAAGGATATTTAAGCTAAACCTTTGCTTTCCAAATTAATTATGAATTGGAATTTCACATTGGTTGAAGGTTTCTGGGTTAATATAGTTAGAAGATAATATTAAGTCTTGACCTGAAAAAGTATTCCTTGCAATTTCCATTTAAAAGTTATTCATGCTGCCTTTGTGGTTGGATGAAAACTTATTGCAGCAGGAATTACATATGCTGAGCCAAAAGTAATATACCTTTACTGTCTTCAGAGTCCAGTGAGTTCAAAACACATAAAATTGGGACAAAAATGAAGTATCTCTAGGATAAGCAGTTACTAGAGGCAAGGCTATGTTAATTCTTTTTTTCTTTTTTTCTGAGTCAGAGTTTGAATTTCTACTTTGATATCCAGATATTGCATCTTATTTCACAGAGATATTGTGGAACAATGAGGTATTGTAAAAAGAACAAGAATAGTCATTTTCCATCCTTTAGCCATTTGAAGATAAGATTTTATAGGGTTATACTTTAGCCAACTTGTGAATACATGCTACTCCATGTTCAATGTGTTTTTGTTTTTTTACATCTAATAAGAACTCTGTCAAAAAAAGTTTTTTGTTATTCAATGAACTCTGTTTTTTCAATGAGATGTTCTCCTTCTCTTCTTCAAATATAGTGCCTGTAAGCACAAAGCAAAAGACCAGGTCACCAACCAAAGTGCTTGCAATGATGGATATTGAAAATGATGTTTTATTTTTAGAGAATCAAAACAAAAAAAAAATGAGTATTGGATCTATATATGGGAATATGAAGTTTTCCAAGTCTAAGCTTGTCCCTGCTCACCAGGAGCCTGGTGCCTTCTAGTTGCTCAGTCTAACTTTCTATTCTTCTTTTTTACTCTTCAAAAATTTAATCAATATGTATTTTTATTTTCTTAAAGTATTATAGTATTGTAATTAAGAGTAAGGATCTAATAGGTACCATATTTAGACACAGATCTGGGTGCAAACTTTAGTTGCATCATTTAGCAGTTTCAGTATATTAGGCAAGTCACTTAACTTCTCTAACCCTCAGTTTACTTAACTATAAAATGGAAATTATACCTACATCTTAGGGTTTTGGGGAGTAAGCAAGAATAAAAAGTATATATATTAATTAAGAGTGCCTAATACTTAGTAAATACTCATCAAATGGTAGATTTTATTAAGCTCCTGCTCTCCATTAGATAACAGGTAATTATAGTGGGTATTCCTGATGCTAATGTGTTAGAGGAAACTTACTACTCTTACAATGGTTCCTGAAGAAAGTCCTGAGGTCCTGAGTTTTGGTTTCTTTTCAACAGGTAATAATTATAACTTGTTGTTTTGTAGCACATTACAGTCAATTGTTCTATTACCTGTATTCTCTCACCTGATCTTATTTAAAGCACATGGGCTCCCTTGGCATTGGAATTAAAATCATAGATTGAGAAGGAACATTTTAGTATCGGGTTATTTACCACATTTTTCTAAGTAATTAAAAAAAGTAAAGGAAGTTTCAAAGAGGAACAGACCTTACAGAATAGTTACAGGTAAAAAGAAAAGATTGAATACCTTATCAGGGACTGCTCGCTAGCCAATGAGATGCACATGGGTTGGCCTTATATGAGATGATGCCAGTGTCAGGAATAAAGTAAATGATGTAAACTTTAAGAGTGGGGCAATGAAAGTTGTATATGGAAAAAATGTGGAATGGAATTGAGAACAGATGGCTTATTTTGAAATAATACCTCTGTGCAGGCCAAGGGAAGAAACTGCCTCATCCAGAAATTCAATGGCTGCTTGAGATGGCTTAGCTAAAAGAATTAAGTATTACACTTTAGTTGAGTAATATATTGGCAAATTTTAGGTGTAAAGGTAAATGTGAGAGAGTTAGAGGAACTAGGTCCAAATCTTATGTTATTGCCTAGAATACTTTTCTGAGGTAGTAGAGGCAGTCATATACCTGTTATGAGTGAACATATATTATTCATTCAACACATATTTATTAAGCACCTCAAATTTGTTGCTATATTGGCCCTAGAAAGTATCTAGTGAGACATGTGCATAGGTAGAATTTAAATATACTGGGTAATTTTGTAAGGCAATATTTTCTCTACTTGCCCAGATTTATGACTAGAAAAGTAGGAGGAAAGAAGGTTCAGAAAGCAGAAATAATCAAAATAGCTTCTGATTATCTGTACAGACCCCTTTGCAAGGGAAGATAGCAGATGGACTATATGTGTAATGGGAAAAAGACTCATCACATTAGTTACGGATGAAAGTGTGAGTTTAAAAGAGTGACAGTGTGAGATGGAGGACACAAAGTGAAAGCAATTCAAAATGGTGGCTGGAGAAATGGAGAAAAAGAAAGAATTTGAGTGCAGGAGGAGGAGGAAAAAGCACACCTGAGAATAGGTCAGGCTGCCTCTTACTCTATAAAAGGGACTGTAGAGCTCCAGGTGATAGTTTTCTAGTCCTGGCTATTTGTCTAAAGTCAAAAAGTCCAAGGAAGTGGCCCATTTCACTCTTTGTTCACAGTGAGGACTGTGTATATGAGAGGCTGAATGGAATGTAAAATCCTAAACTTAGAAAAGCTGATGTTTGCACTAAGGGAATTTGCAGATAAAGACAAAATTAGAAAAACAAGTAAGAGGAAGTTTCATGACAGAGATTAAATGAAAAGAAAACAAATGAGCCAGAAGAGGACTGGTTTATAAGGAAATTTGCCATCAAATGTGAATTGATATGTCATGGTTATTGGCCTTGATATCCAATCATGGTCCCTACTTATAACGTATTCTTTGCTTTTCTCAGGGATTTTTATAAAGCAAAGATAAGTTGGTGAAAGAGGAAAGGTAAGTAATTGTAGGAAATCAGATTAGGCACTATGAAGTAGACTTTGTGTGCTAAAGGGATTGGATTGGAGAACTTCCTCTCTTCCTCCAGGAAAGGTTCTTTCTATATTTTCTCTATTTTTCAAACAATAAAAAGTAAGATCTCTAAAGCTAATAACAATTCACATAAGAAGGACAATTGAATAATTAAGGACAGTTAAAATTTCTATTCCCAAGATGAAAATCTACTTTAACACTAAGTCTAGGGTTTTCTGTGCACTATAATGTTAGGAATATTCAGAGCAATATTTAGATATATAAATATCTAAAATATTAGATATTTATTTGTATTTGTTAAGAAAAGATGGGGTAGCGTCTAAAATAAAAAAATTAGATGAATCATTTGGAAACATGTATAAGATGGTAGCAAATAATGCTGAGGTAAAGTCTGAAAGTAACATTTGCAAAGCATTTGCTTTCCCTGTCCCCCCTCCCCACAAGTTATTGGTAATGAGAACATAAATTAGAAAGGATACATCTAATAGATGAATTCTGTTTGCTTTGGCAGACTAATCAGAGAACTTACATAAGGGTATGCTTTGAAATTAGAGATTAAGCTCTTCTAAAATGAACAAATTTGGTTGTGAATAAAATTCTAATCCATATTAGCTTAAAGATAATTTATCTAGCTTTAGACACTCTAGAGCAAGAAGTTCAAGTGGATTACATGATTATATGCAGAAACAAGATATAATTGAAAACCAAGAAAAAAATAACCCCTAATAAAAACGGACTTATAGGACAAATGGATGATAGTTAACAGACTTGCACTTTAAAATAACTATGCTTAATACGGTCAAGGAAATTTTTTTAAAAATTGGAAATTTCAGCAAAAGATTGAAAATTATTTTTAAAAAAGCTAATGAAAATTGCAGAATGAAAAATATTCAATAACTGAAATTAAATCTCATAGGATGGGTGTAACAACATATTAGAGATGTTGAAGAGGGAATTAGAGTATCAGGAGATCAATCAGAAGAAAATGCTTAGACTAAAGAGGAGATAGAAAAAAGGATGGAAAACACAAAAAAGAGCATTAGATACTAAAGGGATATTGAGAAAAATTCTTATATACATGAAATAAGCATTATGGGAATTGCAGAATTTATAATGAGAGAAAAAATAAGGCAGATGCAATATGTGCGGAGGTAATGAATGAGGATTTTCCAAAACTAATAAGAAACAAAAAGCTACAAACTTAGGAAGAGTTAGGAAGCTGTATCTGGATAGTTAAACAAATAAACAAACAAATTACACAAAGGCACAGTATACTAAAACTGTCTAAAAATATAAAAGAAAGAAAACCTTAAAAGCAGACATAGGAAAAGACAGACTATCTTCAAAGGAACAACAATAAGACCTGAGAATTGACTTCAACAGAAAAGAAATGGAAGGCAGAAGACAACACAACATTTTCAAAGCACTGAAAGAAAATAATTGCCAAACTAGAATTCTATACCCAGCAAAAATGTCCTTCAAAGAGGATAAAGGCACTTGCAGACAAACAAAGCTAAGAGAATTTGTTAGCAAAATACCCACACTAAAGGAAATGCTTAGGGTATTCTTCAGACAGAAGAGAAATAGATGAAAGCATAGAGATAGTGAAAAGAAAGAGTAATGGAAAAGGTAGATGTACTGGTAAACCTGAATAAATTTTGGCAATATAGAACTATAATAATAAAACTATAATAAAACTAAAACTATAAAAATATCTTATGGGACTTAATATACATATTGAATTAAAATTAACAAAAATAATAGCAAATAACTTAAAAGGGGAGTAAATGAAATAATGTAAGGTAATAAAACTAATTTATCTTAGTCAAGAATGGATGTTGTAATCTTTACACTGCTGCCAACAGAATATTTTAAAATTTAAATTTAAATAGCAACTCATGGCTAGTGGCTGTTATTTCACAGGGCAATTTCAGAGTAAACAAACATACAACACACACACACAAACACACATGAGTAAAAGAACTACTAAGCATATAGAAAATAGTGTATTAAAAATAATGAAATATGACAAGAAACAAAATAATAAAATATATATAAAATAATAAAACATAAGGCAAGAGATAAAGGAACCTGGAAGAGGAGGGACAAATAGAAACAAATAGTAGGATGGTATATATACAAAAAAACATAACAGCAATTATACTAAACAAATTAAAGTTAAAGATTTAAAACTGGATTTAAAAACTATACATAAGTAGAGTTGCATACATTAAACATAAGAACACAGAAACGTTTAAAATAAAAGGATAGAAATAATACTGACTACACAAAGATTAACTAAAGAAAAAGCTGACAGAGCTAAATTAATACCAGACAAGTAGACTTTAACACTAAAAATAGTACCAGAGATAATGAAAAGCATTTCATAATGATAAAATGTTAGTCCACTAGGAAGATATAACAATTCTAAATTTGCAGACACCTAATAACATAGCTTCAAAATATACAGAGCAAAAGTTGGTAGAACTAAAAAGAGTAGACAAATCCACAATTATAGCAGCTGATTTTAACATTTCTTTTTTCTTTTTAAAAATATCTTTATTGGAGTATAATTTCTTTACAATGTTTGTTAGTTTCTGCTGTACAACAAACAAAGTGAATCAGCTATATGTATACATATATCCCCATATCCCCATATCCCCTCCCTCTTGCATCTCCCTCCCACACTCCTTATCCCACCCCCTTATCCACCCCTCTAGGTGGTCACAAAGCACTGAGCTGATCTTCCTGTGCTATGCGGCTGCTTCCCACTAGCTATCTATTTTACATTTGGTAGTGTATAAATGTCAATGCTACTCTCTCACTTTGTCCCAGCTTCCCCCACTACCCCCGTGTCCTCAAGTCCATTCTCTACGTCTGCATCTTTATTGCTGTCCTGCCACTAGGTTCATCAGTACCGTTTTTTAAGATTCCACATATGTGCGTTAGCATCTGGTATTTGTTTTTCTCTTTCTGACTTACTTCACTCTGTATAACAGACTCTAGGTCCGTCTACCTCATTACAAATAACTCAATTTCATTCCTTTTCATGGCTGGGTAATATTCCATTGTATATATGTGCCACATCTTCTTTATCCATTCATCTGTTGTTGAACATTTAGGTTGCTTCCATGTCCTGATATTGTAAATAGTGCTGCAATGAATATTATGGTACATGACTCTTTTTGACCTATGGTTTTCTCAGGGTATATGCCCAGTAGTGGGATTGCTGGGTCGTATGGTAGTTCTATTTGTAGTTTTTTAAGGAACCTCCATACTGTTGTCCATAGTGGCTGTATCAATATACATTCCCAACAGTGCAGGAGGGTTCCCTTTTCTCCACACCCTCTCCAGCATTTATTGTCTGTAAATTTTTTGATCCTGGCCATTCTGACTTGTGTGAGGTGATACCTCATTGTGGTTTTGATTTGCATTTCTCTAATGATTAGTGATGTTGAACATCTCTTCCTGTGTTTGTTGGCAATCTGTATGTCCTCCTTGGAGAAATGTCTATTTAGGTCTTCTGCCCATTTTTGGATTTGGGTTGTTTTTTTTGATATTGAGTTGGATGAGCTGCTTGTATATTTTGGAGATTAATCCTTTGTCCATTGTTTCATTTGTAAATATCTTCTCCCATTCTGAGGGTTGTCTTTTAGTCTTGTTTATGGTTTCCTTTGCCGTGCAAAAGCTTTTGAGTTTCATTAGGTCCCATTTGTTTATTTTTTATTTTATTTCCATTATTCTAGGAGGTGGGTCAAAAAAGATCTTGCTGTGATTCATGTCATATAGTGTTCTGCCTATGTTTTCCTCTAAGAGTTTTATAGTGTCTGGCTGCTAGAACACATGGAAAAATAGCAAGATTTGAAACATTTAATAGTAAAAACAGAGCACTTAATCACTTTTTGTGATGGGACTAGCTTAGAAATCTTTCCTCTCCTCCATGTTCCCACATGGCAAATTTTAAGAGGCATTTCTCATTTGTAATTATGAGTTGGAAATGGCTGTTAGGTGATGCTTATCAACCCCGAAAACTGATGATGGTGTTGCAGCTAAATTTGCAGTTGCTTATTTTTTTAAACCACTTTTTAGAAAATTCCCATATCTGTGATAGTTATCTTCCTTTTGTAAATTAGAAAATGTCAGTTTAGATAGAATAAATTACTATGAGATCCACAAATAATAAGTTTTGTGTAATATTAAGTATGTTGACTCCAATCTTCCGCTCTTTCTACCAAGGCATTGTATAAAAAATGGCTTGTTAAGAACATTTAATTAGGAACCCTGTGTGTTCAATAAGCATCTGTTGCTGTCCATTGAGCACCTGCTCCGTACCTTCTTTTGGAAGGCTGCATATAACAGAATGAAATGGACATGGAATCTGAAGACCAGGGTCTGGGAATTACCTGGTTGGTATGGTCAAGATGCATAAATATCCTCATTTCTCAGTTTCCTCACCTTTAAAGTAGGAGTGATATTTTCTACGTTATACAGAGTTATTAAGAGTCTTAAGGAGATGACATATGACTTTCCCAGGTTACACATGGGGATAGTAAGAAAAGCACCACAAATCAACATTTCTCTGGGTCCAACCTGACTTGCTCTGTGAGAATCCTGGCATCTTCAATTCTGGATGCCACCAGTGATGTCTCAGACTCTTTGCTACTTAGTCCTTTTGAAAAATAATAGTAGGTACCAGAAAAAGGAAGTAACATGGGCAAGAATATAAAATAGCATAAATAAATAAAAAAATTTAAAGGTGCTATATATGAAAATAATTTGTGAATTCTAAAGCAATGTACTAAGAAAATACTGAGTTCCTCTTTTAATGTCTAGATACTATAAGGATTCAAAGATAAATAATATCTGGGTCCCACCTATAAGAATGTTGTAATAATGTTCCATTTTCCTAGGGCTCTAGGTATTATATTAAACTGAAACCAATTTTTGAGGCAGTAATATCTGACAGAGTGATAATCTATAATTCAGTGTGTGTGCATTGAACTTAGTTTTATGCTTCAAATAGAGGGCTACACTAGATTAATACTTCTCAAACATTAACGTACATATGAACCATCTGGGGATCTTGTTAAAATGCAGATTCTAATTCAGCAGGTCTTGGGCAGGGCCTGAGATTCTGCATTTCTAACCAGCTCCCACGTGATGGCAGTGCTCCTGGTCCAAGGACCACACTCTAAAAAGTAAGATCCTATATACCTTCTAAAGAAAATAATTTGTTCTGGTAAAGGTTCATGTATTCCGGTTAAGGTGCTTCATTACAAACAATGCCAGCCTAACTCTGGTAATGTTAAGGAATTTATTAGAAGGATATTAGATAGCTCACAAATATTAATGGAGAGGCTAGGGAACCATGTTCAAGAAAGTGAGCAGAATAAAAAAAAAAGTCGTGGCCAAGATCATCTCAGGAACAGTCTGCTTAGGACAGTACTACTAGCATCAGCTCTGCTAGACTCTCCCCTAAATGGTATTGGATTCTTGGTTGCCATAAATCGGGCAAATAACTTTTGGCCTTGAACCTTTGCCTTAGTCTCTAAATAGGTTCAAAGTGGTAGACTTGAGACACTGATTCACTATGAGAGGGAGTCCTTCCTCTAGTTGCTGAAACCACCCTTCATCCAAGGTATGCCTTCCACCTGTCTTGGAATTCCCCACAACTAGGAGAGGTATTTGGATGTTGGTATTCGATAGTCCAAAATGGCAAATGTCATTACACTCTTACGTCTTACAGAGGTATAGGCAACAAGAGACCATGTAGTCCAAATGCATCCTCTTGATAAATGAAAAATGTAATTTCCAGAGATGTTATGAAACTTGCTAAAGATTTCACATAAAGTTAGTGGGGAAAGATAAGGTTAGGATTTTCAAATTATTTCCAATTTTCATCCTGTCCCATCTCCTGAATCCCCTGAAGATTTTTCCTTCATTGACTTAATTCATACCTTTTACAGAGGTTTAAGTGAAAAAATGAACAGATGGTAGATTTCAAAAGCCAGTGCCATTTTATGGTTTATGTTATGGATACTACTGGATAAAACAGTTTGTGTTACACAAAAGATGAAATGTGACAAGAGAATAGTGAAACTGGATTTATTTAACTCTACAGAAATTAGCAATCTCTTTACTTAAGTACATTTATTAAGAGGCTAGAAGAGAGATAAATACGTAAAGGGAAAGATCTCTATACTACACTGAATAGGTAGTGTTTTAAATGAGTTCACCCTTAATGGGGGTACATAGGAAATTTTGAGTTAAAAACTTAACACAAATCAGAGGGAACATATTTTACAGGGTCTCTTTAAGAATTGTCGGGCTTCCCTGGTGGCGCAGTGGTTGAGAATCTGCCTGCTAATGCAGGGGACACGGGTTCGAGCACTGGTCTGGGAAGATCCCACATGCCGCAGAGCAACTGGGTCCGTGAGCCACAACTACTGAGCCTGCGCGTCTGGAGCCTGTGCTCCGCAACAAGAGAGGCCACGACAGTGAAAGGCCCACGCACCGCGATGAAGAGTGGCCCCTGCTTGCCACAACTAGAGAAAGCCCTCGCACAGAAACGAAGACCCAACACAGCCAAAAATAAATATAAAAATAAATAAATAAAAAAAGATTACTATTAAAAAAAAAAAGAATTGTCAAATGAATTTCTTTTTAAAGGTACATAAACACACATTCACACACAACTATATCCTTCATGGCTGAGACTGAGAGCTTCCAAGTTATTTTTGATGCCAGATTTTAACCCAGAGGAAGTTTTATGGCTGAGTTAAAACCCCCTAAAAGCAAAGGTTGCAATGGAAATGCTGACAGAGTCCGTGCCATGGCAACATTTGTGAGTCTAGTTTTATTAAAACAATAAACTTTTGTTCAAGTGGAAGTGAATGTAAAAACAACAGAAAAAGGGCCCCTTCCTGTGTCTAATGCCTAATCTCTCTCTGTTATTTCCTTGCCAAGGCTCTGATCCTGAGCTTGCTGGGTCGCACATGCAATTATTGGTCTGAAATCAACTCTTGCACTCCAGGTCCTTATAAAAAGGCCAATAAAACAGCAGGAGAGGGAGCTCATCTTTGTACTTGTTAAAGTGGATATCAAATGTATACTCAAGCAGGGCACTGAGTATATTTATCAGGGGCACTAGAATCAGGTTTTAAATATGCTAATTGACTTTGTATGTACTTCTGTGCCAGATGATTATCTAACAAATTATATGTGTTTCCTCCTTTACTGCCAAGTAACATATCAAGGTCTAAATAATACCTCATGTGGTACACGCTGTGCATGCTCAGTAGACAGATGGAAGAAAACGGGGGGGGGGGGCAGAGGCTTATTCCTCGCGCAATGCTGTTAGCAGAGCAGGCGGAGCTGGTTAATGTCTTTCACATTTGAAGTCTATGACCCTCGGAGGTGTGGGGACATGGGGAAAATAAGAGTTCTCTGCTTCCCCTGCCCTCCTTCTTCCCTAAGTGATACTGTGCATAGTGTTTGCAAATGATGTGAATCTAGCAGGAGAATAAGGACCATCCAAGAAACGCTTTTCAAAGAATGAAAACAAGGACAAAAATATCAATGAAGCCAAATTAAAATGTGAAGGAAGTCATATCAAATATGATGAAACTCTCCCAAAAGACATTAAAAAGAACCTTTGTGTTTACAGAAAGTTACTGGACAAAACAAAAGGGAATGAGATGTTTGAAAAGTAACGGTAGGCTGGAGGCAAAAGGGCGGTGGATTGGTGAGAAATTTTCCATTGCCCAGAGAACAGTTTTGAACTTACCAGAACAAATGAGCCCGAATTTGCTCTGCTAATTAAATTATAACGGGAGGCCCTGTGTTCACATCTTCCAGCTACCAAGTCCTATCAGTTTAGAACAGGCATTCTTAAGCCAAACTGAAGATTAGAACCCCCTGGGGGTGAGGAGGGGGTGCTTAAAAATCACAATGGCCAGTGCACATCCCACAACAATTAAATGCAAGTTTCTGGGGGCTGGGGGTCAGATGTACTTTAGTATTTTTAAAGCTCCCAGGTGATTCCAGGGTACAGCCGAGGCGGTGGACCACTGACCACAATATTTCTGGGACCCAGTAGCCCCAGAAATATTGACCTTCCAACTGATGAAAAACTACAGATGTTTGTGGCAGGACATTTCCTCTAGGCAATTTACTGCACGCCTTTGACTGTTACCAGAATTCACAACTTGGTTCTCTCGCTCATAGCCCAATTGGTAGAATGTCTATAGCAGATGTTTGACATTAACAAATAGAAGCTTCCACCCCTTTGTGTTTAACAAGTAACAGCAGGACCTTGTCTAAATAATGATCAGTGCTGATCAAGTTTAATCCCCTTAAAAATTGCTATTTCTTCCTCTATTCTATAAGCTAGCTGACCTCTAGATGCACAAAGCCACACTGTAGACAGTGGAAAGTTGGTTTCAGAACTAACTGAGCTGTCAATTGCTATGCAGCCCATCTCATTTAGTTATTAAGATTGAATTTATGGAAGGTGGTTGATTATTCCAGCCATCAGAAGGACTGTTCTGAATGCACTCAATTCTTTCTTCATCAGCTCTTCTCAGGGCCAAAACGCTCAAGAGAATGGATAACATTTGGAATGTGGAAAGGGCAAAGTCAAGCCCAACTGGGACTCCAAAAAGCCCGTGGAGAGTCTTTTCTCATGTGCTTTTTCTTGGATTTCATTTTATTTTAATTTTCTTCTTTTCATCTTTATGGGAGTATAATTGCTTTACAATGTTGTGTTAGTTTCTGCTGTACAACAAAGTGAGTCAGTTATATGTATACATATATCCCCATATCCCCTCCCTCTTGAGCCTCCCTCCGGCCCTCCCTATCCCACTGAGGGTAGTTGTACACAAAGACTCTTAAAAAGGCAGGGCAAAATCCCTTGCTAAAGCAGCTTTGATGTTTAAAAAAATTTTTTTATCACCTTTATTGGAGTATAATTGCTTTACAATGGTGTGTTTCTGCTTTATAACAAAGTGAATCAGCTATACATATACATATATCCCCATATGTCCTCCCTCTTGCACCTCCTGCCCACTCTCCCTATCCCACCCCTCTAGGTGGTCACAAAGCACCGAGCTGATCTCCCTGTGCTAAGCGGCTGCTTCCCACTAACTATCTATTTTACATTTGGTAGTGTATATATGTCCACGTAACTCTCTCACTTCATCCCAGCTTACCCTTCCCCCTCCCAGGGTCCTCAAGTCCATTCTCGATATCTGCATCTTCATTCCTGTCCTGCCCCTAGGTTCTTCAGAACCATTTTTAAAAAAAATCTATGTATATGTGTTAGCATACGGTATTTGTTTTTCTCTTTCTGACTTACTTCACTCTGTATGACAGACTCTAGGTCCATCCACCTCACTACAAATAACTCAAATTTGTTTCATTTTATGCCAGAGTAATATTCCATTTTATATATGTGCCACATCTTCTTTATCCATTCACCTGTCGATGGACACTTAGGTTGCTTTCATGTCCTGGCTATTGTAAATAGAGCTGCAATGAACATTGTGGTACATGTCTCTTTTTGAATTATGGTTTTCTCAGGGTATATGCCCAGTAGTGGGATTACTGGGTCATATGGTAGTTCTATTTTTAGTTTTTTAAGAAACCTCCATACTGTTCTCCATAGTGGCTGTATCAATTTACACTCCCACCAACACTGCAAGAGGGTTCCCTTTTCTCCACACCCTCTCCAGCATTTATTGTTTCTAGATTTTTTGACGATGGCCATTCTGACTGGTGTGAGGTGATACCTCATTGTAGGTTTGATTTGCATTTCTCAAATGATTAGTGATGTTGAGCATCCTTTCATGTGTTTTTTGGCAATCTGTATATCTTCTTTGGAGAAATGGCTATTTAGGTCTTCTGCCCATTTTTGGATTGGGTTGTTTGTTTTTTTTTGATATTGAGCTGCATGAGCTGCTGGTAAATTTTGGAGATTAATGCTTTGTCAGTTGCTTCATTTGCAATTATTTTCCCCCATTCTGAGGGTTGTCTTTTTGTCTTGTTTATGGTTTCCTTTGCTGTGCAAAAGCTTTTAAGTTTCATTAGGTCCCATTTGTTTATTTTTGTTTTTATTTCCCTTTCTCTAGGAGGTGGGTCAAAAAGGATATTGCTGTGATTTATGTCATACAGTGTTCTGCCTATGTTTTCCTCTAAGAGTTTTATAGTGTCTGGTCTTACATTTAGGTCTTTAAACCATTTTGAGTTTATTTTTGTAATGGTGTTAGGGAGTGTTCTAATTTCATTCTTTTACATGTAATTTCATTTTTTACATTCTTTTTACATGTCCAGTTTTCCCAGCCCCACTTATTGAAAAGGCTGTCTTTTCTCCACTGTATATTCTTGTCTCCTTTTTCAAAAATAAGGTGACCATAGGTGCATGGGTTTATCTCTGGGCTTTCTATCCTGTTCCATTGATCTATGTTTCTGTTTTTGTGCCAGTATCATACTATCTTGATCACTGTAGCTTTGTAGTATAGTCTGAAGTCAGGGAGCCTGATTCCTCCAGTTCCATTTTTCTTTCTCAAGATTGCTTTGACTATTCAGGGTCTTTGGTGTCTCCATAAAAATTCTGAAATTTTTGGTTCTAGTTCTTTGAAAATTGCCATTGGTAGTTTGATAAGGATTGGTTTGAATCCGTAGATTGCTTTGGGGAGTATAGTCATTTTCACAATGCTGATTCTTCCAACCAAGAACATGGTATATCTCTCCATCTGTTTATGTCATCATTAATTTCTTTCACCAGTATCTTACAGTTTTCTGCATACAGGTCTTTTGTCTCCTTAGGTAGGTTTATTCCTAGGTATTTTATTCTTTATGTTGCAGTGGTAAATGGGAGTGTTTCCTTAATTTCTCTTTCAGATTTTTCATCATTAGTGTATAGGAATGCAAGAGATTTCAGTGCATTAATTTGGTATCCTGCTACTTTACCAAATTCATTGATTAGCCCTAGTAGTTTCCTGGTAGCATCTTTAGGACACTCTATGCATAGTATCATGTCATCTGCAAACAGTGACAGCTTTACTTTTTCTTTTCTGATATGGATTCTTTTTCTTCTCTGACTGATGTGGCTAAAACTTCCAAAACTATGTTGAATAATAGTGATGAGAGTGGACAACCTTGTCTTGTTCCTGATCTTAGAGGAAATGGTTTCAGTTTTTCACCATTGAGTACGATGTTGGCTGTGGGTTTGTCATACATGGCCTTTATTATGTTGAGGTAAGTTCCCTCTATGCCTATTTTCTGGAGGGTTTTAATCATAAATGGGTGTTGAATTTTGTCAAAATATTTTCTGCATCTATTGAGATGATCATATGGTTTTTCTCCTTCAATTTGTTAATATGTTTTATCACATTGATTGATTGGTGTACACTGAAGAATCCTTGTATTCCTGGGATAAATCCCACTTGATAATGGTGTTTGATCCTTTTAGTGTGCTCTTGGATTCTGTTTGCTAGTATTTTGTTGAGGATTTTTGCATCTATGCTCATCAGTGGTATTGGCCTGTAGTTTTCTTTCTTTGTGACATCTTTGTCTGGTTTTGATATCAGGGTGATGGTGGACTCGTAGAATGAGTTTGGGAGTGTTCCTCCTTCTGCTATATTTTGGAAGAGTTTGAGAAGGATAGGTGTTAGTTCTCCAAATATTTGATAGAATTTGCCTGTGAAGCCAGCTGGTCTTGGGCTTGTTTGTTGGAAGATTTTTAATCACAGTTTCAATTTCAGTGCTTGTGATTGGTCTGTTTATATTTTCTATTTCTTGCTGATTCAGTCTCGGAAGGTTGTGCTTTTCTAAGAATGTGTCCATTTCTTCCAGGTTGTCCACTTTATTGTCATATAGTTTTTTGTAGTAATCTCTCCTGATCCTTTGTATTTCTGCAGTGTCAGTTGTTACTTCTCCTTTTTCATTTCTAGTTCTACTGATTTGAGTCTTGTCCCTTTTTTTCTTGATGAATCTGGCTAATGGTTTGTCAATTTTGTTTATCTTATCAAAGAACCAGCTTTTAGTTTTATTGATCTTTGCTATTGTTTCCTTCATTTCCTTTTTATTTATTTCTGATCTGATCTTTATGATTTCTTTCCTTCTGCTAACTTTGGGGTTTTTTGGTCCTTCTTTCTCTAATTGCTTTAGGTGTAAGTTTAGGTTGTTTATTTGAGATGTTTCTTGTTTCTTGAGGTAGGATTGTATTGCTATAAACTTCCCTCTTAGAACTGCTTTTGCTGCATCCCATAGGTTTTGGGTCGTCGTGTTTTTATTGTCATTTGTTTCTAGGTATTTTTCGATTTCCTCTTTGATTTCTTCAGTGATATCTTGGTTATTTAGTAGTGTATTGTTTAGCCACCATGTGTTTGTATTTTTTACAGATTTTTTTCCCTATAATTGATATCTAGTCTGTTAGTGTTGTGTTCAGAAAAGATACTTGATACAATTTCAATTTTCTTAAATTTACCAAGGCTTGATTTGTGACCCAAGATATGATCTCTGTCCTGGAGAAGGTTCCATGAGCACTTGAGAAGAAAGTGTATTCTGTTGTTTCTGGATGGAATGTCCTATAAATATCAATTAAGTCCATCTTGTTTAATGTATCACTTGAAGCTTGTGTTTCCTTATTTATTTTCATTTTGTATGATCTGTCCATTGGTGAAAGTGGGTGTTTAAGTCCCCTACCATGATTGTGTTACTGTCGATTTCCCCTTTTATGGCTGTTAGCATTTGCCTTATGTATTGAGGTGCTCCTATGTTGGGTGCATAAATATTTACAATTGTTATATCTTCTTCTTGGTTTGATCCCTTGATCATTATGTAGTGTCTTTCTTTGTCTCTTGTAATAGTCTGTATTTTAAAGTCTATTTGGTCTGATATGAGAATTGCTACTCCAGCTTTCTTTTGATTTTTCATTTTCATGGAATATCTTTTTCACTTTCAATCTGTATGTGTCCCTTGGTCTGAAGTGGGTCTCTTTTAGACAGCATATATGTGGTTCTTGTTTTTGTATCCATTCAGCCAGTGTATGTCTTTTGGTTGGAGCATTTAATCCATCTATATTTAAGGTAGTTATTGATATGTATGTTCCTATTACCATTTTCTTAATTGTTTTGGGTTTGTTATAGTAGGTCTTTTCCTTATCTTGTGTTTCCTGCCTAGAGAAGTTCCTTTAACATTTGTTGTAAAGCTGGTTTGGTGGTGCTGAATTTTCTTAGTTTTTGCTTGTCTGTAAAGGTTTTAATTTCTCTGTCGAATCTGAATGAGATCCTTGCTGGGTAGAGTAATCTTGGTTGTAGGTTTTTCCCTTTCATCACTTTAAATATGTCCTGCCACTCCCTTCTGGCTTGCAGAGTTTCTGCTGAAAGATCAGCTGTTAACCTTATGGGGATTCCCTTGTATGTTATTTGTTGCTTTTCCCTTGCTGCTTTTAATATTTTTTCTTTGTATTTAATTTTTGATAGTTTGATTAATATGTGTCTTGGCATGTTTCTCCTGGATTTATCCTGTATGGGACTCTCTGTGCTTCCTGGACTTGATTGACTATTTCCTCTCTCATATTAGGGAAGTTTTCATGTATAATCTTTTCAAATATATTCTCAGTCCCTTTCTTTTTCTCTTCTTCTTCTGGGACTCCTATAATTAGAATGGTGGTGCGTTTAATGCTGTCCCAGAGGTCTCTGAGACTTTCCTTAATTCTTTTCATTCTTTTCTCTTTAGTCTGCTCTGAAGCAGTTATTTCCACTGTTTTGTCTTCCAGGTCACTTATCCGTTCTTCTGCCTCAGTTATTCTGCTATTGATTCCTTCTAGAGAATTTTTAATTTAATGTATTGTGTTGGTCATCATTGTTTGTTTGCTCTTTAGTTGTTCTAGGTCCTTGTTAAACGTTTCTTGTATTTTCTCCATTCTATTTCCAAGATTTTGGCTCATCTTTACTATCATTACTCTGAATTCTTTCTCAGGTAGACTGCCTATTTCCTCTTCTTTTGTTTGGTCTGGTGGGTCTTTACCTTGCTCCTTCATCTGCTGTGTATTTCTCTGTCTTCTCATTTTGCTTAACTTACTGTGTTTGGGGTCTCCATTTCACAGGCTGCAGGTTCATAGTTCCCGTTGTTTTTGGTGTCTGCCTCCAGTGGCTAAGGTTGGTTCAGTGGATTGTGTAGGTTTCCTGGTGGGGTGTCTGCGACCTTATTATGATTTTAGGCAGCCTCTCTGCTAATAGATGGGGTTGTGTTACTGTCTTGCTAGTTGTTTGCCATAAGGTGTCCAGCACTGTAGCTTTCTGGTCATTGAGTGGAGCTGGGACTTAGCATTGAGATGGAGATTTCTGGGAGAGCTTTCGCCATTTGATATCATGTGGAGCCAGGAGGGCTCCGGTGGGCCAATGTCCTGAACTTGGCTCTCCCTCCTCAGAGGCACAGGCCTGACACCCAGCTGGAGCACATGTCAGCCACATGGCTCAGAAGAAAAGGGAGAAAAAAAGAAGGAAAAATGTAATAAAATAAAGTTATTAACATAAAAATTTTTTTAAAATTATTAAAGATAAAAAAGTTAAAAAGTAATAAAAAAAGAAAAAAAAGGAAAGAAAGAAGAGAGCAACCAAACCAAAAAACAAATCCACCAATGATATCAAGTGCTAAAAACAATCCTAAAAACAAAGACAAACAAGCAAACAAACAAGAAACCAGAGAGACAGAACCCTAGGACAAATGGTAAAAACAAAGCTATACAGACAAAATCACAGAAAGAAGCATTCACATACACACTCAGAAAAAGAGAAAAAAAAATTATCTTTATATATATCAAAAAAAGAGAGCAACCAAATCAATAAACAAATCTACCAATGACAATAAACTCTAAATACTAATCTAAGGTAAACATAAGACCAGAAACAAATTAGATGCAGAGAGCAAACCCCAAGTCTACAGTTGCTCCCAAAGTCCACAGCGTCAATTTTGGGATGATTCATTGTCTGTTCAAGTATTCCAGAGATGCAGGGTACATCAGGTTGATTGTGGAGATTTAATCCACTTCTCCTGAAGCTGCTGGGAGAAATTTCCCTTTCTCTTCTTTGTTCGCAGAGCTCCTGGGGTTCAGATTTGGATTTGGCCTCGCCTCTGCATGTAGGTCACCTGAGGGCATCTGTTCTTCGCTCAGACAGGACGGGATTAAAGGAGCAGCTTACTAGGGGTCTCTGGCTCACTCAGGCCAGGGTGAGCCTGTGGCAGCAGATGCCAGCGTGACATTGCAACAGCCTGAGGCATGCCGTGTGTTCTCCCGGGGAAGTTGTCCCTGGATCACGGGACCCTGGCAATGGTGGGCTGCACAGGCTCTCGGGAGAGGTGGTGTGTGGTGACCTGTGCTTGCACACAGGCTTCTTGGTGGCTGCAGCAGCAGCCTTAGTGTCTCATGCCCGGCTCTGGTGTCTGTGTTGATAGCCACAGCCCACGCATGTCTGTGGAGCTTGTTTAGGTGGTGCTCTGAAGCCGCTCTCCTTGCACACCCCAAAACAATGGTCTCTTGCCTCTTAGGCACTTCCAGACTTTTTCCCGGACTCCCTCCCTGCTAGCTGTGGTGCACTAGCCTTCTTCAGGCTGTGTTCACGCAGCCAACACCAGTACTCTCCCTGGGGTCTGACCTCCAAAGCCTGAGCCTCAGCTCCCAACCCGGACCCATCCCAGAGGGTGAGCAGACAAGCGTCTCAGGCTGGTGAGTGCTGGTCAGCACCGATCCTCTGTGCAGGAATCTCTCCACTTTGCCCTCTGCCCTGCTGTTGCTGTGCTCTCCTCCATGGCTCTGAAGCTTCCCCCCTGCCATTCCCCATCTCCGCCAGTGAAGGGGACTTCCTAGGGTGTGGAAACTTTTCCTCTTTCACAGCTCCCTCCCTGAGGTGCAGGACCCTTCCTTATTCTTTTGTCTCTGTTTTTTCTTTTTTCTTTTGCCCTACCCAGGTACGTCGGGAGTTTCTTGCCTTTTGGGAAGTCTGAGGTCTTCTGCCAGCGTTCAGTAGGTGTTCTGTAGGAGTTATTCCACAAGTAGATGTATTTCTGATGTATTTGTTGGGAGGAAGGTGATCTCCACGTCTTACTCGTCTGCCAACCTGTAGGTCTCTCCTGTTGTTTCTCTTTAATAGATCTTTATTGAAGTTTAATTACTTCACAATACTGTGTTAGTTTCTGTTGCACAAAAAGCGAATCAGCCATATGTGTACACATGTCCCCATATCCCTTCCCTTTTGAGCCTCCCCCCCATTCTCCCTTTCCTATCCCTCTAGGTCATCACAAAGGACCTAGCCAATCTCCCTGTGCTATGCTGCTGCTTCCCACCAGCCAACTATTTTTCATTCAGTAGTGTACATATGTCAATGCCACTCTCACTTCACCCCAGCTTCCCCCTCACACCCCATGGCCTCAAGTCTATTCTTTATGTTTACCTCTTTATTACTGCCCTGCCACTAGGTTCATCAATATCATTTTTTTTTTTTTTTTAGTTTCCATATATACACATTAGCTTATGGTATTTGTTTTTCTCTTTTTGACTTACTTCACTCTGTATGACAAACTCTAGGTCCATCCACCTCACTACAAATAACTCAATTTTGTTCCTTTTTATGGCTGAGTAATATTCCATTGTTTATGTGTGCCACAGCTTCTTTATCCATTCATCTGTCGATGGACATTTAGGTTTCTTCCATGTTCTGGCTATTGTGAATAGTGCTGCAATGAATATTGTGGTACATGTCTCTTTTTGAATTATGGTTTTCTCAGGGTGTATGCCCAGTAGTGGGATTGCTGGGTCATATGGTAGTTCTATTTTTAGATTTTTAAGGAACCTCCATACTGTTCTCCACAGTGGTTGTATCAATTTACATTCCCACCAACAATGCTGGAGGTTTCCCTTTTCACCACACCCTTTCCAACATTTATTGTTTCTAGATTTTTTGATGATGGCCATTCTGACTGGTGTGAGGTGATACCTCATTGTAGTTTTGACTTGCATTTCTTTAATATTAGTGATGGTGAGCATCTTTTCATGTGCCTCTTGGCCATTTGTATGTCTTCCTTTCTGAAATGTCTATTTAGGTTTTCTGCCCATTTTTTAACTGGATTGTTTGTTTTTTTTGATACTGAGCTCCATGAACTGTTTGTATATTTTGGAGATTAATCCTTTGTCTGTTGTTTCATTTGCAAATATTTTCTCCCATTCTGAGGGTTGTCTTTTTGTCTTTTTTATGGTTTCCTTTGCTGTGCAAAAGCTTTTAAGTTTAATTAAGTCCCATTTGTTTATTTTTGTTTTTATTTTCATTACTCTAGGAGGTGGGTCAAAAAAGATCTTGCTGTCATTTATGTCAAAGAGTGTTTTTCTTATGTTTTCCTCTAAGAGTTTTATAGTGTCTGGTCTTACATTTAGATCTTTAATCCATTTTGAGTTTATTTTTGTATATGGTGTTAGGAAGTGTTCTAATTTCATTCTTTTACATGTAGCTGTCCAGTTTTCCCAGCACCACTTACTGAAGAGGCTGTCTTTTCTCCACTGTCTGTTCTTGCCTCCTTTGTTGTAAATTAGGTGCCCTTATATGCGTGGATTTATCTCTGGGCATTCTTTCCTGTACCATGGATCTATGTTTCTACTTTTGTGCCAGTACCATACTGTCTTGATTACTATAGCTTTGTGGTATAGTTTGAAGTCGGGAAGCCTGATTCCTCCAACTCTGTTTTTCTTTCTCAAAATTGCTTTGGGTATTCAGTGTCTTTTGTGTTTCCATACGAATTGTAACATTTTTTGTTCTAATTCTGTGAAGGATGCCATTGGTAGCTTGATAGGGTTTGCAGTGTATCTGTAGATTCCTTTGTGTAGTGTAGTCATTTTCACAATAATGATTATTCCAATCCAAGATCATAGTATATTTCTCCATCTGTTTATGTCATCTCTGATTTCTCTCATCAGTGTTTTATAGTTTTCTGAGTACAAGTCTTTCGCCTTCTTATGTAGGTTTATTCCTAGGTATTTTATTCTTTTTGTTGCAGTGGGAAATGGGAGTGTTTCCTTAATTTCTCTTTCTAATTTTTTGTTGTTGGTGTATAGGAATGCCAGAGATTGCTGTGCATTAATTTTGTATCCTGTGACCTTATCAAAATCATTGATTGGTTCTATTTGTTTTCTGGTGGCATCTTTAGGATTTTCTATATATAGTATCATGTCATCTGCAAACAGGGACAGTTTTACTTCTTCTTTTCCAATTTGTATTCCTTTTATTTCTTTTTCTTCTCTGATTGCTGTGGCTATGACTTCCAAAACTATGTTGAATAAGACTGACAAGAGTGGATATCCTTGTTCCGTTGCTGATCTTAGTGGAAATGTTTTCAGTTTTTCACCATTGAGTATGATGCTTACTGTGGGTCTGTCATATATGGCCTTTATTATGTTGAGGTAGGTTCCCTCTGTGCCCATTTTACGGAGAGTTTTTATCATAAATCAGTGTTGAATTTTGTCAGAAGCTTTTTCTGCATCTATTGAGATGATCATATGGTTTTTATTCTTCAATTTGTTAATATGGTTTATCTCATTGTTTGATTTGCATATATTGAAGAATCCTTGCCTCCCTGGAATAAATCCCACTTGATCATGGTGTATGATCCTTTCAGTGTGCTGTTGGATTCTGTTTCCTAGTATTTTGTTCAGAATTTTTGCATCTATGTTCACCAGTGATATTGGTCTATAATTTCTTTTTTTGTGGTATCTTTGTCTGGTTTGGGGATCAGGATGATGGTGGCTTCATAGAGTGAATTTGGGAGTGTTTCTCCCTCTGCAATGTTTTGGAAGACTTTGGGAAAGATCATTATTAGCTCTTCTCTAAATGTTTGATAGAATTCACCTGTGAAGCCATCTGGTCCTGGGGTTTTGTTTGTTGGAAGATTTTAAAGTATGGTTTCAATTTCATTACTTTTGATAGGTCTGTTTATATTTTCTAATTCTTCCTGGTTCAGTCTTGAAAAATTGTACCTTTCCAAGAATTTGGCCGTTTCTTCCTGGTTGTCCATTTTATTGGCATATATTTGTTTGTATTAGCCTCTTATAATCCTTTGTATTTCTGCAGTGTCAGTTGTGATTTCTCCTTTTTTATTTCTAATTTTATTGATTTTTGTCCTCTCCCTTTTGTTTCTGATGAATCTGGCTAAGGGTTTATCAATTTTGTACATCTTCTCAAAGAACCAGCTTTTAGTTTTATTGATCTTTGCTATTGTTTTCTTTGTTTCTATTTCATTTATTTCTCCTCTGATCTTTATGATTTCTTTCCTTCTACTGACTTTAGGTTTTCTTTGTTTTTCTTTCTCTAGTTGTTTTAAGTGTAGGGTTAGAGTGTTTATTTGAGGTTTTTCTTGTTTCTTGAGGTGAGATTGAATTGCTATAAACTTCCTTCTTAGAACTGCTTTTGCTGCATCCCATAGGTTTTGGGTTGTTGTATTTTTGTTGTCATTTGTTTCTATGTATTTTTTAATTTCTTCTTTGATTTCTTCAGTGATCTCTTGATTATTTAATAGTGCACTGTTTAGCCTCCACGTATTTGTGTTTTTTACAGTTTTTTTCCTGTAACTGATTTCCAATCTCATAGCATTGTGGTCAGAAAAGATGCTTGATACAATTTCAAATGTCTTACATTTTCTGAGGCTTGATTTGTGACCCAAGATGTGATCTATCCTGGAGAATGTTCCATGTGCACTTGAGAAGAAAGTGTATTCTGCTACTTTTGGGTGGAATGTTCTATAAATATGAATTAAATCTATCTGGTCTGTTGTGACATTTAAAGCTTGTGTTTCCTTATTTATTTCTGTTTGGATGATCTGTTCATTGGTGAAAGTGGGGTGTTAAAATTCCCTACTATTTTTGTGTTACTGTTGATTTCTCCTTTCATGGTTGTTAACATTTTCCTTATGTATTGAGGGGCTCCTATGTTGAGTGCATAAACATTTATAATTGTTATATCTTCTTCTTGGATTGATCCCTTGATCATTATATAGTGCCCCTCCTTATCTCTTGTAACAATCTTTATTTTAAAGTCTACTTTATGTGATACAAATATTGCTACTCCAGCTTTCTTTTGATTTCCATTTTCATGGAATACCTTTTTCCATCCATTCACTTTCAGTCTGTATGTGTCCCTAGGTCTGAAGTGGGTCTCTTGTAGATAGCATATATATGGGTCTTGTTTTTGTATCCATTCAGCAAGTCTGTGTCTTTTGGTTGGGACATTTAATCCATTTAAATTCAAGGTTATTATCAATGTGTATATTCCTATTATCATTTCCTTAATTGTTTTGGGTTTGTTTTTGTGTGTCTTTTTCTTCTCTTGTGTTTCCCGTGTATAGAAGTTTCTTTAGCATTTGTTATAAAGCTGGTTTGGTGGTGCTGAATTCTCTTAGCTTTTGCTTGTCTGAAAAGCTTCTGAATTCCTCATCAAATCTGAATGAGATCTTTGCTGGGTAGAGTAATCTTGGTTGTAGGTTTTTCCCTTTCATCACTTTAAGTATATCCTGCCACTCCCTTCTGGCCTGCAGAGTTTCTGCTGAAATATCAGCTGATAACCTTAATGGGGATTCCTTTGTATGTTATTTTTTGGTTTTCCCTTGCTGCTTTTAATATTGTTTCTTTGAATTTAATTTTTGTTAGTTTGATTAATATATGTCTTGGTGTGTTTTTCCTAGGGCTTATCCTGTATGGGACTCTCTGTGCTTCCTGGCCTTGGGTGACTATTTCCCTTCCCATGTTAGGGACCTTTTCAACTATAATATCTTCAAATATTTTCTCAGACACTTTCTTTTTCTCTTCTTCTTCTGGGACCCCTATAATTCGAATGTTGATGCATTTAGTGTTGTCCCAGAAGTCTCTGAGATTGTCTTCAATTCCTTTCATTCTTTTTTGTTTATTCTGCTCCTCAGCAGTTATTTCCACCATTTTGTCTTCCAGCTCACTTATTCGTTCTTCTGCCTCAGTTATTGTTATTGATTCTTTCTAGTGTATTTTTCATTTCAGTTATTGTGTTTATCATCTCTGTTTTTTTGTTCTTCAGTTCTTGTAGATCCTTCTTAAACATTTCTTGTATTTTCTCAATCCGTGCCTCCATTCTATTTCTGAGATTCTGGATCATCTTTACTATAATTACTCTGAATTCTTTTTCAGGTAGATTGCCTATTTCATCTTCTTTTATTTGGTCTTATAGATTTTTTACCTTCCTCCTTCATCTGTGACATATTTTTTTGCTGTCTCTTTTTTTTATGAGTGGGATTGTGTTTCTGTCTTACTGCTTGTTTGGACTGAGGCTTCCAACACTGGAATTTGTAGGCTATTGGGTAGAGCTGGGTCTTGGTGCTGAGGTGAGGAACTCCGTGAGACCTCACTCTGGTGAATATTCCTTGGGATCTGAGGTTCTCTGTTAGTCCAGTGGTTCGGACTTGGAGCTCCCACTGCAGGAGCTTTGGCCTGACCCCCAGCTCGTGAACCAAGATCCCACGTGGGGTGCCGCGTGGGGTGGCAAAAAAAAAAAGAGAATAACAAAGTAAAAAATAAAATTAGACTTGGAAACTAACAGATATGTTAGAAAGGATATAAAAATAAAAATATAGATGAATCAACAACTGGAAGGCACAACAGTACCACAATAGTAAAAAAGAGGAGGAGGGAAAAGAAAAAAAAAAAAGAAAAGAGAAAAAAAAGAAAAACGGGGAAAAGTCCTTGGCTGTGGAGGGCGGGGCCTAAGCAAGGGTGAGATTTGGGTGGTGGGCGGGGCCAGTGCTCAGGACCCACAGGGCTGCGAAAGGTCCTGGGGCCTGTGGGGGGTGGAGCTTAGGCTCAAGGAACAGAAGGGGCCCACATATGCACTCCACCCCTGGTCTCAGAGGGCAGGGGACCTCACCTGGGAGTGCAGCAGGCTTCTTGGGCTCAAATGCTTGGGGCAAATGCCCTCTTCTCCTCTCCTGCTCCTCCGGTCTGGGAGGGCTCCTCCCGCCTGCCCCTCCTGATCTCCCCGGCTTCAGGGGTGCTGATCCTGTCTGGCCTCCACTTCTCCTCCCCCCTCAGTCCCTCCACATCCTCCTGGTTCACTTGGTGGTTCCTCCCATCTCCTTGGGCATCAGAGTCCTCCACCAGCGGCCGGCAGGTGCCCTAGTTGTGGGGAGAGGCTAACTCCGCATCTTCCCACATCACCACCTTGACTCCGCCTCCTTGGCGCATGGTGAAGACTGCCAAGTATGACACTGGCCAGGCTGCTTTCTTCACCTGCAGAAACTACTACTGGATCAGTGATGGGCACTGGTCTTGACCACCTTGATGACAAGGACCACTCTTGTGAAAGGATGTCAAGCAAAAATGGACCTCTCATGTGCTTTTAATGTTTCACGTTTTAGTCACATTTTCATGACAATAAACTGTTACTTTGGGCAAAGAGTTGTTTCTAAATAGCCAGTGAATTGCATGTATGTACACCAACTGGGTTACTGATTCATTTATAAGGAAACATCTTTCAGTCCCCTTGCCTCTTGGTCCTCCTGCTGCTCCTTATTTGTATGCATGCAGGAGAAGCATGGGCAGCGGACACTCTGAGCCAGCCGCTTCCAGTCCTGGCTGCACCCTTGGTGTTTGGGCTGCTTTCACAGCTTTTGGAAGAATCTGAGGCAAAACCAAGAGCTCCTGAGGAGTGTTGGTTACTATTCACCTGCAGCTGGATCACGATACATTGATCAGCAAATGCTACTGTCTAGAGAAGAAGCTGCCCCTTCTCTGCACTCCAGTCTGGACCCTGGGCTAATGAAGCAGGATGCATTACCCTTTCAGTTTTCATTCTTCTTGGAGACATCTCATAAAGCTCAACAAACATCTCCCCCCAACCCCTTTTCCTCTCCCTTCAATCCGTTTAGGAGCAATCCATTTAACAATATTTTTGGGGGAGAATTTTTTAAAAAGTGAAAATCATGGCTTCCCTTTTGAGCTACCTTAATCTTTGAAGCATAATTTGACTGAGGCAATGGATGTGACAAGTCTATGTTTATCATGATTTATTGTTCACAAATAATTTTATGTAGTATTGTTTTTTCCTCACAACTTCCTTTGTGAAGTTTTTGGAGCAGATATTGCCAGTCCTTCTAGACAGATAGGAAACTGAGACTTAGCGTTATTAAGAGACTTGCCTCAGCAGTCAAATGCACTTTAAAATGTGTTTTACCAATTTTATGGAATTTTGTTATGTTTTGTTTTTAACAGTGGGAAGTGGCTAGCCATTTGGGATGTCAGAACACATTATTTTGTGCAAAAGAAACCCAGGTAAAATGTGACCTCATGACACTTGAATTCTTTATAGAGTAATTTTTGAAGTTGAGTCTTCCTGTTCAGAAGCCTGATTGTAGCCCCTTGGCTAGTGCTTTTTTTTTTTTTTTTTAAAGGATTTTCTTATTTATTTATTTATTTATTTATTTATTTATTTTTGGCTGTGTTGGGTCTTCGGTTCGTGCGAGGGCTTTCTCCAGTTGCGGCAAGCGGGGGCCACTCTTCATCGCGGTGCGGGGACCGCTCTTCATCGCGGTGCGCGGGCCTTTCTCTATCGCGGCCCCTCCCGTCGCGGGGCACAGGCTCCAGACGCGCAGGCTCAGCAATTGTGGCTCACGGGCCCAGCTGCTCCGTGGCATGTGGGATCTTCCCAGACCAGGGCTCGAACCCGTGTCCCCTGCATTAGCAGGCAGATTCTCAACCACTGCGCCACCAGGGAAGCCCTGGCTAGTGCTTTTGATTGCCATTAGTATTCAGTTATTCCATGGTCCCAAATCAGCCTCGGTCTCCAAAGTTGTTTCAGTTATAGACTTGCAGCTTCTTTACAATGAACCACCCATTACTTAAGGTACACTCTCAACTGAACAGCCCAATTTACATAGGGGTCCTAAGTGACTTCACTATCTTAAGCAAAGGGAAGCCAAGATGGCAAACAGTTTTACACCGACCTGTGAGTGGATAGTGACTATTGGCTAGTGGGTTTCGCCAAAAGCATGTGGTCAAGTAGATTATGGTAAAAGAAGCAAGGAAGTAGTACTAACAGTGGTGAAGAGGGAAAGTTCAGGTGAGAGGATCTGAGAAGGTTTTCTTGCTTGTCTCTAATCTCTTAGTATGTGTGAATACAAAACCTCATCCAGGAACTAAGTATCATCTGTTCATCTGAAGAGATGCAAGCACTGTGTGTCTTAGAAGGAAGAAAGTCAACTGCAAAGGAATTCTAGAAAAATGTAGGATGTAAACAGTAGTGGGTACCAGATCTCCCATGTCATCTGGAACGTGGAGTTTCAATGACTGGAAATAAGTGGGTAATCTCAAAGTTCCTCCTCAGTCTCTGCTTATAGCTGTCTACTTTAGCTTATTTTGAACTTATCTACCTTAAAACATCTTAATTAAATTTGTTCCCAGAGTTCCAGAAAGGGGGTGAAAAACATATTTTCATATTATCTGGGAAAGTATGCACAGTATGTTGTTGGAGGTGATATGCTATGGATCCATAAATATAATATTTTTGGTAATTATAAGACAAATAGAGGATGATAGACACACTCGCTGAGAAATAAAATTTTTGGTTATCTTCTCAATAATGATGTTAAAAAGTGTTCACTTTAATGAGTTCTGGGCTTCCCATATCTTTTATTTATTAGAGTGTTTAAAGTTTTTTCTTCTAATTCTTTGATAACAATTTCCTTTATTTAAATGAGAGAGAGATGACTGGACATTTGAACCAGGAGGACATAATGATTTATTTTGCCCAAACTCCTACTTTTCAGAGTGCAACCTGAGGGTCAGAGAAATTATGTGATTTGCCCAAAGTCACATATCTAGTTAGAGGCAGACCTAAGACTTAAACTAAGGAAAATATGCAATGGATTCTTATTCTTGTTTCTTCTTTTTTCTTGAGCATTTCCAGATAAACGTGTTAAGTGGAAACCATTCATAAAGCAGGTAAAAAATAAGACAGAAAATGGTGTTTGAAGTACAGGGTTTTCTCAGAATGCTACACTCAAAGTCAATAGTGGCCACCTTTGGCTGATCTTGATCTCCAAATTTTCCTTTGGATGTCTTTTATAATCCTGGCTGCCATTTCCCAGATTTTTTTTGGTGCATCTTAGTTGTTAATTTAGAAATTTATGAGTATCAATAATCACTCATTCTTTTCCAATAAAATTAAAACAGGAAATACAGGGATTTAAAAATACTATTTATTTCTTTGTGTCCCCACTATTCTGCAAAACTTCCTGAAGACAGAGTGAATTATCTTGTTCACTGCTGTATTCCTGGTTCTTGGCACACAATAAATGCTCAATAAATGTTGGTGCACTTTGCAGGCCTTTCTCTAACTACTTGCCTTGAAAGCCAGTAAATACTTAGGCATGCATTTAAACTATCTGATCACATAAAATGTTTTTCAGGTCTAATATAAATACACTTTTAATAATCTCCTTAGAGAGGTTAGCAAAAGCATTTCCTTTCTACATCTGTGTTAACAATTTGAGAGCAACTTTTCTAGTGGTGAGAAAAATGTTCACTTGTAGGCATGATTTCACCTAGGACAGAGTTGTGTTTTTGCAATCATTCAGTAAACAGTCATTGGTTATGTTTTCCAAAGTGATTTTGCATGCAACCTCTTTTGACTTTTATAAAATCCCTATGAAATGGGTGAGACTGGTATTATCATCATGATTAGTTTATGTAGGTGGGAGGCACAATGACAGACCATTTCCTGCCAAAGAAGATTAAAAAAAAATCCAAAGTCCTTGGAAATGTGGATGCATCTGACTCTAAATCCCATATACTTCCCCAAACCCCATGCTTCCTTCTAGAGAGAAACTGTGGCTTAAGGCTTTGATAAATTACTCATGATAATGTGCCCCCTTGTAAGTGCACTGGGGATCATGGTCCTGCTTCTGTGTCTCTTAGTAGAGAAGGTCAAGTTAGTGGCTTCTTGGAAGTTTCCCCCTTCTGTATGCAATCTAGTCCTTTAATATAAAATTTGGTGGCCTCCATTATATGTCTTGATGGCAAATCTACACATGCAAAATTTCATAGTCCTAAAAATCTCCAGATAACAAACTATACATTGATTTTGGGAAAAATTTAATACAACCAAGTGCTGAGATAACAACAGAGTTTGGACAGGTCCTTTGACTTTAGAGTCATAAGATTTCAAGTCATTTTAACAAATAACTGCGAGTACTATCTATGATTAAGGTGGACCTTGAACTTACAAGCATAAATAAGGCACGTTTCATGTGTTTAGGAAATATGCAGTTTCATGGAAGAGAATGGCCTAAGTAATTAACTGTACAATTCAACATTTGTTAAATGACAGGTATAACAAGATTGCTGTGAAGTATAGAGGAGGGATTAATTTTACTTGGCCCGATCATGTTCATCTTACAGGTGATACATAATCTGGCCTTTAAAAGATGAATTAGATTTTGTCAAACAAGAACCATCATCCCGGGTGAAGGATATAGTATAAGCAAAGACCCAGTGGCATAATAATGCAAGACTTTTAGAGGAAATGGTAGAAAGCTATTATGGTTAGATTATAAAACTCTTAGGAGGAAATGATGGGAAATGAACATGGGGAATCATATTGGACCAGAGTTCTGAGTCCTTGAATGTCAGATCCTGTTTGTGCTTATGGTTATTTTTGATGGGAAATCTGGGGGGTGGGAGCCAGACGTACGTGATAGGACTTAAGCGTCTCACAAACAATGATTTAAACTGAAGTCCCAGGCTTGTGGAACATGTGTGATTAAGATGCATCCATGTCATGTTGATTATGTGATTTTATCAGACTTTTACAGGAGACCAATCTATGACACAAGGATCATGTGGACACTTATCAAGTTTATGTAATGCATATTGTGAATCAAATGGCCTACTGAATGGCTTCATGACCTGAATGTGCATGTAGATCACCTGAGGAGTTTGGTAAAATGCAGATTCTGATTCAGTAAGTCTGGGCTGGGGCCTGAGGTTCTGCATTTCTAATAAGCTCCCAGTCAAGCTTCTGGTTCATGGACAGTGCTTTGAGTAGCAAGGACATTTTGCAATGAACAATGCCCAAGATTTTGTAAGTTTGCATTTGAGTCCTAATGGTTTTTGGCTTTTTGTAATACAGGGAAAATTATTTAACCTTGCTGAATATCCTGGATTTTAGGGAATTGTCATTTTTAAAATGTTGATATTAACATAGAAAGCTTGCTTAACCTCAGATGATTATGGAAATTAACTCTATCAAGATCTTCCAGCAAATGATTATAAAGCACCAGACTAAATGTAAGACAAGTGGCATCATTTAAAATAAGATATTTTCTTTGGAAGTAAACTTTTAGGCACTGAAACAATGAAGGAACTTTGTTTTTATACTATGTCTTATGTAGACTGAGGCTACCTGCCTAGGTCTCATAAAAGAGTCAGAAAATGGACACATTCAGTCTAAGATATTTAGATTTTGCCTGGGAAACCAGAGTTTTAATTTTATAATGGCTTTTAATTATGTCATTATTGGAAAAATGTGTGGAAATCCCAATCTGATCACATCACTTCAGTCTCTATAAACACCTCAAATTCTTTTGCATCACCAGCCAGCTGGTGTCCTCATATTCCCTGGATATCTCCAACTTATGTTCCCTGAATTAGTTACAGGACAATGAGTGGTTTACTTATTCACACCACCATAATGCTTTTCTTTTTTTAAAAATAGATCTTTATTGGAGTATAATTGCTTCACAATACTGTGTTAGTTTCTGTTGTACAACAAAGTAAATCAGCCATATGCATACATATATCTCCATATTCCCTCCCTCTTGAACCTCCCTCCCACCTTCCCTATCCCACCCCTCTAAGTCTTCTCAGAGCACTGAGCTGATCTCCCTGTGCTACGCTGCTGCTTCCTACTAGCTACTTTACATTTGGTAGTGTATATATGTCAATGCTACTCTCACTTCGCCCTAGCTTCCCCCTCCCTGTGTCTTCAAGTCCATTCTCTACATATAGGGCTTTATTCCTGCCCTGCCACTAGGTTCATTAGTAGCATTTTTTAAAAAAATTCCATATATATGCATTAGCACACAGTATTTGTTTTTCTCTTTCTGACTTACTTCACTGTTTGACAGACTCTAGGTCTCTCCACCTCACTACAAATAATTCAAATTTGTTTCTTTTTATGGGAAACAAATAATTTATGAGAAACAAATAATATGAGTAATATTCCATTGTATGTATGTGCCACATCTTCTTTATCCATTCACCTGTCAATAGACATTTAGGTTATGTCCATGTCCTGACTATTGTAAATATTGCTGCAATGAACATTGTGGTACATGACTCTTTCTGAATTATGGTTTTCTCAGGGTATATGCCCAGTAGTGGGATTGCTGGGTCATATGCTAGCTCTATTTTTAGTTTTTTAAGGAACCTCCACACTGTTCTCCATAGTGGTTGTATCAATTTACATTCCCACCAACAGTGCAGGAGCGTTCCCTTTTCACCACACCCTTTCTGGCACTTATTGTTTGTAGATTTTTTGATAATGGCCATTCTGACCAGTGTGAGGTGATACCTCATTCTAGTTTTGATTTGCATTTCTCTAGTAATTACTGATGTTGAGCATCTTTTCATGTGCCTCTTGGCCACCTGTATGTCTTCTTTGGTGAAATGTCAATTTAGGTCTTCCTCCCATTTTTTAATTGGATTGTTTGTTTTTCTGATATTAAGCTCTACCTCAACATAATAAAAGCCATATATGACAAACCCACAGCAAACATCATACTCAATGGTGAAAAACTGAAAGCATTCCCACTAAGATCAGGAACAGGACAAGGATGTCCACTCTTGCCAGTCTTATTCAACATAGTTTTGGAAGTCCTAGACACAGCAATCAGAGAAGAAAAAGAAATAAAAGGAATACAAATTGGAAAAGAAGAAGTAAAACTGTCACTGTTTGCTGATGGCATGATACTATACATAGAACCTGCTAAATATGCCACCAGAAAACTACTAGAACTAATCAATGAATTTGGTAAGGTTGCAGGATACAAAATTAATGCACAGAGATCTCTGGCATTCCTATACACTAACAATGAAAAATCAGAAACAGAAATTAAGGAAACAATCCCATTTACCATTGCAACAAAAAGAATAAAATATTTAGGAATAAACCTACTTAAGGAGGCGAAAGACTTGTACTCAGAAAACTATAAAACACTGATGAAAGAAATCAAAGATGACATAAACAGATGGAGAAATATACCATGTTCTTGGAGTAGAAGAAGCAATACTGTGAAAATGACTATATTACACAAAGCCATCTACAGATTCAATGCAATCCCTATCAAGCTACCAATGGCATCCTTCACAGAATTAGAACAAAAAATTTTACAATTCACATGGAAACACAAAAGACCCCAAATAGCCAAAGCAATCTTGAGAAAGAAAAATGGAGCTGGAGGAATCAGGCTCCTGGACTTCAGACTATACTACAAAGCTACAGTAATCAGAACAGTATGGTACTGGCACAAAAACAGAAATATAGATCAATGGTACAGGATAGAAAGCCCAGAGATAAACCCACGCACATATGGTCACCTAATTTACAACAAAGGAGGCAAGAACAGACAATGGAGAAAAGACAGCCTGTTCAATAAGTGGTGCTGGGAAAACTGGGCAGCTACATGTAAAATAATGAAATTAGAACACTTCCTAACACCATACACAAAAATAAACTCCAAATGGATTAAAGATCTGAATGTAAGACCAGACACTATAAAAGTCTTAGAGGAAAACAGGAAAAACACTCTTTGACATAAACCACAGCAAGATCTTTTTTGATCCACCTCCTACAGTAATGAAAATAAAAACAAAAATAAACAAATGGGACCTAATTAAACTTAAAAGCTTTTGCACAGCAAAGGAAACCATAAATAAGACTAAAAGACAACCCTCAGAATGGGAGAAAATATTTGCAAATGAAAAAACGGACAAAGGATTAATCACCATAATGCTTTGCTGTCCCACTTTTTTCTCTCTTAAAAGGAGTACACAGTATTCCATCGTGGATTGAATTACTCAAAAGACTGAGACTTCTGGAAATTCAAAAACAAGTCAAAGTCTTGTAACTGAGAAATATTTCTGGAAAAAAGATTCTCCATTGAATCTCACAAAAACAAGATAATTCTATCTTTAAAATATTTCTTGCCACAGAATATCAGCTGGAGAAGATAGTTCACTTTTGATTCTAATCATTGAACTAAGAACTTAAGGCCAGGTCATTTTGTTGTTGTACCGTTAAGATTAATTTCTACTTTTTAAAAGCTGTTATTTGGTTAAACTACCTTCTCCTAATGGATACTCTAAAAAGACCATGAAGAAACAAAAACAAAACGTCCAAACAAACAAACAGAACCTCCAAGTCATTTAGATCCTTAAGGGAATTTGAAGAAATAAAAAGACTGATTATTTTCTCTAAAGAAAAGCGTGCCTGTGTCAGATACAGATTAGGACAGAGTTTATATGATTAAGATAGCAAGTATGAGATTACTTGGAGGTCACATAATCATACGTACAAGTTTAGAACTTGGTTTAATCTTTCATGAAATGAAAAATAAATATTAGTTTCCATTTTTCATTTTAGAAACACATCCTATATGTGCCAAGCACTTTATTATGGGTAAAGATTAGTCAGGAAACAAAACAATTCCAAGGTTTTCCAACAACAAAAAACATGGAAAGTAATCATTTCTAACCACAGAACACATTCCCAATTCAAGTATCTTGATATTTCAGGATGTTGGCAGATTTCACAAGGGTTTTTAGATATTTTTAAAGTGTCTTAAAATTGTCCATGGGTAAATCATTAAATACTTGTTACATAGGATAAGAACCACAAACATAAGCTTTCATGAGGAAAAACAGTGGATGGTCAAGTAAGGTCTGGATGAGAAATCAGAAAATTAAGATTAGATTCCAAGTTTTCCACTAACTGAATGATTGACTACCTACCTACCCACCTACCTACTTATATATTGAAGTTATCCCAGTTAAGGTTTTTAACTTTTCTGATCTTCAATTCCTCATGTTTAATATGGGAGTCATACTATAAGCCCTGCCTTCAACCAACAGTTGTTTGAGAGACCACACTAGATCAGGAACAAGCAAATGCCTTGTGGACGTTGAAGTGCTTTACAAAAACAAGGTAAGACTGTGTTTGTGCTACTATTGTGCAGTCTAGGGGATATGCAGTAATGTATTTGCAAAAGTTACTACATTTATTTTGAGAGTTGTTGATGGTTGAGCTCCATGAGAAGCAGATTCTGAGAAGGAGATTAACATGCAGGAGGTTTATTAGGGAGTGCCCATGGATCCATACCTTGGAAGGGAAGGAAGCAGGACTGGGCTGAAGGAGGAGCTGACCTGTGAACCAGTCCCAATGGAGGCCTCAGCTAGCACTGTGAGGAGCTTTGAAGCTGGGGTGATCCTTTAGAATTGTGTAAGGTGGGGCAAAGGGCTCTGTGCCAATCAGTCATTGGATGTGGGCTCTCCTGAGAAGGAGGCATGACCTTGAACAAGGTGAACTGACAGTGGAAGGCCATCCACCAGCAGCATTCCCAGTGAGGATCTAAGTTTATTATTTCAAGCAGGGATTCTGTGTATAAAATGTGCTCTGGCTAAAATACTAGGGCAGTCAAATGTTCTTTTATTTAGGCTGCATCATATTAGTGTGTCACAGTGCTTTGCCCGGTTTCTACTTAAATAGGAAGAGTCATATTAAAAATTTTTCCTCGCAAATATAGTTAGAATAGTATTTCTTGAGAACTGATCTTCATAATTCCAGTAAACCATTTTTTGTTCTAAATTTTATGATAAAAATTTACAAAAGTACTGTTTTCATCTAACATTAGTTTAACATACTATGATAAAAATACTTAAGAATCTTTCAGGACCCACAACTATTTTTCTGAAGAAAGGGTGAGCGTGCACATTACTGCTCTACATGTTATGACAATGGTGTCACCTTCCATACACAGAGCATCTCAGTTGACATTCAGGATAGGCCGTGAAGTACTCAGGGCACTATTGCCCTTCCCATTTTATAGGCGATGAAAATAAGGCTCAGAGAGCTGACATTATTTGTACAAGGTCGCAGTGCTTGCAAAACCATGTAAACATTCAGTTTTCTGACTTGAAATGCAGTAGTACAGTTCTCTTTTCACTCTAAAACATTCTCCTTGAGTAGAAGATTGGCCTCCACGTGCATGGACTTCACATGTGAATTCTGAGCATTGGTTTTTATCTCACTAGGTCAGTGATAGTAGGCTATTTTTCCTCCCCCAAATCTTCTATTTCCTGAATTAAAGTACAGTAATATTTATCCCTCTGTTTAATTATAAATATTTCCTGAGTATTTATAAGATGGCAGACATTGTACTAGGCCCTGGGGTATAAGCATAGACAAGATATAGCCCCTGCTCTCAAGAAACTTAACATCTACTAATTCTGGCTTAACACTTGCCTGGGGAAGTTTCTGGACATTGACAGAGAGGGTTTTCTTTCCATTGAATTAGAAAATAAGGGCTCTGTTATGTAACCTTTTGCTTCGGAATCTCAGATACACTTTCATTTGAGAATTGTAGCGATGCATAAGATACAGACTGTCAGAGTGCACAAATGTGGTGTCCCATCTTGCCAGGTTCTCATTCTTATAAGGAGTGGAGGTGGAAGACATGAGAAAATAAAGATTTCTAGAATGTTCTATTTTTTTTCTGAAAGTTAAACAAAACCCCCAAATAGCTAGCTGCATATCTTTTGTAATTCAGTGAATGTCTTCCACATTATTGTCTTGAGAACATTTCGACTCATAAGTTTCAAGTGACAGTTTGGGAAACTTTTTCACTTTTAGTACCTGAATAATGACATGGTGTAATGATTACATAACCAAAATACAAGAAGGCTCTGGAGAGTGCTAAAAAATTGTTACTGATTAGCTGAAATACTATCTCTGAGTAGTTTAAAAGAGAACACATTCTCAATGTCTATTTATTTTGGAATTATATTTAGAATTTGCCAAAAAAAAAGTGCCAAATAGAGCCACCTGTGCCAACTGTCATAGCTAGAGCTGGACAAGGCCATTGACTGTAAATAAAGTAAGGATTGATGAGGGAGCCAGGTCTGCTAAGAGTCAGTTGAAATTCTGTTTGCATTATAGTGACAGAGCCTACACACTGAAATTTATTCATTTTCCTATTTGTTGCTGGCTTATACATCAGTAATCAGGAGTTGACACTTCTGCTCAAGGGCTATTAAAAATGTCTTTATATGAACCAGGCTGCCTAAATGGTCCTATTTTGATCTAACGCATTTATATTTGGCAGAACTGGCCAACACATGGGTATTGGGTTTTTTTTTTTTAAAGATCAAGTGTATTATTAATCAAAGGTGTCATCTTTTTTCTTTCCTGCTCGACCTTTTATTTCAATTGAATATACTCAGCTTAGAAGTCTAAATTTTTGAGGTGAATAGCAAAAGGCCTATAGAAGATGATGTAAATATTTCCTAGACACAAATTGATTATCAGAATGTACTTTTATAACATTGCATATTCTAAAGATGTTACAAGATATTCTTATAAATTAAACAGTATGATGACTTCTATTTCAGAAATAATCAGTAGATCCAAAGTTACATAAATTAATAAGCACTTTTTATTGTCAAATCTCTAAAAGCAGGTAGCATTGACTAAGCCATGATTTATCACTCACATGCACAACTTTCTTTATGGTGACAACAGTTCTATTTGGAATAAAATTGACTTTTGTTGTTATTGGCTTGACTAACTCAAGCCTTAGACTAGTAGTTACATTGATGTGACTATTTTAGTAAATGGATATGCATTTTTGGAGGAAAAAATATATTAGATGTATCTATCAAAAAATATTGTTATTTAAAACTTTCCCAGCCCCTGAAATTAGATAGTTTATAGACAAATTCTACATTTGCTGGCTATAAATCAGTTTATATTTTAAATATTCAGAGAAGATAATATTAAGAAGCGTAAAAAAAATGCTTTTTTTTTTTTTTTGCAAGCAAATCTTTTGGAAGTTATTACTATTGGACTCTCTTATGGAGAAATTAGGTCATTTTTGGCCCATTTGGTTGTATAAAGAGAATAACCTCTTCTAGTTTTGTTTCTTCAAGGGGCTAGATTTTCTCCAAAGCATCTACACACTGTAAACAAGAAGCATAATTCTATCTGTAACACTAGCTTCAGATATACAGAAAGATGATGAGGCCAGAATGCTTACAAAATCTTTGAAGTTATTGTTTGATCACCAGCTTTTAAAAGTGTTTAGTATCTTTTAGAATAAATACTATTTTGACACTACCATTTCCCCTCACTAAAATAGTGTAAATTAGTCAACAGCTTAAAAATTAACTGATTATTTGATTAATAATGAACAAGGAAAAAAGAACTTATTTTCAGAAGCAAGGCAAACATCATGGGCTTCAACTTAGGTAACTAGATTAAATAAACATCTATATTTCACCTATTGTATTAATCCTATGTTCCTGATAAGTACTTGTGAATTTATTTAATAGGATGAGATAATTAGAGATAATAGTACTGTTAAAAAGATAACAGTTTGATAGATCTATCTACCAACCAATTTATAATCGTAGGTTGAACAGAGGTACAAAGTCAGGATGCTGGGTGGTGTCCAAACAATAGGGTATGAGATCTTGTAGGACCTTATTGTCTCCATCTTCTGGGCTGGAATAGCAGGTTAAGGAAACCAAATATCTGAGAGGTTTTCAATGAAATATGCTAATTAATTTTATGTTAGCAAAATGCTTGTATAAAATTCTTGAGTTATGTATGATGGGGGTGGGTGGGAAGAAGGGATGCATAGTTTTTGCCCCTGAATCAAGAATAGGGTAGGGAGAAGTTCTCTGATGCTAACTGGAACTATTAAACCATGAGGTCATGAGGTTGGGTTCATATATTACTTTCTTTTTTACCAACCCATCACCTATTACAGTGCCCGATTCCTAGGTACTCAATAGATATTTGTTGAAAGATTATATATGGAGGATATTAGGAAGACAGAAAGGGAGAGAATTAAAGCAACAACATACTTTCTGAAGAGCCTGAAACCTCAAGATCTTCGTGTTTGCACTTCCTGACTTACAGTTCTTAATTTCTCTGAATCTCAGTTTCCTTAGCTGGCAAATGGGGTTGATAAGACAATCTACTTCATAAGACAGTCGTTGGGAATAATGAGATAATATGTAGCAAAGCTCTTTGTAAAACAGAAAGGACTCTTCAGACATAATATATAATTGGCATTATAAAAGTTATGGCAGTTGGGAAAATCTTGGTAGATGCTTCCTTTCATAATATGCATGAAAAAGAGCTGTTTTGGGGGATTATTTTAAAAGCACCACTTAATGTAGGTATCATGTCAGACTGTATCAATTGTGAATCTAGTTCTTTTAGGAAGAGATGTGCTCTGTATATTATCTCATTCATTTAAGCAAAGTTAGGTAGACAGACAAACTTCTGCTGAATATTGGAGACTATTTATTTGATTTTCTGCCTACATGGTTTAAATTCACTGTCTTCGGCTTCATTTTGACCTGTGCCAACCCGAAAACAATTCTGTTTTATTCCCTGCTCCCAAATTTGGCTTATTTATTTATTTTTAATAAATAGAAAGTATTTAATTGCATGCTGTAATACTTATCAAAAGTAAATTGGTTTAATGGAGTTTCACTGAAAAATACTTTATGAGATTTCAACAATAAAAATCATATAAGGGTTTGCATTTATGTGCAAAAGGTAAAGATTTAGGTAAAGTGCCAATAATACAGATAGCTCATTCTACTCATTCTTGCTAAGACTATTAAGGCATGTAAATTTGGCTTATTTAGATAACAGGTTATTAACTTGAGATAATTACTTACATTTTTATTTTCAGCACATATCAAGAAATCCCAAAGAGAGCAAACCCTAGATCATCTCAGCGGGTGGGGAGTTTGTTAATAAACTAAACTACTCCCTCATTATGTGGATGAGAAAGTTCGTTGTAGAGAGGCCAAGTTATTTACATGCATTTACACAGGTACTCAACAGAGCTTGGAATAGAATCCAGGTGTACAGACTCCTAATTCATCATTTCATTAAACCAAGTTAATTTCCCAAAGGATAGAAACCTTGAAATCCTACACTGGAAAAAATTAGATAGTTGCTAGATATTTGGAAGAATATAATACTATCACATTTACCCTTTTTTTGGTTCCAAGATGAGTGATGAAATCCACAAAAAAAAACAAAACAAAAGAAAGCATACAAAACACAACACTTAAATGTGCTTCCCTGGAAAGAGATTACATACTAGCACCTTGATTATAGTTTGTATTATAAATATAATTTTACTTCTCTTGCTATTTCTAATTGTAGCATTAAATCTAAACATGAAAGGTCATCCCTGCCACTTGAGAGGGTTAGCACTAATGTAAGTGGGTATTTGGTTGATGCTGACATTATACTCTCAAATTACATTTTATTCTGCACCTTTCAACTAGAAGATTAAATTCTTGTTTAACTTTGGGGTCTGAGGTCATCCATTGCCCCTGATGTTAAAATATAGCTATCTCCAATTAACAGATAAACCGGACAACAGTGTATTAGAAATATTTGGCAAGCAGGCTGGGCACTGGAAACAGCAAAAAAAGAGTTGGAATTTGATGGAGAAAGTATATGCAAAGATCTTGCATCCTGGTCTTGGCACCCATTGCTGGCTCAGCAGCTTGTCTTAGTATGGGTTCTGCTATGAGCAGTATCAGGGCCCTCACTCCTTTTTTTGAAAAGCTACTCCAGTCTGGAAAACATTAAAGAAGCAAGGTAATTCTAAGGAAAAGAGGAAAAAGCAGAATGACTTCAAGGCAGCACTGTGTCTGAGGCCTGATCTTTATAAGCACATTATAAAACATCAAAGCCAAAACTGCATAAATGGAAAAATGTGGTACTTATTGGTTATAGAAAAATAAACTCTTCTCTTGCACATAACGATATTCAACTATTGTTCCTTTTTGGGTAACAATTGGTAAGTTATAGTGAAATAAAGATTTTTAGCAGTAGGCAAAATTAAGAAATAGATCCTGAATGATTTACAGGAAAAAATCATTTACACACAGTTTAAATTAATGCCTGGAATCATGTTACTTGATGTTTTAAGATGTTTGGTTTGAACAAAGCAGAAGGAATCAATTTTTCTCTGGAATATGAGTTTAATGAGGGCAGATTGGTTTCAATTTCCCAATTAGGAGATTTGAAACTAATTTTGGATATTTATTTAAAATAAAAACTAGCAATTTATCACATCTTTTCAAAAGTAATTCAGGGTACTTCACATACATTGTATCACCTAATCCTCTCATAAGAATAAAGCTAGGCAGACACTGTCATCATTACCATTTTTATATGAGGAAACTGAGTGTTGTAAAATGATGCAACTTACAATTGGCAAAATCAAGATTCAAATCCAAGATCCTGGACTCTGAGTTCTCTGCCTTTCACGCCTGCGTACAAATTCAATACACCCCTTCTCAAGCAGAAAGTCATTACTCCTATAATTTTTCGGAAGATGTAGTGTCATCGAGTGTTTTACACGAGCTTATCAAAACCAGACTCCCACCTAGTACGCGGGTTCCTTCCACAGTAGAGATAAATACATGACAATCTCAGTCAAGTTGTTTGCATGATAGCGCATTCTATTAAACAGCTATACTTTTTAGAAAGTCTGTTCTTCAATAGAGTAAAATGTACCTGTTAGTAATTCCTGCTGATTGCTTCTAGTGCTACTCTCTGGGTCAATTTGAGCAAAGCTTACTTTTCCACATTACCATCTTTAAAATCCTTTAAGAGAATATTAAGCCCCTTCTGCCTTTGTGCCTTTTCTGGGAGAATATCCTCAGTTCTCTAACTCTTTTTACATATGATATAATTTTTCACACCCTTTATCTTTCTTGCTCTTCTCTTTATATTGCTTGTTTCCCAGGTTCCCTTTAAAATCTAACATCTAAAGCTCAGTAAACTACACAGATGTGTCCTGACCAGTAAAAAGTATGTTGGATTTTTTTCTGCCAAGATTTTGAAATTTGACTTTTATTAATGTGGCCCAGGTTTATACCTTGGTTTTTATTACATTTATGGTTCAGTGAAAAACCTCAGGTCTATTTTTCATATGAAATATTACCAAACCAAGTTTCCAAACACTTATCATTTAACAATATCTCTTGGGCTTCTGTTATTTTGGTTGCTTGAGATATTTTGAATTCTGATTTTGCCAACCCTCCTTCACCCTGCCAAACTAAGGAACTTCATATTTACTATATATTTGATAAGCTGCCATCAATGCCTTTATCCTAGGCATTGATAACAAAGCTGAACAGAAGTGAGACAGGGTCAGGGTGTTCTGACACCATGAGAATGCCTGGACAGTTAAGTAACACTGAGCACTTCTCTGTTCTCTGGTACTTTTGCTCTCTAGATTTCCTTATGGAGATAACCAAGAATGGAATTAATGGAAATCAATTAATGTTCATTCCTCTCAGCTCTTACTGTCACCTTTAGCAATTACCATAAACATCAGCTGGTGTCAGTTTTCCTCATAGACTATACGTACCTAACAGAGGACTGACCTAGAGTAGGCATTAAATATATGCAGCTTTGATTATTCCTATTTTCCATTTATCTCCTGCTGGAAAAAGAGATGGTGTATTGGTGAATAACCTAGCCTTCTCCATTGCAATCCACTTGGATGTTCATACTTTAAATAAATGTTTTCAAAATTGAACTCCTTACCTTCCTTTTGATCCCTTTCTTCTTCTTGGTCATGCTGGTCATGGCCTCACATTCTCCCTGACCGTCAGATTCTAACCCTTGCCATCATTTTAGAGTACTTTCTATTTCTTACATCTAACTAGCAGCTGTATTCCTCAATTTATTTCTATATATCTCCCAGGCTGAACCCTTATTCTTTACTCAATATCTTTATCTTGCTCAGTTCTTCATTTCTTAAAGATCACGAAATGGATCATGGTCAAATGGGATCATGGCAAAACTAACTCTTATCTACAGCTGACGTCTCTTCCACTTGATTCCCCACTGCCTCTTCCTGAAGGACTATTTTGATAATGTCATGTTTAATCAAAGCCCATAGTAATTTCCCACCAATGTATTCCTTTCTATACCAACCCTCATGGCCCCTGTGACCTGAGTAGAACCTGCCTCTCCAGTCTCTTTCTCCATCATTCCCTCCACCTGCCTTTTGTTCTGGTTATTATCTATCCTCTCCAGTACTTTCTCAGTTCTTTATTTGGCTTTTGTCTTTTTTCTCTTCATTGAATCACTTTTCACTTTCATAAAGGATTCATGCAGGACATGATACTTGGCTTTTTTTTTTTTTTTTCCACACACACACACTGTATTTTATTTTTACAAGAGATAAATAGACTGACACCAAGCATTGTACATGGATGACCACAACAAAAGCAACAATGATTGCAATTACCAAACATGAAACACAGTTATACTATGTCATAATATTGACATTCAGTCCAGTAATCCTCCACTGTAACAGCTCCTTTACTTTGCAGTGAAAATTGATTTGTATATTCTTTTCCTCTGAGTCCTTGTGGGATTTTTTTTTTTTTAATTCAGACAGAAAGTCACAAAAATTATACTCATCCTCATCAGTTCACTCAGTCCCATGTAATTAATTTCTTTTTTTTTTCATCTTGATCTTTTGTTAGCACTTTTATGAGTTCATCAGTTTTTCATTAGAGTTCTGAAAATGCTTATTCATTCAGTTCAGCAGTACAGTCAGTTACCAGAAACCTGTACTTGTCAGAGTCTTTTCCATGAATTTCTTGAAGATGAAACTCTTTTATAGGAACATATTTGCAAAATCATCAGAGTACACCCAGAACTGTCTGTAAATGACAAAAGACTTAAAAATGACCATGGTTAAAGATTTGATGAAAGTTCATAATAATGCAGTTGACAAGAAAATTAGTTATTTCTGAGATATACATTTTAAAGTAATAACTAGGATTATTACTTATAACATTATACCAGAACATATAAGATTTTTAGACGTTTCCTGTAATGTCTGAAACATTTATATTAACATATTTCCATACATATTTCCATACAAATACAAATATAAGATTTTTAGAAATTTCATGTAATGTCTGAAACATTTATATTAACATATTTCCATACATATTTCCATACAAATACAAATATAAGATTTTTAGAAATTTCATGTAATGTCTGAAACATTTATATTAACATATTTCCATACATATTTCCATACAAATACAAATATAAGATTTTTAGAAATTTCATGTAATGTCTGAAACATTTATATTAACATATTTCCATACATATTTCCATACAAATACAAATATAAGATTTTTAGAAATTTCATGTAATGTCTGAAACATTTATATTAACATATTTCCATACATATTTCCATACAAATACAAATATAAGATTTTTAGAAATTTCATGTAATGTCTGAAACATTTATATTAACATATTTCCATACAAATAACCCAATGAAAGTTTAGTATTAGTTGTTTTGTTTGTTTTTTTATACTGCAGGTTCTTATTAGGCATCAGTTTTATACACATCAGTGTATACATGTCAATCCCAATCGCCCAATTCAGCACACCACCATCCCCACCTCACCGCAGTTTTCCCCCCTTGGTGTCCATATGTCCATTCTCTACATCTGTGTCTCAACTTCTGCCCTGCAAACTGGCTCATCTGTACCATTTTTCTACGTTCCACATACATGCATTAACATACGATATTTGTTTTTCTCTTTCTGACTTACTTCACTCTGTATGACAGTCTCTAGATCCATCCACGTCTCAACAAATGACTCAATTTCATTCCTTTTTATGGCTGAATAATATTCCATCGTATATATGTACCACAACTTCTTTATCCATTCGTCTGTTGATGGGCATTTAGGTTGCTTCCATGACCTGGCTATTGTAAATAGTGCTGCAATGAACATTCGGGTGCACGTGTCTTTTTGAATTACGGTTTTCTCTGGGTATATGCCCAGTAGTGGGATTGCTGGGTCATATGGTAATTCTATTTTTAGTTTTTTAAGGAACCTCCATATTGTTCTCCATAGTGGCTGTATCAATTTACATTCCCACCAACAGTGCAAGAGGGTTCCCTTTTCTCCACACCCTCTCCAGCATTTGTTGTTTGTAGATTTTCTGATGATGCCCATTCTAACAGGAGTGAGGTGATACCTCATTGTAGTTTTGATTTGCATTTCTCTAATAATTAGTGATGTTGAGCATCTTTTCATGTGCTTCGTGGCCGTCTGTATGTCTTCTTTGGAGAAATGTCTATTTAGGTCTTCTGCCCATTTTTGGATTGGGGTGTTTGTTTCTTTGATATTGAGCTGAATGAGCTGTTTATATATTTTGGAGATTAATCCTTTGTCCGTTGATTCATTTGCAAATATTTTCTCCCATTCTGAGGGTTGTCTTTTCGTCTTGTTTATGGTTTCCTTTGCTGTGCAAAAGCTTTGAAGTTTCATTAGGTCCCACTTGTTTATTTTTGTTTTTATTTCCATTACTCTAGGAGGTGGATCGAAAAAGATCTTGCTGTGATTTATGTCAAAGAGTGTTCTTCCTATGTTTTCCTCTAAGAGTTTTATAGTGTCCAGTCTTATATTTAGGTCTCTAATCCATTTTGAGTTTATTTTTGTGTATGGTGTTAGGGAGTATTCTAATTTCATTCTTTTACATGTGGCTGTCCAGTTTTCCCAGCACCACTTATTGAAGAGACTGTCTTTTCTCCATTGTATATCTTTGCCTCCTTTGTCATAGATTAGTTGACCATAGGTGCGTGGGTTAATCTCTGGGCTTTCTATCTTGTTCCATTGATCTATGTTTCTGTTTTTGTGCCAGTACCATATTGTCTTGATTACTGTAGCTTTGTAGTATAGTCTGAAGTCAGGGAGTCTGATTCCTCCAGCTCCATTTTTTTGCCTCAAGACTGCTTTGGCTATTCGGGGTCTTTTGTGTCTCCATACAAATTTTAAGATGATTTGTTCTAGCTCCGTAAAAAATGCCATTGGTAATTTGATAGGGATTGCATTGAATCTGTAGATTGCTTTGGGTAGTATACTCATTTTCACAATGTTGATTCTTCCAATCCAAGAACATGGTATATCTCTCCATCTGTTGGTATCATCTTTAATTTCTTTCATCAGTGTCTTATAGTTTTCTGCATACAGGTCTTTTGCCTCCCTAGGTAGGTTTATTCCTAGGTATTTTATTCTTTTTGTTGCAATGGTAAATGGGAGTGTTTCCATAATTTCTCTTTCAGATTTTTCATCATTAGTGTATAGGAATGCAAGAGATTTCTGTGCATTAATTTTGTAACCTGCAACTTTACCATATTCATTAATTAGCTCTAGCAGTTTTCTGGTGGCAGTTTTAGGATTCTCTATGTATAGTATCATGTCATCCGCAAACAGTGACAGTTTTACTTCTTCTTTTCCAATTTGTATTCCTTTTATTTCTTTTTCTTCTCTGATTGCCGTGGCTAGGACTTCCAGAACTATGTTGAATAATAGTGGTGAGAGTGGACATCCTTGTCTCGTTCCTGATCTTAGAGGAAATGCTTTCAGTTTTTCACCATTGAGAATGATGTTTGCTGTGGGTTTGTCATATATGGCCTTTATTATGTTGAGGTAGGTTCCCTCTATGCCCACTTTCTGGAGAGTTTTTATCATAAATGGGTGTTGAATTTTGTCAAAAGCTTTTTCTGCATCTATTGAGATGATCATATGGTTTTTATTCTTCAATTTGTTAATATGGTGTATCACATTGATTGATTTGCGTATATTGAAGAATCCTTGCATCCCTGGGATAAATCCCACTTGATCGTGGTGTATGATCCTTTTAATGTGTTGTTGGATTCTGTTTGCTAGTATTTTGTTGAGGATTTTTGCATCTATATTCATCAGTGATATTGGTCTGTAATTTTCTTTTTTTGTAGTGTCTTTGTCTGGTTTTGGTATCAGGGTGATGGTGGCCTCATAGAATGAGTTTGGGAGAGTTCCTTCCTCTGCAATTTTTTGGAAGAGTTTGAGAAGGATGGGTGTTAGCTCTTCTCTAAATGTTTGATAGAATTCACCTGTGAAGCCATCTGGTCCTGGACTTTTGTTTGTTGGAAGATTTTTAATCACAGTTTCAATTTCATTACTTGTGATTGGTCTGTTGATATTTTCTGTTTCTTCCTGATTCAGTCTTGGAAGGTTATACCTTTCTAAGAATTTGTCCATTTCTTCCAGGTTGTCCATTTTATTGGCATAAAGTTGCTTGTAGTAGTCTCTTAGGATGTTTTGTATTTCTGCGGTGTCTGTTGTAACTTCTCCTTTTTCATTTCTGATTTTATTGATTTGAGTCCTCTCCCTCTTTTTCTTGATGAGTCTGGCTAATGGCTTATCAATTTTGTTTATCTTCTCAAAGAACCAACTTTTAGTTTTATTGATCTTTGCTATTGTTTTCTTTGTTTCTATTTCATTTATTTCTGCTCTGATCTTTATGATTTCTTTCCTTCTGCTAACTTTGGGTTTTGTTTGTTCTTCTTTCTCTAGTTTCTTTAGGTGTAAAGTTAGATTGTTTACTTGAGATTTTTCTTGTTTCTTTAGGTAGGCTTGTATAGCTATAAACTTCCCTCTTAGAACCGCTTTTGCTGCATCCCATAGGTTTTGGGTCGTCGTGTTTTCATTGTCATTTGTCTCTAGGTATTTTTTTATTTCCTGTTTGATTCCTTCAGTGATCTCTTGGTTATTTAGTAACGTATTGTTTAGCCTCCATGTGTTTGTCTTTTTTACGTTTTTTTCCCTGTAATTCATTTCTAATCTCATAGCGTTGTGGTCAGAAAAGATGCTTGATATGATTTCAATTTTCTTAAATTTACTGAGGCTTGATTTGTGACCCAAGATGTGATCTATCCTGGAGAATGTTCCGTGTGCACTTGAGAAGAACGTGTAATCTGCCGTTCTTGGATGGAATGTCCTATATATATCAATTAAATCTATCTGGTCTATTGTGTCATTTAAAGCTTCTGTTTCCTTATTTATTTTCATTTTGGATGATCTGTCCATTGGTGTAAGTGAGGTGTTAAAGTCCCCCACTATTATTGTGTTACTGTCGATTTCCTCTTTTATAGCTGTTAGCAGTTGCCTTATGTATTGAGGTGCTCCTATGTTGGGTGCATATATATTTATAATTGTTATATCTTCTTCTTGGATTGATCCCTGGATCATTATGTAGTGTCCTTCCTTGTCTCTTGTAACATTCTTTATTTTAAAGTCTATTTTATCTGATATGAGTATAGCTACTCCAGCTTTCTTTTGATTTCCATTTGCATGGAATATCTTTTTCCATCCCCTCACTTTCAGTCTGTATGTGTCCCTAGGTCTGAAGTGGGTCTCTTGTAGACAGCATATATATGGGTCTTGTTTTTGTATCCATTCAGCCAGTCTATGTCTTTTGGTTGGGGCATTTAATCCATTCACGTTTAAGGTAATTATCGATATGTATGTTCCTATGACCATTTTCTTAATTGTTTTGGGTTTGTTTTTGTAGGTCCTTTTCTTCTCTTGTGTTTCCCACTTAGAGAAGTTCCTTTAGCATTTGTTGTAGAGCTGGTTTGGTGGTGCTGAATTCTCTTAGCTTTTGCTTGTCTGTAAAGCTTTTGATTTCTCCATCAAATCTAAATGAGATCCTTGCTGGGTAGAGTAATCTTGGTTGTAGGTTCTTCCCTTTCATCACTTTAAGTATTTCATGCCACTCCCTTCTGGCTTGCAGAGTTTCTGCTGAGAAATCAGCTGTTAACCTTATGGGGGTTCTCTTGTATGTTATTTGTCGTTTTTCCCTTGCTGCTTTCAATAATTTTTCTTTGTCTTTAATTTTTGCCACTTTGATTACTATGTGTCTCGGCGTGTTTCTCCTTGGGTTTATTCTGTATGGGACTCTCTGCGCTTCCTGGACTTGGGTGGCTATTTCCTTTCCCATGTTAGGGAAGTTTTCGATTATAATCTCTTCAAATATTTTCTCTGGTCCTTTCTCTCTCTCTTCTCCTTCTGGGACCCCTATAATGCGAATGTTGTTGCGTTTAATGTTGTCCCAGAGGTCTCTTAGGCTGTCTTCATTTCTTTTCATTCTTTTTTCTTTAGTCTGTTCCGCAGCAGTGAATTCCACCATTCTGTCTTCCAGGTCACTTATCCGTTCTTCTGCCTCAGTTATTCTGCTATTGATTCCTTCTAGTGTAGTTTTCATTTCAGTTATTGTATTGGTCATCTCTGTTTGTTTGTTCTTTAATTCTTCTAGGTCTTTGTTAATCATTTCTTGCATCTTCTCAATCTTTGCCTCCATTCTTATTCCGAGGTCCTGGATCATCTTCACTATCATTATTCTGAATTCTTTTTCTGGAAGGTTGCCTATCTCCACTTCATTTAGTTGTTTTTCTGGGGTTTTTTCTTGTTCCTTCATCTGGTACATAGCCCTCTGCCTTTTCATCTTCTCTGTCTTTCTGTAACTGTGGTTTTTGGTCCACAGGCTGCAGGATTGTAGTTTTTCTTGCTTCTGTTGTCTGCCCTCTGGTGGTTGAGGCTATCTAAGAGGCTTGATGGGAGGCTCTGGTGGTCGATACTTGGCTTTAAACATGAATTTGTACAAGTGAATGTTTGTTTATTTAATTTACATTTATTATGCTTGATGAAGTATGGCATAGGGTTTGAGAGCATGGCCTTCAGAGTCAGACCCAACTCCACCCAGGCAGGGAAACTAATTTGTAGTTCTGCCCACTGAATACAGCCCTCAGCCTGCCTGAATAGAGAACCTAATTAGAGTACCTGGGAAGCTGTGTACCCCATCTTACAGCCCCACTAACACTGGTGATTGAGCAGAGAGCAAAGCTAGTGGCTCTCTCCATCTCTCAAACATAACTGGTGGTCCCATCAGGCCAGGAAAGTCAGTGTGCTTTCAGTGTGCAGTTGTACCAGATTTGAGTCCACAAACATGAGCTGTTCTGGCCTTGGGGATGGTTCTGCTGCCTCACTCAGGGATAGCCCCTCCTACGGCTGAGTATAGAACCCAGTCCTGACCATTTGTGAAGCCTGACCAGAGAATCTGGACAACTGTTGAGCCCTTCCTACAGACTTGTTTAAGCAGAGAATTAAGCCAACAGTCCCATACAACTATTTCCAGCTAGTGCCATTCCCACCCCATATTAGAGCTCAGGCGGTGGCCTCGCTCAAAACCAGACCCTGATAGTGAGCTCCTCCTGTCCAAGGACACTACCTACTGACCATTAGAACCCTGAGTTGAACTGACTGGTAAAGGACTGACTCTGCCAAAGCAAGCCTGTAAAGTCTGGAAGAGGAGATCACTTGCTCAAATGTACAGATACCAATGTAAGAAATCAAGGATTTGAAATCATACTGAGTATATTTACTGAACACAGTGGTATGAAGCTAGAATTCAACATCAGGAAGAAAACTGGAAAATTCATAAATACATGAAAATTAAACAACACTCTCCTGAAAAACCAATGGATCAAAAAGAAATTAAAGGGGAAATAAAAAAGTATCTTGAGACAAGGGAAAATGGAAACAAGACTTACCAAAAATTTTAAAATGCAGTGAAAGCTGTTCTAAGAGGGAAGTTTATAGCTCTAAATTAATACATTAAGAAAATGGAAATAATAAAAACCTAACTTTATGCCTCAAGTAAGTAGGAAAAAAACCAAACTAAGCCCAAATTTAGAAGAAGGAAGAAGATAATAAAGATTAGAACTAGAAATAAATGAAATAGAGAGCAGGAAAACAATAGAAAATATTAATATAACTGAGTTGGTTCTTTGAAAAGATAAACAATATTGACAAACAATTAGCTAGACTAACAGAGAAAAAAAAAGGAAGTAGTCAAATCAATAAAACTATAAACGAAAGAGGAGACATTGCAACTGATACCCACAGAAATAAAAGGATCATAAAAAGCTACTATGCCAATAAACTACAAGAAGCGGATAAATTCTTAGAAACATATAACCTATCAGAATGGAATCAGGTAGAAATAGAAAATCTGAACAGATCAATTACTAGTAAGATGATTGAATCACTAATCAAAAATCTCCCCAACAAGGAAAATCCCAGGACCAAATGGCTTCCCTGGTAAATTCTACCAGACATTTAAAGATAAATTAATGCCAATCTTTCTCAAACTCGCCCAAAAAAATCAAAGCAGAGGGAACATTCCCAAACTCATTTTACAAGGATAGCATTACCCTAAATAATAAAGCCAGATAAAGACACTACAAGAAAAGAAAATTATAGACCAATATCCCTGATGAATATAGAAGTAAAAATTCTCAACAAAATACTAGAACATGGAATTCAGCAGCACATTAGAAGGATCATACATCATGGAGAAATTCCTGTTCAACACTGAATAGTGTTCATCTAAGCTAGGACTAGTGGTAGTTGCGGTAGGATTATTGAAACTTTTAACATGGAATGTACGTATATGTTTATATGTACGCATGTGCTTTTAAAGACTGAGAGTGTATAAAGTTTATAAACAGAAATAATTATGACAATTGTTTAAACTATGATGAAATAAAAAGTATTCTAATACAAGCATACCTGGTATTCAATAGGAGCACAATGCAGAAAAAATACTAACTGTAAATAGAAGAAAGGAAAGGTATTATTCTAGTTACCAAATCCTTAGTTTCTTTATAAATTTTCATCTCTGGGTCTCTGCCTTTTTCCTCTGTTCCCCCATTTCTCTTTTGAAGGATTGCCTATGACTCTAGCTCCTTTAAGACTGGAGATATGCATTGCTCTCCCCTAAGACATTGACATCCTGGCTCCAAGCTAGAAGCTGAGGTCCTACCACCTGCATCTAGATATTTCCGAATATAAGGACCTCAGACTTTTGGGACCCTTAAACTCTACATCCTGGATTTGGCCATTTGTGAGGACTTATACCTTTCTCATGGGCTGAAAACTCAGACACCACCACTTGCTCTAGGGGCTGCCCTTCCCCCACTTGCTCAGTGGGTTTTCTGTTCCCAGTGCCTGAAGATTGGTCTACTCTTAAGAGCTAGTCCCATCCCAGTAGATTGATTGATTGATTGGTTGATTTCAGTAGTATGGTACAGTGAAAAGCAGCATGAGCTTTGGGACAAACAGACCTGAATTTGAAAGGCAGGGCACCTTATGAGTCATGTGAACTTGGACTGTTTTTTCTATTTTGTCATCTGTCATTGATTCTCTCAACAAATATTATTAAGTGCATTGCTAGGCTCTACAGATTTAATGGTGAAATAGAAACAACTTTTTCCTCCATGGAGCTCATGATCTAGTGCAGGCTAAAGGGAAGTGAACATTGAAAATATAAAATGTGCTGGAGCATAGAAGTTTGGGATATTCTTGTGAACACAGAAGTGGGCAACTGAACCCAGACCTGAGATAGTCAGGAGAAAGTAAAGACCCAGCTGAGACCTAAAGGCAGAGTAGGGATTAACTATGAAGTGGGATGACTAAAGTTGGGTAGGGAGAAAGTGGTCTAGGTAGAGGGAATTACTTGGATAGTGTCCTGGAGACAGAAGGAAGCATGGAGTTTTGCAGGAACTGATGGTCCTTGAACCCCCTATACAAAGGCAGTAGGACTAATAAGCAGGGGCCAGATCATCCAGGGCTTTTCCAGCTATTTGAGGAGTTTAGAATTATCTTAAGGAAAAACAAGCAAACAAACAAATAAAAACCAGGAAGTACTGTAAAGGAATTTAAGTAAGGGAGTGAGAGGGTCAGGTTTTTCTCTTAGAAATATTTCTCTGGTTGCAATGTAGAGAATGGCTTAGAAGGCAGAAGACTAGAAACAGCAAGAACATGTTGTAGGTGGTTGCAGTGTTCTAGGCAAGAGATGACAGTCGTTCGAATTAGGAAAGAGGTAATGAGAAGCAAAAAAAAGAGGGTAAATTCATGGAGGCAGAATCTGTAAAAACTTAGAGAAAGTGATATTTCCATTCCTAGAGTTTTCATAGGTGTACCTGGAAATAACGATCTAACCAATAGCCGTGTTACTTCTTGATTATTTTCAGTCACTTCTGGGGGTACATCATGCCTAAGGATAACTAGTCAAAATGAATTGGAACTTTAAAAGATTATTACATAAATGCATTAGGTTGATTCAATTCAGGACTCAGTACAGATATCAGAATTTTATTGTAAATAAGTTATCAATAATTAATATGTGTGCCACTGAGTATGAAATGAAAAATTGTGAAATATTAACAATTGGAGGAATACAAACTAATGGTCTACAAGGCTGGCAAAAAATGATCAGTCTATATCTGCTTTAACCAGTGGACATTTAGAATTAGCACACTGAGGAAATGCTTCTCTTGCAATGTCCCTTTGCTCTAATTAATGATCAATCTCTTCCCTTAACATCTTTTTTGGTTAATTTGCATAAAGACCACCCCCCATCAGCTAGCAAACAGAGTGAAGTTACACTGTTTATGTGCCCAGCATGTGCTGAAATTACTTAAAGTGATGGGTGACATTGTAAAAAATTTCTTTTTTTTAGTTTGTTTTACCCAGTGGAGGAATCTGTGATCTGTAGAAGGTGATAGATATTTTCTGGTTTTAATTTTGATCAGCACTCTTAAAGACAGATGGTGGCAAATTGCCTTGCCATTAGAGAGGGAAGATGATTATGAGTTTTGCTTAAAACATTATGAAATACTTGTTTAGACAATGAATGGTTTTTTGAGGCTTTGGGAGTAGAGTTGAAGTTTTTGCCATATGATTGATATCTTGTCACATGATCATGTGCATAAAGAAAATAGATTAACTTTATATGCTATAGGGAGTAGGACTAATAAAAATTTGTGGAAGTTGAGTGTAAAAAGAGAGTGTTTATTTATAATGCATCTAACAATCATGGTCTAAGGAGGATGTGACTTATGAGTTCCTTTTTATGGTAACTGTTAACATTAAGTTATTCAGCATGCATGGTCATTGTATATTTGACTGTGTAAGTATACTCTTCACAGGAGAGCTTGATCAAGGTGGGTTGCTCCACTGACCAAGCAAGGTATCCTGGTTGAGAACTATGATTGCTGGTCACTGTTCTAGGTGTTTAGGATACATGAGTGGACAAAGGAGACTAAATTTCTCTGCTATAGTGTAGGAAGATTGACAATAAGAGCAAAAAGTAAATTATACAGTATATTAGAAGGTGATCAGTGCTATGGAATAAAACAGGATTACAGGGTGGAGAAATGCAATTTTAAGTAGGGTTGTGAGGTTGAGATGCAATTTTAAATAGGGTTGAGAGTGTGACTTTTGAGCAGGAATTTGAAGGTGGCACATATATGGACTCCCAGCTACCTGGGGGAAGAGTGGTCCAGGCAGAGGAACTAGCCAGTGCAAAGTCTCCAGGACAAGAGAGAGTCTAGAATGTTCACAACAGAAAACATGAAGGTCAGGAATGATGATCAATTTAAAGCACAAAGATCAGGGGCTTTGGATCAGACCACTCAGCTTCAAAGCCTTGCTGTATCTGTTACTAGTCCTCTTGGGTTGCTATAAAAAACTACCACATATTGTGTGGCTTATAAACAGCAAATATTTATTTCTCACAGTTCTGGAGACTGAGATAATGGTGCCAGCATGGTGAGGGCCCTCTTTTTAAGTTGCAGACTTCTCTTAGTATCTACATATGGCAGAAGGGGCAAGGGAGCTCTGTGGGTTCTTTTTTATAAGGGCACTAATCCCATTCATGTGGACTCCACCCTCATGATATCTACCACTTCCCAAAGGCCCCACTCTCTAATACCATCACTTTGGGGGTTAGGCTTTCAACATACAAATTTTGGGGGGATGCAAACATTCAGATCATAGAAAGTATTGTTTAGTTAAGTTCCTTCACCTCTCTGAGCTTTAGAATTTAGCTTTTAATTCAGCTTTAGTCTGAATTGAGAACAGAGGAGGTTTTGACATTCTGGGCATGACAGTGGAGGTTCTTTTCACATAATAGAGTTATTACAATGTAGGAAAAATAGACTGACTTAGTATGGCACCAAGGAGCAGGACCTTGAAACCAGTATGGGAGTTAAGGCAAGTTAAGTGCTCCATTGGATGGCAATATGAGTCAACAATCATAGCATTCTGAGGCTATCTGAGTGGTGTAATGAAGAGTAATTGAGAAGTTGATAATACAGCATTTATAGTCTATATTATTTATTGAGTGCCTAACATGTGTAAGAACCTGTGACATCCATTTTATATAGCTACACAGTTTCTTATTGAATCAAGACTCAAAAAAGTCAGCTTAATCTCTTCTCTCTTTGCCTTTTCCTCTCCGCCTTGAGAAGATTTTCTGCAGTAGTTCAGTTCTCGTCTGTTCTTTTGCAAACGGATCACACTATTGCTGCTTTCTTTACCTGTATAGTTGTCTTTGTAGTTGCTTAGTTGGCGAAAGCAAAAATATCACATTTACATTTGTCCTTTTAATTCCATTATTTTGTAAACTCCTTTTGGGAAAACTGAACCTTCATGTTGTATTTTAACTCTCCCTAGTTCTTAGTATGGTGAATTCTAAAATGGTTGTTGACTCGTGGAATGAAACTAAATGGGGATCAAAAGAAGAGGGAAGAGAGAACTCTTTTTCTCCCCATCTACGTGTCCTGGTTTTAAGCTAATGTGTTTGATTGAGGACCTAGGTATCAGGTGATAGGCAACATGAACATAAATCACTCTTCTCTAGTTTTGCAAAGTGTCAGAGGCATTATTCTACTACATGTAAATCCTGCTATTATGAAAACATACATTTATGTTCTGCCTTGTTTGAGGGTATAAATATGTGTCTGCTTCATTTTTCTTATAGTGTTAGATAATGGTCTGGCAGTCTTTCATTCTGGCTCTGGTCCATTAGCATGATGCCCTCAGAAATTTAAATATTAAATCAAATAGATTTACTCAATAGCTGCATCATATATATTTAAGCCTGTACACAGACATTATATTTCCTTCTTTTCTGTGTGACTTTTGGTTGTTAATAATAGAGATTATCAAAAAATTACCAATAATTTATTTAGCTTGTTCGAACACTTCCTGACCCAGTATGTAGAGTAAAAACTCCTAATGGGGTGAAAATTCTTCCCAATGGTGAAAAGGGCCAATATTATGATGGGAGAGAAAGCATATCTGACCTGGTTCTTCCTTTTCTGCCACTATCTCAACTGGCTGTCCCATCCCCTTCATTTCACATGCTTTCTTAAGGCTGTTTTCTTTGCTTGATTTAAGAAAGAGATAGAGATGCTTCATTATGAATGGCTCCAGAAGTTTCTGGCTTCAGGTTAGTTCTTCATTCATTCATTTATCTTTGAAGCAAGCTGTCTTCCTACCTTCAGGAGGGAAAGGTCATGGCACTGAAAGATGACTTTTTCCTTTCTGTACTCTGAAGGTGAAACCAAGCAGGATCCCATGGAACTTCCAAGAACAAGACCCTCTGTGTCCCCTACCTCTTGTGTGTGAAAAAATCTTTAGTCTTCTAGGTTTCCCCGAGTTCCAAAGAACAGGCTCAAGCAGTTAATCTTTTAATAAGGGGTAGAAATAGGAAAAAAGAGGCAGTTGAACAAGGAAAAACACAATAAGCAATAAGTCAAATGGTGGATGAGGTTGTAAGACCCCATTTCTCCTTGAAGAAAACAGGTAACAATGTCTGACATACATTCTTAAGTTGTTTTTATAGGAACCAGGCCCCCACCAGGTAAAAACTGCTGACCTCAAACATATAGACCCTAGACTAACTGGAGTCAGAAGACTGATGATCAAGATTCCTGCAACAGCACCCTGCTACCTCACAACCAGCCAATCATAAAATTCTACATGAGCTAATCATGCATCCTACAACCTTCTCTCCTAACAGTGTCTTTAAAAACCCTTGTCTGGAAGCCACTGGGGAGTTCAGGTCTTTTGAGCATGAGCTGCCCATTTTCCTTGCTTGGCACCTTGCAATAAACACTGTATTTTCCTTCACTATGACCCAGTGTCAGTAGATTGGCTTTGCTGCGTGTCAGGTGAGCAGACCTGAGTTCAGTTTGGTAACAAAGGTCTCCTTGCTTGCATTATTTTAACTCCAAAGGGAAATTATTTTCTTTTGAACATGATAAGCATGAATTCTAAAACTCTCCACCCAGCAGATAGCTTAGGGCATTCTATCCTAATTGAAAAAGTCTCCCAAGTTATTCTATTTAGTTGATCCAAATTATAGAACAATGAATGTAAACTTCCTATGACATTTCTGCCAGTAGGTCCTAGGCTGCCCTTGTGTTGATGAGCCAGAAAGTTACTCTGGAGTTCTTCTTTCCAAGCTGTTTCTAGTTAATTTAGGAGAAAGAAAAACAGTTAAAGCAATAAATTTATGCTGACTGGGCTTCATAGCATAAGACCCTAAGCCACTTAAATATTTTTTCATCACTGCTTGTACATTGGAAATGATAACTCTGCACAACTCTATGGAAAGTTATAATATACTGATTAATCAAAGTAAACAAATCAGATGCTTTTCATCTGCAATAAACAGCAGAGCCATTTCCTTACTCTCCTCTGTCCATTTGATGTGTGCTTTTTATTAATAGGTTCCTAGATGCAACAATTATCAGACTGGTTCATGAGGAACAAATCAAATATATAAACAGACTCAAAGTAATTTTTCAAATGTTATTTAAAATGCATAGTTAATAAAATGGATCCATTTGAAAGTAAAAAAGAGAGAAATTGTTTTTTGGCTTAGACTAAACAAAGACTGATGAACTTGTAATAAATGTCACCATTTCATTTCATCTTGTCCCACACACCTACCACCATTTCCTTCTTCATATGAATGACTACTTTGAAGATCAAATATGTTCTTTTTAAATTCAGATCAGAGGGACTTCCTTGGTGGCACAGTGGTTAAGAATCCACCTGCCAATGCAGGGGACATGGGTTGGATCCCTGGTCCAGGAAGATCCCACATGCTGCAGAGCAACAAAGCCCATGTGTCACAGCTACTGAGCCTGTGCTCTATAGCCCATGAGCCACAACTACTGAGCCCACATGCCACAACTACTGAAGTCCACGTGCCTAGAGCCCGTGCTCTGCAGCAAGAGAAGCTACTGCAATGAGATGCCCGTGCACCACAATTAAGAGTAGCCCCCACTCACTGCAACTAGTGGAAGCCAGCACACGGCAATGAAGACCCAATGCAGCCAAAAATAAATGAATGAATGAATAAATAAATAATGAATAAAATCATTAAAAAATAAATTCAGATTGGACACTTTCTCTCCTACAATTCAGTATTTCAAAAGATGTATATAGTTTTATTTTCAGGGTAGGGTAAAGTGGAAGCAAGGAACTGAAGCATTTTTTTGCCACCATGTAGAAATGATCATAGTTATCTTCACTTGCATTTTTCACCTAGCTCTTCAGAAGTTATTGTCCATCCGTTCATTATCAGTAAGTGAATACATATGCAGCCTGCTCAGGCTGCTATAACAAAATACCATAGACTGGGGCTTAAACATCGGAATGATTTCTCACAATTCTGGAGGCTGAGAAATCCAAGATCAAGGTACCAGCCAATTAGAATCCTGGGAAGGGCCCTCTTCCTGGCTTACAGACAGCTGGCTTCTTGCTGTGTCCTCAAATGGTGGAGAGAGAGGTGGGGGGAGAGGGAGAGAGGGAGGGAAGGAACTGATGTCTCATCTTCTTATAAGGGCACTAATCCTATCATGAGGACCCCACCTCCATGACCTCATATAAACCTAAATTACATCCCAAAGATGCCACCTCCAAATACCATCACATTAGGTGTTAGGGTTTCAACATATGAATTTGGGGGGGGGGGGACACAAACATTCAGTCTATAACAACATGTCTACTGAGCACACATGGATGTTGAGTACTGTGCTAAGTCTAGTGCTCAGAGATTAACAGGGCTCCCTGCTTAAGAGTTTAGTGGGAAGCAAAATAAATAATAGAAGGTATAGGATATGTGAAGGGTAAGTGGTTATAAAAACATGCAGGAATGGGATAGTACCTAACCTACTTCGTGAACAACTTCATCTGATATTTCAATCTTATTTTAGTTGTAAAAATATGATAAAACTGTCACTATTTGCAGATGACATGAAAGTTTATATAGAAAACCTTAAAGACTCCATCAAAAACTGTTAGAAATAATAAATAAATTCAGTAAAGTTGCAGGATACAAGATCAATACACAAAAATCTGTCATGTTTCCATAAACTAATAACAAACCTTCAAAAAGAGAAATTAAGAACACAATCCCATTTACAACAGCATTCAAAAAATACCTAGCAATGAATTTAACCAAGGTGGTGAAAGGCTTGTATATTGAAAACTGTAAGACATAAATGATTGAAATTAAGCCAAATACAAATAGATAGAAAGATTTTCCATGCTCATGGATTGCAAGAATCAATGTTGGTAAAATGTTCAATGTACCCAAAGCAATCTATAGATCCAATGCAGTCTCCATCAAAGTTCTAATGGCATTTTTCAGAGAAATAAAATAAAAAATTTAAAAATTTGTATGAAACCACAAAAGACCCTATATAGCCAAAGAAATCTTGAGAAAGAAGATTTATGGCATCATGCTCCATGATTTCAAACTATATTACAAAACTATAGTAATTAAAACAGTATGGTATTGGCATAAAACAGACATACAGATCAGTGGAACAGAATAGAGAGCCCAGAAATAAACCCACACATATATGGTCAATTAATTTATGACAAAGAATAAATGATATTGGGAAAATTGGACAGCCACATGCAAAAGAATGAAACTGGACCATTTTACACCATACAAAAACATTAACTCAAAGTGGATTAAAGACTTGAATGTAAGACCTGAAAGCATAAAATTTCTAAAGAAAATGTAGGTGGTAAATTCCTTGACATAGGTTTTGATGATTTTTGAATCTAACACAAAAAGCAAAAGCAAAAATAAATAAGTGGGACTACACCAAAGCTTCTGCACAGTGAAGGAAACCATCAACAAAATGAAAAATATATAATATCTTATATATTTAATATACATAATATATAATAAAAAATACTCTTTGGGATTTGTTTCCATATTCTTAGGTATGTCCAGTACCTGGCACATAACCAGCTTGCCACAAATAATTTAAAAAGAATTACCAATAATTTTGGATCATAATATGATAATTCTTTTCCTAGGATTGTTCTAGGATTTCATAAAGTATCAAATTTTGCACTTCCATCCAAACAAAGCACCCAGTTCTACCTGCCTTTCTCACAACATGTGATGGATCTCTTAAAGAATGAGGTGAGAGTCAGATGTAGAAAGCAAACTTATGGTTACCAAGGGGGAAGGAGGAGAGGGATAAATTGGGAGATAGTGATGGACATATACACACTAATATATGTAAAATAGATAACTAATAAAAACCTGCTGTATAACATAGGGAACTCTATTCAATACTCTGCAATGACCTATATGGTAATAGAATCTTAAAAAGAGTGGTTATATGTATATGTATAACTGACTCACTTTGCTGTACAGCAGAAACTAACACAACATTGTAAATCAACTATACTCCCATTAAAAAAATTAATTAAATTAAAAAAAAAAAGAATGAGATGAGAGAATGAAGGCTGCTTGGGGTCTTCTTCACCACTCCTGGGCGACATTCTTTTGTTTGTGAAGGCCAGTTCCAAGAGGAACTCTGAGGATAGTCGCTGAGGGAAAGCAATATCCTTTGATTGTTTTAGGGGGGTTCTTGAGGGATGATCTGGTCAACATGTGTGAGAGGCACACACTGCCCTGCTTCTATCCCCAGTCTGGTAATCTTAGTCTTGGTGAATAATATAGAAATATTTTGAACCTGAGGGATTAAAAATATTTTGCTATAGGGATTGTGATTTTTAAATATTGCTGGGGTAAAGTGAAAGAAGTTATATGTCTTTTTCATATTAAAAAAACAGCAATTATGACTGGGTGCTATGGTAAACATTGAATTTATAAATTTTTTGCTAAAAATAAAACCATAGCTATTGGTTTCTCCTATTTCAGGACCCATGGCATTCACTGATTGGATTCTGGATATAATCTAGATTCCCCATTATTAATATTTCTGAATACAGTGGGTTATCTTTGGCCTCATGGAAGAAAAACTATGCTATCTAGTATGTCCACTGTTAGCAAAGGGGATAATGTGAAAGTTGATGTAATGAGCAGAGGTGTGGCTTAGTTAGGTGGTCTAACTGTTGACTCAGACTTTCTGTAATTCAAATCCTGATTCCACATTTGCTCAGTATGTGAGTTGGCTCCTTACTTAACCCCTATTTCTCAGTTTTCTCATCTGTAAAATGAGGCAATGGCAGTACCTACCCATTAGAGTTGCTATGGTACCTTCAGAGGATTTTTGTGAGGATTAAATGAGGTAATGCATGTAAAACACGTAGATCAATGTCTAGCACATGATAAACTAGATAAATATTATTTATTATGCAAAGGAGTTCTAGAACCTCTATAAACATTTTCCAGGGAATTCAGCTAAGTCTGGCTTATTGAGGAGCCCTTGTCATTTTCTTTTATTAATTGGAGAATATTACAGGCTTTCTCATACTTCCTTAACTAACTTAAATACTTATCTGGGTTTCTCTCTAAATGAACAGATTCTGCCCTAAGCCAGTGTATTAAGCAGGGAATATATCCAGACCTTCTTCAAGTTACTTTCCATAAAAATCCAAAAGTCTCTGGACATGCAGTACTATTTGAAGCAGCATTTAATCTCTGGGAGGATTGAGGTCTGTTAGTCTGGAACTACGAAAGCCATCGAGGTATACATTTTGTGTCCAAGTATCTCTGAGTGACCGCATGTACTCAAGTCCTGTGTTATGAACTTGGTACATCAGATCACAGGTGAATTTGGGAGAGATCACATTCACTCATTCAAAGCACAGGGAGGTTCCCTATTCTGACAACAGCAACATTTAATGATGGTGAACCTAAGCCTAGGCAGTAAGGGAGGAAAGAAAAAAAGAAAGCTTGTGACAGAATTCTTGAAACAATAAGTTAACAATAGAAATCACAATAAAAGATAGTGTTTATATCATTAAATGAAAAGAGTTCCCTTCCCTGAGGATGAGGCCTTTACATTTTCAGGTATTTACTCTTACTTGTAAGCACTGCCTCAGGTGACTAGTAGGTGGCGGAGGGGATATCCGTACTGTCCTCTGCTTTCCCTGAACTGTCAGCACAGAGTTCATGTCAGTGAGAGACAGAGTTGTCTTATCTCTGAGGCTGAAATCCTGGATGTTCTCAGGAGGACAATAATTGTGAAAAACAAGCTAGCAGCAAGTCCATATCTGGCTCCCTGGGGTAATTTCTCAAAGCCTACTGATGAGGCAAGTTTACAGCATCCACTCTCCCTGAGCCAGCATGTGACACCAGCACCTCTGGCAGAGAGAAGCCTGGCTGTAACTTACAAGTGTAGGCCAAAAGGGCGGGTTAGGAAGGCTTGATGTGGTTTATCTCATAAGGGAAACAGAAGAGAGTTATGACCTCACCCTTAGTTTGGAGGCTTTATAGTGTTTTGGCAGAGAGACATTGGTCTTGGGGTTAAGCTCGCAGAAAGCCCACGTCAACAGAGGGAAACTCTGTGGCCACCTGTGTACTTTGGCTGTAACAGTGTGTGTGCAACAAGTGCATACGGAGGCCTGGGAAAAGCACAGGGAAGCAGAAGTTGGGGTAGATGAGGCTGAATAAGATGAGTTTTCTCATGATACCCATGAGCATCACTTAGCAACACCAGGCATTTAGATTGGCTGACCTGCTTAGATTCACCCCAAAGCCTCTTGTGAACCTGAAAGGAAGGCAGTTGACAACTGGCACGTGCTATGGAGGGATCCTGAGGTCACATTGACCAGGACAGGTGATCTAGGTAAAAAATGGGGAGAAGAATCTGAAGCACAATTGAGGATGGGTTCCGAGGAGGGTTAAAGGTCAAGTTGAAAGTGAAACTGTGAAGATGAGTATGGAACTTGAATCAGGGAGGTCCCAGAGGGGCTGATGGTTTCAGACCGATGCTGTGAATACAGAAAGTGCTTCTGGTTTTAGTCCCTTCTAATGCGGGGGATGTTTATGCGGCAGGTAGGTTGCTGGGAGGTGGGAAAGGAGGCTTAAGGAGGTGTGCAGGCAACATCAGCTCAGAAACCAAAATTTCCTACCTGCACATTCAAGAGTATTATTACAACTGACCTCAGGCAGCAACTTAAAAATAAATCATGGTTTTAGGCAGCTTCTCTGTTAATGAGTGGGGTTGAGGACACAGGGAGGGGGAAGGGGAAGCTGGGACAAAGTGAGAGAGTGGCACGGACATATATACACTACCAAATGTAAAATAGATAGCTAGTGGGAAGCGGCCGCATAGCACAGGGAGATCAGCTCGGTGCTGTGCGACCACCTAGAGGGGTGGGATAGGGAGGGTGGGAGGGAGACGCAAGAAGGAGGGGATATGGGGATATATGTATACGTATAGCTGATTCACTTTGTTATACAGCAGCAACTAACACAATAATGTAAAGCAATTATACCTCAATAAAGATGTTTAAAAAAAAGCATGGATTAGAATTAATTACTACATTACCATTCGATTCAGTTATACCTTGAAGAAGTGGAAAGGAAATCTGACTTTAAAAATCTTTTCCACTGATGTAAAAAAACAAACTTGCACAGCCGTAATCACTCCAGTCTTGTGTTGTTCTTGGTTTTGTAGTCCTTGCCTTTTGACAGGCACCCAGATTACACTGCTTTTGGATGAACCAGTAATAATAATAATGCCACTCGTTTGTAGAGTTCTTTACAGAGGATTAAAATGTTCTCACTTCTATGACCTCATTTTCTCCTAATAAGTCTGGGAGCTATTAATATCAATCTATTTTAATAGATGAGGCTCATTTTATGGATGAGATCACAGGGCTAATAAATAATAGATACAGGACTAGAATCTAGTACTTCATTTAGATTATAACACAGAAAATGTATTGTTTTCTGAATTTTAAGTTAAAACAACCTCCATTACAATATCTTGGCTTGTCTTATATATTTATTTTATTTTAGTTGTTTCTCCCTCCCTTTTTTACTATACTACAAAAAGATGTTTGTGTGAGTATGTGGAAAAAGAACATAAATATTATAATTTTATACCCAGGACAGATTATTTCTTGAAATCCTCAGCCTGTGGTTACTCAGGCCCACTTCCTACAGAACTGGAAACTTCGTAGAGTCAAGTGGTCATTTAGAGTCCATTATCTTTGAAAGCCTTTGGTTAATATTTAATTCACTGGGCAACATATTGTAATATACCAAGTGGTCACCTGAGGCTTTGAAAGAATTAATGTGCTTACACCAGTTTACTTCCATGGTTTGCTGATTTTGGTTACTGCACTTTTAATACTATTTTCACCAATATTGGTTTCAGTTGATTATGTGTCTTGAGGCACAGCACTCACTTAAGATGTGCAGCCAGAGCCCAAGCATTCTGAGCCATCAAGAGACCGCTGTTACTGGGAGGATGTGCATTCTATTCTTTTGGCAGTATAGATGAGCAAGTGGGGTGCACTGGGTGAAGGCCAGAAGTAAAAGCAATTACCTCACTGCATTTATCACAGTGGCATATCTGAGTACTGAGAAATAATTTGAACCACATCTCAAGTAATTTCATTAAAAAAAGTTAGATATATGCTTTTAAGCTTGATACCAGACTTTGAGAAGAGAGGGCAGAGATGTCCCTGGAACTACAAGTGGAAAACGTTATTTCAAGCTTTTATTACCAGGTGGCAATAGAGATGAATTTGGGTTTAACTCATCTCAGCATTCTTCATAGTGGCGGCAACAAGATAAAGAAGATCAGTTTAGATCCCTATTCTTAGTGAGGACATTTTGCAGATGGAGAAATAGTTATTGGGATCTGGGCATATTTGAAACATAATTCCAAGCTCTAGTGTGCTTAGTCTTGCTGGGCTGTTGGATAAGCCAAGGTATAAATAAATCACTGAGGTTTGATTTCAGGAACACATACTAAAGATTCTTTGTCTCCCAAAAGACATCTCTACTTTATTAAAACTTAGCATCATTTTTCTCTCTTTGGGGTTTTTATAGGAAGGCTGTGTTTTTTATTTGCTTAAGGTGTAGCTAATCTGAAGAAGGGTAGCTAGTTATCATTTTTGAAGAAATTAGTTTATCTGATTGTATCATAGACATCTGCCTAATGGATACTAAGGATCTAAAAGTTGAATAAATATCTTGGGAAAATTATTCTGTGGAAGTTTTGAAGTGGGCCATCATTTGGGGGTACAAGTAGAACAGGTTCTGAGAAAAAAATAAGAATCATGAAAACACAGGAAATCCATGGGTTCAAGAGGAAAGGGGCTGGGGAACGATGTAAGATGAAGTGGTGCAGGTGTGAGTGACATTTGAGGGATGACAGGGACTTTTATGTATCTTGGATATACTGTGTTTGGGGCGGGACATCAAATTATGTTTGTCTAAATTGCTCACTGAAAAAGTGGACCTGGAATTCTGGAGAGAAGGACATGCTAGGTAGATGTCACAGGCACACAGATGGCAGCTAATGTCAGGAAAGAAGTTGAGGTCATTCCAGGAATTCCTGACGAATAAACATGAGTAACAGCAGCACTTACCAGGTGAGCAAGGGAAGGGGTGTCAGACCCAAAGCATTTCCATGGGTACAAAGACAATAAAAAAGGTACAGTGTTTTAAAGAGGAGAAAGTGATAAACAATGCTAAACGCCATGGGAAACTTAAGATGGTGGATGAGGAGTATTATTTGGATTTGAAAATGAGTGAGATCCTATGTTTCTGCTGGAGAAATTTTAGTAGGATTTTGAGGGAAGAATCCGCAATCTGGTGGTACATGCATAAATAGTAATTGGGGAAGCAGAGGAATGGAATATAATGGTTTCAAGAGTAGATTCAAAAACCAGAATGCCTAGGTTTGAAATGCAGAATGCTCTGCATTTAGTAGCTATGGCCTTGGGCAAGTTATTAACCTCTTTGCATTTCAAATTTCACATCTGGAAAATGGCAGTAGTCATGGTTGTGAGGATTAAATGTGCTATTTTGTATGTAAAATACTTAGAATTGCACCTGGTCTTTAGTAAGTGCTGTCTATAAAAGTTTTAGCAGTTTCCATTATTATGCTTTGAAGAGGGACAGCTGAGAGTTGTATTAGTTTTTAATTGTTGCATATCAAATTACCAGCAATTTTGAGGCTTGAAACAATTGCCATACTTATTATCTCACAGTTCTGAAGGTCAGGAGGCCAGATAGAGCTTGACTGATTTCTCCGTTCTGTTTCTCACAAGTGTGAATCAGAGTGTTGGCTGGGGTGCTTTTCTTTCTAGATGCTCTGGAGAAGAATCTACTTCTAAGCTCATTCAGGTTGTTGTCAGAATTCAATTTCTTGTGGTTGTAGGACTGAGGTCTTTCTTTCCTTGCTGGCTATCAGACAGGGGCCACTCTCAGTTCCTTGCCATGTGGTCGTCTCCATCTTCAGAGCCAGTAATAGAGAATTCATGCATTAGACCTTTTTCACTTCAAATCCATTTTTCATGGAAGAGCTCCCTCCCTTTTAAGAGTTCACCTGATTTAGTCATGCCCACCAAGGATAATTTCCCTTTCTTAAAGTCAACTGTACCACATAACAAGAGTGGATTACAGGAATGATATTCTGTTATATTCACAGGTCTCTTCCATACTCAGATGGGAGATTATACAAAAGCATGGGTCATTAGAGTTCATCCTAGAACTTCCGCCTATCACAGTGCAGAAGGTTAAGTTTTGTGTGGGTTAGATTAGTATGTTTGCAGGTAAAGGGAAAATAACCAGTGGAGACAGAGACATTAAAGACAGATAGACAGATAAAGATAGAAAACAAAGATGATTTTTTTTCTAGTGTAATATCTTGAAAAGAAGTGGTTACACATGGGATTGAGGACAGAGCTGGATAGTTAACACTGGGGAAGAGCAGAGACATTTCTGAGACAATAGAAAAGGTGGTTAGAACATATATTATCTAACCACCTCAAAACCTGTGGTGCATAAAAATGACCAATTATTTTTCATGCATCTCAGGGTCCAGCTGATTTTGGCTGGGCTTCCTCATGCACCTGTGGCTCAGCTGGCCCAATCACATGTCTGCATGTTGGCTTCGATCCACACTTGTCTCATTTTCTTTCTGGTACCAGCAGAAAAGCCCAGGCAAGTCCTTCTCATGGTGACAGTAGAGGCACAGGAGCACAAACAGATACACAGGCAATGGTACACCGCCACTTCTGCCTTATTCTATTGCCCCAAACTAGTCTCATGTCTAGCCCAGTATCAGAGCACAAGGGTACCACAGAGTTATGGGGGCAGTGAAGAATTGACACCATCAATACAATCCACCAGAATGATAGGCAAGTTTGGAAGCAGAGCTGTTAGATGGTGATGAAATTCACATTTAATGGCATCTAAGTTTTTGGTGATATGAGAAGACGATGTAATTTAATTTTTAAATTTGAAGAAAAGCCACAAACAAAAGAAACTCTAGATGTTTACAGAAGATAGTAGTTTATCTTGATTAAAGAAAGTATAAAGGGGATTTGTGGTAGATAAAGTAAAATGGTCATCTGAGGATAGATCAGAAAGCCACTTAATATTAAGATAATGTGCTGGATATTTTCCCTCCAAATCCACTTTCTACTTTTCTCTACTCTTTGCTGCAGGAAGCTGCACTCTGTGGATTGTTCTCTGTTGGTCTCTGGGTTCTATTTGGGCTCAGCCAACAGGAAGTACTGGGGGTGATCAGCATGGGGAAAGGGAGAGATGTCTGGGGTTTATTCCCTGGATTCCTTCTCTACAGGTGAGTCCCTCTGCAAAAGGCCACATGTAAAGCAGAATTTTCCACATGTTACCAAGTCCAAGTTCTATTAATTTCTTTTTCATCTTGCGTTTTCAGGATTAGGGACAGTGAGACTTTCCATTCTTGCTAGGCTTAGGGTTCTATGTTACAGTTGGTTACTTTCCTTACATTCTCCCCCCGACACTTAGTCAAATTTTTCTAAACTCTCCTCAGTGGTCCAGTTTTAGTATGTCATCTGTTTCCTGCTGGAACTCTGACTAATACAGTTAAGGGCTTTGGACTTCATTTAGTAGGTAATAAGAAACCACAAAGTGTTAGGAAAGGGCTGTGAACTAAACTGTGTTGTGGGAAGACTAGCATGGAAGCCACATATAGAATGTATTAGAGGAGGCAGGAGACCATATAGGAAACTCACAACTGTCCAGGGGAAAGCGTATAAGAGCCTAAGCTGGAGACAGGGCTGTGGGAATGGAAAGGAGGAATGGGAGTAAAAGCAGTTGTGAATGTAGAATAGATCAGTATCATGGCGTTTGGTAAGCGTTTAGATGGTCAGAATGAAAGAGCATGATATTTCCAAAATTTCCAGGCTTGAGAACTAGGAGATTAATAATACTGTTAAGAAGAACTAGGGATTACAAGAGAATAAAAGGTTCTGGTTTTGACATTTAGAATTTTCCATGTGAGGTTTAGTGTCCTGTTGACTTAACCAAGGTTGAGCTTGGGAGACAGATCAGGGTTGAGAGTTAATTTGAAAACTGTCCACATAGACTCAGCAATTGAAGCCATTAAAGTAGATAAGATTGGCTAGAATTAGATACACAAAAAGAAGAGAGCAACAGAAAAAAAAAAATGCAGAAAATAATGACACTGAGGAATGAGAAGCATAAGACAAGCCAGAAATAAAAGAGTGCTTAAAATTTAGGTTGAGAAACAAGAGCATTTAGTGTTTTGGAGAGTTTCAAGGAGGGTGGTGGTACCTTTTTAATGTAGTGTTACTTTTGAAGTGTTGTGGTGGAAGCCAGGGCACAGTAGGTTGAAGACTGATGAGAGGTAAAGAAGTAGGACTAGTGTAGACTGTTCTTTCAGGATGCTTGATTTCTAAGGTCTCAAGCCTTTCCTATGAAGGACTAGATAGAAAATATTTTTGGCTTTGTGGGCTACAAGGTCCCCGTTGAAACTACTCAATTCTGCCATTTTTGTGTGAAATCAGCCATAGAATATCCATTAAAAAAACGGCCCAGGCTGTGTTACAATAAGACTTTATTTACAAAAACAGATGGAAGGTAGAATTTAGGCTGCTGGTCATAGTTTACTGATCTCTGGATAAAGGTAAGAAGAATGTTCAGCAATTATAAAAGAAAGTGCAGTAGTTATGAAGATTAATCAGAGTTTAGGGAAGGGTTTTATTATTTAGTATATGAGAAACAGTAATTAAGTTGAGGTACTGGGGAAGAATCTTACAGAAGACAAAGGGCACAAAATACATGATCTAGGCTTAATTTGGAAGTACAGTTTCTGAGACTGGAGGGAAAGGAGAAAGAAAAGAAGCAGATATACAGACTACTAATTTTATTTCAGTTTAGTATTTATTTCAGCGTTTTTTGGGAATTTTTTTCAAGAAACTAAGGCTTTAGGGATAAGGTGGGGGGGTTGGTAATTTTTCTGTTTTTGTTTTATTTTAAAGGCCAAGCATCTTAACATGGGTTTTAATTTCTCTCACTAAGACCATGGGACTGGGGGGTCACTTATTTAAGGAACTTCTTAAGTGCAAACATTTTCTTCTTATTTTGCATTTACACTTCTTTATTATCTAATCTATTTCAACTGAGAGCTTTTTTGAGTAGTTTTTTTTTTTGTAATACGATTTCATCTTGGGGCAAATAAACTACAGAAACATGGGGGAGCACCAGCAATTCATGTCCATAAAATTTATAATATCTTCTGAATATTGTTGCTGTTCATCTTGCTACTTTGCCCATATTCTCTATGGATTTCATGTTATTCAATGAATATATTCCTATATATATAAAAAAATCTAGGTCATTGGAACGTTGTGTTTAAATCTACTGGAGGCATAGTTGTTTGAAGATAAATTCTTTAGAAAGTTCACTTGTAAAGTAAATCAAGTCCTCTAATTCACCTGTTTTGAATGCTTTCCCATCTATAGACTTCTTTTGAATTGGCTTTTCTTCAGTTGAGGCACACCTGTCCACACTTTTTGCTTTTTTACTTTTTCTCTTTCCCATTATCAGTTGCACATCTCAGGGTGGGGTTTAAGCAGAGAAAAAAAATTTAAAAAGAGAAAATAAGGAATGAGCCTTTTCATACTAAATGTTTTAGTTTGTGTATAAGAATAATTTTCAGCCTTAAATTTCAGACAACTAAATACTTTTGGTGATCTTGGGGTGTTAGTTGGGAACTTGCCTTTAACACAGATCTCCAGTATATTACTTAAATCAGCAATACAAGATTTGCTATTTATCTCTTCAGTCCATTCTCATGGGGCAAACTACACCTGGTATCAAGGAGAGAAGTGTCATTATATATATATATATATATATATATATATATATGGTGAGCCCAAAGGTTCATTTGTTTTTTCCCATAAGATGGCTCTAGTAGCACTTAGTTGTCTTTAACTTCATTCAAAACAATTTTGTTAGATTGTATGTGACAGTTGTCATATCAATGTGCATTTAAAAAAAGACTTATCAAAATTGGTGTATTTTTGTGTAGCCATTTTAATACTGAAGATGGAAGAAAAAAAGCAACATTTTCAGCACATGATGCTTTGTTATTTGAAGAAAGGTAAAAACGACACTGAAACACACAAAAAGATTTGTGCAGTGTATGGAGAAGGTGCTGTGACTGATTGAAGTGTGAAAAGTGGTTTGCGAAGTTTCATGCTGGAGATTTCTCACTGGACAATGCTCCTCGGTCAGGTAGATCAGTTGAAGTTGATAGTGATCAAATTGAAACAATAACTGAGAACATTCAACATTATACCACGCGAGAGATAGCCAACATACTCAAAATATCCAAATCAAGCACTGAAAATCGTTTGCACCTGTTTGGTTATGTGAATCTTTTCGATGTTTGGGTTCCACATAAGTTAAGTGAGAAAAACCTTCTTGACCATATTTCCACATGCAATTCTGTACTGAAACGTAATGAAAACATTCCGTTTTTAAAACAAATTGTGATGGGCGATGAAAAGTGGATACTGACAACAATGTGGAATGGAAGAGATCGTGGGGCAAGTGAAAGGAACCACCACCAACCACACCAAAGTCTGGTCTTCATCCAAAGAAGGTGATGTTGTGTATATGGTGGAATTGGAAGGGAGTCCTCTATTATGAGCTCCTTCCAGAAAACCAAACAATTAATTCCAACAAGTACTGCTCCCAATTAGACCAACTGAAAGCGGCACTCAACAAAAAGCATCCAGAATTAGTCAACAGAAAATGCATAATCTTCCGTCAGGATAACGCAAGACTGCATGTTTTTTGATGACCAGGCAAAAATTGTTACAGCTTGGCTGGGAAGTTCTGATTTATCTGCTGTCTTCACCAAACATTGCACCTTCAGATTTCCATTTATTTTGGTCTTTACAAAATTCTCTTAATGGAAAAAATTTCAATTCCCTGGAAGACTGTAAAAGGCACCTGGAAGAGTTCTTTGTTCAAAAAGATAAAAAGTTTTGGGAAGATGGAATTATGAAGTTGCCTGAAAAATGGTAGAAGGTAGTGGAACAAAAGGGTGAATAAGTTGTTCAATAAAGTTCTTGGTGAAAATGAAATGTGTGTCTTTTGCTTAAAAAATTGAAGGCACTTTTTGGCCTACCCAATATATATCTATATACAATGGAATATTACTCAGCCATAAAAAAGAATGAAATATTGCCATTTGCAGCAACATGGATGGACCTAGAGATTATCATACTGAGTGAAGTAAGTCAGATAAAGACAAATATCGTGATATCACTTACATGTGGAATCTAAATAATATTACAAATAAACTTATTTACAAAACAGAAACAGACTCAGACATAGAAAACAAAATTATAGTTATCAAAGGGGAAAGGGTGGGAGAGATAACTTAGGAATTTAGGAATAACATATACACACTACTATATATAAAATAGATAAACAAGAAGGACCTACTGCATGGCACAGGGAACTATACTCAGTATTTTGTAATAACCTATATGGGAAGAGAGTCTGAAAAAGTATATAAATATATGTATAACTGAATCATTTTGCTATACACCAGAAATAACACAGCATTGTAAATTAACTATACTTCAATTAACCTCTCAACAAACAAAACTCCAGAACCAGATGACATCACTGGTGAATTCTACCAAACATTCAATGAAGAATAAATACCAATCCTTCTCTAACTCTTCCAAAAAATAGAAGAGAAGGAACACTTCCAAACTCACCTTACCAGGCCAGGATTACCCTTATATCAAAACCAGACAGGGCTGCAACTAGAGGAAGCCCTCGCACAGAAACGAAGACCCAACACAGCCATAAATAAATAAATAAATAAATAAATAACAAAAGTGATTGTTTAAAAAAAAAAAAACCACACCTGGGGATAGTTTAAAAAAAAAAAAAAAAACCAGATAGGGCACCACAACAAAAGGAAATTACAGGTCAATAACCCTGATGAACATAGACGCAAAAATCCTCAAGAAATACTAGTAAATTGAATTCAACAATACATTAAAAAGATCATAAACCATGATTGAGTGAGATTTATCACAGGGATGTAAGGATGGTTCAACATCTCCAAATCAGTCATTGTGATACACCCTATTACCAAAATGAAGGATAAAAATTATAAGATTATTTCAATAGATGCAGAAAAAGTTTTTGACAAAGTTCAACATCCATTTATGATAAAAACTCTCAACAAAGTGGGTATAGACTGAATGTACTTCAACATAATGAAGGCCACATACGACAGGCCCATAGCTAACATCATACTCGACAGTGAAAAGCTGTTTCAGAACAAGACAAGGATGCCCACTCTCACCACTTATATTCAACATACTATTGAAAGTCCTAGCCAGAGCAGTTGGGCAAGAAAAGGAAATAAAAGGCATCCAAGTTGGAAAGGAAGAAGTAAAATTGTCACTGTGTGTAGATGACATGACATTATATATAGAAAGCCCTAAAGAATCCATCAAAAACTGTTAGAACTAATAAATGAATTCAGTAAAGTTGCAGGATACAATGTCAATACACAATAATCTGTCACATTTCTATACACTAATAACAAACTATCAGAAAGAGAAATTAAGAGAACAATCCCATTTATAATTGCAACAAAGAGAATAAAATACCTAGAAATGAATTTAATCAGGAGGTAAAAGATCTGCATTTTGAAAACCACAAGACATTAATGATAGAAATTAACGACATAAATAAATGGAAAGATGTTTCATGCTCATGGATTGGAAGAATTCGTATTGTTTAAATGTCTATACTACCCAAAGCAATCTACTGATTCAGTAAAATCTCTCTATCAAAATTCCAATGGCATTTTTTCACAGTAATAGAACAAACAATCCTAAAATTTGTAAGGAAACACTAAAGATCCCCAGTAGCCAAAGCAATCTTGAGAAAGAACAACAATGCTGGAGGTATCACATGCCCTGATTTCAAACTATATTACAAAGCTACAGTAATCAAAAGAGTATGGTATTAGCATAAAAATAGATGGACCAGAATAGACAGCCTAGAAATAAACATATGAATATATCGTCAATTAATTTATGACAAACGAGGCAAGAATATACAATGGGGAAAGGACAGGCTTTTCAACAAATAGGGAAACTGGACAGCCACAAACAGAAGAATGATACTGGTGACTAAATTAACTTAAAATGGATTAAAGGCTTGAATGTAAGACCTGAAACCATAAAACTTTTAGAAGAAAACTTAGGCAGTAAGCTTGTTGACATCAGTTTTGGTGATGATTTTTTTTGATGTTGAGTTTTTTTTCTTGGATCTGGCACCAAAAGCTAAGACAACAAAAGCAAAAATAAGCTAGTGAGAGTACATCAAACTAAAGTATTTATGCACAGCAAAGAAAACCATCAACGAAATGAAAAGGTAAACCACTGAATGGGAGAAAATATTTGCAAAGCATTTATCTGGTAAGAGGTTAATATCCAAAATATACAAAGAACACATGCAACTTAATAGCAAAAACAAAACAAAATGAAACAACCCCCTGTCCTCCACAATCCAATTAAAAAATGATCAGAGTGTCTGAGGAGACATTTTTCCATACAGATCATCAGGGAAATGCAAATCAAAACCAAAATGAGATAGTACCTCACAACTGTGAGAATGGTTAGCATCAAAAAGACAAGAGGTAACAAGTGTTGGGGAAGGTGTAGAGTAAAGGAAACCCTTGTGCTTTAATTGGTGGAAATGTGAATTGATACAGCCACTATGGAAACAGTATGGAGGTGGCTCAAAAAATTAAAAATAGGAGTATCATATGATCCAGCAATTCCACTTTTGGGTATTTATCTGAAAAAATGAAAACACTAACTGGAAAATATATCTACACCCCCATGTTCATTGTAGCTTTATCTGCAGTAGCCAAGCCATGGAAACAACTTAAGTGTCCATAGGCAGATGAATAGATAAAGAAAATGTGGTGTGTGTGTGTGTGTGTGTGTGTGTGTGTGTGTGTGTGTGTGTATACAATGGAATATTCTTCAACCATAAAAAGGCAATCCTGTTGGGACAACATGGATAAACCATGAGGGCATTATAATAAGGGAAATAAATCTGACAGAGAAAGACAAATATCATACAATCTCAATAATATCTAGACTTTAAAAAACCCCAAAAAACCCAACTGAATAAGCTCATGAACACTGAAAAGAGATTGGTGGTTGCTAGAAGCAGGGGGTGTGGTGTGGGTGAAATGGGTAAAGGGAGTGTGAAGGTACAAACTTCCAGTTATAAAATAAATAAATCATGGGGATGTAATTCGCAGCATGGTGACTATAGTTAATAATACTGGATTGCATATCTGAAAGTTGCTAAGAGAGTAGATCTTAAAAGTTCTCATCATAAGAAAAAAAATTCCCTGTGTATCGTGACAGATGTTAACTAGACTTATTTTGGTAATCATTTCACAACATACAAATATATTTAAAAAAAAAAAAATGAACAGAGACGTAAAAAGAAAAAAAGAAATCATCCAAGGTTACACAGCTAGTTAGTATAGAAACTGGAAGTAGAATCTAGCTTACTTTATGTGTGCTCTGAGGTTTCATCTTTACTCAGATGATTTACAGTGCCAACTTGAATATCTTGAAGGTTATATTATTAACCTGGGCAGATGGCCTCCATGCTTTGTGTTCAGTTTTCTGTAGATATACTCTGGAGGAACCTTGGTTCATTGCTAATCAGAGGTGGGAGCTCCAGGACAGACTCAGTTATGTTGTCTGGACCCTTCCATAATCAGAGTAGTAGAACATTGTACTAGGAACTAGGATGTGGTCCCACTGGAGAGATCACTGCATTTCCTCCAGAGTGGGACTGCAAAGTGCATTGATTTCACGCTCTAGTCAGTAGAACAAATGAGCCTTTGAGCCCCATAAGCTTCCCCAGGATCTTCACCCTGCCATGACCCTGTATTTTCTGAATCCTTCCACTTATAGCTAGCAGTCTGGCAGGGTGGTCTTTTCCAATGACGGGACAACGTTTAGCACTATCATTGCGAAATTTCTAACTTGACTTGATGCTATTTCTATCTCTTGTTCTTAGATTTAAGGCTAGGCCTGACAAATATATCAGAATACTTGCTGGGCTGGGCTGCTCCTCCTTTAGTATGCAGATTCAAAACACTCCTAGTTCCCTCAATTTCCATAGTAACAGGCCCAACCTCAATGTGTGTGGGTCCCAGGGCAATATCACAAGTGGAGCTCTACTTTCTGAATGTCTAAATAGTAGGAAGCAATAAATCAAACCAATAAACTGTGAAATAAAACATGTTCTATCCTCCTACCTTGATAAATTTATCTAACAACAAAATTTTTAAATATGTGTAAAGCTGTGATTTTTATATGACTGCAAGTCAACAAAATATCGAAGACACAAATTTTATTATGTAGGACGTGTTTGGTTGATGGTCTTGCAATATCTAGATGAGTAACAAAATAAAGACATACATAATTCACTTGTTAAAAAAAAGTTGCTAAGAGAGTAGATCTTAAAAGTTTCCCTCACAGGAAAAAAATAAAATTGTGACTATATGAGGTGATGGATGTTAATCAAACTTACTGTGGTAATCATAATGTAATATATACATACATTAAATCATTGTACTGTATACCTGAGACATATAATACTATATGCCAAATATATCTCAAGAAATCTGGAAAAAATATTTTAAAGAAGAAAAAAGGCTATTGAATTTCAAAGATGGTAAATCCAAAAGAGGAAGAGCAAATATAATGCAATAAATACATTAAAACTGTAAACAATTTTTCACCAGATAAATGCAAACCAATAAATGATTCAGATGCCCAGATATCTACTAGATTGCTGAAATGAGATTCTTGGAAATGCCAAAGAGATTCTTGGAAATGCCAAAAGTGTACACAAGATACGTTTCACAAGGACATTTCAAATGTAAATTATCTCTTCTGAAATGGTTGTTATGGTGGAAAATTATTTTCCAAATTAGCCAGTGCCATCATTCTAAACTCTTGTCATGATAAGTTCAAAATGAAGGAGTAAAATTGATTTGACTTGAGTTTGGTAAGAGTTTTAACTTTGATCTCAGCAAATATAACACAAATGTGAAAAAATAATTTGGTCAAAGTTAGGACAGAAGAAATAAAAAGAGCAGAAGCAAGAGAATAGGTTAACTTTTATACTAATAACCTATTACTAAAACTATAAGAGTTTTCCACATAAGTTGACTTTCTAAAATTCAGTTGAATTTAATTTGAACTTTTTGACAAAATTATTTATCCTCTCCCACAAATATATTAGGCATCTTAATTGTTGAAATAGAAATTTCAGGAAATATATAATTTATATAAATATTTATGTATCATCTATTTAAATATTATTTTGTACATAACAAAATAAAATTGAAAAGACCCATTCTTCAAGAGTTCCTTAGTATATTTATTGTATTTTGTGTTGACTACTTTCATTTTGGTGCTTCTCAGTTTTCACACTGATATTTTTTATATCAAAGTTTTATATTTTTAAAATTATTTGAGTAGGTTTTATTATTATTTTTCTAGTTAGACAGTATAACAAGACAGTTTTAGTTTTATTAACTAGCAAAAGCCTATTATATTAACCAGGATTCATTTGGCTTCAATTGCGGTCCTATTAATTTATCTGATATAGTTAAACTTCAAACTTTTAGCTTATATTTGAAGTTCAAAAATAGCATCATTGTATTTTCTTACCATGTCTTAACATCAGCTAAAATTTTGCATATTTATGTTTAACAAATATACATGTTGCAACTATTATGAACAAAACACTTTTCTAGGTATTTTAAGAACTATGCAGATTAATTAGACATGGATCCTGCTCTCAAAGTGTACACAGCATTTAGGGAAAACAAGATTTGTACCAATAAAATTAATGCAAGTGGATAATGAAATGTAACATAAAATGTAAGGTGATATCAGAGTAGAGAGGATTTTAACTCACCTGGAAGCATAAAACACTGCCTTGGAAGATATGTCCCATGAGGACATCTTTGAAGGGTAGTTAAGATGATTGGTGATGAGGCAAGTGTTTTCCAGTTGAGTAAGTGGAATGGGCAAAGCAGAATGGGCAAAAGAATTCCATGGGATTCTCTGGGGGAAAAAAGGGAATAGTTCTTCAAGCAAATATGGGAAGATAAGGTGGGACATTAGATTAGATTAATACAGTGGTGTGCTAGAGTTGGCTGGTATTGCCTTGAGACAGCTAACTGTTACATTTTTGAAAATTTTATTAGACAGCTGACATCATTTTGGTAGCTTAAAATCAGCCAAGATGGAGGGAGTATTTACACCATGGAAACTGTCAAATGCTACAATTCAGGGCTAAAATTGTTTGGTCCAGAAAGCTGGTTGTCAAACATTTACCAGCACACTACTAGCTCTATCTGGCCTTGAACACCAGATGCTTAACATAATTCATCTTATGCTATTGGGTTTTGATATATGTTTTACTATTTTGAAGGAGACACTTTTAGAAAAAAAAATACTTAATTGGACATAAGCAAGAGTTAAATTCAGAAAGTTGCTTGAAGACAGGAATGTTTTATTAAGTGAGATAAAAGCCATAAAAGTGTCTCCTATTGCACTAAACACAAGATTGAAAAGAGGTTAAGACTGGTGATGTGACACTCATTGGCATGATAGAAAAATCTAAAGAGCATATATGAAAATGACAAGTTTTAACCATGAGTAAAGAGCAGTAGTTACTAAAGTGAGCGAACAGCTTGTCATAAATGTCTATAGCTCTGCCAACACATGGTTCATATTGTTGCTAGTCTTGGGGGAGAGGGAATGAGCTACTGTTAGTTGTTTCTTCTGAAAGAACTGCCTGCATGGTGTTCTTTTCTCCTAATGACTGGAGAAGGCAGAGGGCAAGCTTCTGTATGGTGAATTGCTCTCTCTCCTCACTGATTAGAGCTCTACTTAAAACAGCACAAATTGCAAGACTAGAGCTTGAAAGAATCCCTAGAAGCAAAGTGCTGTGTTCACAGATCATCTCCTGTTCCTCCTATCTGATGAGAAGGAAAGCTTTATTAATTATTTTCATCAGGAATGAGCTTGTTTACCAGAGAGGGAGGCATTCTATGAATAGCTTAGTATGAGTGACATTCCAATAACCATAAAATAAGCATGAAAAAATTCCCCGAAGTTTTAACATTTGGCTTCAGGTGTTTAGGCCTTTAGGAAGCAAAAAGAACAAAACAAGAATTGCTATCACAACTTTGGAATTCAGTGTAGAGGTCTTTATTCTGCACCACAGTGGGCTTCAGGGCATATGTAAATACCCTGGAAACATAGGCCAAGTTTTGTTATGTGTGTCCATGTATTATTCTTGAAAGAGTATCCATAGTTTTTCTCGGATTCTCAACTGGATCTCTGCTGTCCAGTCTTCTTACTGCCTGTCCAATCTATTGATCTCCCTGCCAGTACCCAAAGGTCAAGAATCACTTGGTTTGGCTATTCTTGGATATACTTGAATGTTTTTAGAAGATAGGAGGAAGATTCTTGTCTTTTATCAAATAGAGGAATGACTTATTCCCAAAGATTTTTTTGTTTTTTTGTTCTTTTAAGAAACTAGACATGAGAAAGGCTTTTAAATGTTTTGAGGCATGGTATATTTCCATATATTCTATCTTTTGATGCTTATGAGATAAGTGAACAAGGTATTATCACTTCCATTATCCTGAATTGAGAACTAGAGAAGTTAGGGCTCAGTGGTTCTTAACCTGGATTGGACATTGCCTTGGAGCTTTAAAAAAATATGATACCCCAACCCCTAAATATTCTGATTTAATTGATCTGGAGTGGAGTCTGGGTACCTACATATTGTAAGAGGTTCTCCAGGTGATTCTAGTGTGCAGCCCAGTTTGGACACCACTGTGTTGGGTCAATTGCTTTAGGAATGGAATTTGTGTTTGATGTGGGCATGAGACTATTATAACTTCTACTATATCATTCTGTCAGTTAGACAACTAAATAATAACCAGTTACCATGTGAAATTAGTAAGACAGGAAGTGTTATTGACAGGAACAAAATTTTAAAAAAACTCTTGAGAAGTAATGGAATACCCTAAAGAGGAATTTTTGGACAAAAGGACTAGAGCAATGAATGACATTATAAAGAAAAGGAGAAATGAGACTTGCTAAAAGAACTGTCACTAATTCCAGAAGAATTTAAGACTTTAAACACAGTTTAAAAAGAAGTCAGCATAAAATAAAATTCTATATGAATGATAATTGTCAAAAACAGCAACTTCTTTCAAAACTTTTAAAATAAACATGATAATCTTTGATTTTATTCATACTATGACTTTTATCTTGTTGGGTGCTGGATATTTTTGTATTCTTACATATATCCTGAGATTTGCTCTAGGTTACAGTTAAGCTACTTAGAAACGATTTGTTTCTTGTAGGTCTTCTGATTAAAATTTGTTAACAAGAGCCAGAGCAGCATTTAGTCTAGATCTAATTGTTCTCCATTAGGGAGACAAGAATCTTCTGAGTGCTTTAGCCAATGAATTATGAATTTTTGTCCTGTTTGGTTGGAGGGAACAAGCTCTATTCCTGGTCCCACATGTACACCTCTATGGTTCCTTCTAACAACTTAGCCAACTTGTTTCTTCTTCTCAATTTATCCTTATTTATCTGTATTTATACAAGCTTCTTTACAGCAGAGGCTCAATATTTTAATCTTAAATTCATAGTCTACTACTATTCAGCTGTAATCAATCATTCGAGCTTTATTAACTTTATTATGTCTCAAAGAATTCCAACTGAGATTTTCTCATTCCTAGAAACCGTTCTTCATGTTCTCATTTTGGTATCCTTGTTCTTGCTATTCTATACGAGAGAGTGTGCCCACAACACAATGATAGGCTGCGAAAGGTAGGCATTTCCCTTTCTCCTAAAGAGACTAACCTACTGCCTCATCTGCCTCACCCCACATTTAAAGATTCTTAAGGAAGTTTTCTTCAGTGCTTTCAATTGGAATAAATCTCTATAAGTTCATTTTCCCCATAGATCTTCTGATATAATATTGATCAAAATTTATATTGCACTAAAATTGACTAATGTTTTTGACAAACATTTAACTCCTACTATGTGTATAAAACCTTCCTGGTTTTATTCACTAAGCTATACTATATTTTAGGATAGGAACAGGTATCACTAATTTTTGTATGCCTTGGGACACAGCAAAATGCCCAGGAAAGCAAATGTTTAATAAATATGTGATTTGGTTGTGAGGGGGCATTGGCTGGCTACCTGTACTCTGACTAGATTCTGACTGACTTCTCTTGCATTACTCAGGAGCATTATTAATCATATTTAAATGAATAAATCTCAGCATCTTCTCACCAAGAATCATACTCCACTAACCTTGTGAAAAGCAGATTGATCGTAAATTAATACCTACATTTTGAAACTTTTGCTTTAGTAACTTTTAATCAGTGTTCACATTTGAAACTACTGTTTGATTAATTTTTTTTGTCTCCATTACTTTTAATACCTACATTCTGCCTCTCCTGATCATCAGTCACATGAAACACTTGTTGCATCCTAATTTTATTGCTCTAGAGAAGTGGTCCCCAACTTTTTGGCACCAGGGACCGGTTTCATGGAAGACAATTTTTTCACAGACGGGTGGTTGGGGGGATGGTTCAGGTGGTAATGTGAGCGATGGGGAGCGGCAGGTGAAGCTTCCCTTGCTCGCCCACCTCACCTCCTGCTGTGCGGCCCAGTTCCTAACAGGCCACGGACTGGTAGGGGTCCGCGGCCCGGGGTTTAGGGACCCTGCTCTAGAGGACAGCTCTTCTTTTTGCGTTCCTTAGGGCCCTTACTTCTCTACTCTCCAAAGTTGCACAGTCTATATTTTATGTTACCATGACTTATATAGTATTTTTAATTGACTGGGTACTATAGAGTCAGAAAGAATTTAAATATTAGCTATGATACAACACAGACACAGCAAAGTCTGCCCAGGGAGGAAACTTGTAATCTGACACAAGAACTTCATTTCAAAAACATGGGCAAAGTACAGACCCAGAAGAAAGATGGGAGTTAACCTGGAGCTAAGCAGGGGAACACATAACATCACTGCTTACTGATTTGATTCCTTAGGGCATTTCACAATGAATCATTGAAATATTTCCCATTTGTTGTGGTCTTGTGACATTTAGGAGAGAACTGGAAATAGGCTTGTGAGTTTCTTATTTAAGAGTTCCCCTCTAATTTTATGAGTATGATTTCCCTCATGAATTTTATAAGGAAACCTAAAGTAGGGCTAGTTGAGAAGAAAATACTTGGAAATAAGACACTTTGAAAATAATGTCTATGTTTTGGGAAGCCATGCTGAGGAACATAGCTACAACGTGACTTTGGAAGAAAACATTTTAGTACTTTGTAAATAATTAAGTAATTTTTACCAAAAGAGAATTCCAACAAAGAAAAAAATATTTTTAAGAGTCAAAAACTCAGATTTGAATGAATCACAAGCTGGACTCACACAAAGAAATTAAGAGCTCTGGACATGGTAACAACAAGGGCAAATATAAACATTATTATCTTAATATTTATATCCCTTTAAAAGATAATCAACTGTTTAAATAAATTGTATCAGCGTATTGTGCCATTTATAACATATATAGAAATAAAATGTGTGACAACAAAAGCACAGAGGCCAAAAGGGGAGCAGTGAAATAATGCTATTATAAGGTCCTTATATAATATGTGAATTAGTATAATATCACTTGAAGGTAGACTGTGATAAGTTAAAAAATTATACCATAAGTTCTAAAGCAACCATTAAAATTACACAACAAATAGCTACTAAGAACAAAAGAGAGATTAAATGAAATCATTAAAAAAAACCCCTCAATTAATCCTAAAGAAAGCAGAAAAATAGGAAAGATTAACATCAGATGGGACAATAAGAAAACAAATAGCGAGAGGGTAGATTTAAACTTAACCATATCAATAATCATAGTAAATGTAATTGACCTAAAAATCCCAATTAAAGGAAAAAATTGTAGATTGGATAAAAAAGCAAAACCCAATTATATACAGCCTATCAAGACTTCTTTAAATATCATGATCCAAATAGATTACAGGGGAAAAAATGGGAAAAGTTTATCCTGCTAATATTAATAAAATGAAAGCTGGAGTGGCTATGTTATATCAGACAACAAAGACTCAGAGCATAAAAGTAATACCAGGGATAAGATCACTATTTCACAATGATAAAGGGAGTGAATTTTTCAGGAAGGCATAATAATCCTAAATGTTTATGTGCCTAATAACAGAACTTCAAAATACACAAAACCAAAATTGACAGAATAGCAAGGAGATATAGGCAAATTCACAATTTTATTAAGGGATTCAATTCTTCTCCTTTATTTTCATAGGATAAATCGACAAAAGAAAATCTATAAGAATACTGAGGTCTGAATAACACTATCAACCAGGTCAACCTAACTGATACTTATAGAGTACTCCATGCAAAAAAAAAATTAGTGTACACATTCTTTTCAAGAGTCATAAGTCAAGACTCAATAGGTTTAAAAGGATTCAAGTCACACAGCATATGTTGTCAGACCACAATTAGGCATCAGTAATAAAAAAAACTGAAAAATCTTTGAATATTTGGAAATTGTAAACACAGTTTTCAAAATACTGTGTGTCAAAGAAAAAGGCAAGTGGAAATTAGAAAGTGTTATTAACTGAATGAAAATGAAAATGCAGCATATTTTTTATAGTTGTGGAATGCAGTTAAAACAATACTAAGAACAGTATGGAGGTTCCTTAAAAAACTAAAAATAGAACTACCATACGACTCAGCAATCCCACTACTGGGCATATACCCTGAGAAAACCATAATTCAAAAAGAGTCATGTACCAAAATGTTCATTGCAGCTCTATTTACAATAGCCAGGACATGGAAGCAACCTAAGTGTCCATCATTGGATGAATGGATAAAGAAGATGTGGCACATATATACAATGGAATATTACTCAGCCATAAAAAGAAACGAAACGGAGTTATTTGTAGTGAGGGGGATGGACCTAGAGTCTGTCATACAGAGTGAAGTTAGTCAGAAAGAGAAAAACAAATACAGTATGCTAACACATATATATGGAATCTAAGGTGGAAAAAAAATGGTCATGAAGAACCTAGTGGTAAGATGGGAATATAGACACAGACCTACTAGAGAATGGACTTGAGGATATGGGGAGGGGGAAGGGTAAGCTGTGACAAAGTGAGAGAGTGGCATGGACACATATACACTACCAAACGTAAAATAGATAGCTAGTGTGAAGCAGCCACATAGCACAGGGAGATCAGCTCGGTGGTTTGTGACCACCTAGAGGGGTGGGATAGGGAGGGTGGGAGGGAGGGAGATGCAAGAGGGAAGAGATATGGGAACATATGTATATGTATAACTGATTCCCTTTGTTATAAAGCAGAAACTAACACACCATTGTAAAGTAATTATGCTCCAATAAAGGTGTTTAAAAAAAAAATACTAAATGAGAAATTTATGGTACTAACTACCTATACTAGAAAGAATAAAGGACACAAATCAATTACCTCAGGTTTCATTTTAAGAAAATAGAAGAATAAGAGCAAATAAAACCTGATTTAAGTATTATTTATGTTGTGAAATATAAATAATAAAGACCAGAGCAAAAATTAAAGAATGAAAAAACAAAAACATAGAGAAAATTAATAAAACCAAAGGGTGATTATTTGATATCAATAAAATTAAACTTTTATCCAGCCTGATCAGGAAAATAAGAGTGAAGATACAAATTGCCAGTATTAAGATGAGAGAGGTGACATAAATTCACTACAGAATTTATAGATATAAAAGGATTACAAAGGAATATTATCTTGAAAGTATGTCAATAAATTTAACAACTTCTAGGAATGAATAAATATCTGGAAAGACAAAACTACTAAAGTTTACTCAAGAAGAAATAGATAACCTGAATAGTCCCATAATGAGTAAAGTAATCGAATTTGAAGTTAAAATCCTTCCCACATGGGAAACTTCAGACCCAGATGGCTTCACTATGGAATACTGTCAAACACTTAAGGAAGAAAAAATACCAGTACTGTATACACTCTTCCAGAAAATTAAAAAAGAAAAGAGAAAGTTTCCCAATAAATTCCACAATGCTAGCATTATTCTGACATTGAAATTAGATGAAGACATTACAGGGAAAAAACTGCGTACCAATATTCCTCATGTATAAAAAAATTCCTAACAAAATTTTAATCAAATTCAACAATGTATAACAATGATAATACATCAAGGTTACATATAGTTTATCTCGAGAATGTAAAGTTGGTTTAATATTTGAAAATCAATCTAATTCATCAAATTATCAGACAAGAAAAGAAACAATATCATCTTATTAGATGTAAAAAGACATTTGACAAATCCAATATCTATTCCTGAGTAAAAATTCTCATCAAGCTAGGACTAGAAAGAAACATCTTAAACCTACTATGGACATCTATGAAAAACCTACTGGTAATATGATCCCTAACAGTGAAAGATTGAACTCTTTCCTCATAAGATCAGGAAAAAGGTAAGGATATTTACTCTCACCATTTATATTCAACATTGTACTGAAAGTGTTAGCTAGCATACTAAAACAAAAAATTAATAGGTGCTAAGACTGAAAAGGAAATAGTAAACCTGTCTTTATTTACAGACAAAATAATCATCCACAAAGAAAAGTCTATACAATCTACAAAAGATACTAGAGTTAATAAGCAAGTTAGCAAGTTTGCAAGATATAAGATTAATATACAAAATTCAATTGAATTTCTATGTGCTCAGAACCAACTGAAATTAAAATTTAATACTATTTCAGTAACATTCAAAATATGAAATTCTTTGAGAATAATCTTCAAAAGATATTTAAGGTCAGTGCAATGAAAAGTATAAAATATTGCTGACAGAAATTTTACAAAACCTAAAAAATGGAAAGATATAACATGTTCATAGTTTGGAAGACTTAATATTATTCAGATGTCAAGTCTTTCTTAATTGATCTATAAATTCAGTATGATCACTATCAAAACCCCAGAAGGCCTTTTCTTTTTTTTTACTAGAAATTGACATGCTTATTTTAAAATTCATATTAAAATGCAAACAACCTGGAATAGTCAAAACAACTTTGAGAAGGAGACGGAAAGTTGGAGGACTTACACTATCTGACTTCAATAATTTTTATATAGCAATAGTAATCGAAACAGTGTGATACTGGCATCGGGATAAAAAAAATAAGTCCAGAAATAGACTTACATATGTATAGTTAATTGATTTTTGGCAAAGATACAAAGACAATTCAATGAATGGATAGTCTAGTCAATAAATGTTGCCTAAGAGTCCCAACTATCCTTATGCAAAAAAACCCATAAATACTTCAATGTCTACCTCACACCATGTATAAAATTTAACTCAAAATGGAGAATAGAGCAAAGTATAAAACCTAAAATTTTATAATTTCTAGAAGAAAACATGGGAGACATTGGGTTAAGTGAAAATTTTCTAGATACAACGCCAAAGACATGATCCATTATAAAAAAAAAAAAAACTTGATAAATTGAACTTCATCACAATGAAGAATGACAGCCCTTAGAAAAGTGCTATTAAGAGAATCAAAATACAAGTCACAGACTGAGAGAGAGTCTTTGCAAATCACATATCTGATAAAGGATTTACATCCAAAACATATAAAAAAACTTGTAAAACTCAAAAAAATTTAAAAATGAGCAAAATATTTGAACATACGCTTCACCAAAAAAGATCTACTGAGGGCAAATAAATACATTAAAATACTAAACATCGATATTCATTAGGTAAGTGCACAATAAAAACACAATGAGATACCACTACACAACCATTACAAATGTCTAATATTAAGACTGACCACGTCAAGTACTGGAGAGGATGTGGAGCAGTGGAACTTTCATACACTACTGGTAGGAATGTAAAATAGTATAACTACTTTGTAAAATAACTTGGCAGTTTCTTAAAAAGTTAAGCATAAATCTATCATATGACATAGCCATTCTACTCCTTTTTGTTTACCCATGAGAAGTAAAACTTATTATCATGGAAAGAATTGTACGTGAAAGTTCATAGCAGCTTTACCTGTAAGAGCAAAAAGCTGTAAACAAAATGTCCATTAACTGGTGAATTGCTAAACACATATGGTTTATCTGTACAATGGAATGTTCTTCAGAAATAAAAAGAAACTTTTCATGCATGCAATAACACGGGTCATTCTGAAAGTAATCACGTTGAGTGAAAGAAGCCAGACCAAAAAAAGAGTACATACTGTATGATTCTATTTATACAAATGTATAGAAAATGCAAACCAATATATAGTGACAAAATTCAGATTAGTGGTTGCCTGAGAAGACAGTGGCAGTAGAAAAGCCTGGGCAGAAAGGAGCAGGAAGGAGAGAATATAAAAGGGTATGAGGAAACTTTTGGGGATGAATGATATTATTCACTACCTTGATCGTAATAATGAGTTTATGGATATATATCCATATATATAGACACACACATATATAAGTATATATATGTACATGTATACATATGTATCTATATCTAAACATATCTATACAAATATAGATACAATTGCAGTTTAAACATGTCAATTTTTTGTTTGTCAATTATACCTCAATAGAAGTATAAAAAAAGAAAAAAATTAATCCTTCCAGGTAGTTCCAATGCCTGATAAAATTTGAGTCAAAAATCAGTTCACCAGTCTTGGGTTTCTCAAATCAGTAAAATTCAAAATTATATATTCATAGTCTCATACCTGCTGTTTTGATAGAGTCATCAAAAATTAGGACTAAAATTTAAGAAGTGGTTGATGGGACTTTCAACTATTTTTGAAAGCCCATAGGAGAAATATTTTGAGGTGTCTATTTCAGCACTTCTCATATCACATTTTATTGTCTGTGGCTTTGCCATCTCTATCTAAGCTCACTCTTAAGTGAGAGTGCCAGGGATTTAATGGAGAGTTGACATATCTTAGCTTGGGTTGGGAGAATAGCTATAGTTGGGTAGATGAGTGCTGTCCCCTAATTACCTTCTACTTGGACAAAGGCCATGCTTACTACTAGGTAATTTACATACTGTATACAATCTGAAAAAACCAACATGCAGTTGTAAGCATGAATGATGCTCTGGCTAGCCATAGAAGAAAAGAAAAGTATTTCTTCTAACTTCCTTGCCCTTTAGAAAGTTTGGAAAATAAACTATTTGTCTAATGACCTAATTACTAGTTCTACCTAAGTCTTAAGAGTCACTTCATTGTATTAAAACATATTTCTTTTAATATGTTTCAGTTAGTTTTTTCATGTGATGGAATAAAAGCAGGAAAATAGTCTAAGATATATTTATTAAAAATAAAATGTTCCTCTCCAGTTCCTGTGAGATCCCAAGGTCCAGAGACACAGGTGTAGACTTTGGAGCAAGTGGAGAGCCAAGAGAAAGATTCAGAGCTGGGGCAGAACGGTTGGAAAGATCTGGGAGTACAGCTGAGCTGTGTGGGAAGAAAAGTCTCATTAAGGACAAACAGCTGTTTGAATCAGTGAAACCTCAGAAAAAGGGAACAAAAGGAGACCATTGTTGATGAAAGAGGCTATGGCTAGTTCAGTTCAGAGGGTTGTGAAAGCTTAGATTGAAATTTTTCATTTGAGATTTGAAGGACTGGAGACTGGGATCTTCAAATATAACAATTGTGTTTCTCCTGGTTCTCAAAATACACTTAAGCCACTTTATGATGACTGATACTATATGAATACCACACAATATTGTAGAAAGCCATTAATCTCAGTTTAGTATTCAAGACTGGTAAGGATTAAATGATGATTAGTTATAATATTGTTATTCATTTATTTTAAGCTCAAAATAATTACATACCATTTGTGAAGAGGAAGTACATGTGCTTAGGCTAGTAGCAATGAATATGCTTCTCTCATCTATATTTGACACTAGGCTGAGTGGAAAGAGAAAAGGGATAGCTTAAGAGACTTGACAGCAGGAATGTGATTTTCAAGACATTAAGAGGATTTGTTGATATAGTTTTGAAGGTTTTTTAAAAAAATACATCGGTCAGATCTATTCAGAAGTTCCAGGCTGTGAATTAGGTGTGTACTGGTTATTCCACTGAATTTTAGATATTTACATGGATTTTGTTGATGGAGACAGTAGTTTTAGATACATCTTCAATTTTTATCAGGGTTTCTTTTTTCCCCTCTATTTGAGACATCCTAAAAAATAATTCCATATCTTCCTCAAAGTAAAATAGAGGATTAAAATAGTTGTTCAGAGGATTTAATGGTTGTGCTTTTACTGAATTGCCTAACATTTAAAATTATTAAATTTATGTTTTCTCTCCTTTGGCTTCAAAACTGGAGCATATAACTTTGAGAGAACTATATGTTCTATTATTGAATCTTTTCTGTTATCCAGCTACTGGGCTGTATGCTCTAAAAACATCAATTGTACTGTCAGATAATCTTTGCTGGCATTTTATATCTATCACTTTTCTCTGATGACTCTGATCATTTTGTGTTTTCTCTCTGCATTCACAATTGTCATCTTACACCTGTTCTCCAAGGCAGTAATTTAAGTTTTAAGTGGATATCTTGTTCCTTGCTGTTTTAATTGATTTACCTAATATATAATGGTGCTTCTAAAAACTCTATCATCTTATCCTTTTAAAAATAATATGTTTGAGTTCAATTTTATTGAATTCACTCTCATTAAGTTTATTTATAGCTTGAAATTCTCAAGGGCAAGTTATCTTCTATTCCTTGGGTAATTTTTTTTCAGATTGGGTTCTTTCTATAGTATTTTCCTTTATTTCTATTTCTTTTCCTTATTGCTATTCTGATTCCTACTTCTTTTCTTTCCTTTCTTTTCCATTCAAAAAATATATACCACTTTGAAAAAATCTAGCATATTTTAATAATGGAAATTCTCCAGACCAACTATTTGTTTCAACATAGTGTGGGTGACTATTTCTTGACACCAGGGGTGATATTCAACAGATTTAACTGAATACAAGTACTGCAAGAAGTAAAGGCAAAATCTCTGCCCCCAAGGAAATCAAGGTACACCAAGGGGCACATTAGGGATAGAGACTGAGTCCTGTCTTTATCATACTGGTACATGATACTATCTCTAGAGGTGTGGGGTGAGGTCACTGTAGAGATCCCTTGTCTGTTCATTCATGAGATCCCTTTAAATGTCTGACCTTCTAGACTACTCCATGCAGGCAGGGTGTAACCCACTCCCATTGGCTTTGATGAATTCTTTCAGCTTCATACAGTGCCCTGGAAAGTGAAACTCAGGCACTGGTACCCTTCCTCCCTCTGCTGAAATTCCAGAATGATTTATAGATATTTCTATTCTCATTATGTTTTTCACTATTTCTCCCTCACATTGCTGCTAGCTACCTATTTAAACCATTAGCCTTCTTTCAACTTGAGGGTATTGGTGAAAATTCTCATCATCTTCTCAACTCACTTTCTCTCTTCAGTATTTCTTCAAAGTGATAGGAGCTGGGTAAAGAGCTTACACTCATCTCTCTTCAAAGGCTATGGCCTATGGCCTTTCCTCTCACTGTTTAGAAACTGCTTGTGAATTTTGACAGCTTTGTTTTAGTTTTCAGTAGCTATTGGGAAAAGGAGTCTCTGTGACCCAGATTCACTCTGCTAATTCTACTCAGAAGTCAATCTTCAGTTTTTAAATGAATCTACAGATATCCAGATTTTCCTTCTGTGTTCAAAAAGTATTGACAGGGAATTCCCTGATGGTCCAGCAGTTAGGACTCTGTGTTTTCACTGCAGGGACCCGTGTTCAATCCCTGGTCAGGGAACTAAGATCCCACAAGCTATATGGCTCGGCCAAAAAAAAATGGGGGTGGGGGTGGATTGACAGTGGTTGCCTGTCTTCCTCTAGGGCTTCTCTCTTCTATCGTAGCAATATTTATTGAGGGTGTACTCAATATAAGTACCAAATCTAAATTTCCTTAGTGTTGAATTGTATCTTGTTCATCTTTGTAACCTCAGCACCTAGCCAGAAGTTAGAGCTTAACATGTGCTTAATAAATGTTTGCTGAATAATGAGAGAAGTTGAGGTGAATTGTAATCTTCCCTTGCTCTCCTTTTATCCTGAAATCTTTGCTTTTCATGAATACCTTTGTCTCTCAGGGCTCTCTCTAACCCTGTTTCTGTATTTTTCAAAGTTTCTCCTTAATCTTAATAGTTTGAATTTTAATTATCATACTATTATAATTTTTTTGTAGTTATCAGCTATTAATCTAGTATAATAAAAGTTAAAATAAGGAAAGCTCCTGTCTTCTCATCTTGTTCAGTAATCACACTGCAAGTGACTGTTTCCAATCATGTATATGTGCAGGTGATGTTTTGGATTGGAGTCTGTTATATTCTCTCCCATAGCATCTTTCACACACCTTTCACACAGCAGATAGTCAATAGTTTTTCCTAAAAAAATCAATTACATGACATGGTTCCCAGAGAAGCTTCTTATTCCTTTTTATTTCTGCTGATTCTGCTTCTCTGAGTGTGGGACATTAAAGATAAATATATATCTTTACAGAGAGAGAGAGAGCGAGAGAGAGAGAAATTCTTAGTAAATTCTTTCAGGGGTGGTGACCCAACTTGGTGTCACGTTATGTAGACCTAGAGCTGGCCAAGGTCCTTTGGCATATATATAATTTTATAAGCCATATATGAAAAATATACCATTTTATTAAAAATATATTTTAGTGAATAGTGACAGTTATCTATCAGCTGATTATTTTTATTTTAAATACATAAACATAATTACTAATGGAACACAGTGAATTGGAGAACAGGAACTGCCAGGAGTTATGTAATGCAGGTAATCCTTAGTTATTTCAGGAGTGTACTCTACATCTCCCCTTTTTCTCTCCTTGTTATTGTCCTCATTTCCTTTGGTCATTTTACTGCTCACTTTACTTACTAGCTGGATTTCAATTATTGATGGCAAACCAGGCTGCTACAACCTGAAAATTTTTCTAGTCTATATCTGTGCTCACCAAATATCAACATACATTCTTTTTAGTCACAGAAATGTACCTAAAATCCAAGTCCACAGTAGAAAATTCTATGGATATCTCAATGACATACATACAAAAATATTTTCATCTTTTTTTGGGACAGATTGAATACGATTTTTGCCATGAGGCTAAATATTCTTAAGTTCTTCTTAAGAAGGTTTAAAAATTCCTCTGTGTTCAAATCATTCAAGGGAGAACCATTTTCAATTTTACTTATTTTTAGCTGTAGTGTCCATTTCCCTATTCCCTTATTTTCTTCAGTCAGTTGTTGTGGTCTTCCCACCCCTCCTGAGAACAGCTGCTCTCTAACTGTGGGCTTCCTCTTTGTCAGCAATGGCCAAGTGAATAGGTCAGAAAACAGTGGGAAGGAAGCCAAGGGTGTGGTTGGATCTCCATGTGGAGCCAGTGAATGACACATGGAGCTCTATCCTCCATCCAAACTCAAATAATCTCTGAATTCCAACTATTACCTTCTTGATAATTATACCCACATTTACACTCTAGCACTAACTGTGCCTGAGAGTAGGTCATCATACATACAAACTTTGGTCATAGAATCAAAGTTAATGCAGCTAGAAGAAGTGGATTCCACTCTGCCTCACCCCATCTTACAGATGATGAAAACTGAGATCTGGCAGAATGTTTGTCCTAAACTTACACAGCTAGTTAATGACAGAGCTGGACATAGTATCCAGGCCTCTCTCCATCTGGTCCCATGCTCTTTTTTAAATCACATCTTAGTGCATCCATTCTTTAAACTCAATGGTTCAAAACATAATTTATATTTTCCCTAATAACCAGCTCCTCACTTAAGCTTTTTTGTGTTGACATCTTAATTATTCTATGTTCTCTATTATTTTGTTCTTCATATATATGATTATCTACCATGTCTGCTAAATTATTTGCTTATACCATATTTCACCTTCCTTTCTTTTTCAGTATCACCTTCCCTATGTTCTGAGTACTTTATGCTTATGTAACTGCAGAATTGTGTTATTTTCTGTCCCTGTTTCTGGGTTTTGTATTTTATTCATATAAAAATATAACCTAATGTCTATTATGTGCCAGGCACTGTGAATATATGGCAAGTCTTCATGTAATTAAGGAAGGAAACACACACTGAAGGACACAGATAAAGACAATTTCTCTGCTTTCTCCCCTCCCATGGTATCTTAAACTCACTCCGCTCAGGCTTTTGATCCTACCACACCACCCAAACTGCTCTTGACCTGGTTACCCATGACCTGACCTCCACATCGCTAAATCCAATGTTCACATCTTAGTCCTCATCCTATGACTGGTTATCATTTAACAAATGTTATTGAGCAAATGCCATGTGCCAGCTCTCTTTCAGGTACTCGGGCTAGAAAAGCAAACAAAAGAGAAAATAAATGCCTGCCCTTATGGAGTTTGCATTCCATAAGAATCATTTGAAGAAGTTGATTATACTGTCTTACTAAATACCTCCTTTTTTCAGTAACCCCTGGGATATGACTTTGTTTCTCCTACCTTTCTGACTGTTTCTTGTCAATTTCACTTGCTGCTCAAGACTCATCTTCTCAATTTCTAAGCAGTGGAGGGCCTTATTTTTCATTCCTTGGGCCTCTTCTCTGTTCTTCCATCTGCATCTATTTCCCAAGTGATGTAACACAGTCCCATAGCTTTAAGTATTATCTAGAACCTTCCCTCAGAAGCTATCTCAACTATTTCTTTATCAGCAGGTATTCCTTGACTGCTCTATCCAAAAGTGTACCTGACCATCATTTTCCATCCTCTGGCCCTTTTATATTTTTTTCATAGTATTTATCACTATCTGTTCTTACACAGTGATATGCTTATTTATCGCTTTCTTCCTCTTATAAGAATAAAAGCTCCATGAGGACAGGGACTTTGTTTTGTTCACTGTTATATCCCCAGTGCCCAGAATTGTACCTGGCACATATTGGGCACTCCGTAAAGATTTGTTGAATGGGTGAATAATAATAAGGGTTGGAAGGGAGAGGCTTCTGGTACTATAAGAGTATATTTGACTTAGAAAGGTCAGTGAAATTTCCCTGAGGGGGTGACAATTAAATTGAAGATAAGTAGGCAATAACCAGACAAACTGAGGACATTCTACACAAAAGGAAGATGTGCAAAGGCCATAGGGCAAGAAGAGGAATGATCAATATGAATAACAGAAGACAGGCCCATGTAGCTGGAGCACACAGCGTGTGCAGGAGAGGAGTACCAGATGAGGCTGAAGAGATAGTCAAGAACACACACTACTCAGGATTTTGTAGAGGATGTTAAAATTTGTTTTTTGATTTTAGAATTTATTCTAAAGGAAATGCAAAGCTATTTAATTGTCTTAAGCATCTGAGTAACACAATTAGTGTTGGATTTCATAATTACTCTGATTAACGTATACAGAACAGACTACAGATGGATAGAAATGAACATAGGGAAACTATTTAAGAGGATACTGAGATGGTCTAGAAGAAAAATTATGATCATAGAAATTGGGATGTGTGATGAAAGAGAGAAATAGATGGATTTGAGAGCTATTTAAGAGGTATAATTGACAGTAAAGAATTAGATATGTGGAATGAAGGAGGGAGAAATACCAGCGACGACTTCTAGGTCTTTGCCTTCCCTTTCTTTGAGACAAGGAATTCTACAAAAGGACAAGGCTTACAAAGTGATGGAGGGAATTACCATGAATTCAATTTTGCACATTCCTGTCTCTTTTTTGGGATATGTGATAAAATCTCTGTCAATCCCTATTTCTTTCTCTTTCTCCAAAATATCACTCCAAAACATTCCACTTACTTGCCATCTCCTCAAACATTGCCCTATCCCTATTTTTCCCCTTTTCCAAACTTCTGGAAGGAGAAGTCTATATCTGGGATTTCCGCTACTCTCTGATACATACCTAATCTTAGCCTCATGCTGTCTGGCTTCCTCACTGTTCAGTCCATTGCCTCTTGAGTTTATAGGTGCTGTTACAATGAATTCTCTTCTTTTCTGATCACAGTTTCTCTGTAATGCTCTATAGCTCTACCTTTTCCAGATCCAAATAGGTGTTTTTCAAGGTTGCGTCCTTCAGGGATCCCTTCCACTTCAAAGCAACAATCATCACCTTAATGCAGCAGAATCACTTTTCTGAACTACAGGTATAAATTTCTAACTACCTATTAAGCACCTTCATACAGCAACAACACCTTCAATGTAGAGTCTCAAAAAGAGTCATCCTCTTATCTCCCAAACCAGATCCTTGATTTTCCTTTATTGTATTAATGGTTTTACCAACTTCTCAGCTACTTAGGCTGAAGACCTATCATGCTTTATTCTTTATGCCTTCATCTTATCCAATTAATTGCTATATCCTGTTGATTTTCTTAGTTCAAATCCCTTTTGCATTCAATGTTTGTTCTCTAGTGTTCATATTGCTCTACTTTAGACTTTCATTACATCACATTAGGATTTTTAAAGAACACATCCTAAGTTTTATTCTTGCTTCTAGTTTATCTCTTTATCTAAGATCAACCTTTCAAATATGATTTAATCATTGTTATTTTTCAATGTAAAAATATTTTATGGTCTCTCATAGCCTACAGAGTGAGGTTCAAATTCCTCAGCCTGGTGATTTCAGAGCCTGGTTCAGTATAGCTTTATCCTCCTTTTCCATCTTCACTTCTTAATTTTGCCTTTGCAAAGACAAAGACTTCTCTTCTGATACAACAGAAACAAGACTACTGGTTCTCTTTTCACAATCCATGTTCATATGTTTCAAAGCTTATTCCTTTCTTTAAGAATACATTTCCTCTACATCTCTGCCCATCAGAATCTTCCTCATCTTTTAGGATCTTTTAAACATCACATTCTTCATGAAGTTAGGTACTAACATAAGGCTTGCCATATCTCTCTAGGATTGTGGTCAACATACTCTAAACATGTTAAGTAATCAAAGACTTGGGGGAAGTTAGGGATTTTTTTCAACAGCACAAAGATGTGAAAAGAAATGAAATGGGTCTGTGACTCACTTATCTTGGGTCTCAGAATAGAGTTCTTTATATTAGGCATTTATCTCAACTGCTAAATGAACTGCTTGGTGATCTGTATGAACATTGATCAGGCCAGGGAAAGAGAAATCTTGTTCAAGGTTGCTTGAGTTATCAAATTAGAAAAGCACAATTTCCAATCATAAAGTTAGAAAAGCACTTCCTTTCACCCATCTCAGAAGCACTGGAGCCAAGCATAACCTGCTCTGGTTATACTCCATATTATGTTTGGCACCCTGGCTGTGTTACCTTTCCAAAAACTATTTATGGCACTACCCAAAAGATCCAGCTTGTGACTAACTGGCAATGTTTTGTAGAGAACTAATATATATTTGAACTTTGGTAAAAAGGAAAATCATGGACATTTTGGTCCAACTGATTTTCTATTTTGTTCCAGGAACAATTAGCCACAAACATGTTATATAGTTTCTAGGGCACCATCCAATGGACAAAAGTTTCTCTTCAAATTGAAAGCATATCATTCTTTTTCAACATCATTGTTGCCACAGCCAAATTCCTGCACTTATGTCACTTTGCCCAAAGTCCCAAGAGGGTCAACTCCTCTTTCACTTCAAGCACTTTCTTGATCTTTCTTCTGGACAACCAGTGTGGTGTGATTAGATTGGCTCACTTTAAATGCACTGGAGTACTTTGTGGAAACTGTCTGTTATTGAAATGAAGTATTTGCTACTAATCAGTTGTGTACTATTAAGAATACAACTGGCTCTTCACTTACTGATTTTTTAAATCCATATCTCGAGATGGTGTACTAGGAGGATGCGGAATTCATGTCTCCTTACAAATAGAGCACCTACCAGGCACCGGTGTGGGAACATGGACACCTATGGGGATGGGAGGAATGCTGAGCAAACGGTTGTTTCATTTTAGTTTCATTTTTCCTAATTTTTATATTTCTAATTTTATTTTGTTTTTTACTCTTTGATATTGTATTGCTCCTTTTGTTCTTTCTTTCTTCCCGTTTTTTTATTTTTTTTTTTATTACCATGCCACGAAGCTTGCAGGATCTTGGTTCCCAGGCTGGAGATCGGGCCTGAGCTCCTGTGGTGGGAGCTCCAAGTCCAAACCACTGGACTAACAGAGAACCTCAGACCCCAAGGAATATCAATCAGAGTGAGGCCTCCTGGAGGTCCTCATCTCAGCACTAAGACGCAGCTCTATCCAACTGCCTGCAAACTCCAGTGCTGGATGTCTCAGACCAAACAACTAGTAAGAGAGGAATACAGGACCTCACAACAACAACAACAACAAAAAAGAAACGACAAAAAAATATGTAACAGACGAAGGAGCAAGGTAAAAACCTAAAGACCAAACAAATGAAGATGAAATAGGCAACCTACCTGAAAAAGAATTCAGAGTAATGATAGGAAAGATGATCCAAAATCTCAGAAACAGAATGGAGAAAATACAAGAAACATTTAAAAAGGATCTAGAAGAACTAAAGAGCAAACAAACAGTGATGAACAACACAATTACTGAAATTAAAAATACTCTAGAAGAAATCAATAACAGAATAACTGAGGCAGAAGAACGGATAAGTGAGCTGGACTAAAATGGTGGAAATAACTGCCAGGGAGCATAATAAAGAAAAAAGAATGAAAAGAATTGAGGACAGTTTCAGAGACCTCTGAGACAACGTTAAATGTACCAACATTCAAATTATAGGGGTCCCAGATGAAGAAGAGAAAAAGAAAGGGATTGAGAAAATATTTGAAGAGATTATAGTCGAAAACTTCCCTAATATGGGAAAGGACATAGTCAATCAAGTCCAGGAAGCACAGAGAGTACCATACAAGATAAATCCAAAGAGAAACACGCTGAGACACATATTAATCAAACTATCAAAAATTAAATACAAAGAAAAAATATTAAAAGCAGCAAGGGAAAAGCAACTAATAACATATAAGGGAATCCCCATAAGGTTAACAGCTGATTTTTCAGCAGAAACTCTGCAAGCCAGAAGGGAGTGGAAGGACATATTTAAAGTGATGAAAGGGAAAAACCTACAACCAAGATTACTCTACCCAGCAAGGATACCATTCAGATTTGACAGAGAAATTAAAACCTTTAGAGACAAGCAAAAGTTAAGAGCATTCAGCACCACGAAATCAGCTTTACAACAAATGCTAAAGGAACTTCTCTAGGCAGGAAACACAAGAGAAGAAAAACACCTACAAAAACAAACCCCAAACAATTAAGAAAATGGTTATAGGAACATACATATTGATAATTACCTTAAATGTAAATGGATTAAATGCTTCAACCAAAAGACATAGACTGGCTGAATGGATACAAAAACAGGACCCGTATATATACTGTCTACAAGAGACTCACTTCAGACCTAGGAACACATACACACTGAAAGTGAGGGGATGGAAAAAGATATTCCATGCAGATGGAAATCAAAAGAAGCTGGAGTAGCAATTCTCATATCAGACAAAATGGACTTTAAAATAAAGACTATTACAAGAGACAAAGAAGGACACTACATAATGATCAAGGGATCAATCCAAAGAAAATATAACAATTGTAAATATTTATGCACCCAACATAGGAGCACCGCAATACATAAGGCAAATTCTAACGGCTATAAAACGGGAAATTGACAGTAACACAATAAGAGTGGGAGACTTTAACACCTAACTTAAACCAATGAGCAGATCAGCCAAAATGAAAATAAATAAGGAAATACAAGCTTTAAATGATACATTAAACAAGATGGACTTAATTGATATTTATAGGACATTCCATCCAAAAGCAACAGAAAACACTTTCTTCTCAAGTGCTCATGGAATATTCTCCAGGATAGGTCATATCTTGGGTCACAAATCAAGCCTTGGTAAATTTAAGAAAATTGAAAGCATATCAAGTATCTTTCCTGACCACAACGCTATAAAACTACCTATCAATTACAGGAAAAAATCTGAAAAAAATACAAAAACAGGGAGGCTAAACAATACACTACTAAATAACCAAGATATCACTGAAGAAATCAAAGAGGAAATCAAAAAATACCTAGAAACAAGTGACAATGAAAACACAAGTACCCAAAACCTATGGGATGCAGCAAAAGCAGTTCTAAAAGGAAAGTTTATACCAATACAATCCTACCTAAAGAAGCAAGAAAAATCTCAAATAAACAACCTAACATTACACCTAAAGCAATTAGAGAAAAAAGAACAAAAAAACTCCAAAGTTAGCAGAAGGAAAGAAATCACAAAGATCAGATCAGAAATAAATGAAAAAGAAATGAAGGAAACAATAGCAGACTTCAATAAAACTAAAAGCTGGTTCTTTGAGAAGATAAAAAAAAATTGATAAACCATTAGCCAGACTCATCAAGAAAAAGAGGGACATGACTCAAATCAATAGAATTAGAAATGAAAAAGGAGAAGTAACAACTGTCACTGCAGAAATACAAAGGATCATGAGAGATTACTACAAGCAAATATATGCCAATAAAATGAACAACCTGGAAGAAATGGACACAGTTTTAGAAAAGCACAACCTCCCGAGACTGAACCAGGAAGAAATATAAAATATAAACAGACCAATCACAAGCACTGAAATTGAAGCTGTGATTAAAAATCTTCCAACAAACAAAAGCCCAGGACCAGATAGCTTCACAGGCAAATTCTATCAAACATTTAGAAAAGAGCTAACACTTATCCTTCTCAAACTCTTTCAAAATATAGCAGAGGGAGGAATACTCTCAAACTCATTCTACGAGGTCACCATCACCCTGATACCAAAACCAGACAAAGATGTCACAAAGAAAGAAAACTACAGACCAATAACACTCATGAAAATAGATGGAAAAATCCTCAACAAAATACTAGCAAACAGAATCCAGCAGCACACTGAAAGGATCATACACCACGATCAAGTGGGATTTATCCAAGGAATGCAAGGATTCTCCAATATACGCAAATCAACCAATGTGATACATGATATTAACAGACTGAAGAATAAAAAACATATGACAATCTCAATAGATGCAGAAAAAGCTTTTGACAAAACTCAACACCCATTTATGATAAAAACTCTCCAGAAAGTAGGCATAGAGTGAACCTACCTCAACATAACAAAGGTCATATATGACAAACCCACAGCCAACATTGTTCTCAATGGTGAAAATCTGAAACCATTTCCTGATCTTAGGATCAGGAACAAGACAAGGTTGACCACTCTCACCACTATTGTTCAACATAGTTTTGGAAGTTTTAGCAAGAGCAATCAGAGAAGAAAAAGAAATAAAAGGAATCCAAATAGGAAAAGAAGAAGTAAAACTGTCACTGTGTGCAGATGACATGATACTATACATAGAGAATCCTAAAGACGTTACCAGAAAATTACTAGAGCTCATTGGTGAATTTGGTAGAGTAGCAGGATACAAAATTAATGCACAGAAATCTCTTGCATTCCTATACAATAATGATGAAAAATCTGAAAGAGAAATTAAAGAAACACTCCCATTTACCACTACAACAAAAAGAATAAAATACCTAGGAATAAACCTACCTAAGGAGACAAAAGACCTGTATGCAGAAAAGTATAAGACACTGATGAAAGAAATTAAAGATGATACAAACAGGGGGAGAGATATACTATGGTTTTGGATTGGAAGAATCAACATTGTGAAAATGACCAAACTACCCAAAGCAATCTACAGATTCAATGCAATCTCTATAAAATTACCAGTGGCATTTTTCAGAGAACTAGAACAAAAAATTTTACAATTTGTATGGAAATGCAAAAGACCACGAATAGCCAAAGCAATCTTGAGAAAGAAAAATGGAGCTGGAGGAATCAGGCTCCCTGACTTCAGACTATACTACAAAACTACAGCTATCAAGACAGTATGGTACTGGCACAAAAACAGAAATACAGATCAATAGAACAGGATAGAAAGCCCAGAGATAAACCTACGCACATATGGTCACCTTATTTTTGATAAAGGAGGCAAGAATATACAATGGAGAAAAGACAGCCTCGTCAATAAGTGGTGCTGGGAAAACTGGACAGCTACATGTAAAAGAATGAAATTAGAACACTCCCCAACACCATACACAAAAATAAACTCAAAATGGTTTAAAGACCTAAATGTAAGGTCAGGCACTATGAAACTCTTAGAGGAAAACATAGGCAGAACACGCTATGACATAAATCACAGCAAGATCCTTTTTGAGCCACCTCCTAGAGTAATGAGAATAAAAACAAAAATAAACATATGGGACCTAATGAAACTTAATAGCTTTTGCACAGCAAAGGAAACCATAAATAAGATGAAAAGACATCCCTCAGAATGGGAGAAAATATTTGTAAACAAAGCAACTGACAAAGGATTAATCTCCAAAGTATACAAGCAGCTCATGTAGCTCAATATCAAGAAAACAAACAATACAATCCAAAAGTGGGCAGAAGACTTAAATAGACATTTCTCCAAAGAAGATATTCATGTTTTTCATGTGCCAACAAACACCTGAAAATATGCTCAACATCACTAATTATTAGAGAAATGCAAATCTAAACTACAATGAGGTATCACCTAACACCGGTCAGAATGGCCATCATCAGAAAATCTACAAACAATAAGTGCTGGAGAGGGTGTGGAGAAAAGGGAACCCTCTTGCACTGTTGGTGGGAATGTAAATTGGTATAGCCACTATGGAGAACAGTATGGAGGTTCCTTAAAAGACTAAAAATAGAACTACCATGTGACCCAGCAATCCCACTACTGGACATATGCCCTGAGAAAACCGTGATTCAAAAAGAGTCATGTACCACAATGTGGTACAATAGTGCTTTGCAGCACTATTTATAATATCCAGGACATGGAAGCAACCTAAGTGTCCATCAACAGATGAATAGATAAAGAAGATGTGGCACATTTATACAATGGAATATTAGCCATAAAAAGAAATGAAATTGAGTTTTTTGCAGTGAGGTGGTTGGGCCTAGAGTCTGTCACACAGAGTGGAGTAAGTCAGAATTAGAAAAACAAATACCGTATGCTAACATATATATAGAATCTAAAAAAAAAAAATGGTTCTCATGAACCTAGGGGCAGGACACGAATAAAGACAGAGACGTAGAGAATGGGATTTGCGGACACAGGGAGGGGGAAGTGTAAGCTGGGATGAAGTAAGAGAGTGGCATGGATATATATACACTACCAAATGTAAAATAGATAGCTAGTGGGAAGCAGCCACATAGCACAGGGAGATCAGCTTGGTGTTTTGCGACCACTTAGAGGGGTGGGTTAAGGAGGGTGGAAGGGAGATGCAAGTGGGAGGGGATATGGGGATATACATATGCATATAGCTGATTCACTTTGTTATACAGCAGAAAATAACACAACACTGTAAAGCAATTATACTCCAATAAAGATGTTTTAAAAAAAACCCAGATCTCCAACTATTTTCTACCTGAACTTTTGCAAGAGTGATGAATTTTCTGGAATTTGCATACTTGACAAAGTCCAATACTGTACATTGAAGCCACTATTTATCCACTCACAAAATTGTTTGTAAATGCATCTGATTAATCTGTTGATATTTCTGTTTTTAGACTCATATTTATAAAGCATTTTTCCTTAATATTTCCTTTTCAGTGATCATGAAACTTTGGTATTTGGGTTACATTTGGGTTATATAGTCCTGACTTAAATACTTTGAGGCTTATTCTTTCTGATCATAGCTGCCAGTGGGATTTCATACACTTTTCTCAGTCACTAAAATAATTTGATCAGAAATGTGAAGGAAGAAGGAAATATAATTCTCTTTTTGGATCTTAAGGGGCCAGGGATCTATGGAAGCTGATCAAGGAAAATTGGGTGGGCACAGATGAAAGTAGCAAAACACAAACACATGTATTCTCAAACTATATGGGTCCAGGAGTAAAAAAAAATTTTTTTTTTTTAATTTACCATCTGCCATTATGGGATCTAAACAACCTTTTGGAAGTGCACAAAAATGATAGAGTACATTTAGGTAAGCTGATAGAGATTTAAGGGCATCTATACAGTGTCTGGTGGCATATAATTATAAAAATAAATTACAAATTTTTAAGGAACACATGACTATTGGATTTTGATAAAATGTCACAAATTTTGGAGAAAATTGAGTTTTTCTGTTTTATTTTAGATAGGTTACATATAATTCCTGTTTCAGTGATTATCTCTCCAGCGATTACATGGAGAGACTATTTCTCCAATGATTATACCATCATTGAGAAACAGTTTGCATAAGCAGTTAATATATAAAAATTGTTTCTTGAACTCATTTAAAAATTTTAAACTGACGCTGTATTTTACATACTATTATAAATTCTTTTTCTTCCATTGATGAGTACAATGTTAAAGATTCTTGTATTAATACAAAATTGATTTTGTATCCAATTTCAAATTAGTGATGAATTTATAATTTTCATGCAGACATTATAGAAGCAGTCACTCTGCATCAGCCTTGGATGCCTTTAAATGCTAAATTAGCCAAAATGCAAAAATAAATATTTGGGTCCACCTCCTATAACCATTATTACAGGAGGCCAAAAGTGGCTTCCTTCCTTCCTCCCAGCCCCCAGACTAATGCTTCTGGGGCTGTATGCATACTCCTTGGGCATCTGAAATAGGAACTTCTCCAGCAGCTCCATGACCCCTTGTGCACAATGGCAGCACTGGGCAGCTGGCGGCTGAAATGGGTGCCCAGGTGCAACAGCACCTCCTTGGTTCAATCAGAACCTCAACACAAAGCAGCAAGTGCTGGATTTTGCTTCCACTTTGCTGTTAGCAGGAATCACCAGACACCCCTTTAGAGACACTCCTCGTGGGGTGCCCCTGTAGGGTGTTCAGATGAGGCTGCTGGCAGCAACAAGATTTTACCCTTAGTTCCTACACTCCTAGGTCCTGGCTCGGCCCGTAAGGGCTGACTGGATCATTTCCTTGCAGCAACCTGTAACTCATTCATGGCACACTAGCATGCTATAGTACAGAGACTGGGTCATTCCCAATCAGTAATACCTTTTCTGTGGATGGAAATAAGAGGGTTCCCAGGCAAGGTGCCTGAAAAGTTGTACCAGTTTCTTTGAGAGTGTGGAGAATGTCCTTGGGTTATAGAAAGGAAAATTGGAGTCAAGTCTGTTACAAATGTCCCATGATATAAGTTTGAATCTCGGGGCTCTAAGCACTAAGGTACTTTCTTTACCTTCTATATACTATTTATACTACTGCTGCCTACCAATGATAGGAAAGGTGTTATCACAATCTGGACACATCCCCGTCCATATTTTTTGAGCCATCAGTATTTTCAGATCTTGCTAATAAGGCCAAGGTCACCATTGTTTCACACCTGGACAGCTCCAAAACCTGCCCTGCCACCCAATACATTTTCTACATTGCAGCCAGCCTGATCTTTTACAAATGTTAACATGGCTTTAAGGCCTTTATGTTTTAGCTTCTGCTTAGAACAGTCAACTCTTCTTTTTCTTTACTCCGCAGCCACAGTGGTCTCTGTCAGGCCTTTGACCATGGCCTGTTCGCTTTTTGCCTCTCACTCCACTCACAGTCTTCTTAATGCTCATTCATCTTTTAGAGCTCAGAACCAGTGCCATCTTAGAAAAATCAACGGTTTAGTCAAGTTCCTCTGTTTTATATTTTCAAGAAAGCATATGCATTTCCTTTAGGAAACATCACAGTTGATAAGCATACATTCATTGGTGTCATCATATACTTAGTATTTGTCTCCCACTCTCTACTGTAAGCTTCATGAGGACAAGAAAATTTCTTCTTTTTGCTCATCATTCTATCTCTAGAACTGGCACTTAGAAAGAACCTGACCAGTGGCTGATGAATGTTGTTGAATAACTGAAAATATGGGTTCATAAAAATTCCACCAAAATGAATTATTATATAAATAATTTGGATGTTATGGAAGCATCCTGAAAAAAATGCCAGTGGAATAAAGCATATGTAATGTCTATTTGAAAATTTCAGGTAACACTTCCTATTTTTGGTCTAGATTTTAAATAAGGAAAATTGAAGCTATTATCTGGGTAATTCAGATCATAGATTTGAAAAAAAAGCCATATTCCACTTTTACATGAGATAGGTAATGACAGGGAAAGGCAAAAGTGTATTTGTTCTGTACTACCTGAATAATGTGTCAGTTATTCATTTAACATTATGGGTGTCTATGTAACTGTATATTTTTGTGTTTCTTGTTTTAGACATACCTGAGTACACTGGAAGTCCACCATGTCATCTGAATGTAATTAAAGTATGGAATAAGCAGTTTTTAAATTAAAATCCTCAGTAAAGCTATTAAATCTCCACTTTCTTAATGATGTTTACATGTTAACATGATTACAATCAGGGGTCTGAGGATTTGAAAAACCTTGAAGTTCAAATCTATCAAGCTTAATAGCCATGCAACTTTGCTGAGAGGTTGAGTTGATAGCTGGCTTAAATTTCAACATGGTGATAAGGACTGCTCCCTCCCTTTCCATTAGTGCTGGATTTATTTGACTCTTGGTAAAAGGGAGAGTAATACCTTCAGATTGCCTTGTTCTGCTTATTCTCATTGCTGACAGTCAAGGGGAAGAGAGAGAGTAACTCACGTTTGAATTAAAGACCAGTTAAAAATTAGAATGAACATCTGTTACAAAAAATTTAGCCTTGGGGCATTGGAGAAAGAAGAGAAGAGAGATGCATAAACCCAAAGGAAATAAGGCATATGGAGAACCCAAGAACTCTTTGACAATGGCCTTTGTATGAATGCTAAAACTAAGCATCTGTTTAAGGGCTTGGATGGTCCAAAGCAATAAAACATAACTACCTTGAGAAACGAGGGGAAGAGAAACATGGTATTTTCTGAATCAAGATTAAAGTATAAAGGTATGTTCATGTGGCTCAGATGAAAGTCAGAATTGAAAAATATTTTGTCAAAATCTAGTAGACGCGAAAGGTTGAAATGGTAGTGGGTCCCTCCTGTCAACCTAGCTCTGTAAACTGCTTGTGTCAGTGAAAGCCTACATTTAGTTGTTTCTAGTTTTGTGGATCTCTAATGTGAAAGATATTGGGTATTAGCAAAGCAGAGAATGAGGCATGTGGTGGGAGTCTTCTCATTGGTCTGGATCTCCACAATTCAGGCTCCAAACTGCTTAGAAGATGTCTTTGAGTCTTGGGTGACGATTAAGGACTATCAGCTCTACGAGAATTGAAGTTTGCTTTCTAGGAGTTCAGTAGTCCGATAAAGAAGGTACTTACTACTGTTATAGTTAGAGAAATATTATAAGGCACAATTCAAGGAGGGTGATATTGTATAAATATAAGTCTGATGGGATCTTTGGTGATGATTTCTATCTGAAAATTGTCTTAACTTAGTATAGAGTAGACTATGGTAGCACAGGAAGCCGAGAGTTGGTAGGAAAGAAAAAAAAGTGGTATCTTGCTGATGATATAGGAAGGGGCTACATGATTTTCCAATAGTCTCATGGATGTTTTATTTGAAAAAAATCTGTGAAAGATTTTTATGGGGAATCACCTCCAGTTCACTGATTTATTAAACTGACACTGAGTTCTTCTTATGTCAGCCAGTGTCTCCATTGCTATCATATACATTTTCTCATTAAATTAATTTACAGCCCTAGCATGCTCTTTCATTTAAACATAAACATTAAAAAAATTAAAGATGTTGGCAAGTACCTTATCTGATGACAGAGACTCTGTGTCTTTTAGGCCAAGGTAAACTATTAAATATTTACATAAGCAGCACTTTGGCAGAGAATCACTTATTTCTTCATTCCTTGACACAACAAACTTTAAAAATTGATGTATAATTGATTTACCATATTATATTCGTTTCAGGTGCAAAACATAGTGATGACATTTTTATACAATACAAAATGATCACCATGATAAGTTTAGTTACCATCTGTCACCACACAAAGTTATTTCAATATTATTGATTATATCCCTATGCTGAACATCCCATCCCTGTGACTCATTTATTTTGTAACTACAAGTTTGTACCTCTTTAATATCCCTTGACTATTTCACTCATCCCCCAACCTCCTTCTCCTTTGGCAACCACCTGTTTGTTCCCTGCACGAGTCTGTTTGTTTTCTTATGTTTGCTCATTTGTTTTGTCTTTTAAATTCCACACATAAGTGAAATTATAAAGTATTTGTCTTTCTCTGATTTATTTCATTTAGCATAATAACCTCTAGCTCCATCCACATTGATGCAAATGGCAAGATTTGATCCTTTCTTATGGCTGAGAAACATATATATATTTATCACATTTTTATCCATTCATCTACTGATGGGCACTTACATTGCTTACATATCTTGGCTATTGTAAATAATGTTGCAATTAACATAGGGGTAAATTTTATTGGTGCATAACTGTTCAGAGTAATCTCATGATTCTTTGTATTTTTGTAGTGCCCTTTAGTGTTCTGTTTCATTTCTGATTTTATTGATTTGGGCTCTCTCTTTTTTTCTTGATGAGTCTGGCTAAAGGTTTATCAATTTTGTTTTTATTTTCAAAGAATGAGCTTCTAGCTTTATTGATATTTTCTATGTGTTTTAAATCTCTATTTTATTTATTTCCACTCTAGTTTCTATTATTTCTTTCCTATGACTCCCTTTGGGTTTTGTTTGTTCTTCATTATCTTGAACTCTTTTATCAGGTAGATTGCATATCTCCACTTTGCTTGGTTCTTCTTTTGGGGTTTTGCCTTGCCCCTTCATTTGGAACATATTCCTGTGTCTCCCAATTTTGCCTAATTTTCTGTGCTTTTTTTTTTTTTTTTTAAACAGAAGATTAGTTACATTTCCTGATCTTGGAGAAGTGGCATTATGTAGGAAACATCCTAGAAGCACACTCCCCTCTGGTCACTAGAGCTGTATGCTCTAGTGGTGCCCCTATGTAGACTGTATGCGCCCTTGCTCTGAGGAGTGGGGCAACTACTGTGAATATGATGGTAGGCAGGTCTGGTCCCAAGCCCGGCTGATAGACAGACCCTGCATTTTGTGGTGGCTGCTGGCCTGCTGATGTGTAGGGCTGGGTCCCAGGGCAGCTGGCTATGGGAGTCTGGAGTGGGGAGGGGCTCAGGGCTGGTGCCATCAGCAAATTTTTATTAAACAAATGATATGATTCACGAAGTATTCCTGATTTAGGAATTCCAAGGTGAATCAGACATTTCCACCATCCAGGCACATCCAGGTTAGTGTAGAAACAAACCCATGATTAGACAATTGCAACATAGTGAAATGACAGAAGAAAGGAGTGAAGGGCAAGGGACACAACAGAGAGTACTTAGCCTGGCTGGGTAAGTTTGTTTTCAGGAATGTTTTCTTTAGAAGTGATACCTAGGGTGAGGAACTGGTGAAGGTGGTCTAGGAGGATGAGAAAGTAAAAACGAAGGTGTGGAAACATGAAACAGTAAGGCAGCCAGCCTTTTGTTCCCCAGTGTAGTGTCCATCACAGGATGTGGGCCTCTCCTTGAGGGTATCAGTTTAAACCCCAGACAGCAAAGTGACTGCTGTTGGCTGAGGGCAATTCTTTGGAGAAGTGGAGCAGCTGTGAGCTTTCAGCAGTCAGCACACACAGAATCCAGGGATGGTGCCCTAGCCTGGAGGAGGCAGTCTGGCTGATGCACCCAATCAGCATCAGTCAACCACAAAGGTGCTCGGAGATGAATAATAGAGATATCAAATGTTGATCTCTCTTTCAAGAAGCTTGAATATGGATGTTTCCCAGGAAACATCCTTGGTCTCATTCTCACAACTGACATTTCTCTCTAGGCAATGTCTACTACTCTCAGCTGCAACTCATCACCACCTTCTATGTCCTGGTGAATCGCACACCCACACATCCAGCCAGACATTTCCCTGAATAAATGCTTATTGAATGAATAAATGTACTAGGACTTCTCCAGCTGAAGAAGAGGGAAAAGTTCATTATAGGCAGAGCAAAAAGTTGTTCAGAGACATGAAGAAGTGGAGGATAAGCTAGGACAATGAATTTATAGTGGCAGTTTATCAGGATGATAAACAGGTGAAATGTTCTGGTTGTATCTGATAGTAATAATAAACATATTAATTTTTTGGTTAAATCAAAACAGTTATTTTTTCTGTTTGGCTCAAAAGAGACACTCTAGATAAGCTCCCAAGAACTCTCTCCTCCCTACCGATTTTGTTTCCAGGAGAGAAAATCTGACACAATTAATTGACTGAAAATCAAGTTCCTCTTTTCTCCCTCAAGCAGTAGGTTGCTGCTGGCTCTGGATGGTGGGGGCAGGGACAAGTCAGGATATGGTTGGTGTCCTGACATCTGCAAATGTCCATCTTTCTGTCCAAACAAAGAGAAGGGGAGGAGCCACAAGGAAATGGTTAAGGAAACCTGGGCAAGCCTTTGCTTCAAAAAAGAGGAAGGAATCTTTAGACAAAGGACAGACGTATAAAAAATATTTCTTAGGAAAACAAAAAAAAGAAGGGTACTTCAGCTTACAAACCTTTGATGATAAAGAATTTTCTAAGGATAGATAACTAGGGAAAACATGCAACTTACTTTCAGAAACAAGCCATCTGGAAATGGAGGGAGAAAAATGTTGGCTGAAAATTCTTGGCAATAAGCTACAGACAACATATCATAGTATCTGCATCTTCTTAGCAATCTGCTCTATTTTGTCTTACACTAACAAGTGACAAATAGGAAGAGTGGAAAGTGTTGAGGTATTACCATTTGGTGGCTCTTATAAGTTAGCCACTGTGTGAGGTGTTTTATATACACTACCTCATTTGATCCTTAGACGAATTATCTTGCTATCTTCATTATAAAGATGAGAAAACAGGCTCAGAGATTCAGTGATTTTCCCAAGTTCATACAGTTACACAGTGACATATTCTTTCATTTATATTTAAAAGTAGGTGGTTTTCAAGATGGCAGAGGAGTAGGAGGACATGGAGTTCATCTCTCTCCACAAATGCATCAAGAATACATCTATGGATGGAACAATTGTCACAAAATACTGGCTGAACACTAGCAGAAGACCTTGGACACCGGAAAGGACAATAAATATCCCTGCATAACTGGGTAGGATGAAAGACAAAAGGGAGAAAGAAGAGGAGAGGAAGCAGGACGGGACCTGCTCCCCTGGGGGAAGCTGAAGAAGAAGTGAGGTTCCTGCATCCGGGAAAACCCCCTCACTGACGGGGAAATTGGTTGGGACAGAAGGGAAGCATCTGAGGCTTTCAGAAGAGGATGAAATGGCTGGTCTGCGGCAGACAGGACAGTGAGAACTACACAGACAGTCCATGCCATGGCCCTGCATGCCCCTGACTGGGACGTGTGTCTGCTGGTGAGCATGGGGGCTGGGAGCTGGATCGTGGGGATTAGAGAGCAAACCTGGGGCGAGGACTGCTGTTGGCTGTGGGGAGACGGCCTGAGGGGATGGGAGGGAGGAAATCTGCAACTGGGAATGCCTGTGGAGGAAACCCAGACGGGCATGGAAGCAAGTCACCACTGTTGAATGACCTGCAGAGCGTGGAGCCACCATTTTAGACTCTCTCTCCTCACGCATTGCCCCTGCCCACCCAGGCACTAGGAAAGGGCCCTGCTAGGGCTGGCCCTTGTGTGCCTGCCACCGGGCACTAGAAAAAGCCCGTGCCAGGGCTGGCCCTTGTGCACCTGCTGCCAGGCACTAGAATAGGCTCCCACTAGGACCGGATCTCTTGCACCCATGGCTGCTGGCTCCCCCGTGCTCCTGTCACTGCTGGGGCTCCTGCAACCCAGGCAACCATGCCATCTCTGCACCCTCTCCTCACTGGGGCAGACCCGAATGCTCAAGGGCAGCCTTGGGGGCAGACTCCTGTAGGTGACCCAAACACAGAGATGGGGCTAAAGCCACAGCTGAGCCCCAGGGGTGGGGCGACTAAGGAAGAGGAACGAAGATATTTCTGTCAGCTGCACAAACCACAGATTAAATTCCTGCAGTCAGCTTGGTAGAACCTGTGTCTATGGAATATCTGAATGGACAATGAGTGTTCCCACAAATGAAACTGGTCTAGCTCTGGCAGCTGTAGACTTTGGGGGCAACACATGTGGGAGTTGGGTCAGGTCAGAGTCTGAGCTGTCCCCAGTGTCCACAGTGGATCCAGAGACCAACCTAGAGGCATTGGAGGGCCTCCTGGGGAGACAGAGTTTGTCTGTGGCTCACGGTGGGGGGCAAGGACACTGACAGCTGAGATCCCAGGAAAATATTATTATTACTATTATTTTTATTATGTTTTGATTTGTTCTGTTGTTGGTTTATTTTTTAAATTATTATTATATTTTATTTTTATTTAGTTTTTGGGGGGTTTTGTTTGGTTTTTTCTTGTTTTAAGCTATATTATTTATTTTTTTATATTTCTACTTTTAGTTTGCTTTTTCGTTGTTCTGTGTTTTTTCCTTTCCTTTTTAATCGTTTTTGTTCGTTTGTTTTGTTTTCTTTGCTTTATTCTTCAGTTTGAATTCTGCTTTGGTTTTGTGTTTTGTTTTGTGTTTTTGTTAGTTTTGTTTTTAATTGTTTGATTTTGTTTTTGGGTTCTTTTGTTTGTCTGGTTGTTCTCTTGTTTTTTGTTTTCTTTGTTTTTGTTTCTTTTTGTGTGTGTTTTTCTTTGTTTGATTTTGCTTTTGCCATTTGTCTGAGGTTTCCTTTTTTTTTTAATTGTTGTTATTGCTGTTTGTTTTTGTCTTGGTTATTTGTCTTGGGGTTTGTTTTCATTTGTTTTCTTCCCCCCCCCCCATTTTTCCCCTTTATTGTTGTGACATGCAGCTTTCGGGGTCTTGGTTCCCCGGTTGGGGATTGGGCCTGAGACTCTGCGGTGGGAGTGCTGAGTTCAGGATGCTGGACCACCAGAGAATTCCCAGCCTCAGGGAATATTAATTGGCAAGAATTCTCCCAGAGGTCTCCATCTCGAATCCAAGACCTGGCCTCACCCAACTGCCCACAGGCTCCAATGCTGGACACCTCATGCCAAACAACAAGCAAGACAAGAACACAAGCCCACCCATCAGCAGACAGGCTGCCTAAAGTCATAGCAAGCTCACAGACACCCCAAAACACACCATCTGACAAGGCCCTGTCCATCAGAAGGACAAGATCCAGCTCCACCCACCAGAACACAGGCACCAGTCCCTGCCACCAGAAAGCCTACACAGGTCACTGGACCAACATCACCCACTGGGGGCAGACACCAGAAGCAAGAGGAAAAATGACCCTGCAGTCTGCAGAAAGGAGACCTCAAACACAGTAAGTGAGACAAAATGAGATGACAGAGAAATATGTTGCAGATAAAGGAGCAAGGTAAAAACCCACAAGACCAAATAAATGAAGAGAAAATAGGCAATCTACCTGAAAAAGAATTCAGAATAATAATAATAAAGATGATCCAAAATCTTGGAAATAGAATGGAGGCATGGATCGAGAAAATACAAGAAATGTTTAACAAGGACCTAGAAGAACTAAAGAAGGAACAAACAGTGATGAACAACACAATAACTGAAATGGCAAATATATTAGAAGGAATCATAGAATAACTGAGTCAGAAGGATGGATAAGTGACCTGGAAAGATAGAACGGTGGAAATAACTGCCATGGAGGAGAATAAAGAAAAAAGAATGAAAAGAAATGAGGACAGTCACAGAGACCTCTGGAACAACATTAAATGTACCAACATTCGAATTTTAGGGGTTTTGGAAGAAGAAGAGAAAGAGAAAGGGTCTGAGAAAATATTTGAAGAGAATATAGTCAAAAACTTCCCTAAAATGGGAAAGAAAATAGTCAATCAAGTCCAGAAAGCACAGAGAGTCCCATACAGGATAAACCCAAGGAGAAACACACTGAGACACATATTAATCAACTAACAAAAATTTAACACAAAGAAAAAATATTAAAAGCAACAAGGGAAAAACAACAAATAACATACAAGGGAATCTCCATAAGGTTATCAGCTGATTTTTCAGCAGAAACTCTGCAGGCCAGAAGGGAGTGGCAGGATATATTTAAAGTGAATGAAAGGGAAAAACTTACAACCAAGATTACTCTACCCAGCAAGGATCTCATTCAGATTCAATGGAGAAATCAAAAGCTTTACAGACAAGCAAAAGCTAAGAGAATCTAGGACTGCCAAAACAGCTTTACAAAAAATGCTAAAGGAACTTCTCTAGGTGGGAAACACAAGAAAAGGAAAAGACCTACAAAACCAAATGCAAAACAATTATGAAAATGGTAATAGGAACATACATATTGATAATTACCTTAAATGTAAATGGATTAAATGCTGCAACCAAATGACACAAACTGGCTGAATAGATACAAAAATAATACCTGTATATTTACTGCCTACAAGAGACCCACTTCAGATTTATGGACACATACAGACTGAAAGTAAGGGGATGGAAAAAGGTATTCCATGCAAATGGAAATGAAAAGAAAGCTGGAGTAGCAATACTCATATCAGACAAAATAGACTTTAAAATAAAGACTATTACAAGAGACAAGGAAGGACACTACATAATGATCAAGGGATCAATCCAAGAAGAAGATATAACAATAGTAAATATTCATGCACCCAACATAGGAGCACCTCAATACATAAGGAAAAAGCTAATAGCCATAAAAGGGGAAATCAACAGTAACACAATAATAGTGGGAGACTTTAACCCTCCACTTATGCCAATGGACAGATCATCAGACAGAAAACTAATAAGGTAACACAAGCCCTAAATGACACAACAGACCAGATAGAGTTAATTGATATTTATAGGACATTCCTTCTGAAAGCAGCAGAAAACACTTTATTCTCAAGTACACATGGAACATTCTCCAGCAGAGATCACACCTTGGTTCACAAATCAAACCTCAGTAAATTTAAGAAAATTGAAATCACATCAAGCATCTTTTCTGACCACAATGCTATGAGATTAGAAATCAATTACAGGAAAAAAACGTAAAAACCACAAACACATGGAAGCTAAACAATATGTTACTAAATAACCAAGATATCACTGAAGCAATCAAAGAGGAAACCAAAAAATACCTAGAGACAAATGGCAATGAAAACACTACAACCCAAAACCTATGGGATGCAGCAAAAGCAATTCTAAGAGGGAAGTTTATAGCAATACAATCGTACTTCAAGAAACAAGAAAAATCTCAAATAAACAACCTAACCTTACACCTAAAGCAACTAGAGAAAGAAGAACAAACAAAACCCAAAGTTAGTAGAAGGAAAGAAATCATAAAGATCAGAGTGGAAATAAATGAAATAGAAACGGAGAAAACAATAGCAGAGAAGATAAACAAAACTGATAAACTTTTAACCAGACTCATCAAGAAAAAAAGGGAGAGGACTCAAGTCAATAAAATTCAAAATGAAAAAGGAGAAGTTAGAACTCACACTGCAGAAATACTAAAGATCATAAGAGACTACTATGAGCAACTATATGCCAATAAAATGGACAACCTGGAAGAAATGAACAAATTCCTAGAAAGGTACAACCTTCCAGGACTAAACCAGGAAGAAATAGGAAATATGAACAGACCAAACACAAGGAATAAAATTGAAACTGTGATTAAAAATCTTCCAACATACAAATTCCAGGACAAGATGGCTTCACAGGAGAATTCTATCAAACATTTAGAGAAGAGCTAACACCGAGTCTTCTCAAACTCTTCCAAAAAATTGCAGAGGGAGGAACACTCCCAAACTCATTCTATGAGGTCACCATCACCCTGATACCAAAACCAAACAAAGATATCACAAAAAAAGAAAATTACAGGCCAATATCACTGATGAATATAGACACAAAAATCCTCAACAAAATACTAGCAAACTGAATCTAACAACACATTAAAAGGATCATACACCATGATCAAGTGGGATTTATCCCAGGGATGCAAGGATTCTTCAGTATATGCAAATTAATCAATGTGATACACCATATTAACAAACTGAAGTGTAAAAACCATATGATAATCTCAATAGATGCAGAAAAAGCTTTGGACAAAATTTAACACCCATTTATGATAAAAACTCTCCAGAAAGTAGGCATAGAGGAAACCTACCTCAACATAATAAAGGCCATATATGACAAACACTCAGCAAGCATTATTCTCAGTGCTGAAGAACTGAAAGCATTTCCTCTAAGATCAGGAACAAGACAAGGGTGCCCCCTCTCACCACTATTATTCAACATAGTTATGGAAGTCCTAGCCATGGCAACAAGAGAAGAAAAAGATAAAAGGAATCCGATTGGCAAAGAAGAGCAAAACTGTCTGTGTTTGAAGATAATACTGTACATAGGAAACCCTAAAGATGCCACCAGAAAACTACTAGAGCTAATCAATGAATTTAGTGAATTTGCAGGATACAAAATTAATGCACAGAAATCTCTTGCATTCCTATACACTAACAATGAAAGAGCAGAAAGAGAAATTAAGGAAACAATCTCACTCACCACTGCAACAGAAAGAATAAAATACCTAGGAATAAACCTACCTAAGGAGGAAAAAGACCTGTATGCAGAAAACTATAAGACATTGATGAAGGAAATCAAAGATGACACAAACAGATAGAGGGATATACCATGTTCTTGGACTGGAAGAATATTGTGAAAATGACTATACTACCCAAAGCAATCTACAGATTCAATGCAATCTGTATAAAATTACCAGTGGCATTTTTTACAGAACTAGAACGAAAATTTTTACAATTCGTATGGAAATGCAAAAGACCATGAATAGCCAAAGCAATCTTGAGAAAGAAAAATGGAGCTGGAGGAATCAGGCTCCCTGAGTTCAGACTATACTACAAAGCTACAGTTATCAAGACAGTATGGTACTGGCACAAAAACAGAAATATAGGTCAATGGAGCAGGGTAGAAAGCCCAGAGATAAACCCACGCACCTATGGTCACCTAATCTATGACAAAGCAGGCAAGCATATACAATGGAGAAAAGACAGCCTCGTCAATAAGTGGTGCTGGGAAAACTGGACAGCTATATGTTAAAGAATGAAATTAGAACACTCCCTAACACCATACACAAAAATAAACTCAAAATGGATTAAAGACCTAAATGTAAGACCAGGCACTATAAAACTTAGAGGAAAACACAGGCAGAACACTCTTTGACATAAATTGCAGTAAGATCTTTTTTGACCCACCTCTTAGAGTAATGAGAATAAAAACAAAAATAAAGAAATGGGACCTAAAGAAACTTAAAAGCTTTTGCACAACAAAGGAAACCATAAACAATACAAAAAGACAATCCTCAGAATGGGAGAAAATACTTGCAAATGAAGCAACTGACAAAGGATTAGTCTCCAAAATATATAAACAGCTCATGCAGCTCAATATCAAAAAAAAAAAAACAAACAACCCAATCCAAAAATGGGCAGAAGACCTAAATAGACATTTCTCCAAAGAAGACATACAGATGGCTGAGAGGCACATGAAAAGATTCTCAATTACTAATTATTAGAGAAATGCAAATCAAAACTACAATGAGATATTACCTCATACCAGTTAGAATTGCCATCATCAAAAAATCTACAAACAATAAATGCTGGAGAGAATGTGGAGAAAAGGGAACCCTCCTGCACTGTTGGTGGGAATGTAAATTGATACAACCACTATGGAGAGCAGTATGGAGGTTCCTTAAAAAACTAAAAGTAGAACTACCATATGACCCAGCAAACCCACTACTGGGCATATACCCAGAGAAAACCATAATTCAAAAAGACACATGTACCCCAATGTTCACTGCAGCACTATTCACAATAACCAGGATATGGAAGCAACCTAAATGTCCATCAACAGAGGATTGGAGAAAGAAGATGTTGTACATATATACAATGGAATATTACTCAGCCATTAAAAGAAACGAAATTGGGTCATTTTTAGAGACATGGAGGGACCTTGAGACTGTCATACAGAGTCAAGTAAGTCAGAAAGAGAAAAACAAATATCATATACTAACGCATATATGTGGGATCTAAGAAAATGGTATTGATTTTATTTGCAAAGCAGAAATAGAGACACAGATGTAGAGAACAAACTTATGGATATAAAGGGGGAAGGGGGGATGGGATAAATTGGGAGATGGGGATTGACATATATACACTACTGATACTATGTATAAAATAGATAACTAATGAGAACCTACTGTCTAGCACAGGGAACTCTACTCAGTGCTCTGCGGTGACCTAAATGGGAAGGAAATCCAAAAATACGGGATGTATGTATACATATAGCTGATTCACTTTGCTGTACAGTAGAAACTAACACAACATTGTAAAGCAACTATACTCCAATTAAAAAAAATAAAAGTAACCAGACTCACAGACTTTGAAAACAAACTTGTGGTTACCAAAAGGGAAAGTTGGGGGAGTGGGGGAGGGATAAATTAGGAGGTTGGGATTAACATACACATACTACTATATGTAAAATAGATAATCAACAAGGACCTACTGTATTACACAGGGAACTCTACTCAGTATTCTGTAATAACCTATATGGGAAAAGAATCTGAAAAAGAATGGATGTATGTGTACGTATAATTGAACAACTTTGCTGTACACCTGAAACTAACACATTATAAATCAACTATACCCCAATATAAGATAAAAATTAAATTATAAAAAGAAAAAAAATAAAAGTAACCAAGTGTACCTAAAGCAAAATATACTCCTCCATTTTCCCGCAGATCCAGGATTTCAGGGAGGATCAGATTTTTCTCCCTTGTGATGGGTAATGAAAAAGAACCTTTCATACTAGGGTAATTTGCAGATAGTACAATGATCATAAAATGTACACTGCTCACAGCCGATGCCTGCCCCTGTCAGGGCATTCTCAAAATAAATACAGGCCTTTGGTTCCCGGTGGGCTAGTTAGTCACAGATTTCAGCCTGTCCTCTTCATTTGGTCATCTGTGGAGTAGGAGGGAAATCAAATACGCACCTGCCCCTTTGTTTCCCAAAAGAAATCCTGGGAGAACATTACTGGTTATAGCAACAGTGGTTTTGGTAGAAGAATAGAGGGAAAACAGTATTTGATATATTTGAGTACAGATCTTCCTTGACTTATGATGGGTTATGTCCTGATAAACACATTGCAAGTTGAAAATATCACAAATCAAAAATACATTTAAAACACCTAATTTACCAAACATCATAGTTTAGCCTAGCCTTAAATGTGCTCAGAACACTTACATTAGCCTACACTTGGGCAAAATCATGTAACACTAAGCTTATTTTATAATAAAGTATTAAATTTCTCAAGGAATTTATTGAATATTACATTGAAGTGAAAACCAGAATGGTTGTATGGGTACAGAATGGTTGTAACTGTATTGGTTGTTTACTCTCATGATTGCGTGGTTGACTGGGACCTGTGGCTCTGTTGCCACTGCCCATCTTTATGAAAGAGTCATAGGGCATGTTGCTAGCCTAAGAAAAGATCAAAATTGAAAATATTAAGTATGGTTTCTACTGAACGTGTATTGCTTTTGTACCACTGAAAGGTCAAAAAATCGTAAATCAAATCATCATAAGTCGGGGACCATCTGTAGTCAGTTCCTTCTTTTTTTTTCTTAAAGTTTTATTTTGAGAGTTAACAATTTGTCCTTATTTTTCTGACACAAATTAGAGAAGTTTATACTTCTTCTTTTGACTTTTAAATATCTAAAGTCTTTATACCTTGTCTTACATAGAAGATTTAATGTATCATAATCTAATTACCTAATTGCATATTTTCCTGTTAAAGATACTTCAACAGCTGTTGGTGTAAATGACCCCTGTGAATTGGTGGAAAGAATTTGGACAGGTAGAAACAGAGTTTCAAAACCACCTTATTCTCTGTAGGCGTATACTGAGCACATTCAACAAGAGAAACTTAAGAGGATGAGAACCCTATACATTAGGTGTTACAGCTTCACTATGAGACTATTTTCCTATGCATGGATCCATAGCAGACTATGCTTCTGGTCTAGGACTATCTCATCTTGAGAAGACTATGGCTTCTTCTGCATCATGGTATGGATGCACAGGTTCCTCCCAAGACTCTTCCTGGGAGATCTAGAGGAGCAGGTTTGGTCTCAGGATGTCACCAGTAGGATAGGTTGCAGTGACCACCAGGGCCTGGGTTTGTGGTTGGTTCTTATGCTCCTGTACTGTCCCCTGCAGTTTCTTTCAGGGGAGGGACTGCTATGCCTGTGTGCCTCTCCCCAAGGTTGTTACAGAAGAAGCAGTGGCATACCTCTTACTGGCTCGTGTATCCCTAAAGCCCTGTCTGAAAAACTGGGGACTGATATTTACCTAGAAATAAAAAAACTTGCTTAGGGAGACAAAGTTATATTAATTCTGGAAATCAAAGCTTTTATTTATCCAGTCTCAAAATTATCTCTAATTTACTACAATTTTAAAGCAAAACATACACATCTAAATGGGTATATATTTGATAGGACTTTAGTGTTTTCCTTCACCAATATTCTGTATGAAATTCTGAATGTTTAGGTTGTCATGTGCTCTCCTCTCCTCATTCCCTTGGGTGAGATAATTATGATGGGAACTGGAAGAAATATTCCTCATGGCTCTTCTCTGAAGTCAAACTTCTTATCGTTGCATACAGAATTCTTGATAATCAGACCCCTGTCTCACCCTTTTCCACAGTAGTCTCTGTTTTATGATGCAGCCAATTACTCTCCAGCTCTCTGTGTCTGTTACCTGGCTCTCAGCTTTTACCAACATTAATCTGTACAATCTGACCTTTAGGGTTCAACTTTGATATTTCTTCTTCCAGGGCCATATGTATGTTACTATTCATTGTGATAACCCTAGTGGTATTACTTAGGCATTCTGACTTGTCAGGCACAAATTAGAAAGATTGAATGCTCTGGTCCCAGGAACACACAAGCTACTTTTGTTGTTTTTACTCTTGCTGCTGTTGTTGTTCTGCCTTAGTCCCATCTTTTACTAAGTCTCCTACTCAGAATGCTACTTCATCTTGCTAAGTGACAGAAGGGGTTGGTTTCTACATTGCCAAGTAATTTTCATAATTTGCATTTCATTGCCATGGTGTTTCCTGGGTCCAGAGTATGCTAATTCTATTGTATCTTCTTAGATATCTTTTTGCACATGTACTGCCCATTGGAGTTCTACTTACTAATGAGAGTAACTTTATTTCAGGCTTTTATTGTTGATAGTCCTGATAGGCCTATTAGAAATATACAAGATCATAAAGAAATCACATGGAGATGTGAGTACGAGCCTTTGGCTGCTTGAAGGATAAAAAACATAATAGAGATATGATGCTCTGTAAACTCATGAATGATTTATGTATTTATAAGCTGGTTAATGCAGCCACTCATTTATTTATTCGTCAAGCAGTCAGAGCACATTGGATGTGCCATGCCTCTTTTAAGAAGTGGGGAGGGAACCAAAAATTATTAGTAGACAGTTCCTTTCTTTAAGTATCTAAAAGTCTAATGGGGGAGACAAATGTGTAAATCATTTTAGTAAGCTGTAATAAGCTTGACTGACATTTTACCATATATTGTAGTACTTGTGAAGACATACTTGCTTTTCACATTTAAGTTTCCTAAAAGGTAGGAAGGTTATGGTATTGGAGACATCAGGAACTAATATTACTTGGAATTAGTGTTCAGGTAAGCAACTTCAGCTTGGAGAGGAGGCAGGGATTGACAAGAATGGTCAATTTCCAGAATTAAAGGGCCCAGATTACCAGTGTTATCATTATGATATTTACTTAGGCATAGAAAACAAGGCAGAAGTTTGGATATCATCATCTGTGCACAAAGTCATAGCTGAGCCATAGGCAGGAGAAATCTGTTGCTGATACATAGTATTTGACAGTTCATAACCTGTCTTGTTCCTAATATTCTGTCAAAAATAATCTGGAACTCTTAGAAAGTAATCTCTTAATATATTTTCATCTTCAAAATTTTTTTGAGTCGTATTATTTTCAAGTAGGTTTGGCAACTAGTGTAATATTTACACAGTGCTTAATCTTGGGATTAAGTTCCACTGAAGACTTATCTGGTTCAATATAGTCAAACCTACACTTCTGCCATTATGAGTGGGTGTAGGACATGATCTTTCAGGAAGCAACATCATGATATCTGCATGCATTTATCTACTTTATAATACCACTTACGGAACTGGCATCAGCAAGATGATCAAATAAGATATCCCCCTCTCATATCCTCTCTGAACAACCATAATTTTACATTCATTCACAAAGTGCTTTGATGTAAACTTTGGGATCCAGATAGGAGATTGTGATACCCTGGTGCAGTCAAAGGCCGAGGGATGTAGTGGGAGACACGCCCATTAATGTCTCAAGAGCCAGGTCTGCAGACCTCAATCTGGGCTATGGAACCTAAAACATCTCTGGGGATTGGTTCCAGCTCATCTCAGCCACTGTCCAGTGCCGGTCCTCCTCAGCCAGGGACCCATCCAACAATCCAGCAAAAGCATTCACAGAGACATGGTGGTAGCTATATCCACCTGTGTACTTGGTAATAGAACATGTGAAGACTGAAGTGTGGATCCTGAAGCAGACCTTTGTCCCAGTGCCACCCTACTTAACAAGGTATTGGAGGCAGTCCCATCTACTGAGGGACAAGAAAGGATCCACACCCAACCAAACCCTTGGTAAGAAGTCTGTCAACTGTGTACCCCACTGCAGACCAAGAGATAGCCTTGAAATTGGCTCCAACTCAGCATGACTGCAATTTTGGAGGTAACTGCATCAGTCTGGAGAGCTGACAGGAGGTCCTTATCTGCCAAAACCATAATGAAAATACTGGAAGAGGAGTTTGCTCCTTCATGTGCACAGACACCAGTGCAAGGCTGCACGGATCATGAAAAATTAAGCAAACATGATACCCCAGAGGGAACCGATAAAGCTTGAGTAACTGAACCCAAGGAAATGGAAGTCTATGACTTGCCTCAGAAAGACTTCAAAACAGTCATCTTAAAGAAACTCAATGAAATGTAAGAGAACACATATAACTAAATGAAATAAGGAAAACAATGCACGAACAAAATCAGTTAATAAGTAAAAAATATGAAAAGAACAAAACAGAAATACTAGAGCTGAAGAACACATTGACAAAACTGAAAAATTTAACATGGCTTCAACAAAAGACTTGATCCTGCAGAAGAGAGAATCAGAAAACTTGAAGAATAGATCATTTGAAAATAGCCAGTTAGAGGAATAAAATTAAAAGAATAAAGTGTAAAGAAAGTCTATGTGATTATGGGACAGCATAAAGTGCATGAATACTTACATTATAGGATTCCAGAAGGAGACAGAAAGAGGAAGAAAGCTTATTTTAAGAAATACTAGCTAAAAAATTCCCAAATCCTGTGAGAAATATGGATATTCAGGTACAGGAATATCAAAGAACCCCAAGTAAGATCAATTCAAAGAAGAATATGCAGAGATGCATTATAATCAAAATATTAAAAGTCAAAGGCAAAAAGAGAGAATTATGAAAGCAGCAAGAGAAAAACAACTCATCATATGGAAGAAAACTGCTATAAGTCTATCAGCAAATTTTATGCAGGAACTTGAGAGGCCATGAGGGAATGGGATAATATATTCAAAGTACTGAAAGAAAAAATTGCTAATCAAGAATATATCTGGCAAATCTGTCCTTGGGAAATTAAGAAGAGATAAAATCATTCCCAGACAAATAAAATCTAAGGTAATCTATTACCACTAGTCAAGCCTTACAAGAAATACTAAAGAGAATACTTCAAGTTAAAATGAAAGGAGGCAAAGTAATAACATAAAAACATATAAAAGTATAAAACCCACTGGTAAAATTAAATATATAGCCAAGTTCAGAACACCCTAATACTGTAATGGTGGTGTGTGAATTGCTTTTATCTCTAGTATAAAAGTTAAAACACCATGATATTAAAAATAACAATAGCTACAATAATTTGTTAATTGACGCACAATATGAAATGATGTAAAGTAGCATAAAATGTGGAAGGAGGAGAAGTAAAAGTGTAGTTTTTGCATGCAACTGAAGATAAGTTCCTGTCATCTTAAAATAAGCCATTATAACTTTAAGATGTTTTATGTAGCTTCCTGGAAACCACAAAGAAAACTTACAGTAAATACAGAGAAAGGTATTAAAGCATATCACAGAGGGAAACATAAAGGAACCCACAAAGGAAGACTGCAAGAGAAGAAGAAAGTAACAAAGGAATTTAGAAGCCAGTTAGAAAACAATTTAAAAAATGACAATTGCAAGTCCTTAGCTATCATTAATTACTTTAAACATAAATGGACTAAATTCAATAATTAAAATACATAGTGGCTGAATGAATTAAAAAACAGGATCTAACAATATGCCACCTACAAGAGACTCATTTTAGATTTAAGGACACACATAGGCTAAAAGTGAAGGGCTGGAAAAGATATTCTATGTAAATGTTAACCAAAAGAGAGCAGGAGTGATTATACTTACGTCAGATAAAATAGACGTTCAGATAAAAGCAGTCATAAGAGACTTACAAGGTCACTATGTAGTGATAAAGAAATCAATTCCTCAAGAGTTTTAACAATTGTAGATGCAGATAACTGCTGGGTGGGTGACTCACAAACTGGAGAACACTTATACCACAGAAGTTCACCCACTGGAGTGAAGGTTCTGAAAAACATGTCAGGCTTCCGAACCTGGGGGTCAGGCAATGGGAGGAGGACTTCCTGGAGAATCAGACTTTGAAGACTAACGCAATTTGATTGCAGGACTTCAACAGGACTGGGGGAAACAGAGACTCCACTCTTGGAGGGCACACACAAAGTAGTGTGTTCATCAGGACCCAGGGAAAGGAGCCGTGACCCCATAAAAGAGTGAACTAGACCTACCTGCTAGTGTTGGAGGGTCGCCTGTAGAGGCAGGGGGTGGCTGTGCCTCACCATGAAGACAAGGACACTGGCAGCAGAAGTTCTGGGAAGTACTCCCTGGCATGAGCCCTCCCAAAGTCTGCCATTAGCCTCAACAAAGAGCCCTGGTAGGCTCCAGTGTTGGGTCGCCTCAGGCCAAACAACCAACAGGGAGGGAAACCAGCCCCACCCATCAGCAGACAAGCAGATTAAAGTTTTACTGAGCTCTGCCAACCAGACCAACAGCCAGCTCTACCCACCACCAGTCCCTCCCATCAGGAAACTTGCACAAGCCTCTTAGATAGCCTCATCCACCAGAGGGCAGACAGCAGAAGCAAGAAGAACTACAATCCTGCAGCCTGTGGAACAAAAACCACATTCACAGAAAGAGACAAAATGAAAAGGCACAGGGCTATGTACCAGATGAAGGAACAAGATAAAACCCCAGAAAAACAAATAAATGAAATGGAGATAGGCAATCTTCCAGAAACAGAATTCAGAATAATGATAGTGAAGATGATCCAGGACCTCGGAAAAAGAATGGAGGCAAAGATCAAGAAGATGCAAGAAATATTTAACAAAGATCTAGAAGAATTAAAGAACAAACAAACAGAGATGAACATACAGTAACTGAAATGAAAAATACACTAGAAGGAATCAAAGCAGAATAACTGAGGCAGAAGAACGGATAAGTGACCTGGAAGACACAATGGTGGAATTCACTGCTGTGGAACAGAATAAAGAAAAAAGAATGAAAAGAAATGAAGACAGCCTAAGAGACCTCTGGGACAACATTAAATGCAACAACATTCATGTTATAAGGGTTCCAGAAAGAGAAAAGAGAGAGAAAGGACCCGAGAAAATATCTGAAGGATTATAGTTGAAAAATTCCCTAACATGGGAAAGGAAATAGCCACCCAAGTCCAGGAAGCACAGCGAGTCCCATACAGGATAAACCCAAGGAGAAACATGCCGAGACACATAGTAATTGAATTGGCAAAAATTAAAGACAAAGAAAAATTATTGAAAGTAACAAGGGAAAAATGACAAATAACATAAAAGGGAACTCCAATAAGGTTAACAGCTGATTTCTCAGCAGAAGCTCTACAAGCCAGAAGGGAGTGGCATGATATACTTAAAGTGTTGAAAGGGAAGAACCTATAACCAAGATTACTTTACCCAGCAAGGATCTCATTCAGATATGATGGAGAAATCAAAAGCTTTACAGACAAGCAAAAGCTAAGAGAATTCAGTACCACCAAACCAGCTCTACAACAAATGCTAAAGGAACTTCTCTAAGGGGAGAAACACAAGAGAAGAAAAGGACCTACAAAAACAAAAACACAAAACAATTAAGAAAATGGCAATAAGAACATACATATTGATAATTACCTTAAACGTGAATGGATTAAATGCTCCAACCAAAACACACAGGCTTGCTGAATGGATACAAAAACAAGACCCATATATATGCTGTGTAGAAGAGACCCACTTCAGACCTAGGGACACATTCAGACTGCAAGTGAGGGGATGGAAAATGATATTCCACGCAAATGGAAATCAAAAGAAAGCTGGAGTAGCAATATTCATAACAGATAAAATAGACTTTAAAATAAAGAATGTTACAGGAGACAAGGAAGGACACTACATAATGATCCAGGGTACAATCCAAGAAGAAGATATAACAATTATAAATATATATGCACCCAACATAGGAGCACCTCAATACATAAGGCAACTGCTAACAGCTCTAAAAGAGGAAATCGACAGTAACACAGTAATACTGGGGGATTTTAACACCTCATTTACACCAATGGACAGATCATCCAAAAAGAAAATTAATAAGGAAACAAGCTTAAAATCACACAATAGACCAGATAGATTTAATTGATATTTATAGGACATTCCATTCAAAAACAGCAGATAATACTTTCTTCTCAAGTGTGCACGGAACATTCTCCAGGATACAGCATATCCTGGGTCACAAATCAAGCCTCAGTAAATTTAAAAAAATTGAAATCATATTGAGCATCTTTTCTGCCCACAATGCTATGAGATTAGAAATCAATTACAGGGAAAAAAAACCCGTAAAAAACACAAACACATGAAGCTAAACAATACGTTACTAAATAACCAAGAGATCACTGAAGAAATCAAAGAGGAAATCAAAAAATACCTAGAGACAAATGACAATGAAAACACGATGATCCAAAACCTACGGGATATGGCAAAAGCAGTTCTAAGAGGGAAGTTTATAGCTATACAAGCCTACCTCAAGAAACATGAAAAATCTCAAATAAACAATCTAATCTTACACCCAAAGGAACTAGAGAAAGAAGAATAAACAAAACCCAAAGTTGGTAGAAGGAAAACAATCATCAAGATCAGAGCAGAAATAAATGAAATAGAAACAAAAAAAACACTAGCAAAGATCAATAAAACTAAAAGCTGGTTCTTTCAGAAGATCAACAAAATTGATAAACCATTAGGCAGACTCATCAAGAAAAACAGTGAGAGGACTCAAATCAATAAAATAAGAAATGAAAAAGGAGAAGTTACAACAGACACTGCAGAAATACAAAGCATCCTAAGAGACTACTACAAGCAACTCTATACCAATAAAATGGACAACCTGGAAGAATTGGACAAATTCTTAGAAAGGTATAACCTTCCAAAACTGAACCAGGAAGAAACAGAAAATATGAACAGACCAAACACAAGTAATGAAATTGAAACTGTGATTAAAAATCTTCCAACAAACAAAAGTCCAGGACCAGATGGCTTCACAAGTGAATTCTATCAAACATTTAGAGAAGAGCTAACACCCATCCTTCTCAAACTCTTCCAAAAAATTAAGAGGAAGAAAAACTCCCAAACTCATTCTATGAGGCCACCATCACCCTGATACCAAAACCAGACAAAGATATTACAAAAAAAAAAAAAATTACAGACCAATATCACTCATAATTATAGATGCAAAATTCCTCAACAAAATACTAGCAAACAGAATCCAACAGCCCATTAAAAGGATCATACACCATGATCAAGTGGAATTTATCCCAGAGATGCAAGGATTCTTCAATATATGCAAATTAATCAATGTGATACACCATATTAACAAATTGAAGCAGAAAAACCATATGATCATCTCAATAGATGCAGAAAAAGCTTTTGACAAAATTCAACACCCATTTATGACAAAAACTCTCCAGAAAGTGGGCATAGAGGGAACCTACTTCAACATAATAAAGACCATATACGACAAACCCACAACAAACATCATTCTCAATGGTGAAAAACTGAAAGCATTTCCTCTAAGATCAGGAACAAGACAAGGATGTCCACTCTCACCACTATTATTCAACATAGTTTTGGAAGTCCTAGCCACGGCAATCAGAGAAGAAAAAGAAATAACAGGAATACAAATTGGAAAAGAAGAAGTGAAACTGTCACTGTTTGCAGACGACATGATACTATATGTAGAGAGTCCTAAAGATGCCACCAGAAAACTACTGGAGCAAATAAATGAATTTGGTAAAGTTGCAGGATACAGAATTAATGCACAGAAATCTCTTGCATTCCTATACACTAATGATGAAAAATCTGAAAGAGAAATTAAGGAAACACTCCTATTTACCACTGCAACAAAAAGAATAAAATACCTAGGAATAAAACTACCTAGGGAGACAAAAGACCTGTATGCAGAAAACTATAAGACACTGATGAAAGAAATTAAAGATGACACCAACAGATGGAGAGATATACCATGTTCTTGGATTGGAAGAATCAATATTCTGAAAATGACTGTACTACCCAAAGCAATCTACAGATTCAATGCAATCCCTATCAAATTACCAATGGCATTTTTTACAGAAGTAGAACAAAAATCTTAAAATTTGTATGGAGACACAAAAGACCCCGAGTAGCCAAAGCAGTGTTGAGGGAAAAAAATGGAGCTGGAGGAATCAGTCTCCCTGACTTCAGACTATACTACAAAGCTACAGTAATCCAGACACTATGGTACTGGCACAAAAACAGAAATATAGATCAATGGAACAGGATAGAAAGCCCAGAGATAAACCCACACAGCTATGGTCAACTAATCTATGACAAAGGAGGCAAGGATATACAATGGAAAAAAGACAGTCTCTTCAATAAATGGTGCTGGGAAAAAGAAACAGCTACATGTAAAAGAATGAAATTAGAACACTCCCTAACACCATACACAAAAGTAAACTCAAAATGGATTAGAGACCTAAATGTAAGACCGGGCACTATAAAACTCTTAGAGGAAAATATAGGAAGAACACTCTTTGACATAAATCACAGCAAGATATTTTTTGATCCTTCTCCTAGAGTAATGGAAATAAAAGCAAAAAAACCAAATGGGACCTAATGAAACTTAAAAGCTTTTGCACAACAAAGGAAACCATAAAGAAGACGAAAAGAGAACCCTCAGAATGGGAGAAAATATTTGCAAACGAATCATCGGTTAAAGGATTAATCTCCAAAATATATAAACAGCTCATGCAGCTCAATATTAAAAGAAACAAACAACCGAATCCAAAAATGGGCAGAAGACCTAAATAGACATTTCTCCAAAGAAGACATACAGATGGCCAAGAAGCACATGAAAAGCTGCTCAACATCACTAATTATTAGAGAAATGCAAATCAAAACTACAATGAGGTATCACCTCACACCAGTTAGAATGGGCATCGTCAGAAAATCTACAAACAACAAATGCTGGAGAGGGTGTGGAGAAAACGGACCCTCTTGCACTGTTGGTGGCCATGTAAATTGATACAGCCACTATGGAGAACAGTATGGAGGTTTTTAAAGAACTAAAAACAGAATTACCATATGACCCAGCAATCTCACTACTGGGCGTATACCCTGAGAAAACCATAATTCAAAAAGACACATGAACCTCAATGTTCATTGCATCACTATTTACAGTAGCCAGGTCATGGAAGCAACCTAAATGCCCATCAACAGACGCATGGATAAAGAAGATGTGGTACATATATATAATGGAATATTACTCAGCCATAAAAAGGAATGAAATTGGGTCATTTGTAGAGACGTGGATACATCTAGAGACTGTCATACAGAGTGAAGTAAGTTAGAAAGAGAAAAGCAAATATTGTATATTAACGCATATATGTGAAACCTAGAAAATGGTACAGATAAACTGGTTTGCAGAGCAGAAATTGAGACACAGAAATAGAGAAAAAACGTGTGGACACCAAGGAGGGAAAGCGGTGGGGGGTGGGGCTATGGTGGTGTGATGAATTGGGAGATTGTGATTGACATGTATTCACTGTTGTGTATAAAATGGATGACTAATGAGAATCTGCTGTATAAAAAAAATTAAATTATATTTTAAAAAATAAAGTTACTTATGAAGTTAAAAAAAACCCAATTGTAAATTCATATGCACTCACCATTGGAATGCCTATATATTTAAAGCAAATACTAACAGAACTGAGTGGAAAAATAGACATTAATACAATAACAGTAGCAGACTTCAATACTCCACTTTCAAATTGGATAGATGTTGAATCCAGACAGAAAATCACCAAGGAAACACTCTAGAATAACACTATAGAAAAACGAACCTAAGAGAAATATATAAGACATTCCCTCCAACAGCAGAATACAAATTATTTCAAGTGTACATATAACATTCTCCAGAATAGATCATATGTTTGCCCAAAAAACAATCCTTAACAAACCTGAGAAAAATAAAATCTTAAGATGAATGGATAAAGAAAATTATATATATATGTATATATATATAATATATATAAACATATACACACATACACAAACATGCATACACACACCTTATACACACATGCACATACATGCACACACAAATGCACACATATACATATACATACATACATACAATGGAATACTATTCAGCAATAAAAAGAATGAAATATTGCAATTTGTGACAACATGGGTGGACACTGAGGGCATTATCCAGAGAAGGACAAGTATCATATGATCTCACTTATATGTGGAATCTAAAAACAAAAACAAAACAAAAAAATCCAAAGCTCATTGATACAGACAACATATTGGTGATTGCCAGAGTCAGAGAGTGGGGTGTGGGCAAAAGGGAAAAGGGAATCAAAGGTAGCAATATCCAGTTATAAAATAAACAAGTCGTGGGGATGCAATATACAGCATGGTGACTATAGTTAGTAATACTGTATTACATATTTGAATGTTGCTAAAAGAATGGATCTTAAAAATCCTCATCACAATAAAAAAGTTTGTAACTTTGTATGGTGACAAATGTTATCTAGACCTTACTGTGGTGATCCTTTCACAATATATACAAATATTAGATTATGTTGTATACCTGAAATTAATATAATGTTATATATCAATTAAAACTCAATTAAAAAGAGTTTATCTATGCAAAGTTTGCAACATGATGAACAATTCCCTTTGTTCTACAATTGGGTTAAAATTGCAAAAGTTTTAACACAAGACAAATTAAAAACAAAGATAAACTAATGAAAAAACACTACAATGAAAGATGTCTTTCACATCCTTACTGTCAAAAAACCCCAAAAAACCAAAAACCAAACAAACAAACAAAATGTTGAGATCATATCAAGTATCTTTTCTGACCACAGTGGTATGAAACTAGAAATCAATAAGAAGAGGAAAATTAAAAAAGATTCACAAACATGTGAAAATTAAACAACACACTCCTGAACTACCAATGGGTCAAAGAAGGAATAAAAAGGGAAATCATGAAGTATCTTGAAACAAACAAAAACAAAACTACAACATAAAAAAACTTATGTGATGCAGCAAAAGCAGTTTTAAGAGGCATATTTGTAGTGATGAATGCTTTTTTTTAAAAAAAGAAAGATCTCAAAGATCTCAAAGATTAAAAAAAAAGAAAGATCTCACATCTTATGGAATTAGAAAAGAACAATCTAAGCACAAAGTTAGCAGAAAGAAGGAAATAAAGAATAGTGCAGAAATAAATAGAGACTATAAAGACAATAGAAAATAAATCAATGAAACAAAGAGTTGGTTTCATGAAAATATAAACACAATTGACAAACCTTTAGCTATAAACCAAGAAAAAGAGAGAGGACTCAACTAAATGAAATTACAAATGAAAGAGGAGACATTAAAGTGGACATCATGGAAATCCAAAGGATCATAAGAAACTGATATGAACAAATGTAAACCACCAAATTGTATAACACAGAAGAAATGGATAAATTCCTAGAAATATACAATCTACCAAGATTAAATCAGGAAGAAATAGAAAATATTAACAGAGAAATAATTAGAAAGGAGATTGAATCAATAAGCAAAATCTCCAGAAAAAGAAAAGCCCTGGAACAGATGCCTTCACTGGTGAATTCTACCAAACATTTAAAGAAGAATTAGTGCCAATTCTTCTTGAACTTTTTAAAAATAAGAGGAGGAAACACTTCCAAACTAATTTCACAAGGCCAGAATTATGCTGATACCAAAACCAAATAAGGATACTGCAAGAAAAGATAATTACAAGCCAATGTCCCCAATGAATATATATGTAAACATTCTCAACAAAATATTAACAAACTGAATTTATCAGCATATTAAAATGATCATACACCATGATAAAGTAATATTCATCTGTGGGATGCAAGGATGGTTCAACATCCACATATTAATCAATGTGGTACACAACATTAATAGAAAGAAGGATGAAAATCATATGATCACATCAGTAGATGGAGAAAAAAGCTCTCAACGAATTAGGCATAGAAGGAACATACTTCAACATAATAAATGACTAACCCATAGTTAACATCAGACCCAACAATGAAAAGATAAAGTTTTTCTGCTAAAATCAGGAACAAAACAAGGATGTCCAGTCTTGTCTCTTTTATTCAACATGCTACTAGAAGTCCTAGCCATGGCAACAAGGCAAGAAAAAGAAGTAAAAATCATCTAAATAGGAAAGGAAGAAGTAAAATTGTCTCTATTTGCAGATGACATAATTTTATGTATAGAAAACCCTGTAAAAAGAATCCACCAAAACACTGTAGAATTAATAAATGAATTCAGTAAAGTTGTAGAATACAAAATCTACATTCACACTAACAGTGAATTATCTAAAAGAGAAATAAAGAAAATAATCCTAGGAGATTGATCAAGATGGCAGAGTAGGAGGATGTGTAACTCACCTCCTCCCACAAATTCATCAGAAATACATCTACATGTGGAACAATTATCACTGAAAACTAACTGGAAACTGGCAGAAAGACTCCTGTACAACTAATGCTGTAAGAAAGATCCATAGGTAATCTGGTAGGAAGGAAAGGGAAATGATCAGGTCAGGACCTGTGTCCTGGGAGAAGAATCAGAGAAAAAGGGAGATTACACAGGCAGACACCTGCTCTGGGGAGTGAGTGGTTTGAGCCACAAATTGCATGCCCAAGTCCTGGGGTCCTACACAAGTGAGAGGAACCCACTTGACTGGTAGAAGCACTGCTGGGGAGTGCTAACAGGGGAGGTTTGTGGGAAGCCTGGACTCTGCTCCCGAGGAGCAGGAGTGTGCACACAATGACTTGCTCCTGAGGCAGGGCAGAGAGGGCAGACTGAAGACTGCTCCATTGGCTTCCAGTTTTCCTGTGACGGCTTAGGTGTGCAACCCAGCCTGAGCTGAGCCAGTGCTCTGGTCTTGCTTACTCCAAGTTGCAGCATGGCACTGGATAGAGAGCTGCCAGAACTGAGGCAAAAGCTTGGCCATGGGATGCAGAGGTGACCTAGAATCATGGCAGCACCTGGGTGGGTAGCAGCGGCCATTGTTGGTGCTTAACTAGCGGTGCATCAGAAGCAGCCTAGAACTTCGATGCCAGAGTTTGCCAGTCCACCACAGCAAACCCCCGATACACCCTGAGAGTCTATGTGAGCCCTTCCTGTCCTGCAGTGTAACTTCACAACAGGGTGGGGGTGGCAGAGAATGAAGGGAATGATTTGCTGTGAGAGACAAAGCTGACTTGGACTAGAACCTATGTCTGAGCAGGATGAGCTCAGCCACACAGGCACCTACACAGGCAGCACATCTGAGAAAGCTCAGAACTTTGTGGTTGACATGAGCCAAAAGCCCTCATGGGGCTCCTTCCTTCAGCACTACTCCACTCTGAGGCAAGCAGCCTAGCACTGGGAGGGGGAAAAACACACACTTAAAGGGACCAGAGCAAGCTTGGGTCTGACCTTCAGGGTTTCTGTTTAAGCAACTTGGGATCAGACCCCAACCCTGATAGAGCATTGATGGCCACTGAGCAGAGTGGAATCCCCAACTCACACCTGGCTCCAGCTCTAGCCCCTCTATCTCCAGCCCAACCTACTGCCAAGATGATAGCTCTCATTATACCCTGCAGAAAGACATGACTTGCATCCATGTCAAATCCAGCTCTCCCATCAAAGGAACTGGGCACATGCATATAGGGATCTGTATAGGGATGCTCTAACATAAGGATACCCCTTGAAGACCTCAGTAGGAAACTGTTTCACCTAAATTAATACAGGCACAGAAACTTAATCAAAATGAAGAGGTGGAGGAACTGGTCTCAATTGAAAGAGCAAGAGAAACTCCCTGAAAGAAATAATGAAATATAAATAAATAATTTACCAGATAAAGAATTTGAAACATTAGTCATAAGAATGTTAACTGAGTTTGGGAAAAGAATAGATGAACATCATGAGAATTTTAATAAGGAACTAGAAAATATAAAAAAGACTCAATTATAAATGAAGAATTTAATAATTGAAATAAAAAAACACTAAAAGCAATGAATAGCACACTAAGTGATATAGAAGAATGCATAAGTCACCTGGAAAATAAGATAATGGAAATCATCCATTCAGAACAACAAAGAGGAAAACAAATTAAAAAAAAAAAAAAAGAGAACAGTTTAAGAGCTCTCTGGGATAACATTAAGCATATAAACATTTTTTTTATAGGGGTCCCAGGAAGAGAAGAGAGGGAGAAAGGAATCAAAAATGTATCTGAGGAAATTATAGCTGAAAGCTTCTAAACCATGAAGAAAGAAACAGATATCTAGGTACAGGAAGCACAGAGGGTCCCAAACAAGATGAACCCAAACAGACCCATACCAAGACATACTGTAATTAAAATAACAAAAGTTAAAGATAAAGAGATAATTCCAAAGGCAGCAAGAGAAAAAACAAATAGTCATTTACAAGTCATTACAAGCTTAAGGCTATCAGTTGATTTCTCTGCAAAGACTTTGTAGACCAAAAGGGAGTGGCATGATGTACTCAGGGTGCTGAAAGGGAGCAATCTGCAACCTAAGATACTGTTCCCAGCAAGATTATAACTTAGAATAGAAGGAGAGATAAGTAACTTCTCAGACAAGCAAAAATTAAGAGTTAATCAACACAAAACCTACCCTAAAAGAAATGTTAAAAGGTCTTCTCTAAGTGGAAAAGAAGAATCTACAGGAAAGGAAAATCCCACTACGAAAGGCAAATATATAGGAAAGGCTGAGGTTCAGCTACGTAAATAAGCAGTATTCAGATTAAAATACAAAAAATTGTAAAAATATGACATCAAAACCACAAAATGCGTGGGAGGAAAGTAAAAAATGTAGATCTTTTAGAGTGTTTGAACTTAAATGGCTACCAGTTTAAAACAAGTAGCTAGAGTTATAGGTCAAAATATATGAACCCCATGGTAACCACAAATCAAAAACCTATAACAGATAAACAAAAACTAAAAAGAAAGTAACACAAGCATATTACTAAAGAAAATCATCAACCCACAAGGGAAGATACAAAAAGAAGAAAAAATGAATAGAGAACAACTACAAAACAACTGGAAAAGAAGTAATAATGTGGCAATAGGTACATACCTATCAATAATTACTTTAATGTCAATGGACAAAATGCTCCAAACAAAAACAATAAGGTGACTGATTGGATTAAAAAAACAAACTGGTCTATATGCTGCTGACAAGACTCACTCAGAGCTAAAGACATTAACAGAATGAAAGTGAGGGTATGGAAAAGATATTTTATGGAAATGTAGACATTAAAACAAATGCTATAACAAAAGACAAAGAAGGGCATTATATAATGATAAAGGGATCAATACAAGAAGAGGATATTATACTCATTAACATATATACACCCAATGCATGAGCCCCTAAATATATGAAGAAAATATTAAGAGACATAAGGGAGAAATTGACAATATACTAATAGTAGGGGACTGTACTATCTCACTGACATCAATGGACAGATCATCAGACAGACAGAAAATAAATAAGGTAACAGTGGTCTTAAATGAGACAATAGATCAGTTGGCTTAATATCTATAGAACATCACATCCCAAAACAGCAGAATGCACATTCTTTTCAAGTGCACATGAAACACTCTCCAGGATAGATCCTATACTAGGCCACAAAACAAGCCTTAAATTTAAGAAGACAGAAATTATATCAAGCACTTTTTTCACAATGGTATGAAACTAGAAATCAATTACAGGAAGAAAAAAGGGAAAACCACAAACAGGTGGAGACTAAACAACGTGCTACTAAAAACAAACAATGGGTCAATGATGAAATCAAAGAGGAAATCAGAAAATACCTTCAGAAAAATGAAAATGGAAAAACAATTTCCAAAATTTATGGGATACAGCAAAAGCATTTCTAAGAGGAAAGTATATAGTGATACAGGCCTATCTCAAGAAACAAAAAAAATCTTAACCTACAATCTAAAGGAATTAGAAAAAGTACAAAGCCCAAAGTCAGCAGAAGGAAGGAAACAATAAAGATCAGAGAGGAAGTAAAGACCAAAAAGAAAAGAAAGAAAGAAAGAAAGGAAGGAAGGAAGGAAGGAGGGAAGGAGGGAAGGAAGGAAGGAAGGAAGGAAGGAAGGGAGGAAGGGAGGAAGGAAGGAAGGAAGGAAGAAAGAAAGAAAGGAAGAAAGAAAGAAAAAAGAAAGAAAGAAAAATGAAAGAAAGATCAATGAAACCGTAAGCTGGTTTTCTGAAAAGATAAAATTGATAAACCTCTAGCCAGACTCACCAAGAAGAAAAGAGAAAGGACCCAAACAATCAAAATAAGAAATGAAAAGAGGAGAAATAACAACTGATACCACAGAGATACAAAAATCATAAGAGAATACTACATTTATATGCCAACAGATTGGGCAACAGAGAAGAAATGGACAAATTTCTAGAAACATACAACCTGCCAAGCCTGAATCAAGAAGAAACAGACAATTGGAACAGACTGATCATTAGTAGTGAAATTGAATTTGTGATAAAAAACAGTCCCATCATGCAAAAGTCCAGGGGAATTCTACCAAACATATAAAGAAGAGATAATACCTATCCTTCTCAAAATTTTCCAAAACACTGAAGAGAACAGAACACTCCCAAATTCATTCTGTGAGGCCACCATTACCCTGATACCAAAACCAGACAAAGACACTACAAAAAAAGAAAATTACAGGCCAATATCTTTGTTGAATATAGATGCAAAAATCCTCAACAAAAAAGTAGTAGTTACAGTAAGCTGATGGATGTGTTAACGAACCTTATTTTGGTAATCTTTTTATCTATATATGTATAAAATCATCACATTGTACACCTTAAATTTACAAAATGTTTTATGTCAATTATATCTCAATAAAGCTGGAAGGAAATAAAAAAGACCAACTCATATTATCTGGAGACATGGGCTACTTCACAGGTGCCACAAGGCAGAAATGGCCAACAAAACCCCAGAGTAGTCCCATAAATTTATGCTAATCATGCTAGACTTATTGATGTTTTGGCAGGATAATCAATTAATTGATTCACTCTTCAAATATTTATTGAATGCAAACTAAGGTTCAGATATTATCATTGTTCCAGGAATATAGTCTAATTTTATTCAAAGGAAGGAAATTATGCTATGCATTAGCTCAGTTTCATTTAAGAATTCCATGAGGAACTGGACAAGTTACAGTAATAATGATTGACTCTTAAATAACACAGGGGGTTGGGGCACCAACCCTTTGTACAGTGGAAAATCTGAGTATAATTTATAGTCTGCCTTCCTTGTACTGAGTTCCTCTGTATATGCAGTTCCATGTCTGAGAATTCAAACAACTGTGGGTCATGTAGTACTGTGGTATGTATAAATGAAAAAAAAATCCGTGTATAAGTGGACTCATGCAATTCAAACTCATGTTGTTCTAGGGTCAACTGTATTAGAATTTTAGAAAACTTGGGGAATAAAAATGGTTATCTGAGAATAAGGGAGAATGACCCACCAAAATGTTATAACTGTCTCATCATTTGACTGAATACTTAAATCATTCCATATGTGCAAATCACTATATCAGGTTCAAAAAAGAACACAAAGATGGATAATTTCCCACTATCAGGAAACTTTCAGTCTAGTAAGTTATACCTAACACACACAGAAATAAATATATTGTGAGATGAAGCTTACAGAGTCTCTATGGGATATTTGAAAGAGTCCTTTTCAGTTGTTGGGGATCTTTGGAGGCTCAGTGGAAGTGTCATTTGCACTAGGTCTTAACCATTGGATAGGTTTTGGATCAAGAGATGTGGGAAGAAAGAAAATTATAAGTGAAAAGAGCTGTAAGCAAAATCGCAAACACAATAAATTAAAGGATGTATACAGAACACAATTTGTCCTACTTGGCTAGAGTGTAGGGACATGGTAGAAATAAGATTGGAAATTCAAACGGGGACCACAACATAAAGACCCTCAATGCCAGATTGGGGATTTAGCCTTTATTTAATAGGCAATGAAAATTCTTACCCATCAGTGTTGACACGTATTTATGGTTGGAATGTGTAGCTGGATTTGATCAGTCTGTCATCATAACCTGTGGAATTAAACTTTTGGTCAGGAGTATATAACTGATGTCTAAGGACTTTAGGATCAACTTCCCAAGGGAAATCTATAGTAAAGTTCCAGATTTGATTCTTTTGAGAATTTTCCTTTGAGAGAATATAAAAATCTGATGTATTGTGTGTTGACTACCAATTTTAAAATAAATGGTGGAATGCTTTTTGTTTGCCAACTGCTGAAAAGTGAAATAATGACACATTAAGTAATGGAAATGTGGGAATTAAAACTTTCACAGAAAAAGAAAACAAACTCATCATTTCTTTCCTTATCTCTTTTTCTGTGACAGGCCCCCTTGCTTGTTCATGTCTTGTCCTTTGAGATGTCCTCAGCTGCCTCTATTTCAGTGCTTTTTGATTTCCATGAGGAGTGAGACACCATTTTGGAACCTTAGTAAGACTCTCTTGGCCTCAGTGACTGAAAATAATTGGAGTGATTTTATTTTTTCTACAGGAAGAATCTGGAAGCTTTACAGGTTGACTTCTGTTCTTCTACCTTTCTGTAGTTTGTACCTTGTTCCAAGTCCTGCTGGAGTTACAGCTTACAGTGTGTTTTTGACTGTGCAGTGTCCCAATAAATCCAACAATTCTGCAAATTCTTGTCCTTGAATTTAGTATACTTTCACATTTTTCTCTGAAGACAGTTTTACCAGCTGACAGTCTGAGTTAACTAACTTTCATATATAAATTTATGCAGGAAGGAAAGGCAGAAGAAAATATGCAGGAATGAAAACAAGTATTTGAAAGCAGTGAAGTAGTTCTAATCCAAAATATGTCAAGGTATAGTGATTTTTAAAAAGATCTTCAATTTGCAGACTACTTTATGACATTCTCTGCCCAAAACTCCAGGTATGCATCAGTGTCTTCTATCAATTTATGGCTCTTGGTGATATTTCGTGGCACATACCTTTAATCCATTATCCAGGTTATCTATTGTGTACCCTGAGATAAATTCCTAAACCACATCTGTATACTGATAGTATATTAAATGTCTCTCTCTGATTTTCTATGCTTTATCCATCCATCAAGCAAGCGTGTACTGAACACCTTTTATGTATTAACCATATTAGATACTCTATGGCAGGACTTTTAGAACTTTGCTGTGATAAAATAAACTGGAAATATGATGCAGATACAGAAGTCTGGGTTGTGGTCTGAATGTCTACATTTTTAACAGGCTCACAGGTGTACTGTTTGCGGGGAGAGGGGGCACACTGAATCACAATGCTCTTTGGGATTTCCTTTACTAAAGTAACTCATGATAAAATGGGGACATTAGGCACATAAAAAACAAATATGATTCAATCTGAAAATAGTGATACACATATTTCATTGAGAACATAGAGAAGGGGGGATTCATTCTGTGGATAGTAGAAGTTCAGGAAGGTTTCAGAGAAGAGGAGACTCAATTAAACTGGGTCAAGGAAGATGTGAAGGACTGTAGCAGGCATGAAGGATATTCTAGACAAAAGGGGTATGTCAGAATTCATGGGATTCCATAGACTCATGTGGCTGGGACTTAGTTGTACATTGAAAAGAGGTTGGAGATAGGACGGGAAAGAGAGCAAACTTGGTTAGTTTAGTTCTAACAGTACACATATAAAAGCACATTCAGGTATTTGTGGGCTAAGAGATGGGGAATAAAATTTAAATAAAACACACAACACTCACACACACATACATACACAAGTGAAGGGTCCTGATCAAAACTGTCATTTGCTTGCTCACAAATCAGTTTTATCTTTAGAAAAATGCAGTCAATTTTAACAGTGAATTTTTGTCCTTAAGCCACGTTTTAACTTTATAACTTGGAGTGTGTACAGGAAATATAAATAGCACTCATTGAAGAACTTTCATGAATATCACTTTGTAAAATGCACATAAGCTTTTCGAGATTCTTCTAGGTAGAGTGCTTCAAATCTGTCACATTCTCCTGCATCATTAGAATTAATTTCTTTGTGAGTGGGTCCCCATATTTCCAGTTAAGATCTACATTTTTTAGTATGGCATTAATGATCCTTTATGACTTGGCTCCAATGTATCTTTCTAGCATATCTCTTAATGTATTTTTCCCCAATGCTCTATTTACCATCTAAGCAAAATATTTATCCTTTTATTATTGAATAAGAAATGCATGGAATGTCTTCTGTGCCAGAAAATGTGCTTGACTATGAGGACACAGTTTTGAACAAAAGTAGACCTGTAACCTAACTTAAAGGAGCTATAATATTATGGGGTTGACTGATACTTACACAAGTAAATGCAATAAATTACCATGAGTGTTACAAAAGAATATAAAATCACAGGGATATTACTTATACTGGGAATAAGTATAGACATTCCTGAAGAAGTGATTTATGAGCTGAGGCCTAAAGAAATAAAGGAAATTAACCAGAGAGTATGTGGTGAGAGTGGGGAGGGATGGAGAAAGATGGTGGGAGAACAACATAAACAAAGTGGAACACCATAGACTAGTGAGAAAGTATAGTCTTCAAAAAACTGTTGGAAATGCAACATGCTTGACTTTAGAATATGAGAGGAAAAATGGTAAGAAATTAGAGCTAGACAGAGGCCAATTGCAGAAGGCTTTGTGTACTCTGTTAATACACACAAACATGCTAAATGTAGTGGAAAAACCACTGAAGAGTTTTATGCAGGGAAATGATATGAATAACTTTACATTTCACATTTTAACATTATCTTACTGGCTGCAGGATGGAGGATGACTTAAAGGGGATGAAACTAGAGTTAGGAGACCAGCTCTTGAAATTGCTCAGGTTGAAATATGGTGGTGCTTTGGATGAGAGTGACGGCAGTGGAAACTGAGAGAAGATAATTTCACATTTAAGGGTTTCTTGGGGCTAATGGGAACAAAGGAGACAAAGAAGTCAATGGTGATACCAGGATTTCAGTCTTGGTAAGATGCTATTTATTAAAGTTGGGAACATTGGAGAAAAAGCACAGACTTTGAGGGAAGAAGATACTTCACATTTGACATGTGTTTGAGGGGCTTTTGAGATATCTAAATAAAAATATAGAGTAAGGGATATGTTCGGAGCTCAGTGGGGAGATCTGGCTTAATTTTTACGTCCGGGTCATCATTGTATGGGTGGAAGTGAAAGCCATGGAAGTTGATGAGATTGCTTGGGGAGAGCACGTAGAGTGAGAAGATTGAAGGGCTGAGGACCAAGTTAGGAAGAACATCAACAATAGGAAATGAACAAAAGAAAACAAACTGTATAAAGTAACCTGAGAATGAGCCACCAGTGATAAGAGGAAAATTAGGAGAGAATGATGCCTTGGAAAGACAAAATAAGGGAGTATTTCAAAAAGAAAAAGTATTTCTAAGGGTCAACAAATTTGAGAGGCCCTGAGACACACATCTGAAAAGTGTCTTTTCTCTTGGGGACACTGTCTGTAATGGGTGACCTTGGTCAGTGTTGAAAGTCTATTTCTCTTGATTTCCAAACATGTTTCTATTGCATCCTCTATTCTGCCACAGAATTTCATCCATTTTCTAAGATCTTGTTAAAGTAGAATCTGCTTCATAAAAATCTTTTTTATTTTTCACTTGGAGATCTGTTCTCTCATTTTGATGCACTTCTGTAATTTTATATACCTTATGTGGTTTTGTAACAAGCTCTCTTTCCTTTCTATCACTTGGGGATATATCTCCAAATAATCTGGACAGTTCACTGAGGCCGGGAACTCTGCCTTGAATGAGAGGATGTTAGTTCAAATTATCAGGATTGTATAACTTGTTGCGTATAATTTTTACTAATCTTTGCAGGATATTAAGACAGCCATCCTGATGTAGTCCTAGGGCTCTGAGAAGGCAGGGATTATGTTTAATTTCTGTGAATGGTTTTATCCTCAACGTTTAGCTCATGATATGCAAAAAAAAAAAAACCCATTCATTGAAGCGTTGTGTGTTTTCTTTCATATTTTTATTTTTCTCTGTTGAAAAAATGATTTTAATTATGTTCCTATTAGAAGTTTCAATATTTTTGGTCCATTCTAAATTGCACTGTGGCCTGCATATTCCTTTATCTTTACCTCTTTAAATAAACACAAAATTTTCACCAGGATTTCCACTGAGATATTTAAGAGACAATCTGGGCATTTGTATCCATTGTACTAGTCTGCAGGTGGGATGGCATTAGGATGTATACATGAATATTCCCCCCTTACAGTAACACTTTGAGTGGGTGCCACTGGAGCCATGGTAGCACTTATGTGGGTTTTCCTTGCCTCAGTCCCATCATGATTTCTGATGTTTTAGGCAGGTCCTTATTTATGCCTTAACTTATTTATGTCTGACCACTTAAGCACCATCTTATTCTTGCTTATTTAATCCACAGTTTGAAAACCAAGAATGTTTAAGTTAATTATTCCTTTTTGAATGTGGACATTCTCTCATTAGAGTGTAGGGGTAGGCAATGATTCTCTCTCTGTCTTCACTTCTAACTTCTGAAAACAATCCAAGGAAAAAGAGAAATAGATTGTCAGCTTTCCTCAAGGAGAAAGAGAGATAGATCATCAGCTTTCCAGAAGTTACATCTTACCCCTAACATGCATCCACTTGCTCTTCATGTTCTTATAAGGACTTAGGGTCAAATTAGGGAAAATAAATGCCAGCTGAGGACTCTTTCCTTTGCAACATATCCAGGGAAAGAGATCTGACAGTATCCCCAGGCAAAGCTCTCTATAAACACTCTCCTTTTTTTTACCCAGCCATAAAGAGTTACATGCAGAAAAATAACCACTTGAAACCCTTTGCCCCCATGTTCAGATTGTTGCCAAGGCTTTTCCCTTAGCTTGCCTCAACAAGAATAAACTGTACAAAAGCCCTGGAGTTCTCAGGCAATGTGACTGCCTGCCCTGCTTGTTTAAGGTCATTAAAATCCTGGTCTTTGCCAAAAGACTTAGAGCAGAGCCAATCTGTTCTTGGAGTGAATTGCAGTTTTGCTTAGGTCACAGACTTTTTAGTGGCCAACAGCATTGAAATGGGTTCTTTTTAATGGTGTTAAGTATAAACGAGATGCAAAGGGAGAGTGTGATAATTATAAAGTTGTGTTTATAATGAAGATAGTCTGTGTAAGAAACTGCTAATATATTCATACTCATGAATTATTGGAAATAAAAACACCCTTCTTATTATCAGAAGTTATCTGACATCAAACTGTCAGATAAACAAGAGACTTCATATTCCAAATGCCATTTCTTTAGCGATTGTATTTTTTTTTTTTTTTTTTGAGTTTTAAAAGGCCTTCACATTTATCCTGGGTATATTTGTGGCCATGTTCATATATCCAAAAAGATATGAAGAGTTGCATAATAATCCGGTGAATTCAGGGCTGTCAGAACAACCTGCTAAGGCATTAAAAGCAAGATCATTTTCAGGTCATTATAGGTTGATTGATTATTTTGAGCCGAAATGTCCACTAACTCTTCCATTTGTTTTGATTAAAGACAAAAGAAGCTCATTTTAATCTTGTTAAATTAATTATCTTCTCTCTGGTGAAGTACAGAAATTGTGTTGGTATGTTTTACTTCAATATTACTTGTATTATGACTGGTAGATTGTGGCTCAATTTTCTTTTCAGTATAAAAACGATTAGAAAAATTGAGAAAATATTTCATGTTTTGTTCGATACACGAAAGACAAGCCAATATAACGACATTTGTTTGTGAATAATTCTGCATCAAGTTACCCACGCCTATTCACCTTTATCCCTTTGAAAAAAATTGTAATAGGAAATAAGATACTGGTAGGTTATGTCCAACTACCTAAAGTATACCTTTAAATCAAAAGTACATTAATAATGTTTAGAGAGTGAAAACATTTAGACATTTCTTGTGGTGCTCATTGGCCCAATTTATTGCCTCAGCAACATTCTAGGGGAAGGAGGAGGACAAGGGCCTGATAGAGATGCTTGGTGAGGTTGGGGGTTAGGGTTTGAGTGGTGCTGATGAGACAGTGCCAGGGGTAGGAAAGGTAGTGATGGATGATGGTGGTGTGAATGATTGGTGTTGCAATATGCCCCAAGAAATTTTCAAATGTTACATTAGTTAATCATCTCTTTTATAATGTGAGACAGATTTTATTATCTCCATTTAATATATAAAGACACTGGAGTTCATAAAACTTACTCAGGTTCTCAAATTGGTAAGCTGGAGTTGGAGTCTGACCACTGTTTTCCCGAACCCAAAGTTCAAATTTCTTCTGCTAGGTTTAGATCAGAGTTTGTTATTGTGTGACACTTGGCTGCTTCCAAAGATTGGGTTACTTAAAGAAGGTGGAATTGTGCCAAATTCTTTTCTAAGTCTGGAGGAACTTCAGGAAGATTTTGGGCAGTTTGATTTATATATGTAATTAATCTATTTTTACATATATGTAAGTAGTGACTTTTTTCTGAAACATAGGTGCCCTGTAGAGAAACTGCTTTTCTCTGAGTCTAATGCCTTCATTTTGGATGCTTTGCCTATAGAAGTAACACACTGGAATGAATTAGACTGAAGAGTTATTTACAAGGAGCTTTTTCCCAGTAGTACCTAGACTTGCATTTTAAGGACTTCTTAATATTACTTTGCTAAGTAAGGGGAAATATACTATGGGGTAAAAAAAATACAGATGGATTTCCCACCCAAGATATCAGAATATAGTCGCAATATTAGTTCCAAAGTTGGGGAGAAAGATGAACCCAGTAAGTAAGAAAGTGAGTTCTAAGCAAGGAAGCACTACTGAGTTCATAGAAGAATAAATCCTAATGAGACCCAATCTTACCTGGAATGTAGTGAAAACTTACTGGTAGACACCTTAGTGCTGACACCTGTGAGCCAGAGTAGAGATAAGAGCTTGGCACTTAAAGACCAATGGGCTTACTGCTGGGAGAATTATCCAGAATGACTGCAGCTATGTTCTACTAATCAGACCCACTGCTACCGTTTGATGTCAGGGCTATATGTCTCACCCAAATTAATCTGTGTTAGTAAAGTGGGCCATTTAATGGTCAGCTTTCTCCATGAGAAAACATTCCTTTTAATCCTGAATGTGTTACACACTCTAAACCTATGGTGCTTGTGGGGTAAGTTTTGGTTTTTACTGCCTCCTAATCTGTTTATTCATCAATGACCTTCAATAGAAATTATTCATTTGTTTGTTCATTTATTCACCAAATATTTAAGGCGAACCTACTATGTGTAGAGCTTTGTACTAATCACTAGGAATACAAAAGTTATTAAGAGTGGATGAGTCTTTGTCTCATGCAACTCATTGTCTAATGGGGTGTACAAATAAATATGCAATCCATAAAATATAGCATGATTAGTGTCATGATCAGGGAAGCACAGAATGCCATAGGTGCACAGAAGAGGGTACCTTACCCAGATATGAAGATTCAGGGAAGACTTCCTGGGGGAAGTAAGATGCTTACATTTAAGTCTTTACACAGTTACTCCAGTTACAATGTAAACAGTAGGTTGGTGGGAGGGAAGTAGAGGAAGGGAGATCATTTAGAATGCCAAAATAGCGATCTGGACAAGAAGGGATGATCTGCATAGGGAAGTAGAGGAAAGAGAACAGTTTTAAGATCTGGGAGGTACAATCTGTGCTAGTCTTTTATTGGATATAAGCACTGATGGAGAAGGTATTTTGGGTAATGATGCTCAGATTTTGGGTTTGGACAATTGAGCAGATAGTGGAGCCAATCATAGAGCAAATATAGGGTAGTGAAAGTGAGGAGATGAGTAGTTTGGTTTAGGACATGGTAAATTTGAGTTACCTATGGGACAACAAAAAATATATGTTCTGTAGGTTGCTGGGCATCATGTATGATGCTGGGGATTCAAATGTTACTATCATCAGTAAATAAATCATAATGAAATCATAGAAATCAACAGTGCTCACTCTCAGGGTCCTACCAGCTATTGGACTCCTATGTTCATGGTTTAGCTTGCTTTTGGTAATTTAAAAGGTAAAGTTGATAATACGATGAATACCAATTTTTAAAAAAGAGGAGACAGGAATGAAAAATCTCATGCATATTCCAAGGCACTAATGCAGGTTTCTCAGAGCTCTGAGTATGAGGTCTGGAATATTTTATGGAAATAACACCTTGAGTACATTTTTCTTGTCATTTTCTTTGGTGTGGAATTTTTTGGTGCATTATTTAGTGTATATAAAAATATTTTTCAAAAATAGTGCTGAGATTTTGGTAGTGGGTTTAAGGATTAAATGGAATAAAGATGAAAACATTTTAAAGGAGATCCTGGGTGTATAAACTCTCAAGAAAAAAAAGTGTTGATTATGGTGTTTCCAACATGAATGTAATATACACATGTACAAACACACAAAGTTTATTATTATTAGGCACTCTGGTTATAAAAGAAATGCCATCCAGATTGTCAACAGGCACAGGAAAAACTGCTCAACATGTGCTGTGTGTGTATACTCAGACACACACAGACAATGGAATATAACTCAGCCATAAAAAAAGAATAAAATCTTGCCATTTGTGACAACATGGATGGACCTTGAGGGTATTATGCCAAGTGAAATAAAGTTAGACACAGAAAGACAAATACCACGTGATTTCATTTATATGTGGAATCTGAAAAATGAAACAAGCTAACAAACATGAAACAGAAACAGACTCATAGATACAGGGAACAAACTGATGGTTTCCAGAAGGGAGGAGGTGGGTGAAACAATTGAAGGAGATTAAGAGATACAAACTTCCAGTTATAAGATAAATAAATCATGTGGGTGTGACATATATAGCATAGAGAAACAGTCAATAATACTGTAATAACTTTGTACGGTAATAGATGGTAACTAGACTTACCATGGTGATCATTTTGTATTGTATAAAAATGTTGAATCACTATGTTGTACACCTGAAACTAATATAATATTGTAGGTCAACTATACTTCAATAAAAATAAGATAGCTTCTAAAAAAAGAAATACCTTAGTTTCATGCATTTTTTCAAAATATTTCCATTCTGTTATTCACTTTAAAATATTTTATGTTTACAAACATACACATGTGTTATGAGTCCACAATTTTACCTAATTAATGCCTTTGTGAATTAATCACTATTAGGTAAGTTTCCCATGGTAGTTTGAGGGATGAATGTGGAGAGTTCAGAGATATGCAAATTTTAATATTACAGCAGAGCAATTATTAGGTTCAAGTGATTGTTGTGTTCTGGTATGGTTATATAATCCTTCACATTTTTTTCAAAGAACTCTATATATCCAGACATTCACCAACATTTGGCCCTACTCTTCATTATCCTTGCTTTTATCATTTCCATTAAATGCCTCGTATATTTTTGGAAATATGATTTACATTTTTTGATATGATTAACATGGTAATCTAAGTTAGCAATGAGTTTCATGATTTAAAATATTTCTACTGTAGACTATATTGTTTTATATTTGATTTTATTAGTAAAGTTTCCTCCCAGATTATTGACATGTAATTTATATACAAGAAAATTCACCCATTAAGTGTACAGGCTGATGAACTATGGCAATTGTACATAGTTGTGTAACTACCACCACAATAAAGATGTAGAAAATACAGAAAATTTTCATCACCGTAGTCCATCCCCTCCTCACTACAATTTGCCTTTTCTGGAATTTCATATAAATGAAATTATACAGGATGTAGTTTTTGTGTTTGACTTTTTTCACTTAGCATACTGGTTTTGAGGTTCATTCATGTTTTGTATGTCAGTAATTTGTTTACTTTTATTGGGGGACAGTATTCTAATAGAATAGGTATACCACAATTTGTTCATCAGGTGACGGACATTTAATGTTTTTATTACCAGTTATTATATATTTTGAATAATGTTGCAAAGTATATTTATAATACAAGTATTTTTGCAGATATGTTTTTTCATCTTTCTGGTGTAAAACTTAGGAGTAGAATTTCTGGGTTGTATACAGGTGTGTAAGGTGTACAGTGTGGTAGGTGAGACACTGCCAAACTGTTTTATAAAGTGGCTGTACCCTTTGCATTCCATCAGCAATGCAGGAGTTCCATATCCCCAACAACACTTGGTATTGTCAGTCGTTTTAATTTTAGTTATTCTGGTGGGTATTAGTGAAGTTTTAAGTTATGGATTAGTGTGTGACTTAAAAATTTTTCTCTACTGAAGTGAAAAAATAAAGGTAAATTTTATTTGCACTTTCTGTCTGGTCATCTACCAGCACAGACTTGGAATATATAAGCCCTGGTTTTATTGTACCGAAATACTTTCCTTTTCATAAAGTGAAATATTAAAGTGTGTTGGTTTCAGTTTGATAATTCAAATACTGCCATTTTAATGTGTCTCATCATATATCTATTTTATTGCATTCTATGTCACCCCTCATATTTTGGATAAAAATACTTTTGTTTCCTTTCTGACTTGGAAATTGTGAATGTGTGTTTCTTTCTTCTTTTCTTATGCTTGGAATGGATCAGTGATACATTTTTTTGCTCATTTTTTTCCTTAGCATACTTTCAATTCTATATAAGGCCGCTAGAATTGTTGGGAACTGATTGTTTTTAATCATGCATAACATTGTCAAAAGCTTCTATTCTCTTCAAGAATATTCATTTTACTTTTAAAGATGGTGTTTCACTAAAGTATGAAATAATTGTGTTTGACAGATAATGGTTAGAAGCCTATAGAGTATTCTTCTGTGAGTAAAGGTAGCTGTCATCACTCAGTATGAATATATGATTTTGAAGTAATTGTTTGTGTTTGTTTTGTTTGTCATAAAATAGTATAACATTTAACAAATATATTTTTGGCTTCTTTTATTATGGAATCTTAAAACTATGCAAGATGCTAGTTCTATAAAGAGTCTACAATTTAGTGGAGAAAAAACCCCAAAAAAACAAACAAAACCCCTAGTAATTCAAGTTGAGAGGAATCATTCCTCCCCACTCCTGACTTTTTCTTTCATATGAAAAGAACTCAATATTCCTGGAGGCCTTCTTTTTTTTAAAATTTATTTTAAATTTTTAATAAAGTATAGTTGACCTACAATATTATATTAGTTTCAGGTGTACAACATAGTGATCTGATATTTTTATAGATATTTTATATAGTTATTATAAAAATTGTCTATATTCCTTGTGCTGTAGAATACATCCTTGTATCTTATTTATTTTATACCTAGTAGTTTGTATCTCTATATTCTTGTTTCTAATCTGCAAAGAGGCAGAGTGAGCTACTTTGCTGCTGGGTATTTACCATTAGTCCATGCTTCTTATTTAGATGGAATGAAAATACCACAGGACTTGAGCATGGGGATTATGGTTTTTCTGCTCTTTTTGGGCCAGTGGGAAGCAAAGGTTTTGGTAAGGATAGTCAAAAAGATGGGTGCAAAGTTTCTCTTGGGTGGGTGTCCCAAGGTTTGACTGGAGGGGAGAAAGGTAGCAAGCCCACCTGGGCTCTCTTACTGAGCTATATCTTCTATCTAGCCCTCATTATTAATGATGGTGATATCTTGGTTTCATTTGCTGACTCTTTTGTCTTATCTCTAAGTTGACTCAGCATCCATATGGGAAACAGGGTGCCATTTATTGGAACCTCTCAAAGACTCCAACTTATGGTAGATATCAGGAGCTGTACTGACATAGGCTGTGGCCTAAGTGTCATCTCTTGTAAGTTGCTAAAATACTTCCTTTTGCAGTCTGTCCCCTGTACTGAACTGTCAGCAAGGAAAGCTGTCGTATTCTTGTTCAAACTATTTGGTGTCCCTACCTGTGGTAGCACTCTACATTCTGTACTGTTGGGTTTAGTTGCAGCCATGTGACTCGCTTTGCCAATGAAATGTGAGTGGAAGTGACACATGATATTTCTGGGCCGAGCCAGCACTTCTGCAATCATGGAAGCATGTATTAAAAGGGAGCCTCTGTCAGCCTAGGCCCTGGAGTGAAGACCATGTGGAACAAAGCCCTTTGCTAATCTGCATTAAATGTGCAACATATGAGAATTAATTTATTTCTTTAAGCTGCTGAGATTTTTCAGGTTAGCATAGCATATGTACTAACGCTGGCTCATTCGCAGTTTCTTACTCCTTGAACAAGGATTGACTAATCAAATATATTGTGACCTTTGGTATAAATGTGAGATCTCACCATTTTAAGAATAGATTTCTCTGGAGTGGGTAAGGATGGGAAAGACCTCTGCATTAAATGTAAGTGTTGATCATTAACACATACCTAATTCTGAAAAGTTGAATTGACCATTCATACTCATGCATATTAGATTACCCAGCAGAGATCAGAGTTTATATGAACTGGTTACAGGCAAGTATGCTTTGACGGTGAAGTGAGAAGGAACTAAAGTTTGGGACAGAGTAGGTAGATGAGTACAGCACGACTGTTAGCCAAATTTAAATAGTGACTTCTGAGTGAGCAGTCACTTCAAAACAAAGAAACTGCAAGCAATCTAGTTAGCAAGGCATAACACATTCCATTTCATTAGTAGCATTCACAATTGACTGCCCATATTGATCTTTACCTTACTCTGTTTCTATACCTTTTTTCTTTTCCCTGTTTTCTTGCATTTCTTTTTACAAACACAAGTACCAGCCACATTAGAATCTGCAAGGTGCTTGTTCAAAGAGAGAAGCGTTCACCAGTATTTTATAAATGGTAGGGTTATGATTTCTTCACCATTTATCTTTTAATTCCATCGCCATTCACCACATAATGACCACATCAAACCACAATGCAAAGTGGGTAGAAATTGAGCTTTCTGATGTTTATCTTACTGAGGGCTTTGTCTCATTATTTGATATTTCAGGATTTATTACTTCACCAAATAGTAGTCTCAAACTGGATGTTCAAACTGGATGTTCACTGTATGCTGTAAAGTTGCACTAGTTATTTATTAAACACACATAAAATTTTTTGCTTTGTGTTTTCATTTTCATAATAATCTGATTCCTGGCCATGTGATTTCAGTGGCGGTGTTTGAGTTTATACATTAGTTTGGTGCTAATTAAAGATTAAGTGACATGCTATGCAATGTAAATGAAGGTTCCAGCTATGCTTCAACAGACCAAACTGGTGTCAGATTGAGTCTCATATAGCACAGGGTAGTACCGGCAGGTTGAACTCACAGTAACTGTGCTAAAATCAACAGTACCATATGTACATGGAGAACAGATCTTTACATGAAATACACACGAAGTCTGTCTCAGTGTGAAATAAATTGCAATTTTTCAGTAGAACTAAGTACAGTGGTTAAGTCTACAATGAAGCATTTTTGATTCCTCATTCCAGACATAATTAAATTAAATGTATCCATTTAATAAACAATCCCATAATGCCACAACACGAACATTCACTTCAAATCAACAAGACACATAGAATTATCAAGAAATACTCAATGAAAATTGGTTGCTGAGGAAGGTTTTCTTTGAAGATTAGGCATTATATTTAAATTCTGATTATCCCAAACTACTAAACAAAGCCATACATTTAATAATAATGTAGTCTTACACATGAAGATAGAGGTACCTCAGAACCAGTTTTATAAACTGTAGATGACCCCCATCTCTACCAGGAGGCTTAGGGCTACAGAGAGCATTTCTACTGAGACAGTTATTGCTTGTTCCATAGAGGAGCAGTGTAGATATGCTTTTTCTTCATCTTAAGTCAGGTGAGAGGGGTTTCAGTGAAAGGGTTGAGAGAGTTCAGTGCATGTTCCTCAGTTTGGAGGTCTCAATGGGCTGGTACCTCACTTCTCATGAGAAATCTACAGGGAAAACTATGATTAGCTGGCTGTTCAGATTATGGAGGAAAGAAGATGGGCTTCATTATTTGCCCGAAGACAAAGGATGCGTGAGTGTTTCCACTGAGCAGTTGAGGGCTGTGTGATATTGTGAGACTGAGGGATCACCTTTGATCCTGCTTAAGAGGATATCCTGGAGGGGCAAGGTGACCCCACCAGAGAAAACTGCTTGCTTCTGGGCTGAGGGAGAAGATAAAAGCAAATGGTAGAGAGAAACATTCACACAAGTCAAGGAAACTGTATTTGGGAGATCTCCAGTGGCTGGGCAAGGAATCTTTAAGGACATCCAAGAAAAAGAATCAGCTCAGTCCATCAAGTTCAGAGATAATCAGCTCTAAACACTTGATAATCCTAGAGAATACCAGGGACAGCTGAAAACTATCAATAAAGTAAAACCTCTCCTTTCTCTCCATCTAGAGGTATAGCATTGAATAAGTAAGAGAGAGGGGCACATACACCTTGGTGCTCATCAACGGGGTCCTGCAAGGATGCAAATCTGCAAATTCTGGTCCAGCCACTAAAGCATATAGGGAGGAGGCCAGTTACCCGTATGCCATTTACCCCTTCAATACTGCTGCTTTCACCTCATTTTCCTTAGGGAAGTAATGGGCAGGGAGCGGCTATAAGAGTAAAGAGAAAAGAAGCCAAACACATCCCTTTCCCCAGCTGCAAGTTTCCCGCTGCAGCAGCACCAGACTGGTGGGTGAGCAGGTAATCTGTAAACAAAGTTGAGAATTTTACTTAGTGTACTATGGCATTTCCCATCACTCCTCTACTGAGAACTCTTCAGTGGTTTTTCATTCCTCTCACAGTAAAAGCCAATATTCTGTTTCATGGACCATGACCCTGCTACTCAGAGAATTGTCCATAGGTTGGCAACATCAGTATCACCTGGGAACATATTAGAAATGTTGAATCTCAAGCCCCACCTCAGACCTACTAACTCTGAGTCTGCATTTGAACAAGATCCCCAGGTGATTCACATGTTCATTAAAGTCTGAAAAGCACTGACCTAGAAACCCCTCCCCCTAGTTATCTCTTATAGCTCACCTACCAATACTCTCGATTTTTCCATAGCAGCTACAGCGATTCTCCAACACACCAGACTCATTCTTGCCTCAGAGCTTTAGAATTGACTATTTCTTCCTTGAATGCCCTTCCCCAAATATCTGTACACTTACTCTCTCTTCCTTTGCCTTTATTCCTCTTAATGAGGTCAACTTATAATGAGGCCTGCATTTAGAACTACGTCTCCATATGCCAGCAATCCAAACTTCACTTACATTGCTGATTTTTTTCCCTTAATATTTAGTACCTTTTAACATACTGTAGAATTTACCTATTATGTTTATTGTCTGACTTCCTGAGAATATGATCTTCAATGGCTGGGATTTTTGTCTGTTTTGCCTACTGATGTTTCCTTAGTCCATAGAAAAATACCTGCCACATAATAGGTGCTTAATAAATATATGTTGAATGAGTGTGTAGAATGAACTATTTAAAACTTCAAAAAATTACCAATTTCTCTAAGTGCTTCATATGATTAAGGCAGGCAAAATCCCTGTAAAGCACATTATTTTATTGGCATTTATGTTTTCACCAAGGCCACTGAACGAAATATGCAAGTTATCCTAATTGAAGAATATGAGATTTTAGTCATCTCCACAATTCCAATGAAGGAAGCTTTATTTAAAACAATTTAATTCTTTCATACTTACTCAAATGAACTTCTCTCCTGAGAGTCTAAGGAAACACAAAGAGATTCAGCTAACAATTTTATTAAGATTAGTGTCTGAAAGTTATGTGTATTGCCCTTTCTTCCAAAGAAACTAACCTGATTTTTTATTTTCAGTTTCCATCCAAATTTGAATGTTTTGTTGTATGAGCTCTCTTGCTCTTGGCGAACAGACCTGTTTCTAAGAAAGGCTAAATATGCTCATAAAGGAGACTCAAAGGGCTTCTTGGGCAACAGCTAATTTTTATAAAACAGCATTTCGATGAGTTAAGTGTAAGTAAATCAGAAACAGATGGATTACATAGCCATTGAGACCCACACATTTGAAAAACAAGTGAAACACTTGTGTTTTGTATCTAAGATATAAAAATAACATGTATAGTTTAAAACAAAACATTTCTAGTTTTTTTTTTTTTTTTTACCATTTTTTGACTCAAAGATCATGTTTCTCATGTGCCTTTTTGATAGGAAATGTTTCCTATTTATAAACTTCCTCTTCATAACATTTGCAGGGTAATCAAGTTGCTCTAATCTCTCAATTTTGAACCAAGGTAAATATTTTAATAATGTAATCAAGATAGTCTAAACTTACATTTTCTTCTGTTTTAATACAAGGGATAGCAAAGCATTTGCTTTGTTTTAGTTAGTGTTTTGTTTAGTATTCTTTTGGTTACAAGGAACAGAGATGTACATAGACTAGTTCAAGAAATAAGCTTTCTACAATACATGGACATAGAGACAGGAAGAAATTCATGTACTTGAGCATGGCTGCATACATGAGCATCTCCACAACAGAACATCAAGGCAACTTGAATTTGAAAGCCACTAGAAATGGCTAATGGCTGATCTTTCTCATGCAGTTTTGCTAGTGGCTTCTCTGCTCATCTGAACCATTTTAGCTCATTTTGCTGATTACTGACCTCATAAATTCAGCTTCAGCTTCAAATGACTCATAGTGGCTCTGGGTCACTTTGTAATCTTTCAGCTCAGCTGCCACAACTGTCTGCCTTAGACGCTATAGTTTCAAATTCCTGAAAGAAGATTCTGATTGGCCCAGCTCAAATTTTGAACCCGGTTGCTGATCACTCAATGTTATGGCTGGGCTGTCTGGTGCAATCAGCTGTGGCTGAGAAAGCCAGGTTCCCTGTACAAGAGGGAATAGGCATCGAGATTGGTGGCTCAGGTTTAAATGTGCTAAATACAGACTCCAGGATTCACCAGCAGGAAAATAATTTCCAGCAAAATATTTTGGCCAAATATGTTCTTTGGGAAATAAAAAATATTTTATTGCTCATTTCTCTTTTCAAGAATTGAAATTTTTTAGATTTTAAATTTAAGATGCCAAAATTGGAAAGGGTATTGGTGACTTTCAAAGTATAGAATTCCATCTAATCTGTCTGGATTTTAAGAAATCAACAATAACATCAGTGACATGACCACTTAGGGGATGTGTCTTTGGAGATAGTTTACTGTACTGTTTTAAATATAGTCACTCTTTTTAATTTTCCCATGATCCCTGAAATATTCCTTGAAAAAGTAATCTTTGATTTGATACACGCTAATCTCATAACAGGCTTTACATTAAACAAACAAACAAAAAAAGCCAAGACAGACTTGGGAAACTTGGAGAAGATCCAATAAAAACCTGATAACAATTGAAATAGGTTTTGTTTTGCCTGGAGAAGGCAGAAGAGAGAAGAAACCATAATTTGAAATAATACATAATTCTGATGTAGGATTTATACAAAAATCTGCTGTGTCAGTGACTGGAGTTCAGAAAGCCCATAAAAGGGAGATAATAACCAGCATGGGAAACCAAATGAAATTGATAGGCAGACCTGAGTTCTGCCCTTGGCTTTGCCAGTACTAGGTGGGCTACCTTGGTTCCCTGGTAACATGAAAAAGCTTGGACTGCATGCCAACTCAGGTCCTTCCCAACACTAAAGTCTAAATAAGGGACATCCAGGGCCACTGGGCATGGCTGTACAAGTGGTTCATTGTACATTTCTAAGAAGTAACACTGAGGATTTTTCCCCTTCCCTTCTGCCCTACAGAGTAAATACATTCATGTAGAAGTCTATAAAGAATGAGGATTTCTCCCACATCTTGTGTCATGTTCAACCCAGAATTTAAAGTTCTTTCTCTCATATAGTGGTTGCAATTTGTACTTAAAAAAACGGAAAATCTGATTCAGATGGCAAAGTTTGAACTTATAATTGAGAAACAGAGTTAGGTACATTTTTAGGCCTTTTTCAAGAAAAATAGAACCCAATGCATCCCTATGTTGAATAGGAACTATTACCCAAAAAGAAATGCAAACTCACTCTATCTGGATGTTTATTAACTAATTAAAACAAACATACTTAGTCTTGAGACTAATTGCAAGGGAAAAAAGGCCAACTATTGCCAGTGACAAACTTATTCATCCATCATAGCTCTAAATGGATATAAACCCTAAAAAACGTAGATTAAAAACTTTACCCTACCTTTGGGCATAATTATTCCCCTTCATTCTAAGAAACAGGAGGTTTCCTCACATCAAATCAAGCACTGTGAAATAGTATCACAGTTTTGAAACAGGAATTCCCTGCAAGCTGTCACTACCATCGGCATTTATTCCTGGCTCTCAGAATCAAGATGGTATTATTAGAGTCTTTTCTAGTTTCTTAGTAGTTGACTTGAGTAGTCATTTTTTCTCCCACAATAATATCAACCACAGGCATTAGTTCACTTCTGTAAATATATTCATTGAGTATTTGCCTATTTAGATATTCCAAGGACATTGTAAAATCTCAGTCTCTGGAAGAAACAGTGGATTCTAAGAGGCAATGCTCTGCAAGGTATAATTTGAGGGCCTAAGAAAGGCCAAACTATTTCTATGTCCAAGGATCACTGTTACATAGGTTAAGAAGTTTTCTCTTTGGATTTTTTAAAAAAAGAAACCAACTACTTATAGAATGGAAAACACCTTAACATCTTAGTAAAGAATGAGCTTATTACAATAGTTTCTTTCATGATAGGAGGGGCTTAGAGCAGTCCGAGCACTTTTGGCCTCTAATCAGGGGCTGTAAAAATGTGGAAAAGGCACTTTTTCCCCCTAGAAATGACTCATTTTTTGTATGTATCAGATATAATTTTATAAACTATATGGTATTTTGGAAAACATACTTGTTTAGGCTGCATAATAGTACCATAAACTTTTATTATGCTAGTCTCCAATGTGACAACCAACATTATAAAGTAATACAATATTCCATCCTATTTTAATCTTGAATTAATAAACCATAAAATATGATCATCTCAGTTTACTGACCATAAAATCCAGAAGTGCTTTAGCATTATTTATCCATAATAACTGTTGGTAATATGGAAGTGCCAATATGATAAACAGATGCTTAAAGGAAATAAAAGGAATCAGAAGATGTAAATGACACCAACTTATTTTGCCCAGGAAAGGAAAATTAACATCATACCATAGCTAGAGTAATGACAAAGTTTACTGAGTTTATACTGGCATAATAATTCTCTGACTTTGATTCTTTGATGTACATGCCAGGAATATTAAAAGGGAGTCTATAACTTGTTTAAGAACACCATGTTTTGAACTGTTTGCTGTAGTTTTTCCTATCCAAATCTGTAAACTTACTGATATTAAAACTAAAATAGGAGAATTCATGGTGTTTCTTGGGAAATATTTGCTGAGCCAGGATGAAAGTTTGGATATGCTTGAGATAGTTTCTAAACTAAGTGAAAGAGTGGCCACTTGTAGGTCTGAGTTTTTCCTGTCTATAATAAGTATTTTTTCAAAAATAAATCCCACACTACCCATTTACAAACATTGTCAATGGGGTTTCCTTAATTTTATGAAGTAAATCATTTCAGTTTTACAAGTTGCGGAATCTCAGGGGCAAAGAGTAATTTAGTGAACTTGATTTCATTTAATCAAATAAATCATCTTTATTCAATGTTCTTTGGGAATTTGGGAAGCATATGAAAAAAACTTAAGTAAGTAGCGTTTACCTCTGAGTGTTAGTACTGGAGATTTTGTGTTTTTATAAGTTTGGATGCCCTCACTGCACTGTATCTCCATGAGCCAGAACTCAGAAAGCACAGGGTACTCGTGAACTAAAGTAAGGGTGATTAAACCGAACCCTGAACACTCAAGACAAAAATGATTGCCTTTTCCATATTCCACCATGAAATACTGGCTAGCTATATTGATGATGGGAAAGGAAAGGTCTTCTGTTCAAGGGACTGTGGTGGCAGCTTAAGGCAAAATTCATTTAAGGATTCAAAATTGATTTAAGGATTCAACAGTTTCACGCAGCCTGGCAAGGCTCTGATACCAATTACTGATTCAAATATATGGAATAAAAAAATATCCAGGAAGCTTATTTATTTGAATTTTTCTTTTCCTTCAGTTTGTCCATTCCATCCTACACCTTAGCAACTCTCCTTTCTTTTCTTCCTTCCAACCCCACAGCTTTCTGGATTTTGCATCTGTAATTTTAAATTTTTTTTTATTTTATTTTTTAACATCTTTATTGGAGTATAATTGCTTTACAATGGTGTGTTAGTTTCTGCTTTATGACAAAGTGAATCAGTTATACATATACCTATGTTGCCATATTTCCTCCCTCTTGCGTCTCCCTTCCTCCCACCCTCCCTATCCCACCCCTCTAGGTGGTCACAAAGCACCGAGCTGATCTCCCTCTGCTATGCGGCTGCTTTCCACTAGATATCTATTTTACATTTGGTAGTGTATATATGTCCATGCCACTCTCTCACTTTGTCCCAGCTTACCCTTCCCCCTTCCCATATCCTCAAGTCCATTCTCTAGTAGGTCTGTGTCTTTATTCCCGTCTTGCCCCTAGGTTCTTCATGACCCCTTTTTTTTTTTTTTTTTTTTTAGATTCCATATATGTGTGTTAGCATACGGTATTTGTTTTTCTCTTTCTGACTTACTTCACTCTGTATGACAGACTCTAGGTCCATCCACCTCACTACAAATAACTCAATTTCGATCCACCATGAGGATTTGTTGAAGACTTCTAGTAGATTCCTAGTAACCAGAATCATAGTGACTCCTCCAAATATCTCATTTTTCTCAAGAAATAAAATTCACTCTCACTCCTTTTATTCTCAGTGGATTTCCTGATCTTCTTTGAATTGCTTCTTTTGTATTATGGCTTTTTAAAAAGAAACACTCAGGAATCCTCTCTCCTTTCCTTTATTACTCTTCTTACTGTATTTTCAATCTCAATACTTAACACCTCCTCTAGGATATTGCTGGGCTCTTAACATGCTTCCCTTGTCTTCTTCTCTCTAATTCCCTAATATGTTACTCCCCCATATCCTTAAACCCAAAAGTAACAACAGCAACAACTGCAAAACTAGCATTGACATGCTTGGCCCTCAAGTGAATGACCCATTCTTTTCTTTCTTTCATCAACTGACAAACTCTTTGAGTACTCTGACCTTGCTGGCTCTTCGTATTTACTTCCAGGTTTCTCTAGCCCTTTGCCAATCTCAACTTTCTCATAACTCTATGAAGCTCTTGGTTTGAAAGTCACTAACTCACTTAACTATCAAAATCAGTGTCCTTTCCCCCAAGATGATGCTTCAGTTGATATATGATACTGTTAGCCACTCGCTTACCCTCTTGCTATTCACTTGTCTCTTATCTTTCTAACCACCTTCTTATCCTCATGATTTTCTCCACATCTCTTCAGTCTCATTTCATATTTGCCTCTCCATTTCACTTTGACCACATTTCTAATTTTTTATTCTCACTTCTACTATAATATTTAAGGCCATATTGCCATGGTGTGCAGCTTATTTTCACAGTAACTTCTAAATACATGCAGCTGTCCCTCCATCTCCCCCACCATCACCCTAGTCCAGACCACCATTATTTCTCACCTGGACTCCTGATCTAGCCTCCTGACCACTATCCCTGCTTACTCTTCTCTTCCCCATTATCCATACCCTACACAGCATCCAGAGATATCTTTAAAAAGAATAGATCAAACCATACCACTCTTTTATTTAAAACTCTCCAACAGCTTCACACAGCACTTAAAAATGGAAGCTTCTTACACTGAATTCAAAGCCCTGTGTCACGTGGTCTCTGCTTACCTATTCAAATTCTCCTGTTCTCCATCTTTCCTTACCCATAAGCCTCAGCAACTTTGGCTCCTCTCTCTCTCTCTCTCAAATATTACAACTTTTTTCCTGGACTTTGAACCAACTGTTCCTCCTGCTTTACAAGCATGGATGGCTTTTCTTGTCATTTGGATGGCTTAGGTTTCACCTCCCCAGAGAGCCCTCTTCAGACCATCCATCTGAAGTAACCACCTGTCAATTAGTTTCACATCCCTGTTTTTAGGACAGCATTTATTCTGATTTGATTGACCCTTTTCTTGTTTATATGTTTCAACACTGTCTTCATTGTTTTGGTAGCCTGCTTCTCCTCGCTAGAATGCATTCTCCCTAAAAGCAGCCTCCTTTTTTTAAAGCTATTGTATCTGCTGGACCTAGAATATTGCCTAGTGTCTGAGAGCCTCCATATATATTGGCTGAATGAATAGCTTGCAGAAGCTGTGAGAGTGCAGCCATTATGGAAAATAGTAGAGAGGTTCCTTAAAAAGTTAAAACTAGAACCATCATATGATCCAGCAATCCTGCTTCTGGGTATTTATTCAAAAGAATTGGAATCAGGATCTCAAAGAGATGTTAGCACTACTATGTTCATTGTAGCACCATTTATGATAGCCAAGATGTGGAAAAAACCAAAATGTCTGTCAATAGATGAATAAAGAAAATGTAGTATATACCTATAAAGAATATTATTCAGCCCTAAAAAAGAAGAAAAGCCTGCAATATCTGATGACATGGATGATCCCTGAGGACATTCTGCTAAGTGAAACAAGCCAGCCACAGAAGGACATATAGTGCATAGTTACACTTATATGAGATGTCTAAAACAGGCAAATTCAAATAATGAAGGAGTAGAATGGTGGGTACCAGAGGCTGGGGGGAGGGGGAAATGGAGAGCTGCTAACCAATGGCAAAAAAGTTTCAGTTAAGCAAGATGAATAAGTTCTAGAAATCTTTTGTACAACAGTGTACTTATAGTTAACAATACTGTATTATACACTTTAAATTTGTTGAGAGTAGATCTCATGTTAAGTGTCCTGATTGCCCCCCCGCAAAAAAAAAAAAAAAAAGAGAGGATGCATCTTTAGAGTAAATTCTTAGTATTCTGTGATTGCTCAAAATTACATTTATTCAAAAATTCTGAAAGATAGCATCAAGCTACCATCCATGAAAATGGCACAGATTTACTCTCTCTTTAGTAGTATAAGAAAGTGGCTACTAATCACATTTTTGCTCACGTTGGAAATAAAAACCTTTGTAATGTCTCTCCTGGTTCTGTGTGTTGACTGACTAAGACTCAGCCTGGCGGTTCTTTGACTAGTCTTTTTAAAAATTATTTATTTATTTATTTATTTATGGCTGCATTGGGTCTTCGTTGCTGTGCTGCACGCAGCTTTGTCTAGTTGCAACGAGCCAGGACTACTCTTCGTTGCGGTGCGTGGCTTCTCTTGTTGCAAAGCATGGGCTCTAGGTGCACAGGCTCAGTAGTCGTGGCACACGGGCTTAGTTGCACCGCGGCATGTGAAATCTTCCTGGACCAGGGCTCGAACCCATGTCCCCTGCATTGGCAGGTGGATTCTTAACCACTGCGCCACCAAGGAAGTCCCTCTTTGGCTAGTCTTGCTTGGAGTTTCTTGTGACATTGTAGTTAGACAGATGCTGGAGTCACCTGGAGGATCACCCAACATCTGGGAAAGCTGGGCCACTCTTTTGGGCTGGAGTTCATCTCAGGGTCTTTCCTCTCCATGCCTTCTATGTGATCTCTCCATCAGGGTAGCTGGACCTCTTCCATGACTGCTGAGGATCCCAAAAAACTCACAGAAGAGGGAGAAATTGCCAGGCATTCTTAATGCCTGCCCTCAGAACTTAGTAATGTTACTGCCTCCACTTTCTCTTGGTCAAAGCAATCAGAGCTCAGCCCAGATTCAAGGGAGGAGTAGCATGAATGTGGATGGAGGGGTGAGGTTGTTTGCAGACATCTTTGGACCTAGGTATCACAGGCAGGTTCAAGTGAAAGAGCAGGACTAGGGGGTAAGGGATAAGAGCCAAAGATGACACCTGGGTTTTGAACCAGAATTCCCAAGTCCATGATAGAGCATTGCCATAAAATACAAAGTCAGGAAAGAAACTTGTATGACAAGAGACAATGAAGAAAATTAATATGAAAATAGATCTCTTGAAATTTAGCTAGCTTCTAAAATCTAGGAGTTCTGTTTGTTATTTTAAGGGAATGTAAATGAACATGACACTATTTTTTAAAGTTTATCTTAATAATCAGACCCAAATCCTATCATTATTTTAGAGTTTTATTTTAACTAGGTATATTAAATTCCATTTTAAAAGTATCTTCCATCTCATGCATGCTACTGCAGGAATCCACAAGCATGGATGGAATCCTCTTTGTGGTCTGTTTTTGACATTGGCTTTTCTGAAGAACTCCTTTTAAAACTTGTGGAATAATACTGAAACCCCCAATAGATAATCTGCCCTCCTGTGTTTATTACTGAGTACTCAAAGCCATAGCTTTAACCACTGCAGCACTCCATTAATTGTGGACATGGAATGCTCAGGAGAACCATCACCCCGTGACTGTGGTTTGAAACCCTCCAGGACAGGCCTATAATTGACTATCTGACCTCCAAAAGGAGAGAGATGGTGGCATTAAGGTTCCACATAATGCTGGTTTTGGTTTATTTTGTGATTGGTATGACACATAATTGGTATAACAAGTCTAGATGTTGTCTGGCGTGAAGGCTGGCAAATCTGGAAAGCGATAAAATTGAGATGTAGGTGTTCAAAGAAAATGACTAAAGTGGAAAAAAAAGAAACTCCGTAACACCCTTTGCAGGAGTAGCTGTGTGGTCTGAGAAGGGAAAGGTTACTGTGGTTGTAGAAAATTCTTTCCTACTAGGTGTTAAGAAAGACAAAAAGAGGGGCATTGCTGATGCAGAATTGAGTGCCATAGGATGCTAACGCATTGCTTTTGTCAAATTTTTTCCCCTACAATTTCTTTAAAAATGATACCCATTTCTATTATACAAGAAATATAAAAATAGGCCCAATTTTGAAATTTTAATTTTTCCAAACTACACATGCCAAGAAAATCAAGAAAATATCTTTTTTCCCCCTCTTTTAAACTGTCTCTGCTCAGGGATGCCAGAAAATGATACAAGGATTGTTTATTTGTTCGCCATGAATTTAGAAAATTCAAGGACCTACCAGGAGGCAGTACCTTTGTTCTTTCTGTGATTATAGAATCAGGTCTGCACTAGAACAGTTGTTCCTGCATGTCAAAAAGTAATAGGTTATTGGCTATGGCTTCTGTCGTCAGCTTTCCTTGCCTCTCTATTCACACTTTCTCAAGATTAATTTCCCTCAGCTTCCTGTTCCTAAATATCAGTTAAAGCTGATAACTCTCTTGGTGGGTAGGTGGAGGGGCGGAATTCAGGAATGAAGGGATTGTTATGCCAGCTGCTGGCAGCGGCTGCTTCCAAAGTAGCGTTAGGTTGTCAGCTACCTTCAGGGATTGCCTCATCTTCAGAGAACCACCTCCCTTAAAGTCATAGGTCTTCTGTGGGGCATCAAGCAGTCAGTGACTAAGTCAGGTGATGGGCTTTGCAGGCATGCTGTTTACCTCAACTCAGAAGTGTTCTGGAGACTCATTCCATCCTCAGGACTCCCCTGCTAATCTTAAATATTATTTCAACCTCTCCTCCTGCCCAAGATTTCTTCCTTCTCTTCCTTTTTACAGGAGTTGATGGGAAAGCACTCATGATAACCTTGTACACACTAAATCTATCTAAGAATCTGCTTCTCTGAGAACCCAATCAGCAACACTCTTAAATTCACATCTCTAACCTTATCTTTCCTTGAGATTCAGATTCATAAGCCAAACTGTTAAATCAACATTTCTGCAAGTCTTCTCAAAATTAACATGTTCAGAATTGAATTCCTGAAAACTACCCTTCCTATCAGAATTGCCCTGCTCAGTGAATGTTACTGACAGCCACCTAGATACTTCTACCTCAAACCTAACCATCACCCTTGACTCTGATCTCTTACTCAAAACCCACATCTTATTGATCAACTTCTTGTCAGTCCTCCCTCCTCAATACATCTCAAATCCAATCACCTCTCACCATTTCTACTGCTATAGCCCTATCCATGCTACCATCAGTTCTAACCTGGCACATGCCCATAATACCTTAACTGTATCTCTGTCTCCCCTCTAGCCCCTCTGGATGTGTCTTCCGCTAGAGCCAGAAAGCTTTCATCTAATACTTAAATGATATCTTGTCAGTCTTCTAACTCTAATGGTTTCCCCCTGCAAGAATCAGATCCAAACTTCTCACCAAAGCCCCACGCGATGAGGACCTACATACATATCTCACAATTTACTGATAGTTCACTACTTTCCAGCCATGTCAGGCTTTCTCTGTCTGTTGAACACACTATTTTTTTTTTTTGCCCCAGAGCATTTGAATTTGCAATTTCTGCTGCTTGAAAGGCTCTTCTCTAAGATCTTTGTTGGCTACCTTCTCTACCTTCTTCTCCCTTGGATCTCAAATGTCACCTCTTCAGAGAGGTCATCCTGACCACCCGGTTAAAGCAGCTCCCAGGCTCTTTTATCATTTGACGATTTTATCCTCTTCACAGCACTCATTAATCCTGAATTTGCAACACTACAGGGGAGATGAATGTATATCACTGCTCCCCACCTGTAAAGAGCTTGAGATCAAGTCAGGTGTGTGTGTACGTGTGTCTGTAAGAATGACACACATGCCTATGGGAGGGAGTATGCAGTGAAGAGAAGCAGGAAAAGGAAGAAAGAAGGTCTTTATGGCTCTGGCTTTTAAGTTTAAAGTTTATCACTTCCTTTTGCTGTCAGTTTTCAATGGGATATCTAGAAAAAGACTCCTATGCATTTTGTTTGTTATGATTTAAGTAGATCACTTAAAGGAAACCTGCCATTTATGGTTGACCAGAACTGATTCTGTTATTTGAGGTATTTTTATACATGTTCTAAGTATAGCCTCTCTTCCTTTGTAGTTCTTGCAAGTCTAATTCTTGTCTTAATAGATAGGTTTTTGTCCAGTGAAGTGGTAGATTTGAGTTTAGTACAACTACTACTTTAGGGACTTACACTTTCATTTAAAAAGCTGAGGGACTAAAAGTAGAAGTTATGTTCTTTCCCATCTGGAGACATAAAAATGCTGTTAAGATCTAACTGTTCTCAAAACCCAAAGTTAGAACGTAGGGCTGTTTGAAGAGGAATTTGCTGGTTAACAATGAGGACTGAAAATGAGAGAATGATTTGAATAGTACACTCCGTGGTGGTTGAGGTTTACTTAATCATGGTCTTTCATGGTCAAGGTTAACAAAGCTTTGGTAATGCTCTGCACAATATCAACTCTTTGTATTTTCTGATTTGCTCACTAAGGTTGAATTTTATCATTTTCTTGTTCAAAGATTCAATCCCCACGAACAAAAACCCACTAAGAGGAGCGCACTGTATGGCTTCAGTGGCCTAATAAACCAAACATTTTCAGGTCAGCTCAGGAGAAGAAAAATGATCTCTTTCAAGATGGCTATTATTGCACAAGCAGAAAAATATCACTAAGCAGGATATCTTTTTATAGATGAATTTTAATTTGATAGCACTATCAGTCTTCTTCTATAATCCCTGCTAATTTTGAACACCAAATTTCATTGGTAGCATGTGACTACATAGCTAAGATTACCGCTTTATCCACATATTAATATAAAATATTTATTAAGTAACATCCTTGTAATTCCCTTTTTCTTATATTTCTTGGCCTTCTGTGTATCACATGTTCCCAGAGATGTTAGAAAACAGAAAATGTCACAGATGTTATCTAACTGAGAGCATTCTTCTCTGGGTTTTGCAAGTCTAGCATCCACTGAACTCAGGGAAAATATAGTACATTCACATTTAAGATTCTGAAGCATAGGAATGCAGGATGTTGTTGTAAAGGCATTTTGTTGGCCTGGTGTATCTCAGTATAATATAAGGAAGACTTACAGATGAATGGGAGCAATAGTATATCACAGTGATGGTGATAGGATGAACTCAGGCTATTTTAGAGGTGAAGGGTAAATAGTAGTGAAATTGACTGTGAGTCATGATAGTTAAATGGGTTTTCAGGGACCTTTCCTGTTGACTGTTCCTTAGATCTGTAACTGGCCTACAGTAAGGGAAAATGAAAAGTCAGGTGTTATGTCCAGTGCAGTTTCAGGGAGAATGGGAAGAGAACCATGACAGTCAGCAAGGTGTAAATATCATTCCAGAATTCATGAATTCATACAAATATCATCTTAATATTATGGAGGTTCTTTAAGACACAATGTTGGATGGCTTTAATATTATATGCTGAATTCTGCTTATATCCTGGTAAGTATTGTTTTAAAGTATAATTGAATGAAACTACACCCTTATCTTACAGCACTCACAAAACTTAACTTGAAATGGATTAAATATTTAAATGTAAAACAAGAAATCATAAATCCCTAGAAGAAAACATAGGAAAAAAGCTCATTGATATGGGTCTTGGCAATGATTTTTTTGGATATGCCACCTAAAGCACAAGCAACAAAATGAAAAACAAACAGGTGGGACTACATCAAACTAAAAAGCTTCTTTCTGCACAGCAAAAACAAAACAAAAGCAAAAAATAATAAACAAAATGGCACCCTACATTATGGAAAAATATTTGCAAATCATTTATATGATAAGGGGTTAATATCCAAAATATATAAAGAACTCATACAACTCAATAGCAAAAAAATATCAGATTAAAAAAATGGGAAAATGAGCTGAACAGACATTTTTACAAAGAGGATATACAGATGGCCAGAAGGTACACGAAAAGGTGCTCGGCATCACTAATCATAAGGGAAATGCAAATCAAAAACTACAATGAGGGGCTTCCCTGGTGGCAGAGTGGTTAAGAATCCGCCTGCCAATGCAGGGGACACGGGTTCGAGCCCTGGTCTGGGAAGATCCCACATGCCGCGGAGCAACTAGGCCCGTGAGCCACACCTACTGAGCCTGCACGTCTGGAGCCTGTGCTCCGCAACAAGAGAGGCCACGATAGTGAGAGGCCCACGCACCGCAGTGAAGAGTGGCCCCAGCTTGCCGCAACTAGAGAAAGCCCTCGCACAGAAACGAAGACCCAAGACAGCCAAAAATAAATATAAATATAAATTAAAAAAAAAAAAAACTACAATGAGATATCATCTCTGGTCTGTTAGAATGCTCAGCATTAAAAAAGACAAGGGAGCTTCTGCACAGCAAAGGAAACCATAAACAAGACGAAAAGACAACCCTCAGAATGGGAGAAAAAATTTGCAAATGAAGCGACTGACAAAGGATTAATCTCCAAAATTTACAAGCAGCTCATGCAGCTCAATATCAAAAAAACAACCCAATCCAAAAATGGGCAGAAGATTCTCCAAAGAAGATATACAGATTGCCAACAAATACATGAAAGAATGCTCAACATCACTAATCATTAGAGAAATGCAAATCAAAACTACAATGAGGTATCACCTCACACCAGTCAGAATGGCCATCATCCAAAAATTACAAACAATAAATGGTGGAGAGGGTGTGGAGAAAAGGGAACCTTCTTGCACTGTTGGTGGGAATGTAAATTGGTACAGCCACTATGGAGTACAGTATGGACGTCCTTAAAAACCTAAAAATAGAACTACCATATGACCCAGCAATCCCATTACTGGGCATATACCCTGAGAAAACTGTAATTCAAAAAGAGTCATGTACTACAATGTTCACTGCAGTTCTATTTACAATAGCCAGGACACGGAAGCAACTTAAGTGTCCATCGACAGATGAATGGATAAAGAAGATGTGGCACATATATACAATAGCATATTACTCAGCCATAAAAAGAAATGAAATTGAGTTATTTGTAGTGAGGTGGATGGACCTAGAGTCTGTCACACAGAGTGAAGTAAGTCAGAAAGAGAAAAACAAATACTGTATAGTAACACATATATATGGAATCTAAAAAAAGAAAAAATGGTTATGAAGAACCTAGGGGCAGGACAGGAATAAAGGTGCAGATGTAGAGAATGGACTTGAGGACACGGGGAGGGGGAAGAGTAAGCTGGGATGAAGTGAGAGAGGGTCATGGACTCATATATACTATCAATTGTAAAGTAGATAGCTAGTGGGAAGCAGCTGCATAGCACAGGGAGATCAGCTTGGTGCTTTGTGACCACCTGGGGGGTGGGATGAGGAGGGTGGGAGGGAGCCACAAGAGGGAGGAGATATGGGGATATATGTATATGTATAGCTGATTCACTTTGTTATAAAGCAGAAACTAACACACCATTGTAAAGCAATTATACGCCAATAAAGATGTTAAAAAGAAAAAAGAGATAACAAGTGTTAACAAGGGATAACAAGTGTTGGCGAGAATGTGGAGAAAAGGGAAGACTTGTGCATTGTTGGCGGGAATGTAAATTGGTGTAGCCACTGTGGAAAACAGTATGGAGGTTCTTCAAAAAATTGAAAATAGAAACTTCCATATGTTCCAGCAATTCCACTTCTGAGACTATATCTGAAGGAAATGAAAACTCTATGTTGAAGAGATATCTGCATCCCTGTGTTCATAGCAGCATTATTTACAATAGCCAAAACATGGAAGCAACCTAAGGGCCTATTGAGAGAAATATGGATGAAGAAGTTGTGGTGTACATGTATATATGTATATATGTGATGGAATATTATTAAGCCATAAAAAGAAGAAAATTCTGCTGTTTACAAAAACACAGATGGACTTTGAGGGCATTATGCTAAGTGAAATTAGTTAGACAGGGAAAGACACACTGTATGATCTCATAGGTGGAATCTAAAAAAAAAATGAACAAACAAACAGAAAAATCCTCAACTGATAGAAAAAAGATTGGAATTGTGGTTAGTAGAGGTGGGAACTGGTGGGAGGGGAGAACTGAGTAAATGTGGTCAAAAGCTACAAACTACCAGTTATAAGTAAGTACTAAGCATGTAACATGATGACTATAGTTAACAATCTTGTAATATACCATATAGCAGTGTTTAGAGAAGATCCTAACTGTTCTCACCACAAGGAAAAAAATTCTTTTTTGGGGTATCTATATGAGATGATAGATGTTAACTAAATTTATTGTGGTAATTATTTCACAACATATATAAGTCAAATCATTTTGCTGTACACATTATACAGTGCTGAATGTCAATTATATCTCAGTAAAACTTGGAAGTTTAATTGTAGGTTTATTACATTAACAAAGGATTGCCTTTTCCAAAAATATAAGTTGAATTATTCAGAGTTCAGTGGGATAAGTTTTGTGCTCTGTTGGCCTGCCTTCTTGGTTGATAGACTTCTTTGGTCAATATACATCAATGAGAACAGAAATTAAGCACACAACAGCAAGAAGGATGATGCCTTTTTTCAATCCACTGATGACACTTCTCATCAATAATGAGACAATTAGTAAGGGAAGAGGAGACAAAAAAACAAGTGTGGCTTTTATTGGGAGGAAAGAAGTCCAGCTGTTTGAATTATTATGTATTATTAAAAAGAGTAGATGTTCTTAAAACATGAATGTAACAGAATGTTTGCCAAGACCTCCCAGCCTGAAGGGAAAATAGGGTCACAATAATCATAAGGAAATGGCAGAATCTGTGGAATCCATTTCTCTTTCAAGTCCCTCTCTGCTGGTTTTAGAGTCCCCAGGGAGTCCCTCATGAGCTTAGAGGGCTAAAACTGCTCTTTTCTTCCTATATTTAGTAATCACCTTCTCAGCTGATTCTGACACTGATCAGATGTGATTTGCCGCACTGGTATTCTCTCCCACTCCCAAAGATGACTACCATGGTGGGCTATCAAAATTAGCATTATATCTTACCGGTCACTTTAGTGACATCCTTTTACTAAGCTACATGAGTAGATGGACTGAAGTGGAGGTAAATATCCTTTTAGCTTGTGTTACACTTTATTTCTAGCTCAAAGCAGGGCAGACTTATACATAAATTTTTTCAGTTATCTCTCGGTCACTGCAAAAGTTTTTTGTTCCTCAATCTTTGGTTTGGGCAAGAAGAAAGTTTAAGTTATATACTGTAGTTCATTTATATTTGTCCCTTTTTTACAACTCAAATATGTGCTCAAAGAAAACATTTGTAAAAGTCAATTCCCTTTACCCTCAAGATGGCTTATTTTCCATCTGGTACAGTGTCTGATAGGTTTAGGAGTATTCATTTTCCATAAGTTCTGGGCTTGGGGTTAACAGTTATAATGAATACATCCTTTTTTCATGAAAATCAAAGTCTTTACAAATATAATCAGGATCCGTCTAATAGTTTACCCTTATATATATCACTAACATGCCTGAAGTTACAGTAATACATAGTTTAGACTGGTTACACTAAAGGTTTTTCTATGTATTATTCATCTTATATAGAGATGGCAAGTAAAATTTATCTCCTGTGCCTGAATCACTGTGTTGTGAGAGACTGTGCTCAGAATGAGTGCACAGTTGATTAGTTATGACTCCATGGGTATCAGTGGTAGTAACAGCTACATATTTGTTACCCCCAAGCTAGAGTAATGGTTTCTAGCACTGATTCACCTCTCACTCCTCATTTGCCACCCTTCCCACATCTGGGTAGGAATGATTTAGTTTAGTGATTAAGTAATTAATTGTTAAATAAAATTAAGTATTAAGTACTTAACTATTTAAAGAACTAGGACACCATAGTGATAAATAATGGTAGAAAGTAGGAGAAGAAATTTTACATGAAATTAAACATAATATTGAAAGGTGTGAATTTCTAGTTTTCTAACAACATGTGCTCAGCATGGCTTTATTTTCCCTGCCAAAGATTAAAGAATCATGAGAGAATTTGGGTAAGTTTGTCTTTAGCGTTCCTCACTTTGTGATATTCCACTGGTATTATTTATATTTCCCTCCTTATCTTTCTCACCTTCTGGCTGCTGACACATATCTTAGACCATAATTAAAGGGTTCATTCATGTTGGTAAACAAATTATTAACAGATAAGTATTAGATAAGTAGATAGTATAAGTAGTAGATAAGTATTACAAGTGTTATAACTTTCAAGAATATATATATATATATATATATATATATATATATATATATATATATATATATATGTTTTATGTATATTATTCAGTAATTTAACAAATTTCTTGAAAACTTCCTGTGTACCAGATACTTTCCTAAACTGTAGGACTGCAGTGGTGAATAACAAAGTTTTGCCCTCATGGGTCTTACGTTTTAGTGTGAAAAGACAGACAGCAAACAAACAGAGAAAATATCGGATAGTGATGAGTACTGTACAGAGAATTAAATTAGGATGATATGGTGATGAATGACCAACTTAATTAGGATGAACGATCAGTGAAGAATTACTCCAGGTGGAGTGGTTAGGAAAGACCTTTCTGAAGAATGACTTTCAAGGTACCTGAATGAAAATAAAGATTCAGCCACACAAAATTTCATGAAAAACACAACTTAAACCTAAGTAGAATTTTAGGCACAGTTAAATAGATAGAAAGGCATTTGGGGAGGATAGAAACTGTCTTAATGATCCTGTCTTCACACCATTTAATGATCTTCCTAAATGTATGACATTCCCCAATAGTAAATGCTTCTTAAGTGTAATTAGTATCTATTTGATACACCTCTAAAAATTTACAATATTTTAACTTGTTAAAATAAATTATATCCTCAATTAAAGGAGCTACTTTTAACAGCCATTTTTAGCAGACAGAGAGAAAAAAAAGATCATCTCTGAAGGAATAATTTTTCAGACACCAGACCTCTCAAGAGCAATATTAAAATCAGAAGACTGTGGAATAATATCTTCAATGTGCTGAGAAAAATCAACTTCAACTTAGAATTGTGAACCCAGGGAAATGTCTTCCACAATATTTTTTCATAAGAAAAGTGATTTTAAATAGAAAATGTAGGTGCACAAAGGAACAACAAAGGAATAAACAAACATTTTATAAAATAATAATGAAAATGTCCTATTTTTCCAGATTAAAAATGGAAAAGAACTGAAATATGGGCAAAATTAGCCACTAGGTTGGGATTAGTTTCATTATAGTTAAAATGATATATGGTTCTTGTATTATTCATGTGGCAGATTGACATATTAATTAAACTTCTGCATGGTAATATTTCAAAAGTAACCATCAAAAAAAAAAAAAAAAAGAAGTAGAAGATATAACTTCCAAACAGTAGAAGGAAAAAAATATGAAAACAAACAAAAATACTCAGTCCCCAAAAAGGCAAGATTATAGATAAAGCATAGAAAAAGCTGTGACAGTACACAAAGTAAGATGGTGATAAAACATTTCAAATATACTAATAATCACAATAAATAGAGTTATTCAACAGGTTTAAAAGTTAAAATCCAGGAATAAGGAGACAAGAGCAACATCTAAAATGTAACTTGGGAAAGTGAAAAATGAAAGGATGTTAAAAAGAAATAGTGTGACTATATTAATATCAACACAAAATATACTTAAAACCAAAAAAAAAGTAGAAATAGAAAAGGTAATTACATAATGTTAAAAAGATCAATTAAAAAAAAAGCTCAATTCACCAGGAAGATACTATAATTCTAAACTAATATGCACCTAATAAAATCACATCAATATATTTGCAAGAAATTTATAAAGGGATAAATAAGCACATTGCCATTATGAAGAGCTTCAATACTGTTCTTTACTGTCAAAGGTCAAAGAAACAAAATATAATAAATTATGAGAGTTAAGCCACATAATTAATAAACTTAAATCAACAGCTATGTATGGAATCATTTACTCATTATAAGAGAATATACATTCTTCACAAACAATAAAAAACATTAAAAAAACTGACCATATATGTATTATTAACCCATAAAGCAAGCTTCAACAAACTTCAAAAACCTGGTATCATGCAAACCACAAGACACTGGTGTCACACAGCCCATCTCAGTCCAATTAGGTTAGAAGGAAATTGCAACAAGATAAATTAACGTATCAAAAATTTGGAAATTAAAAATCATACTTCTAAAAAATTCAGAATCAGAAAAATAAAAAATAAAATATAGTAATATGGAGAACTGGATGATGGTTAGGTGACCACATATCAAAATCTGTGGTATGCAGGAAAAGCAGCATGTTGAGAGCAAAATAGTGTAAATATGCTAATATTTGTGAAGGAGGCTAAAAGTGAATGAGTTAGACATCAAAATTAATAAGAAAAAGAACAGTAGAATAAAGCCAAGAAAAGAATGATGGCTGTAGTAAAGAAAAATGAAGAAATTAGCAAGTGCAAAAGTGATTTCTTTAAAAGACTAATTGAGAAAATCTCTGATGAGATTGAGGTTAAAAAAAGAAAGAAGTTATGGAATAATATTATGGATTAAAAATTCTCATAACTGAAGATAGAGTAAAAATTGGAAAAATGAGATTTCTACATGAAAATTAATAGAAAATGTTTGATAGCACTAACAAAATAGATGAATTCCTAGAAAACATATAATACTGAAAACAAATAAAGGGAAAATAGAAAGTCTGAATTGTCTTATAGTCAGCAATTAAATATATAATTAAAAATCTTCCCACAAGGAAAACAACTGCCTTAAATGTTTTATAGACAAGTTCTACTAGATTTTAAATGAAGAGAAAATAATTCTCACATTTTCCAGAGACTAGAAAGAATGGTAGTAATTCCCAGGTCATTTAATGAAGTCAGTATCACCTTGATAAGAAAATTATAAAAGGATATTATGAGAAATGAGAGTACATTCCAATCTCATTTAACAATACAGATAAAAGTCTGACCAGTCATGTAAAAAAAATAAAAATAAAAAAAAACCATGATTGCAAAGTTAGATTTAACCCTGTAAAAATACATGTTAAAAGTAATAATAAACCTATAAGTTTCACTCACCATTTAAGAGTAAAGAGTAAAACTATATAAGTCTCTCAATCACTGGAGTAAAATATTCCATAACATTCAACATTCCATTATGATAAAATTCTTTTCAAACTTAGAAGAGAAAATCTTTACCAAAACCCATCAACAAGACTTCCCTGACGGTGCAGTGGTTAAGAATCCACCTGCCAATGCAGGGGACATGGGTTCGAGTCCTAGTCTGGGAAGATCCCACATGCCACGGAGCAACTAAGCCCGTGCACCACAACCACTGAGCCTGCACTCTAGAGCCCGTGAGCCACAACTATTGAGCCCACGTGCCACAACTACAGAAGCCCACACACCTAGAGCCATGTTCTGCAACAAAGAGAAGCCTCCACAATGAGAAGCCTGCACACCAACCAAGAGTAGTCCCCGCTCACCGCAACTAGAGAAAGCCAGCGTGCAGCAACAAAGACCCAACGCAGCCAAAAATAAATAAATAGAATAAATTTATATATAAAAAGAACCCATCAACAATCTATGTGAAATACAATTTTTAATGGTTAAATGTTAGAAGTGTTCCCTCTGAAATCAGGAGAAAACAAGAGTATTTATTACAACTTTTTTTTTTTTTTTTTTTTTTTTTAGTGTTTTAATGTAGGTCCTAGCTAGCAGAGTAAGATAAGAAATAGATATAAAATTACAGGTCAATATCCCTGATGAACATAGATGCAAAAATCCTTAACAAAATACTAGCAAACTAAATTCAACAATACATTAAAAGATCATATACCTACACCATGATCAAGTGGGATTTATTCCAGGAATACAAGGATGATTCAACCTCTCCAAATCAGTCAACGTGATACACCACATTAACGAAATGAAGGGTAAAAATCATACGATTATCTCAATGAATGTAGGGAAAGCTTTTGACAAAATTCAACATCCATTTATGATAAAAACTCTCAACAAAGTGGTATAGAGGAAATATACTTCAACATAATAAAGGCCATAGGTGACAAACCCACAGCTAACATCATTCTCAATGGTAAAAGCTAAAAGCTTTTTCTCCAAGATACAGAACAAGACAAAGCTGCCCACTTTCACCACTTTTATTCAACATACTATTGCAAGTCCTAGCCAGAGAAATTAAGCAAGAAGAATAAAAGACATCCAAATTGGAAACTGTCACTACATGCAGATGACATGATATTATATATAGAAAACTCTAAAGACTCTATCACAAACTGTTAGAATGAATAATTGAGTAAATTTGCAAGACACAAATATAATAAACAAAAATCTGTCATGTTTCTATACACTAATAACAAACTATCAGAAAGAGAAATTAAGAAAACAATCCTACTTACAATTGTAACAAAAAGAATATCTATAAATAAATTTCACCAAGGAGGTGAAAGATGTGTATATTGAAACGTACTAGACATTAATGATGACAATTAAAGAAGACACAAATAAATGGAAAGATATTCCATGCTTATAGGCTGGAAGAATTAATATTGTTAAAATGTCCATACTACCCAAAACAATCTACAAATTCAATGCAATCCCTGTCAAAATTCCAAAGACATTTTTCACAGAAATAGAACAAACAATCCCAAAATTTGTATGGAACCACAAAACACCACAAATAGTCAAAACAATCTTGAGAAAGAAGAACAAAGCTAGATGCATCATGTGCTCTGATTTCAAACTATATTACAAAGCTATAGTAATTAAAATAGTATGATATTAGCTTAAAAACAGACACATAGATCAATGGAACAGAATAGAGTGCCCAGAAATAAATCCATGCATATATGGTCAATTCATTTAGGACAAAGGGACCAAGAATACACAAAGGGGAAAGGACAACCTCTTCAATAAATGGTGTTGGGAAAGATGGAGTCCACATGAAAAAGAATATAACTGGACCATCTTACACCATACACAAAAATTAACTCAAAGTGAATTAAAGACTTGAATGTAAGAACCTAAAACCATAAAACTCTTAGAAGAAAACATAGGCAGTAAGCTCCTTGACATAGGTCTTGGCAATGATGTTTGAATCTGACACCAAAAACAAAAGCAACAGAAGCAAAAACAAACAAGTGGGACTACATCAAATTAAAAAGCTTCTGCATGGCAAGGAAACCATCAACATAATGAAAAGGCAACTGACTGAATGGGAGAAAATGTTTGCACAGAATATATCTGATAAGGGGCTCATATCGAATATATAAAAAGAACTCATACAACTCAATAGCAAAAACAAAAGCAGACAATCTCATTAAAACATGGGCAGAAACTCTGAATAGACATTTTTCCAAAGAAGACATACTTATGGCCAACACAAACATGAAAAGATGGTCAACGTCATTACTCCTCAGGGAAATGCAAATTAAAAACCACCATGAGATATCACCTTCCACCTGTGACAATGGGTATTTTTGAAAAGACAAGAAATAAGAAGTGTGGGCGAGGATATAGAGAAAAGGGAACACTTGTGCCCAGTGGATGGGAATGTAAATTGGTGCAGCCACTGGGGAAAACAATATGGAGGATTCTCAAAAAATTAAGGATAGAACTATCATATGATCCAGACATTCCACTTATGGGTATTTATCCAAACGCTAACTCAAAAATATATATGTACCCCCATGTTCACTGCAGCACTGTTTACAATAGCCAAGATATGATAGCAACCTAAGTGTCCATCGAAGGATGAGTGGATGAAGATGTTGTGATAGATGTACGTATACATATATGAATACACACACACACAGTGAAATATTTTTCAGCTATAAAGAAATGAAATCTTGCCATTTGCCACAGCATGGATGAACCTGGAGGGCGTTATGCTAAGTGAAATAAGTCAAGCAGAGAATGACAAATACTGTATGATCTCTTATATGTGGAATCTATAAACAAACAAATAAAAAAAAACCAAGCTCATAGATACAGAGAACAGATTGGTAATTGGCAGAAGTGGGAGGTGGGAGAAACAAGTGAACTGGTTTTTTTGTTTGTTTTATAGTTTAAATAAATTAAAAATAATACTAATCCCTGGGTGCCACTACCAGAGGTTCTGATTTCATTTTTCTAAGATAGTGCCCCGGTATTAGCATTTTTAAGAGCTTCTGCATAAGACTTAAGTGAAGGCATGGCTGACAATTACCACCATAGAGCTTTGAAGTTTTTCTATCTCACATTTTTTTAATTGTGAACATCTGGATGAGATCCAGGCCCCACCAGGAGGTTTCTGACTAGACATTTAAATAGGCCATTCAGCTCCCAAGCAGATTTGTATGCTGAGAGTAGAATGCAAAATGGATACACTCTTCTGCCTAAACCTGATTCTTTTGATACTAGACCCCCAGGATGGTATCTCAAGATGTGGGTGGCCTGCCTACTTGCAAATCTGGATACAACATGAACTGTGCCATTTGGTAAAAAAACAGACAAAAGAAAAGAAAAGGAAAGAAATAGGCATAAAGTATATAGATATTGAAAGAAAGATAGAAAGCTATTACATCATTTCCAGGTCATGTTATTGTCAACTTGAAAAACCCCAATAAAACTGTACACATGCTATTAGAATTCACAAAGGAGTTTAAAATACTGGTGTCATACAGTAAGATCTATGTACAAAAGCAAATTGCATTTCTAACAAATAGAAAATGTAATTTATAGAAGTATATCATTCATTGTAGAAATAAATATATATCCAGGAATAAACCTAAAAATGGATACTTCAGGCTTTTGTGGAAATGGTTATAAACTTTTATGACAGACACTACAGAGATCTAAACCAAAGGAGAGATAAAACCACGTTAATGGATAGAAAGACCAATGTCACCAAAGTGTCAATTTTCTGAAAATTTATCTTTAGGTACAATGCAATTCCATAAAAATATTTGTTTTAAAACTTTAAAAAAGCTTTATATATTTATTGGAAAATATATATGGAAGAGCAGGGTCAAAATTTAGCCAAGCCATTTCTGATGAAATGCAATAAAATTGTAGATTTGCTCACCAGAAACCAAGGCATTTTTGAAGTAATGATAATTAAGAGAATCTGGTATTAATATAGTGATAGGAACATTGAGCAATGGAACAATATAGAGAGACAAGAGACAGAACCATAAATTGATGGCAATTTGATACCTGATAGAGATGTCATTATATTGGGTTGGCCAAAAAGTTCGCTCGGATCGTCCATAAAAACCCGAATGAATTTTTTGGCCAACCCAATAGATCACTGGGGAAAGTTACGTCTCTTCAGTACCTGGTGCTGAGACATTTGGTTATCTGTGTAGGGGAACTGATCACACTGTACACACAAAACTATTTCCGAATGGATTAAAAATTTAAATAGGAAAGGCAAACTTTAAAATGTTTAGAGGATAACATAAGGTTGACTATGAGTTCAGGATATGGAAGGATTTTTCAATAAGATGCAAAATCTCTAAAGAAAAAAAAAAAGGAGGAAAGATTGATACATTTAAATGCTTTAAAATTATTAACTCCTTTTCATCAAACTACATCATGATGAGAGTGAAAGTAAGTCAAAAGAATATATTTTCAAGAAATATAGCTGAAAATGAATTTGCATCAAGAATAAAGAAATGCTACAGATTACTAAAAATTAACAAAATCCCACTAGTGAAATGATCAAAAGGTATCAACAAATATTTCAACAAAGGAAAGAACATAAGCATAGGAAAACAGAAAACAGAAAAGTTTATGAAAATATTTTCAATCTTTTTAGAAATCAGGAAAATGCAAATAAAATCCACATGAGATACAACTTAACACCCACACATTGCCAAAAATTTAAGAAACCAGAGGATGTCAGGTGTTTTGAATTCTCACATACTGCTGCAAGACAGTGTACTGATGCAACCACTGGGAGCATGAACTTTTGCACATTCTACAACCTGGCACATCTACTTCTAGTTATATAAACCTGAGAAACTCTCATTTATGTTCACCAACAGAAGTGTACAAGAATTTTTTACAGAAAAATTATTCATAACAGAACATAACTGGACACGGCACCACTATCCATAGATGGGAGAATGAATTAATAAATTATGGTGTATTTACACAGTAAAATACTATACGGTGGTTAAAATGAAAGAATCACAACCACACAGAGAACATGGTTGAAAATAACCATTTAGAAATAAAAAGGGGTTTTAGAAGATTGTGTACAGTACAATATCACTTTTGTGAAGTTCAAAGGCAAGCACTATTAAGTATATGTTCAGATATACATATGCACATGCAATAAAAGCATAAAAATAAGGTGTGAAAAACACAAAATGCAGAATAGCGGAGGGGTTAGGAAGGAGTCCCATTAGGCTTCACAATATGTACCTATATATTCTTATGTATATATCAAATATTACAAAATAATCTGAAATATTTGTTATTCAGGATGACAGAGTTTTAAGAAAGAATTGAGAATGAAGAATTTAGTAATGTATTTAATGATTCTGAAGATGACTGATATTCTCATCACTTGGCCTTCCTGAATTTCATTAATACCAGTTGGAAACTGAATTCACTAACATGATCTCTAACTGAACATAAACTCTAAGTTACATAATACAAATAATTGTGAGGCTCTTGAAATACAGTACCACCTACTTGTGAGTAGCAGGAGAACTGGACTGAAAAATCAGCTGAGTACGTTCTCAGTCTATCTTTGTGTCAGAACTCTGAACATATTTGGACAACTTGCCTAATTTCCTCAGATTTATTTTACCCATCTATGAAATTAGCATGTGGATATCTAATGTTCCTCTTGGTTTAAAAAGAATGCTGGTGCTATTCTTTGTATCTTAATGTGTCTTTTCATATTCTGTTTGTATTTCTCCTTTCCCTGGGCCACAGCAATCAGAGCAAATACCTAAGGGCTGTGCTATAATCAGAGTGATAATTTTATCTTTATCTAGATTATTATGGGACTACAATTATAGCTTGTATAGTCCTTCCCTATCATAACTTATGGCTGGTTCCAGCTCGCCTCTTACATAGTACCTAGGTGTCTCTAGTCTTATTTCAGTGATCCTGCTGTGACCACTGCCCCCTGACACCTCACTCCTGCCTCAAGATATCCTGGTCTTCAAGGTGCCTTCTAAACTAGCACCTGCCATATCTTTATGTGCAAGCCGTTATTTCTCTTGAGTTGTCTGGAGTAAGAAAATCAGTCATTCCCTGTCCTTTAAAAATTTTATTCCACGGGTCCTTATGTAAATAAGACTACTGGTGGCTTGTCCAGAGGTACCAGTGTCCCTGAGCTATGCAACCAGCTAGATTACACCATGAACACATTAGTTAGCCATTGCCACAAGGATGCTGTGTAAAAGCCCACAAATTCAGTGGCTTAGCCCTGTATATCTTCATCCTCTTGGATCAGAGGTTACCTTGGCAAACCTTTTCTTTTCACGGCAGATCACAGGAGTACAAGCAGCCAAACCAAACCAAATACATGTATGGCCTTTACTACAGTCATGGTCACTTACATTCCACTGGCTAAAGCAAGTCATATAGCAAAACCCAACATTGATGGGGTGTGTGTGCATGTGTTTGTGTGGAGGGGATATTCTCCTATTCTAACACACTGCAAGATCACATGAGCAAGTGAAGAAATGAGAACAATAATCCAATTCACCAGAACCACTCATTATATGATACGAAATCAAACTAGAAGATTAAAACAAAGCACTTAGAATAAATATAAAAGATTTGTATCTTTTTCCACCGAGTTACAACTTTCAAACCTCATTTTACATTATTAGAGTTAGAAAGAATCACTAAGATTATAGAAATCAATAGGTTTCCTCAATTTACATACACTTCAGTGGGAATGTGTGTTCAAATGGGGCTATGTTATCATGTAATCTAGACAATGACAATAAACAAAATATATTCTCCTGCCATTCTGAGGATTGGAGAGAATAATCTAAAATACAGCATGATGAATTTGGGGTCTATCTAATGAGTGACGGTCAGTGGAAATGTGGTGGGAAAACCTCCAACTTTGAAACCAGACATAACTGGTTTGGAATTCTGGCCCCTGATGATTGCCAGGTTTGAGCTGGCAAATTGGTCAGATCCTCTAAGATTCACGTCCTAGTCTATAAAATGGCAACTATATCATCCTTGAGATGTTGTTGAACAACAATGTAAATGCTTAACACAATATCTGATAGTTGACACTCAAGAAGTTGCAGTTATCATTCTGGAAATATTTATAATATACTCTAAGGAGTATTTTAAACTTTCCTGGATGTCTTTTAAAACAGAATTTCTTTCCTCTAAAATGGCTAAAGTGTAATTTCACTTGAAATAGGATGATATCCTCCTAAGAACTCTTTAAAATCTATGATACAGTGATTCCAAAAAGGATATAATTTATTTATTTCAGAAAACCATTTGCCACACTGCTGCATACTTTCAGATGTGCAAATAAAGGGAACCCAGCTGGTTGCTTTATTTTCAAACAACTACAAAGGAAACAGTAGAATTTTGTCTTCTTGGAATTTTCCTTTCAAAATTTTCACAACCATGTGTGGTTGGAATCTGGCATTTATCTTTTGCTTCCACCCTGGAAATTTACACAGCTCCCTAGCATTCGGTTTGGGTCAGATAACTTTTCAATTCTTGATCACAGTCTTCCACTTGTATAATTTCCTTCCAGTGTGAAAAACCCATATACCATAATATGTCTACATAGCAAGAGTTAAAGCATAGTAATTGCCCATGGATTAGAAGAGTTTATACAGCCAGATAACTCATGAATAATAAGGAAACAAAAACTAACATAAGTGATTGTCTTATGTGAATGACCACGTGAGTGCATGAATATAATCAGCCAAATGAATTTTATAACCATTGACTTTATAAGCATAATAAAATATATACAGCTCATATACAGAAAAATATACCAGTTTCTAAATAGCCAGATGAATCCTATCAATTTTTAAATTCTTTTAACTTTTTGTTTTAAGGACTTTCAAAACCAGCTTTTTAAGGTCATCTAGGTGATGTGAGTTGGCATCAGACATCTATTTCCTTGTCCTGTCAGTCCTTTATTACATCCAGGATAACTGCTCTGCCTATACTTTGAGAAAAAAAGTGATCCTAGAAAGAAGTTTCTAAATAAACTAAAATCTCAGAAGATTTTACTTTTCTGGTTTAAAAAACAACAACAACAAAAGTGAAACCAAAAAACCTCCTTACTGGAGCTTTTCCCTGGTTCTTTTGCCTGTATCTTGACTACAACATTCTCAAAGCTGAATTTCACATCCGTATCTCCTTGCAGGGCCCTTTGTGAACTTTGTATTTTACAGTCTACTAGGTCTAACTCTGATCCCTACTGTCTTATTCCTTGATATTGACTCCTTCTCTCTAGTAAAATAGTACCTGCCTCTGACTGACTAATAATTTTGTGAATCAAAATACTATTATTTTGTGAATCCAAAGTCATATTTATTATGTTTGACTTAATAGAGAGCATGATTTATGGGACTTTCTAGCTTCCACAGTTATCATCCAAAGTTCCCTCTATCTATCTATCCATTCATCCATCCATCCATCCATCCAGCACCACTTATGTGCCAGACATTCTGCTAAGCCCCAAAACACTGAAAAAAAGAGACCAGAAAGCCAGCAATTAAAGCCTGTCAACACGTGGATCCAGGCTTTGCTACTTACCAGTTGTGTCACCTTGGCCAAATTCCTTGAACCTTGTCCTTCAGTTTTCTCATCTGTAAAATGAGAATAATAATAGTGCCCTATGTCATAGACTTGTTTTGTGGATTAAATAATGCATACATGTATGTTGCTTAGAGAATCCATAGATTATTCTGTAAACAATACTAGTCCTGTGCCTCAGACCTATCTAGTCACCACTCCTGTCCTGGTCCTTGGCCTTCACTAGACTGACCACCCAGTATGAAAAAACAAGAGGGGCAGTTCATATTGAAAAGTAGTCACAAACATCACAAAACCTATTAAAAGATTCATAATAATCTGGTTCTTATTTGCAGAATCTCTTTTTTGATGGACTTCAAAGGTCAAAGACAGATATTTCAGTTCTGACTTACAAGGGGTCACATTGTGGTATATCCTGTATCAGAGCTAAAAATGTTATAGGCTTATGTAGCCTTAAAATTTTGTTTCAGTTGATAATGAGGACTCTTCACAAAGGCTGATTTTAGCTTCTGGGTCTTCACATGACCCTCATATATTTACACTTCTTTGCCTTATGTTTATGCAATCTTACAGCATAATGAGATAGTTTTTCAATAGTAATGGCCTAGGAGTATTCAGCTGTGTGTACTTTAGGAGAATTAAAATGGTTTAAATTACTAATCAAGATCTATCCCCATGACCCAAACATATCACCATATTTGTATACACTGTAGAAAAAACCATTATTTAATTCATTAATTTATGAAATTGACAAAGAGTTATTATCATAGACCAGGCACTCAGGATACCGATATAGAAGATACAAATGTAGAAGACACTTCATGTCTTCAAGGAACTGGTTATCTAATGGAAAAGACCAGAGATAAACATTTACTAAAATTATGATAACACTAGTAGAAGTATATAAAGAGCATTAAAGAAGAACTGAGGAGAAGCCAAGAGAATGTGCACTCTTTGCAATGTTTTATGGTCACTGAATTTTCCTCTTTGATTTAGCAGATGCTATGTAAATATGGACAACATTCTCAACACAGCTAATTGCACAGATTTGGATCTTGCTTTTCAAACTGAGGAAGCTAATAAGGATTGGTTCCTCACATTATAAAAATATTTTGAAAAAAAATTGTCAATGGGTTACTTTGTATCAAATGAAAGATTTTTTTCTAAACTAACTGATTTTTTTCACTTGCTTGTTTCATTCTTTTGGTGCTGTGTAGACACAACCACAGATATTTGCATAGTCTGAAAAAGTCCGAGATGATGTACGCTTGGGTTGTCTCATAGGAACAGGGTGTGCAACAAGTAGGGAGAAAAAAGACCACTAGAATGGGAAGAGTCATCTCTTATTTGCAATTTTATGAGAAATCAGAGTTCTTAAGTCATAAAAAACCACCAAATAATTAGAGGAAGAAAAATACTCTTTTCATTATACCATGAATTGTGGGATTCTCCTCTCCTCTTGCCAATTTAGTTTGGTATGATTGTGAAACTCTATTAATAAGCATCATAAACCCTTTCGTTTCAGAAGGTCATTTTGGTTACTCAATAAATATTTCATGTAGGACTAAGTGATAATATTTAAGATCTTCTTTTTCTCTGTCCCAAATTATTATTTTGCTAAGTCTGAAAATCTTATCAGAATTTAATTCTTTTTATTTAAGACTTATACTATAATCTTTGGACATTTGTTTTGTATAGAAAACCAATGCTTTTTAATTGAACACTTCTGTACTAACAGCCCATAATATGGAAATTTAAAGAAGAATGAGTCACAATTCCTGCATTTAAGTGGTTTTCCATCTAGAAAAGAGAGAATTGAATGTGAACAATATCTAAAATACAACTGACAAAAAAAATAAGTGATGATTTACTCAGCCCTTAGACAAAAATGTATTACATGTCTGCCATGATCTGCACATTATATGAGATTCTTGGGACACAACCATGAAGAAAGCAGCACATTATGTGGCCTCACAGTTTGGTGGGGCTGATAAATATTTACCAAGAAATTATGAGCCTTCACTATGGGCCAAACACTTTAAAACCAAAGATAGAGGATCCTGCCGCAGGTGCTGACAGTTTAATGAAGAAGATGGATCATAAATTAAGCAATGACTAAGCTTCATGATAAGAGCACTAATAGAAATGTAGGCAAGACATTACAGAAGGACAAAGGAGAGGCCAAGAGAAAGTACAGCTATCATCTTATTTACTAATCATAAGTTTCTTTTCTGAGTTTTATTATGTGCCATATAAACATGGGCAACATTTTGTAGCACAGCTAATATACATGCTTGGTGAGCAACTTACTATATGTTGAATGTCACAGAGGAAATTAGAATATATAGGAAGAAATTATTAATTCTCTTTGGTATCATCTGGGATAGCTTCATGAAAGAGATACCATTTGAGCTGAGTCTTTTTTTGTTGTTGTTTTAACATCTTTATTGGAGTATAATTGCTTTACATTGTTGTGTTAGTTTCTACTGTATAACAAAGTGAATCAGCTATACGTATCCATATATCCCCATATCCCCTCCCTCTTACGTCTCTATCCCACCCTCCCTATCTCACCATTCTAGGTGGTCACCAAGCTCCGAGCTGATCTCCCTGTGCTATGCGGCTGCTTCCCACTAGCTATCTAGTTTCCGTACATGTAAAATAAATAACTAGTGAGCTGAGCTCTTAATGAAGGATTCCAAATGTTCCAGGAGAGGATTCCAGATGGAGGAATCAGTGTGAGCTAGTCTACAGAGGCAGGAAAGTACAGGTCTTTAGCACATGGTGAATAGTTCTACGTGGCTAGATTTTGAGATTAAAGACTGTTAAGCCAAGAAAAGTGTTTACTGATGGCTTTTTCAGGTCTTGAAAGGCCTTGTATGCCTTTAATGAAAAATTCGGGCGTTATCTATGGGAGAACATAAAGGGAAGACACCTGGTTCCTGTGCCAAGGTGTCAGAGAGATACTCAGAAAGAAGTGATAAAGGCTGAGCACAGGGAAACCGGTATAAAGTTTACTTCTAGCAGTTTCACAAATTTGCTTAAACCTATGTATAATGTTTATTCACTGAATCCCTAGCTTTTTGTTTAGAAATGAAGTACCACATACCCTACTGCTATTAGAGAGGGAGAAATAAATAATAGGGCATGGCCGCAAGGAAGGTAAATATATTAACAACTCACAGTAATCCAAGCAGTATAAAGAAATGCTGAGATAGAGGACACACAATGTGTACAGAAAGATGTAGCTAATTCTGAATAGAGTGATTTAGAAAAGATTCATGCATAGGCAGGCTGACTTTAGAGCCTGCAGTCCGTGAAGCATTTTCACTATAGTTGTGGTTCTTTGCATCTTGTCTTCAATGAAATTCCCTGGAAACCAGCATGCAGAAGATTTATAGGGTAGTTCTTTTGAGAGAAAAAAAAGAGAAAGAAAAACTAACCTGTCATGTGGTTGCACCGAGGACTTGGTCGATTCTACGGAAGGCCTTTGGAGGTGGGAAGGTCCTTCAGAAATGGGCTAAATTGAGGTAATTAGGACAGACCTTTGCGTCTTGGCATCAGTCAGTCATTGGCAGCTGGGAATCCCCTGGAAGAGGTGTAACCTTGGGCGAGGCAGTTGCCTGCAGCTGGGGCAATTCCCAGCGATAGATACAGCTGGGAGCTGTCAGCAACTCTTCATTCTAGATGAGGCCAAGATGGTAGGTGGAAACCAGATTCCATGCTGAAGAGTTTCTTTTTAGTTTTTCCACTGTAGGCTGTAGACAGTGATAGAAAACTTTTAAGAAGGTAAGGTGGTGTACATTGATTTTGATTTTAGAAAGTTATTTCTGTAGCAATGTAATGGGCAATTTGGCAAGGTAATAGATGCTGGCAAGTGAAACTACTAGTTTGGAGGCTATTAGAATAAAGGCCCAGTTCAAAATAATTAAGGCCCAATTCACACCTGTGTGAAGTTTTCCCAAATCTCCCCAAGCAGAACAGTCATTTTCTCTACCATTCTTCCATAGCCCTTTTGTGATAATTTTATTTTATCCCCAACTACAATCTGACTTTGTATCATCAGTAGTTGATTCTGTGTGTCTCCCTATTGACTGTGAATTCTTTTGAGGCAGTAGACATCTACTCGTATCTGTACCTCCCAGGAAACCATCATTGAGCCATGAATAGAATTAGATAAAAGCATTTTGAATTATACAGTTCAAGGAAGAGATGATGAGTTTCTAAAATAGAGTCAGTAGTAATGGGAAGAAGAGAATGACATCAATGAGGGAGACCCTGCAGAGGTAGAAATGTGTGGAATAGCTTTCGAGACTATGGCATAACTTCCATGTCATAGACATTATTTGTATATCACATACACTGAAACACAACTACTAGAGTCCATTTGTATTTATATATTTATTTGGCACATTTCCTGGGTCATTTCTTAAAACATTTTCCCTCTGAAACTGAGCAGGACCCAGTGGGGCTCCTGGGCACAGAGAACTTTCTGTGTCCCCAGTTTCTCATTTGTAGGAAATAGGCTTCATTCTCCATGACATTCCCTGAGTTCCAAAGGGCAGTTTCAAACAGTTGCTAATCAGGCAAGGGAGGGGATGCAGAGACAAGGGAGGAGCAGTCAAGGAACAATAGTGCAGCCTTGGGACAGGGTCCTGGTACCATCTCAAGGGATACACATAACAACATCTGTGAACTTTCTGCAGAACTAAAACCCCAACAAATGGAAGATGTTAACTACTTGATGAAGCATTCTTCATTCCAGAGAGAAAGTCACAGTTTGATAACCTGGAGAACCACAGAAGCTCATCAGGAGACCACCTAAAGCTAGATTAAAGGAATGCAGACCCTTCACACACCCTGATCCTTATCAGCAACCCAGCCCTTAAACCACTGCTATAAAACTCTTCACCAAATCCCCTCCTGGGTTGGGAAACACAGTTTCGAGGGCATGAGCTTGTTGTGTCCCCCTTTGCTTGGCAAAGCAATAAAGCTATTCTTTTCTACTTCACCCAAAACTCTGTCTCTGAGATTCAATTCAGCACCAGTGCACAGAGGTCGAGTTTTCCACATCACGTCTTTACATAAGTTTCTCAGAGTTTGTTTTTCCTATCACACAACAAAGAGGAAAGATAAGTTGCAAGTTGTTTCAACCCTTTAAACTAATGTTGTTTTGTAACATGCCTACCTAAGGCTTTAAAGCTCAGGTAATATTGATGCCTTAGTGAAACTTTGATTTTGTAAGATGTCTTTCTGCCCATATTCCAAATGAATGTCCCCAACTTTTTTTTTAAATTGAAGTATAGTTAATTTACAATGTTGTGTTAGATTTTGGTGTACAGCATAGTGATTCAGTTGTACATATATATATTCTTTTTCAGATTCTTTTCTCATATAGGTTATTACAAAATATTGAGTATAGTTCCCTGTGCTATACAGTAGGTCCTTGTTGTTTATCTATTTTATATATAGTAGTGTGTACCTGTTACTCCCAAATTCCTAATTTATCCCTTCCACACACCTTTCCCCTTTGGTAACCATAAATTTGTTTTCAAAATCTGTGAGTCTGTTTCTGTTTTGTAAATAAGTTCATTTGTACCATTTTTTTAGATTTCACATATAAATTATATCATATGATACTTGTCTTTCTCTGTCTGAATTACTTCACTTACTATGATAATCTCTAGGTCCATCCATGTTGCTGCAAATGACGTTATTTCATTCTTTTTTTTTATGGCTGAGTGGTATTCCATTACATATATATATATATATATATATATATATATATATATATATATATACCACATCTTCTTTATCCATTCATCTGTTGATGGACATTTAGGTTGCTTCCTTCCATGTCTTGGCTATTCTAAATAGTGCTGGTATGAACATGGGGGTGCATGTATCTTTTCAGAGTATGGTTTCCTCTGGATATATGCCCAGGAGTGGGATTTCTGCATCATATGGTGACTCTATTTTTACTTTTTCAAGGAACATCCATACTGTTCTCCATAGTGGCTACACCAATTTACATTCCCACCAACAGTGTAGGAAGGCCTCCTTTTCTCCGCATCTTCTCCAGCATTTATTATTTGTAGACTTTTCAATGGTGGTCATTCTGACTAGTGTGAGGTGACACCTCACTGTGGTTTTGATTTGCATTTCTCTAATAATTAGTGATGTTGAGCATTTAGTCATGTACTTATTGGCCATCAGTATGTATTCTTTGGAGAAATGTCTATTTAGGTCTTTGGCCGATTTTTTTGATTGGGTTGTCTTCTTTGGTTATTGAGTTGTATGAGCTGTTTGTATATTTTGGAAATTAAGCCCTTGTCAGTCACATCGTTTGCAAATATTTTCTCCCAGTCCATAAGTTGTCTTTTCATTTTGTTGATGGTTTCCTTGGCTGTGCAAAAGCTTATGTTTGATTAGGTCACATTTGTTTATTTTTGCTTTTATTTCTATTGCCTTGACCTAAGAAAACATAGCTTGAATGCTCCCAACTCTTGTGCCGACTCTGCCAAGGTCTTAGGACCCCAGAAAACTGTCAAGATGCCCAGAAAGTCAAGAGTGAAATATTTTCCTGTCTAGGGTATGAGTTGGTCAAAAGAAGGTATGGCATAAAAAATTAAAGTATGTCTTGGAATATGAGAAAGATTTTGATTCAAATGGGGAAAGTTTTCCAAAGTTGAGAGGGTGCATATTTTATCTGTGAAAAAAGACATTAAAATGTAGTGGCAAAAGCATGGGATGTCATCAGGAAATACAGATTGATAAGCTGACCATGAACAACTCAGTGTCCCTATGTTTTATTTTTATCGCAATAAAATTGAAATAACACTTGTTTCCTATTGTAACCGGTTCAAAGGGATGATTTAAGGATACAAATAAGTGGAAGTAGTTTCTACACTGTAAAATACTATGTAATTCTTTGTTCATGTAATGTTTATCCTCCAAATATTTATGTTTTGAAACAACCTATGAGTAGAACAATACACTTCAATACTAGAATACATTGTGTTTGGTATTTGCTTAGTTATAATAATGATAGCCAAAACTCATTAAGTGTTTACTCTCAACCACTGTGTTGAGAATTATCTCATTTAATTCTCCTAACAACCCTATGGTGGAGGTAAAATCATTTTGCCTGAAAGGAATGAAGTTTGAGGCTTTGTCAAATGAGAAGTTTCCTTATTTACAGATAAGGGAACTAAAATACATTTAGAAAAACAAAATAACTTTCAAAGATCTATTAAGTGGCAGATAATATCTATATGTCTTTAGAGCCTAAACTACTAACACCTAGCAATATACTACATTATTACATGTATAGAGACTGACAGGGATGGAGTTAACTCGTGAACATGTATTGTGTTGTGTATGTGTGCCTGTGCATGCTTATCATACATATAGGCATGCATAAGTAAATATGTACAAGAGGGAAACTTGATCATCAGAAAAGTATGCAGCTACAGACATTGAGGGTGTATGTAACTAAAAATAATAAGCATCCAACCTAACCTTCTTTCTTTTTTTAAAAAATAATTTAATTTATTTATTTATTTGGCTGCATTGGGTCTTTGTTGCTGTGTGCAGGCTTTCTCTAGTTGTGGCAAGTGGGGACTACTCTTCATTGAGGCGTGCAGGCTTCTCGTTACAGTGGCTTCTCTTGTTGTGGAGCATGGGCTCTAGGCACACAGGCTTCAGTAGTTGTGGCACACAGGCTCAGTAGTTGTGGCTTGCAGGCTCCAGAGCTCAGGTTCAGTAGTTGTGGCGCATGGGCTTAGTTGCTCCGCAGCATGTGGGATCTTCCCGGACCAGGGCTTGAACTCGTGTCCCCTGCATTGGCAGGCAGATTCTTACCCACTGCACCACCAGGGAAGTCCTAACCTTCTTTCTTTTGAAGTAATGTATTTGGAAATAATCTACTATGTGTGAAACACCATGCTCAATCCTCCAGAGCAGTGCTGTCCAATAGAAATATAACGAGAGCCACACATGTAATTTTAAATTTCCTAAGAGCCACATTGGAAGAGTAAAAGAAACTGTTGAAATTAATTTTGGTAACAATACTAGATATATCAAATGATTTCAATCCCTATTTCCCTTGCAGACATGAGGAAAAAAGAATTCATAGAAAAATTAAATCACTGTTCTATTTTAAAAAATCAAGGCTAGATTTTTAGTTTTAAAGTTTCTACTTTATATACTTCAATAGCAAAAAAAAAAAACCACAAAAAACAACAACCAAAAAAATAAAACAAACAAGCAAAAAAGCAAAAAGAAAACCCACCAAACAATCTGATTTAAAAATAGGCAGAGCCAAGGGGGAAGGGGGAAGGGGGTTGGATGAACTGAGATATTAGGGTTGATATATACACACTACTATGTATAAAACAGATAGCTAATGAGAACTTACTGTATAGCACAGGGAATTCTATGCAGTCCTCTGTGGTGACCTAAATGGGAAGAAAATCCAAAAAAGAGGGGATATATGAATATGTATGACTGATTCACTTTGCTGTACAGCAGAAACTGACATAGCAGTGTAAAGCAACCATACTCCAATAAAAAAATGAATAAATAAAAATGGGCAGGGAACCTGAATAGACATTTTTCCAAAGAAGACATACAGATGGCCAAAATGTACTTGAAAAGTGTTCAACATCACTAATCATCAGGGAAATGCAAATCAAATCCACAATGAGTTATCACCTCATGCCTGTTAGAATGCCTTTTATCCAAAAGATAGGAAATACCAGGTGTAGGTGAGGATGTGGCAAAAAGGGAACTTTTGTGCACTGTTGATGGGAAAGGATATGGAGGTTTCTCAAAAATTAAAACAGTATGGGAAACAGTATGGAGGTTTCTCAAGAATTAAAAATGAAACTACCATATGATCCAGCAATTCTATCTTTGGGTATTTATCTGAAAAAAATGAAAATGCTAACTCAAAAAGATAGATGTAACCCCATGTTCATTGCAGCATTATTTACATAGCCAAGATATGTAAACAACCTGTGTCCATTGATGGATGAGTGAGTAAAGAAAATGTGGTATAAACTCTCTATATACAATGTAATACTATTCACCTGTAAAAAAGAATGAAATCTTGCCATTTGGGACAACGCAGATGGAACTTGAGGTCATTATGCTAAATGAAGTATGTCAGGCAGAGAAATATCATATGGTCTCACTTATATGTGAAATTAAGCACAAAACAAAACAGTACAAAACTGAGCTTATAGAAACAGAGAACAGACTGGTAGTTGCTGGGAGAAGTGGGGCTGGGCAAAAGGAGTGAAGGGCATCAAAAGGTACAAACTTCCCATCATAAAATTCATAAGTCCTGGGGATATAATGTACAGCATAGTGACTATAGTTAACAGTACTGTTTTACATATTTGAAAGCTTAAGGTAATAGAACTTAAAAGTTCTCATCAGAAGAAAAAAAAATTTGTAACTATGTATGATGATGGATATTAACTAGACTTATTGTGGTGATCCTTTTGGAATATATTTAAATATTGAATCATTATGTTGTACACCTGACACTAATGTAAGATTATATGTCAATTATATCTTTAAGAAAGTTTCTACTTTTGATATTGTTGAGCTGCTTTGGGCAATCTACACTTGCAGTTCACCAGTGTTGTGTTGGAGGATTCTCATTTTTGAGATAGTGGGCTGTATTTTATGTGTAATCCTTGATGAAATAAATAATGAATTTCTCTTCAATTTTTTCCTGAACAATATTTATTTCCAACCCATAAGCATATCTTCTCTAGAGACATGTTCTATCCAACTAAATTCCAAAGCAAAGTGGTTATTAGTTATTCAAATTCAGCAAATATGTATTGATTACCTCCTATATACCAACTATAAATATAATTATGAAATAATACTTTCACAGGTGTAGCTCACAGAGTAGGCTAGAGGAAAGATAGACAAATACACAAGTATGTAAAACAAAATGTAACGAGTGATTTGTTTCTGTGATGTTACAAATGGATACAGTGTATGGGCATTTTTTTTCTCTTACTTGTTTCAAACTTACTAAACAAGAGGATAAGACACAGTTGCTTAGAGGATAGAGAAAATAGTAGCCGTTACCTGAAAGGAATGAAGTTTGAGGCTTTGTCAAATGAGAAGTTGATAAATGTTTAGCATCTTCTATACACTCTACTTTTGATATGTTTTCAGATTTTAATATGTTTAAAACTTAAAGTGATATGGGCAGTGTGTAAGTATTAAGTACTATTTTATTATCAACTTTTAAACTTGGTCAATTACACAATAGAGATAGTAAAGGGGGTTGTAGGAAAAGAACTGTATTAGAAAAACTATTTACACATTATGAGTATTAGTTTTTATTAAAAAACTGTAGTAAATATTGGTTATTTTGGGATATCCACCATTCAAAACACCATTTCTATTTGAAGAGACTTCTTCATTGTGTGGGGCTTAGGATTCAAAAAGGAATATCTCTTCTCCATACTCCTGAGCAGGCAAGATTTGAACACGTAAGCTAAGCTTGGTCAAGGTAGAGCCTAGTGGCTCCATAGGAGGTGTCCAGTGGCTGTGGTACCAGTGGTGCATCCTAACCAGACTTTCTGAATTTCAACCTTGGCTTTTTTCTTGGCTGCCAAGTCTCTCTTGCTTCCCGTCATTTTCTGAGCCTGATTCTTCAGCACTCTTGTTGATTCTCTGAGCTACTATTAGTCTAACAGTTAGTTTGATTTTGGAATCGATTAGCGAAAGTCAGTTTCAGGTGTTCACAATGAAGGATCTGACGTGTATAGACATTGGTACCAGAAAGTGGGTCGTTGGCCTCAAAGCTTCAGGGTGATCAGAATCTTATCTCTGGTTAAATTTGGGTTGAAGGCGGTGAAAAAATCCAGTTAATGCCCAGTTAGTATCTGGTAACCTATTACATACAAAGGCAAAAGAATTAATTAGCACCTATGGTTATCATTAATAAAATGTCCATTAAAAACAAATCTTTGAGGTTATCATATTGATGCAGTACTAGAACAGACTTAAGGTCATGCAAGTTCAAGGGTGCAGGGAAGGATGTTTGCATCTAATGGAGGTGAGTAAAGAAAGAGAAGGAATAGGTCAAGGTTCAAACTTCTTGGCTCAAGGTATTAACTAAAACTTAGGAACTTTACTACCATGCTTAAAATAATTTATCTTTTTTTTTTTTTTTTTGCAGCTGCAGTGTTGGAAATCAAATGTAAAATTTGAAAATGCAGATTATCAAATACATTCATTTCAGTTCACGGCAATGCCAGGTCTCCCATATGAAAGTGAATTTTGATTAAGAAGGAATGAAAGAATATGAATAGAGTATATTGGATGTTATGGGAAGATGCAAAGGCCTTGATATACCCCAAACCCTAACTCTCACTAGTTTCCCGTGCTGGCCGTAGCTATGTCATCTTCCGTGTCTGATAAGGTTGTTTCACCCCCGATTTGAAGATGAAGTCACTTTTTAGGGAGAAAATCTCCTTGCAAAGAAAACTATTTCTTCTGAAGACTTATCTATACCTTAATGTCTGCAAACTTATTACCAGAATTGGGGAATGTAATGGAAATGGAGACCAGATTCAAAGCTAAACTAAGAGAAGAAGATTTTAACCCCAAAGGAATTGTTAGACCAGGAAAATCCTTCAACAAAAATTTGGGAGAGATGTATGGGAAGATTCTGAGGTACCAAGAAAGGAAACACATTAGATCAGGTTGAATTTAACTATCAGTTTAAGCAGAAGGTTTTCTTGGCTGAATGGCTAAAACTTGGATTAAGGTGGTTTATGCTAAATAAAGTTGAGAGGCCAAAAATTCCTTGGCATAATGTATAGGAAAGGATCCAAACGTTCTGAGTGATAGAATTTCTGGAATATACTCACCCATCCTAACCATGTACACTAAGAGGGTTCAAAAGATATTCTCCTCACCAAGGTCTTGATAAATATACTGGTGAAGGGATGCCAAGGTCTCTGAAAAATCCTGTAATATTTCAGATGTTGGAGGGAAACTGCAATTGAAATGAGCTTCCTGATATCAATGAAGTGGAAAGATTCTAGGGGAGCAGAAGACATATAAGGGGTACTTAACAATAAGAAGAAAAGTGCATGTAGCTATCATAATAGGTAATGAGAAGGGCCTTGCCCTCAGGTATTATTGGTGGTAGCCTGGGAATACATAGGACTGGACATAACTTAACCTTGGGATGCCTAGAATTCTGCTAGGTCCTGAGAATACAATTCCCAGATCTAAGTCAGTTCACGGACCCAGAGCTCCTAGAATAAACATACACTTGAGGAGGGATGCTTCAATATCACAAGTACGTACTGTGAATCTTCATTCTAGTCTTCCTCAAAAAAACCTGTAACCCTTTACCAAATAATTATGTATTCAGGTGCAGGAAATATCCAAATGTTTTCAGAACTTATTGGACACTGGCTCTGAGCAAAGAGTAATTCCTGGACATTCAGAGGACAACTATACTGGTAAGAGCAGGGTATAGGGCGATCTGATGATAAATAGAATTGTCACCAATACTCTCTTCATGATAGGATCGATAATACCTCAGCTACTTTCTGTAGATGTTTTCCAAGTTGCTTATTACACGTCACTGGAAAACAGGAAAATTGGGAAAGGTATAGTCTGGAGTGACTGATCTTGTTCATCAAAGGTGAATAGAATTTGTGGGGTCTGAAAGAAGTACAGATGGAAGCCAATAAGTCATCTCTTGGGGTTTCTTCTCATATGATCACATCTCTAGTAGAAGTTCGTAGACAACTAGTACAACCTGATATAGTATATTCAGGTTGACCAAGAATTTGGTTCCCTTAGGAAAATAAATGTGTGTTTCCAATGGGATAAGGAGTTTAATAAGTGCTGCCTGCTTAAGACAATTGGAAATCCTGGACTTGAAAAAATATAGTAATTTATCAGACTATGGATTACACCCTTTTAGAGAGGAGTTGGTGTATTTTGGCTTGTAAGAGGGTATTTGAATTACATAGAGTGGTAACACTTTTTGAGGGAAAGGTAAGAATAGGAAGAAGGGAACATATGGATAATGAGTCACTAAAGGTGTAGATATTTTTGTGTTGTTTGTCTCTGTTTTCAGGAATTCCCCAATGTGTGGGACTTAGTAGAAATCAAGGCCCCTTTAACTACTAAGAAAGCCTTATGGAGACAAATATGTTCTAGGTTTGCTTCTTGGTAATGAGAGCATTGGTATGTGTCTGTGGACAATGCATCTTGAGGAAGTGACCCAAGGACATACAATAGTTTTCTGCCTCTTACCTCACTGAAGTCCTGTGTTTTCCTAGACTAGATAAAGTCTTTCTAAGTACTATCTAGAGAAATTAAAACTCTGGTCTCCTGAGAATTGTGGGAAAGGTGGTAGTTATCTGGTCATATGGACAATTTCTTTCCTGATAGACTTCCATTCCTCCTGTTCTCAGCCCTGAACCTCACCCCCTTCTCCTTCTATCAAATCTGGTACCTACATGCCTCTTCAGATTCCAACAGAGTCAATCAACTTGATTCTCTTGGGTATCCTAAAGTTCAGATAACTGTGCTTTCAGTTATAGCTCCTTCACTCAGCTACCTCACTGACCACTTTTCTATAATTTTTATCTTCTTAAATTTGGTTGAAATGTTTCATCCACTGAGGTCTCCTATACACCTTGTCTTTTTGACTTAATACATTTTTATTTCTTTAATACTATATTGGAAGAGTGTCAAGAGGAATAGAAGATAAATACATCTTGTCAATATACAGTGTTCAATATTGTGATCCTCACAAGCCATCCCCTTTAAATGGGCTAAGGTAAGCAAGCAGGATGATTCAATTTCTAATATGTGTCCAGAATTTGACTGTGAGTAATATCACTGTACTCTAAAGCACAGGACCACATCATTACTAAAACATCTGCACTGCTGATGATGGTATAGTAGCTCCATTCTGCAGCAGCCCCCTTTTTTTAAGTGGAAGGTGTCAGGGTTATTGGGATTACATTTGTATCAGAGTTTGATTGGCTATTGTTAATGTCTGACCCAATTTCAACTTCTAATTCTGACATTACAAGAAAATCTAGAATATATACATGACAAAAGCTTCATAGGAAAAAGTTAATTGGGTTTTTATGTTTCCTGTAACTTAGTTAAAATACTTCTGCAGACATTTTTTCCTAGTAAAATTAAGAGAACTTAATGTTCTTCCATATGGTTCAAGTTGAAAGTACATGTGCTAGCTCTCTCTTTCCACCCTATCTAAAAAACAAAGAACCTCAAAAATTGTACTGGATCTGAAATTCAGATATTTTCATTCCAAGATTAGGACTTAAGGTTGTTTCCAAATACCACTACCCTGGTTGAATTTATGGCCTTTTGATGACCTGGACTGTTTCCTTTTGAAGACTCTGCCCAAGACTCTGATCTTTCTATAGTTGGCCTATGAGATTTGAAAGAGAGAAGGCTCAAGTAAAGCATAGAGAGTGTGTCTGTAGTCAAGGGATACGACCTCAGGCAAAAAAATCTGGGAAAAAAGACCATGTCAGTTTCTACTTCCAAGAAAAGCTAGTTGCTGTTTAGATAACAGTAATGTCCCTTTAAGTTCAAAGTTACCAGCTATCAAAACAAGTTGCAGTTCACAGCTGACTAACTCCTTTCCATTACAGAGAAGCAGATCTTAGTGTAATTGAGTCCAAATAAAAATATATTTACAGAGAAAACTAGGCCCATGAGGAGCAAGCAGAAATTAGCAACAAGCTAAGCTTTTAAAACATTCAGGCAAAAATTTCACTATGTACAATTTATATCCTTAGGATTAAGAAGAAATCATGAGAAAAATTGTATTAGAAGGAAATGATATTTTAAAAGATGACTCATCACAGAGATAGAGTAATAGAAAGCAATCATCTATCAAAACAAAATACAGACTCACTCTTGCTCCATCACATGTGTTAACTTTCAGCTAAGCAGCTCTGCTCTGTACTTGGTATGAGGTTTGAGCAGGAAGTGTTATTGTCTGGCATCAGAGCCAGGGTAGGATCCAGCTTGAACCTCCAAGTCATTTCACAAGGAAATATGAAATTGCAGAACCATGTGGGTGGGCAATGGACTTGACCTGACTCTCATTTATTAAATAAACACTGACTTTGAGTAGTTGTACTTCTGAGAGCTTTAGCAGTGGCATTGCCAAGGTGTAGCACTTGGGGGAGAGGGGATTTGACCATATCATATATTTCCATGCATGACCTCCTCCAAGTCACCTCTAATAAATTCACAGTCTGAGCAACCTAAGTAAAATCAACTGTGCTTGCTCTTCAAAGTAGCTTCAAGACAAATCAGTTAGCCTTCGCTTCCAAAAAACTTTTCACCTTTATGTCCTTTCTATAGAGAATTTCTGGAGCTGCCACCTCCCTGAATTTCAGTCCAATTCTAGAGATTATGTGCAATGTTGTTACTTGCTGAAACCAGAGCACCAGGGGCCTCCTTGTTCTTTAGTCTTCTCATATCATGGTTACACTTGCTGGCAGGTAAAGAAAACCATATTGTTTGTGTAGTTTAAAAGATGACTTCTTAAAGATGTGCAGACAGCAAAATCCATGCTTAAGCAATTGTAAAAACAAGAAAAACCTGAAAGCAATTAGTAATCTATTTATACACGTAAAAATTGGAAAATGACTTCTTACTATATGGACTGGAAAGCCCTCTTAAATTTTTTCTTCACAAATTTCTTGGCAGGGAGGGACATATTCTGGTTCTAGGCAGAAAGGAAATCACAGGGGGAGTGTAAGAGCATGAAGGGAACACATATGGTTGAGGTGTGCCTATTTTAAGTCACGTGCACTTTTCCAGAATGTGTTGGATAGAAAATAATAAAAAGAGTATCACACAACGTTTTCAACACATCACAGTATTGCATTTTCTCATTGTGGTATTGTCAGTGTAACCAGTGAAAATTCAATAGGACTTATAAAATAACTATGCTCTAAGCCTATGAATTTTCAGTCAATGTTGGAATCGGAGGACCTTTGATTCAAAATTTGCTTGGATTTAAATATCTGTCATTCCCTTAAAGCACCTATTATCTGACCTAAATATGTAAAAGGCACCCTGCTGGGTGCCATGTAAAGCATGTTGAGTTGAACTATGGTATTTGAGGTTGGAACGAATCTTAAAATCCATTGAGTCTAAGTGCCACATCTGCCCTAGTGAGATTTGAAATCTTATTCAGAATATACCCATGCTGACATAAAGGTAGCCACTGTTATAAATAAATCAACAGAAACAAAAATGAAATATGTACAAGCAATTAGGATAGTATTTTTGATGTGGTAGAGTCTGAAAGTTGTCAAGAAAACTACATGCTCGGATAGAGTAAATAACCAGAATTATTTTCTTATTTTACCACTCAAAATATTCTTTCTCTAGCCATAATATAGCAACTAGTTTCATAGCTTTGTGTGATGTCTTCATAGTTTGTAACTCTTTGGAGTCTTTGGATTTTTTTTTTTTTTTAAATGCAACTTTGTCTGTTGGGCTACATTTCGTAAGCTGTCACTTAACTGGACAAAACTCCTGGCCAGATTTAGCTGGAGTGTTTTTGTGTATGAGGCATTGTCTGCTTATTAAGTCTTGTCTGTAATTTCAATATAAACTGTTGAGTGGACATTGTTACTTACAGAAGATAGAAGTTGGCCTAAAAGACAGCGGAGAAACAATGGACAAAAATTCTTATGAGAATCAAGCAATTCTCTGATGCTTGAGTTAATGTTGCAGAAATCAGCTGCAGGCAAGTATAGATTAACAGAGGCCTAGATAGTCTTGAAAAGAGTTAGATGAGTGCAGAAGGTGATCATGATATTCTTGAGGATGGATGTCTTCAGGATGCCAGCAGTGAAGAGAACTTCCCTTGGAAAAAGACGAGATGAAAGAACTTTGCTTAGGTTCCAAATGGAAATGGAAATCCCCCAAAAAGCCAAAAAAAAAAAAAAAAAAAAAAAGGGAGACCTAGGGAAATTCTTCAATAGACAGATCTTGGCTCTCTCAATCTATGGACCATTTTGCTCCAGACGATATATCCAGCAATAAATTTTACGAGGAGACCCTGTGTTCTGGCACCAGGAGTTGGTGTACAATTCAACCCACTCACAGGATCTTAACCTTCTCTGCCAGGGGAGTCATCATCTGAATGGGAAAAACCATTGCAAAATTTTCCCTTCGTCTAACAAGAATGCCTAATTTTAGATGCATCACAAGGAAGTGTTTTGTTCCAGACACAGTTCCTAGAAATAGTGGGGCATTCCAGTCCAACAGATGAAAACCTTCCTCACAAGAACCAAACCAGAGTGCTCTGCGCCACTTGTCTATGAATCCAAATTGCCTGCTTTCAAGAAGACGAGAAGGAGATAGGGCTTCTAAAAGAACAGATTACTTTCCTAACCTCTCTGTGGATTATCTAGATTGTAGAATATTTACAGCAAAATTTCAATCCCAAGAGATCTCTTCCTCATCACTCTTGGACGCATCCCTTCTTAGTGCTCTCACTTGTTAAGTGAAAGCATGTTTTATCAACAGGCTAAACAAAACTTAGTTGAATATTTAAGTCTATTATATAATTATGACAACTTAAAATTTTTTAAATGAGACTTTTGGATTAATTATACCGTTATGCATGTATGACATACTAGAAAGTTTAAAAATTTTTAAATAAAATTAGTACTTAAAAATTTAAGTGTTTAATTTTTAGAATGCATGGTATATTGGAAAGTTTATTGAACTGAAGATGAAATACTGAGTTCTGACTTTTTCATTAATTAATTTAGATCAGTAGCTTCATCTCTCTATCTGTATAATGAGAGAATTGACCCAATTGATCTGTAAATTCTTTCTGGACCTAAAATTCTTTGATTCTAAATATAATATGTTCCTTTTCCTCGTATTAGAAAAAACCAGCAATATAAAGTGGTGTTTGCTAAGTGCTGAATTACTGCGTTAGATAAGGAGAGAGGTATCAGTTCTAACCAGCATGGCAGGATAGAATCATGGAGGGTGTGTGATCTGAGCTAGGACTTGAAAGTGGTCAGAATTTTGGAAAGTGAATTGCAGAGCACTCAAGGCATAGAGGCATAAGTGAACATATGGAGGAAGAAGAGTTCAAAGTGTGTTGAGAAATCAGGAAGCAGATTAAATGGCATCATGGAAAGTTTCTTTCGGATAGGCTAGCATGAAGTTTAGAGACCAAATTTTAGAGAGTCTATAGTGTCTGGATATACAAAATTTACCCTAAAAAAATAATAGCACATAAACTTTGTTTTTGTTAGTGTTGGTTGTGTGGGTAGAATTACATATGCAAAAAAGTTTTTGGAAAAGAAAGTGTTATTCCTTTCCTATTACCTGCCAGTTTTTGTTTGCTTCCAACAGCATGGACAACAAAGAGTCAACTCTATTTTAAAGCATTCATTTGATTATTTAGTTTTTATTCCATATCAGATTGTAGCATTGGGGCAAGATGTAGGATCTCATCTTTGTACATTAGCTCAAATTTCCTCATTTTATTATTTAACCAATGTATCTGATTAATTAGGGGTTAATCAGGGAAATTGTTCCTCATGTCCCACCTTACTGCTATGGACTAAATGTTTCCGTCCCCTCAAAATTCATATGCTGAAATCCTAACCTCCAATGTGATGATATTAGGATGTGGGTGTTTGGGAGGTGATTAGGTCATGAGGGTGGAGCCCTCATGAATGTGATTAGTGTTCTTATAAAAGAGACCCCAGAGAGCTCTCTCTCCCCTTCTGCCAAGGACAAATTGAGAAGATTGCCATCTGTGAACCAGGAAATGGGCTTTTAACAGACACTGAATCTCTTGCCACCTTAATCTTGGATTTCCCAGACTCCAGAACTGTGAGAAATTAATTTCTGATGTTTATAAAGCACCTGTTTTATGTTATTCTGTCAATTCTGCAGCCTGAATTGACTAGGATAATTATTTAGAAGACAGGTATTTATTCCTCAAGTATTTTATGTATGCTATGCTTAAGGACTTGAGCTGAGCTCTAGGAACAAGACAGATAGATCCTTTCATTTCTGGATAGATATGTCCATTTACTTTTGGGGCTGAATAATTTTTTCAGAACTTGTATTTTTGTATGTATTTTTGTATGAGCACTGCATATTTTCTTGGCAATGGTAAATAAAAAATTATGCAGTACACATCCACATAGTTTTTAAAGTTAGAAATCTTTATTTCCCTCAAGGAATAGTTTGTAGCCAACAGTATTCCATGTCACTTGTGTTGCCAAATTCTCCATGTTCATAATGAGAAATTCCGATTATGTCAATTTAAGTAGTGATTTGTTAACTTAAACTGTTTTATTTGCATTACTCTCTCTAGAATATGCAGATCTGAGCTCTAGAAAATCCTGTGGTTGCTCTGGGGTTAAGGATAAGGGAATGAGCTAAAATGACAGAGGAGACAACCAGTGGAGATCAGGGATGGTTAAAGAAGATGATGAAGATGGATACATCAAGTTCCATTATATTTTCAAGACTCATAATTTACCCTCAGAAAAGGTAAAAGTCCTTTATTAGTCTTTTTGTGATCTCACTTCTGTTGCGAGCTTCTCCAAGATTTTTATTGTAAACTGATTTCGCTTATGTAAAATGTGAGGCAACGTGGGGATCATGCAATGTGATGTGATTGCTCTTAGGGATAGTTTTGGTACCATGATACTTCAGTAGACCGAAAAAGAAAGGTTATGATTTCCTTAATTTAGATATTTTAACACTTTAAAGCACGTAAAAGCCATTATAAAATTTAGTATGGTGTTTATGTGGTAGAAACTTTTTGCACTGAGAGCCCCTAGACTACCTAAATTTCATAGTCCTTGGCCTAGAGATCATTATTAAGTTTTGACTAGTGGATGCTTGCCTGTGTTTTAAAGGATACCTTGGAGTCTTCTTTTGGAATCCATACAACAACCTGGAAGATGATCCAGTATGTCTCTGTGTTTAGTGCTTTCAATCAGGTTTTCTTCACTTAATAGATTTGCCAACTTTACCTGATCATCAGGGAACTCTTTGAGTCATACTTCAAATTACCAATAATATCTGACAAGTAGTTTGAGGTGGGTCAGGCAGTTGCTAGTGCTGGGCTACTCCTCCAGATGTGAGCAAATTATGCCTCACTTTCTGATCCAAACTGCCCCATATTTTGGTGCTGCTGATGACCTGCCTAGTTATTCCAACACTATGTCTCTCTACGGCTCAGTAGAAATCCCTCTTCCTGATATTTCCCTCTTTTCTCATCCTGATACAAATTTATCCTTGTCTATTGTATATTGTTAATATATAAGTCCATTAGAAAATTAAAATATGAACATACTTTACCTCCTCTGGAAACTTTCCTTGGCCCACTGGCTAGGTTAGATTCCTCCTGTCATATACTTTCATTGCATAATACTTTTCCCAGGTATAAGTATTTATGTAATTACTTGTTTAGTGTATATTTTCCCTGCTGTACTGTTCAATGCTATATACCCATTTTCTAACACAATGCCTGGTGCATGTATAATGACTTTAATCATTGTGCTGAAGGAATAAATAGAAGTGCAGCTAGATATATAGTAGTAGGCACTTGATAAATGTTGAAATGAGTAATGCCTCAATTCGGTATAAGACCTTTCCTCAAGGTAGATTTTGAGGAATAATGGTGGGCAGTTCAGTCCCAGTGACAGTTCTGTGGAGAAATAGTCCTTCCTACCATTTGTATAAAGGTCTTCTTAATTTCCAATTACAACACAAGCCCTTCCTCCCAAATGTGGTATTAGGGCAACGGGTGCTCATAGGATTTGCTTTATTCCAGACCATGCTAATTTCCCTTCACATCTGTACATTGCTAACCAAATGGAATAATGGCTGGATGTTAGAGAAAATTAAAAGGATGAAATTAATCTCCTTTGCTTCTGAAAATTCAGAATGCCTTTGGTTAAATTAAAGTGGAAATTATAACCACAGATATAAGCCCATTTGGGTGTGTAGCAAGCATGTGATGGAAATTGGCTGAACTCCTCTGGATGCCTTATGAAATGGCACTGAATACACTGCATAATGTTTGCAGCTGGAATTTGCAAATCAGAGGCTTTCACAGAGATCGTACCATGCCTCACCGTGCCCCATGTTGGTGGGTCCTCTACTATGAGAGGCAGGAGACTGTAGCATTTAAGGTGCAGACCCTGAAACCAGACTACATGAGTTCAAAGTTCATACCTGTCACTTGCTATTTGTTTTTTCTGGGCAAGTTACTTAAACTTTCTGTGCCTCATTCTCTTTACCTCTAAAACAGAGATCGTCGTAGACCCACTGTAAAGCGTTATTGTGAAATTAGATTAGTTAATGCTGGTAAAGTATGTGAAAGAGTTTGCTAGAGTATATGTTCAGGAAATACTGTTTTATTATGACTATCACAGAGCATGGAACTTGGACAGTGGCGGAGGCCAACACTAAGCAAATAATATGAGCATGATTTCCAAATGCTCACTCTGGCTAAAGAAATTGAAAAATAGGAACTCAGGTTAACCTGTATTTCTCAACTATCTGCAAGAAATAATAATAGTTGGAATCTGTAGTGTAGCTTATAGTTGCTAAAGTGGTCTCACCGATATCATCCTGTTTAGTTATAATATCTGTCTTATAAGCAGGAAGGAGAAGTATTGATATATATGTCTCTTCAGCAGATAAGGGAAATTAAAGATAAGAATTTAAGTTGATTTGATCAAGATCAAATGACCTATAAGCAGCGGATCAGGGATTAGAATCTAGTTTTCCTGAAATCTAGTCCAGGACTTTCATACTCATTACTTGGGTACTGCTCTGAGGTTGGCTTCAGATTCAAAACTCTTAACTTTTTCTGCCTTTATTCTTTCATGAATCTATTCATTCTGGTCATTCAAATGTACTTGAGTGTCTACTGAATGGATAGCACTGTTAGTTGATATAATGTTCTGTATCCCGTGGATTTTTTGATCTATATTTAATAAATAGTTACAAAGTGTTAAGCACTAGAAATATAAAAATGAAGACGACCTACTATGGAAAGAATTTATATTACAGTGGGGAATGCAGATAGAAAATGAACTAAGATATAGTATATGTTAAGAATATGGGGAAGCATGTATGCTAAGAGTATAGGGGAAATAACTCAGCTTGGAGAAGAAAGGGGGCAGTGGTTAAGGAAAGGCATCCAAGCAGAATTCACATCCAGTTTAGGACTTACCCAATATTAATACTAAAGAGCTCACATGAATTGATATTTTTTATATGCCAAGCACTGTTTTAAGTACTTTGCGTGTACTAACAATAACAAAGAAGTGCAGCACTACTAAAATAGTATCATAACTTTGAATACAAATGTTTAAAAATGTATCTTAAATTTGCTCACTCTCTCCACCTTCAGTGCCACTATCATCTCTGTTCTCAACAGTTTATGTCATGTCCCAACTTGCTGCCAGCCCTGGACTCTTACCACAGTCCCAGCCTTTCCCTCACAGCAGCCAGAATTCACTTCTTAAATGATAGAATGGATGTAATTCCCTGCTTAAAACTCACAATGGTTTCTCAGTTTATTTAGAAGCCCCTAATTTTCTTTATGGCCTATAGCACCTTGCCTGCTATGGCTCCTTCCCCTTTCCTTATCTTCATTTTTTTTTTTTGTCTCTCTCTTTCTTTTCCTTCCTCCCTCCCTCCCTCCCATCCTTCCTTCCTTCCTTCCTTCATTCCTTCCTTTTTTCTCTAATTTCTTCTTTTATCTCCTATTGCTACCTTTTCTCAAGTCACTGTACACACTGCATAGAACACTGATACTATGGAACGCTAATATGTGATTCTTAAAAAGGGAATACGGCTTTACACTAAGATAGTTTTGGAAAATATAGAGTCAAAGGTGGCTTTTGTTTTGATGGTAGATTTTTACTTTGTAGAGCCTTATAAATACTAAATTGTAAATCTTGCATATTTTCTAATCTAAGCTTATTCACTAAAAGTTTTTTCAAGGTGATTCTTATGTGAACACACTCTTAGAACATATTTTGAGAAATGCCTCATCCTAAATAAAAGCCGTATTAAATTGATCAACCTTAAATTGGGTTCAGAAGGTAAACAAGTTTAAGACCTCCTAAATCTTATATTTAGGGAGAAAAGACAGATGGAACACAGTTAATAATAAGAAATTATATTTTCCAAATGCTAATAAAAATATTTGAATTCCCAAGAGATATAGTGAAATCTCCTTTACCTTTACATTCAATAACTAGGGCTTCTATCGTGTTCTTAAGTTGGATTCTAAGGATTGAAATTGAGTCACTATTTTGAGTTAATTAACTTCAATAAGAATTTCTTGAGGATCAACAAGGATGAGTCTATGATTGGAAAATTTCCTTGGCAGACAGCACCACCAGGGTGGGGGGCATTGTAAAATTTTCTTTCTTCTTTTCCAGTAAGAAAGGGCGGTTACTGTATTGATATAAATGTGGGTGGTCCTTAACACAATCTCAGGAATCAGAAATTATATTTGCCAAATGTTAGTTCGTTGTAAAATTAACAATAACGTGTGTGGGTGTGTGTGTGTGTGAGATGAGTATCCTTGTATGGGTTTTATTTGTTTACAAAAGAGGAAAATTTTTAAAAACATAGAGCATAAGTTCATAAGTTGAATAAAAGTTATATAGATCTTTTCAATAAATCCAGCTCTATATTAAATGATTTAAAAAGACAGGTAACTGCCAGAGGTCTAGACAGCTAATGCTAGTGTGGTTTTCTACTGTCTTTGTTTTTCTCCTTTAAAGTTTCTGCAATTGCATGTGCTTGGATTTTAGGATGTGAAGAGTGGGATGGTTATTCTAGAATAATTTGTTAGAAATAAAAGCCTCCTTTTTGGAGGCCTACTTTTTCCTTTTCTATTATTTTTACTGTTACAAAACACATCTTCCACAGAGATGAAAGAATTGGAGAATCCAATAAAAGCAATTTGCAAAAAAGTAACATGTTGGTCTGAGTAGACAATCTTCGCACTTGCCAGAAAAATTAGTGGGAAGGGTTGTAACTAAGTCACTTAAATTCTCTGGTGCCCATCTTTGAAATGATGTCCTCCAATTCTTCCACTAAAGGGTTCAATTAGAAATGTATGCAAAACTGGTTTGTCAACTGTAAAGGGTTTTTAAATGTTGGGGGGTATTAGGTAGGGTCCCTCCAGAAACAGACCCTGAGAAAAGGAATTTAATGCATATCGTTTTTCTAAAAGATTACAGAAGGCTCTGGTAGGAGAATGAGGAAACGAGACCAGTACAGTGCATGTTAATAAGCAGATTACTGCTATGCACAGCTGGGGCTCACTTTCACTGCATATCTCTGGAAGACAATGTACAGAGTACCCTGTAAACATTGAGGAACTTGGTAGTCTCCTCTCCCACCTGTCACGGGCTGGGGCTGCATGTGGAGGTGCCAATGTTCCAACACCTTTGGCCTGCCCTGCAATGTTAGCCATACACACCAAAGAAGTCCCTTAGACAGAGGAAAATGGGTGCTTGCAATAAAAATTTCTGAGGGTGTACCAGAAGCTTGGGAACTGGGTGGATGTGGTAAAGGTATCCCTAGTGGCTGCTACAATTGCTTATCATCATGAGACAGAAGTTGGCTTGAAAGCAAGCTTTAAATCCAGCCTTGAAGTGTCTCTACAGCTGGGCCCTTTATAGAATAATATACTAATGGAAAGAATTAACCCATATCTTAGGTTAATTTAGCTCATTATTTTACGATGGGCAAATAATTGTCCCTCCTGGTCCCTGACTTTATCCCCTGGGAAGTTCTTCATTGCTTATTCTCATTCCCTGGCCATGTCTGAAGTGGATATGGGGAAGATGCTGTATTCAGGCCTGCCCATCTCTCACAGCTCACATTCTGCTCAGGCAGATTGTAGGTCCGGGTGTGGTTTTCAGCATTGCAATTTCCATCAAAACTAAACCAACTTCAGACTTTTGCTTCTGGTCCATACCATGTGCAGCCAATTAGAGTTTCTAGATATTAGGTTTAAGCGTGAAATCACTGATCTTTTATTTATTTGCCTCTGTGCTCAGCCTGGCCCTCCTCTTTTCCCACTTAACAGTGGCTACTTTGAGGTCATCAGAAAAAAAAAATAGGCTGGGTTTGAAGGCAACATTTTTAGTCTCATTTTGATCTCTGGGCTGGTTCCTATCATGTGATGGAGAACCTCTAGCAGGAGGTACTTAAGAAAAACTTCACATCCCAGCCATAACTCCTTACAAGGCTGCTTCTTTAGTGCTCCTTCTTATATCTCCTGACATTTGTGTGTAGAAGTAGCTAGACTTTTTTTTTAATCCTGTGAAATTTCAAATTACTGAACTCTCAGTCAATTTTGATTGCTTATGTAGGCCACGGCAGAATGAGTCACTCTTTGCAGTTCTGTGTTCTCTGCAATATCTGTCTACAGACTGGCCAGACCTAGCCTAAGTTTTGCTCTTTCGTAAGGCTTTGCTGAAAGTGGCAAGATGGAGCCAAAACACAACAAAATTTGAAAATTTCCTAATGATTTCCCTTAAAAATTATAAAGTTAGTTAACATATGGTAAATCTATCATGGTATCACAAGTGACGAATTTGCCAGATGTTTTGCCATGGAGAGTTGCATTCCAGCTTGCATTGTTTGTGTCATTTCCGTCCTCCACTTGACTTCTAATCCAGTGTTGAGTATCCACCTTAGTAGAAGTATCTTACTTTTGGGACAAAATTCACATTAGTTATTATATAAGTTTGGCTGTTATAGCAGAGAACAGAAATAATGGTAGCTGAATTAAGAGAAAATGCTTTTGAACAGTCCAGAGATCACATGGCAGCTGGGCCATTTTTCTCTGCTTTGTCTAAGGGAGATGCTCTTGTCAGCATGGTCCAAGATAACTTACCCTAACACATACATTCCAGTCAGTGGGAAGGGAAGGATAGCCCCAGAAGATGAGCACTTTATTTCTACTTGTATCCCTTTAGCCAGACTTTGTCATATGCTTACACCTAGCTGCATAGAAGGCTACAAAAAGAAGTCTTTATTCTCTGTTTCGCTTATCTATTGCTGTATAACAAATAACTCCAAATATAATGTGCTAAAATAAGAGTTATTTATTTGCTTATGATTTTATGAATCAACTGGGCATTTTTTGGCTCCATATGGTACTGACTTGGTTAATTGTGCAGCTGCTTTCAGAGGACAGTTGGGCTGGGCTAGAAGGTACAAAAGGACTCTCACATATCTGGGCATTGGTGCTGTTAACCAGTGCCTTAGTTCTCATCCACGAAGCCTCTGTCTCCACCTGGTATTCATCTTTTAGGGTCTCTCCATGAGGCCTCTCTCTCTTGAAGAATAGTTTTCTTATAGCCTGGCAGCTGGATTCCAAGAGAATGAAAGGAGTAGCTGCCAGAACCCTTAAGGACTAGGCCTAGAACTGCATAGGGTCCTTTCTGCCATATACAGTATTTTGATCACAGCAAGTCACAAGTTCAGCCCAGATTCAAGGGGAGGGGAAATAGGCTCCAGCTTTAATGGGAGGAGGGACATGCATATACACGGAGGGGAGGAGTTACTGGGGACTTTCTTTAGAAACTACTTCCCACATTCTTGATGGCAATATGCCAGATATAAATCAGGTCTTTAGGCTCATAAAAGAAAGAGGAGGAATGACAATGGGAGACATCCAGCAGCCTCTGACAGAAGGTTCTTTCCTTAGGTTTAAGTCATTGTCCCTAAATATTCCTGCATACACAGAAATCATAAAAGATTAAAAATAGGTTCTATATTTTAAATATATTTTAATAGAGTTGAAAATTGATGAAATATCATTTTGTTTTCAGTTTACCTGAAAGATATTGATGGCTATGCATTTTTGTAGGAATCAATTCTTGCAAAAGATATCACTATTATTCTTTAATTTAACATTTTTTCCATATTGAAGTGTTTCACCTACTATAACCCCACTTTCTCTTTGTTATAGAAATATTTTAAAAATTGTGTTATTTTTACATTGATAGAATCTCTTTGGTATACAAATCTCTACTTGACTTTACTCTCAATGTTCATAAACTTACGGGCACTTGAGATTGGGATGGAGTTAGCATTTATCTAGCCACATTAACTATAATCACAACAACAGTTATAATTAACGTTTATTAAGAGTTCGCGCTAGTCTATGGTCATCTCATTTAATTCTCACCCAAATTCTTGTGGGTTAATTATCAGTGTTACCTTCATGTGATAGCTGAAAGGTTAAGCAACTTGCCCAAGGTTATACAGCTAATAAGTAGCAAAGATAGGAATTGAACTTGGGCTGACTGACCACAGAGTCTGTGTTCTTAACTCCATGAACTTGAACGCTTCCTATAGTCTAACCTGTCTTCTGAGAGGTTGTCCAACCTGTCTATTAACACTTTCTGTGATGGGGAATTCTCTACTGTCTCAGAGTAACAAATTCCATTTCTTGATTTTCATGATAGGTAGAAAAAATTAACTTTAAAAACAACTCCATCTCCCTACCATCATCCATTGGTTTTAGCCAAGCTCTTTGGTGTCATAAAGAAACCTTTGAATATTTGATGACAGCTATCACTCTGTGGTCTAACACTCTTTCATCATCTCCACTCCAATTCTATCAGCAAATTTTCATGTGATAGTTACTAACTCTTGTAATCCTTCTTCTTTGTATACACAGCATTTGTCAGTGGTGCTTTGGTAAATTATGGTGCTCCAAATTGATGAAATCCATTAGTGATGGGATGGCTAGTGATGATTACAGCACATGAGCACCTTCTTCTTAATAGGTAATACTCTGCCTAATAGATAATACAATATAATGGAAAGAACCAAAGCTTTGGAATCAGACAGACCTAAACCTGAGTCAGTGGTTTTTTTTTTTCTCATTTTGTAAGTTTAGTGTAGAACCTGAGAGTTGTTTTTTTTTTTTTAATTTTTATTTATTTATTTATTTTTATTTTTGGCTGTGTTGGGTCTTCGTTTCTGTGCGAGGGCTTCCTCTAGTTGCGGCAAACGGGGGCCACTCTTCATCGCGGTGCGCGGGCCTCTCATTATTGCGGCCTCTCTTGTTGCGGAGCACAGGCTACAGACGCGCAGGCTCAGTAATTGTGGCTCACGGGCCTAGTTGCTCTGCGGCATGTGGGATCTTCCTAGACCAGGGCTCGAGCCCGTGTTCCCTGCATTGGCAGGCGAATTCTCAACCACTGCGCCACCAGGGAAGCCCCTGGAAGCCCCTGAGTCAGTGTTTTACTATTTCCGCTACCTCCTCGCTCTGTGCTTTTGGGGAAAACATTCATCTCTACTTTTTTTTTTTTCTACTAGGAAAGTAGGGGCAAGTTATACCCATCTTACAAGGTATTATAAAGATTAAATGAGGTAGTATGTAAGGGATGTGACTGGCACAGTGTTTGTACTCTAGGAAAGATGCTGTTTTATCATTACCATTTTAGGGTCCTCTTGCACATTTCTCCAGGTATAAGGCATATTTAGAGAAGTCAAGAATGTGCCCAACCACTTTAGGATAATGTTAACTAGGAGAGTTTGTTGTGAAGCTAGAAAATACTACAGTTCTTCATGTAAGTCAAAGCTCTGGGGTCAGGTCAGTTTAATTTCTGCATAATATTTGGGAAGGCTATCATCCTGAATTTGACTCACTAGGAATCTTATTTCTAAACAATAATTAAAAGAATGGGGTGGTTTTCTTATTTTTGTTGGAAGGCTGATATACTAGCATTTTTGCATTCAGCATCCAATTGATTCTAAGACTCTGTGCCACTTAAACTTTATGGGTATTTTATTGTCCAGCAATTAAATTTTGATGTTTGCGTTCTTTACAGTCTGTTCTTATTCATTATTTTAATTATGCCTCACTGTGTTCCAATATGTCCACTTTAAATAAAAATTATGGGTTTGTTCTTGTTTCACTTTTAAAGTTATCTATCAACTTCAAATATTGTCTAATAAACTGTTAAGTAAGACAACACTCGCCGTTTTCCATATTTGTGAAAAAAGATGTGATTTAGCAATAGTATTAAGTTGAAGACAGAAACATATATTTTATTGGATGCAGAATGTGACAGTTGTTTAAAATCTTCCTTTCAGTTGCAACATTTTTCCTGAGATAATAGGAAAGACAAGCAGAAGGAACTTAGGCTAATTTAAAGCGGTATCTGTGACCCTCTCAGTGGCTTGTTTATGGTGTTTACTTGTCTTGCTTTGCCAGGGAAATTCCATGTACAGAAATCTGAATTAAATGTGAGAACTTAAGCACCCATTACGTTTGCTTTTCAGAGAGAATAATAGCACCATAAAAAGGTTGTGACATAACACCTTCTGTACTCATATGGTGGTGATACAGATGAACTCTTCTGAACATCTCGTGTTTGTTACTTTGGTAAATCCTTCAAATATATCATGGAATTTAATTTGGAGATGTGAATTTAAAATTCCTCCAATTTTGATATTTCTTGTTCTAACAGGCCAACTTTTCAATTTCTGGTTTTGTTAGTTCTTGCCTTTAATGTTACTTCCTCTTTCATTAATTCTTTATTTTGATTAAGTGAACTGTCAAGACCTTGACTTAAAAACAAAAATAGATTCAGGATTCTAGTCTCACGTCTGCCCCCTCATTTTACAGTGATATTGTGGATTTTTTTCCCCTTCCAACTTTAGTTGTGACTTGTATTGCACTGAGCACTTTTCTTGGCTTTCCTATTTCTGTTGGAAAACACTAAACACCATATCTCCAGATTAGGAAAAATATTCCATGGAAGTAGGTGGGACTCCCTGTGAGAAGAATACCCAGATTATTTTCTAAGTTCCCTTCTCTGTGTAGATGACTTTTATGACAAGTCATATTAAATCCCCTGGTGCAAGAGTGGAAGAAAAACAGAAGAATATGGAAGAGAAAAGTTTATAAAAGCTTCACAGATTGCAAAAAGGTGTATATAAACAAAGTAAAACAAACACACCAAGAAACAAGCATAGCAGTCTAGGAATTGATCAACAGTGATTTTCCTGTCTGTGGTGGTGAAGATGTGAAACCTCACCATCCTGTCATATTCATTACCTGCCCACATGGCTTTGACTCTGTATTCACAACTGGCTCCTGGTAACAGTGTGAGGAAGGATGGAGTGCAAAATCATCAACTAGTGTCTAGGAGTCCTGAGGGCTACTTACTGCTCTCCTTCTCAGTAACCTGCAACCTTGGATGACTGTCACATAACTGTTTTGTCTTGGGTTCACAATTAATAAAATGAGAGATTGACACCACATGCTTTCCTCATCGTGCTGATTTGGAGTGAATAACGGTGACAGGGAATATACTTGACAGAACTGACCATCTTTTCATAACCCCCTCGATTCAGGTGCTTTGCCTAAATGGCAAACATTGGAATTCTGATGTAGTTATGTTTTTCTGGTCTGCAGGATGCTGGACTCTCTCCTGCTCCTCTTAACTTCCTGAAGCCTCTTAAATGTACTAGATGACCTGGGGCTCCCACATTTGAACTTACTAATCTGGTAAGCACTTTTGAAATTATGCTAACAGTTGGAAGTTTATAAAAGGTCCTTTTTCTGCTGTCTCTGATAGCCCACACTGGCCAAGGTGCATTTTAGATCATGGGCCTGGCTTTGTATTCTAACTGATCAGGAATGCTAGTTCAAGCCAGAGTGTGGGGTAAGTAGTACTCCCTCTTAGCTTGGGAAACACTTGGGCTGTTGTAAGGGGAAGAAAAAAAGTAGGCAGCTACTTACTAATTGTATATATAGGTATAGTCTTGATAATTATAATCAATATCCAAACCCATGACTATAATTTGCTTCAAAAATTAAACTCTACAACCACGTTTGCAAAGTTAGCTCGACACATCTTTGGATAGAGCACACACTCTCCCGAGCATCTAGAGCTTGTTCAATATTGTTAAAACTAAAATGGATTCAATGGTGTGATTGCCAATTATTTTACTTTCATGACTTTTGAGATCTAAAACATTATTTCTAAATCTCTGGTTGTGCAGGTACCAGGCAATTGGTTTTGGAGTCCTCGACCCTCCATCCCCATCCCCCCAAAGTCCATTTTCCCTGATTCTTAAAATCTCGTAGTTCTAAGGCTTGTCTCCTCAGAAAGGTGTTATTTCAAGATGTCCATCTAGCAATTTTTATTTAAACATAGTTGGGGGTGGGAGTCACACAAAATAAATGAGATGAAAATACCCCAGGGCATAACCAGTAACTTGGTGGAGGAAACAACACAGGACTGGATTGATTTACAATCGCATTCCTGTACCATGAGGGTTTAGACTCAACTTCAGAGTGTCCCCTGTCTTCATTTATGGACCAGGAAAAGCAAACATTAGATGGCATGGCTTGGGTGAGTTATACTGTGTATGGTGGGACCTTCTGGGTTTCATGCAGAATACACTTCATGTAAATACAGGGTCTTATTGAGGAGCAGGGGCAAAATCTGCCCTGTTTATAACACTAAGTGACAGTGTTCTTGGGCTGCCTAGTATATTTGAGGGGTATTTGGCGTAACTCATGTTTTTATTAGCTTTTGGAAGAAACTGGCTTTCACTTTGCTATCTTTCCAATGCCAAGTTTGAATTGAAAATGAACATTACATCAGCTTGTTACTTGGTCCTTGGGAAAAAAATCCAGCCCGTATGGACAAATTCAACCAAGATGCCAAGGGAAGAGACAAATGATGTCTGTTAAAAAGTGTTGTATCAAGTTTTATGCATTCTGTTTGGAATACAGCATGGAACCCACCCCAATCTTGGACACACGTACGCACATTTTAAAATTTTAAGTTAAAACTACCGAGCATACAACAAGAATAAAGATTTGCATAAGCATATTCTTGTACTGAATGTTTGGCAAGAATTTAATTATTCTGTGACAATCAGCCAATTAGTCATCATTATGCTGATTGAGAAAGTCTCATGGGGAAAGCACCAAAACAGTGTCTAAAAAGTGGATTTGCATGGATCCTTTATTACACTTATTTCCAGGATTGCACATTAATTAATTGTATGGCTCAATGGGTTTAGAAATGAAAAATACTGTACAAGGTCACATACTTTGTAACCTAAGGTAACCAAAGACACTGGATTCAGATATTCTGTGACGTCATTGCCATAATTTTGTTTTGCCACATGTGGGCAATTTTGCAATTTTGGTTTGGGAACAATTATCACAACAAAAGACAAGTTAATGTGTTGAAGTTTTTAATATTAAAAATATTTACTTTCATTTTTTCTAGTTTAACAGTATGTATCTACTGACTTGGGTAACTACTGAAATCGAGAATCCTTTAAACTTTATTCATGATAGCGAAGATATGGAAACAACCTAAGAGTCGATCAATGGATGGATGAAGAAAATGTTATATATAATATTATTAATATAATACATATAATATTATTAATATAATATATATAATATTATTCAGCCATGAAGAAGAAAATCCTGCCGTTTGCAATAACATGGATGGACCCTGAGGGCATTATACTAAGTGAAATAAGCCAGAAAGAGACAGGCAAATACTGCATGGTATTACTTATATGTGAAATCTAAAAACAAAAGTCAAACTTATAGAAACAGAGAAGGAAAGTGGTTGCCCAGGACTGGGGGTTGGGGGAAATAGGAAGAGATTGGTATAAGGGTACAAACTTTCAGCTATATGATGAATAAGGTCTGAGCATCTAATGCAAAACATGGTGACTATCGTTGATAACACTGTATTATACAACTGAAATTTGCTAAAAAAGTGGAAAATAAATGTTCTCACCAAAAATAACTAACTAGCTAAATAAATAAGATGATGTATGTGTTAATTAGTTAGATGGTGGGAATCTTTTTCACAATGTATACATGTATGAAATCACTACAATGTAAACTTTAAATACCTTAAAAATTTATTTGTCAATTATACCTCAATAAAGCTGAAAAAAATAAAACATCAAAAAGAAAAAAAAGACTCCTTTAAAGTGAGAGAAAATACTAAAAACAAAACAACAAATTAAACAGCTCTCGGGTGTGTTTGGATTATTTTAATGTTATGATTCTTGGGTGTGGTGACACTTGCTGGTTTCTCTCCATTGTTTTGTCAAGGACCTTGTTCTATATTTCTATGATGTTCAGCTTATGGCATTTTGCCTCTGCTGTACTAGGAGTTCATTGTGATTGTAGGAGGAACTTTCTTACAAGCCATGTATCTGTAAAGTGCCAACCAATTGGCTTGGATCCTTCTTTTATATTTGTTATACTCACATGCTCTCAATTATTGTATCAGGCAGGGGCTTAGGCAATAGAAACTTGTTTTTGAGGGGCTCTCCTTGGAATGAGCTTTGTAGTAGAATCAGTAGGAGGAAAACAGTACATTTGACACTTGCCCAAGGTAGTTATTTATTTGCCCGTGTCATAATAAAACAAATATTTGCTCAAGGTTTGAAAGAGGTTGACAGTGACTTGGTGTGGTCAGCTACCTTCTGTCCCTAGGTAGTGCCTACCTTTACAAGACTCTATAAGGTTACTGTGGCCAGGTTGAGACAAACTGACTTGATCTGCTTTCCTTGGCTTGACCTATGTGGATATAGCTTCAAGAATCTGAGATTGTCAAAAAGAGTTAGTTGTGGGTTTTTCTTTTCTTTCTTTGTTTTTGGAAAGGAATTCCAGACCAGATGGCTAGTCGTACATTTATGCACTCATTCAGTAACTATTTATTTAGCATCTATGTGGGCCAGGACTGCGCTAGACAAATGATATACAGTGGTGCGTTGTCTTCCCTGTCTTTGCAAAGCTCTTGGTCTAGTGGAGAATATAGACCAATACACACAATTACAATACTGTTTGCTGAAGAGTAAGTGCAGGATGCCAGAGAGTGTTCAATTGGGGCACTAGACCTATTTGGAGAAATTGGGGAGGTTACCCAAAAGAAATGAGAGTCAACCTGAGACAAATAGCAGTAACTAACAAGTGAAAGAGGTGAGATAAAAGGAGAAAAAAATAGAATATTCAAGTCAGAGAGTTTAGTTTAGCAAAAACCTAGAGATAATAGTTAAGATTTAAAATCTGCCGTGGTATCCTGGTTAAGTTCCAAAAACAAACATATACTTTCTTCCTAGTTTTTCTTATTGTTTTGGTCAGAATTAACCCTTATTGCATACTTATTCTTACTATATAGTGTTGCCTTTGGTTGTTAGAAATAGTCACTGAAGGTAAATGGATTTCATTAGGAGCAGATATAGTTCTAATCTGTAGAGTCTGTAAAATATTCAAGGGATTATTTGTATTAAAGACCTCTAAGTATTAAAGAGAAAAATATTATCATTACTTTAATAATACTTTCCCGAGTTGCAAACGAATAACTGGCTCCAACAATCTCATCTCTATAATTGTTCACACATTTCAGGAAGGCATTTAACAACCCCACAAAAAAATTTCAACAGCTAAGCTCCTTTGACTTGATTGCTAGACAGACTAATTTTTTTGTTTTAATGCCAAAAATCAAATCACGAGAGCAAAAGTTAGACAGAAAGGCTGAACTTGAACAAAAGTTCAAGGATTTTATAAAAAATGCTATTACTGAATCTCATCACATTTAAGACACTATCAATTGCAACGTGCACTGTTATTTTATGTAACATTAAAACCAAAATAAATAAAAACTATCATTTAAACTATGATGTGCTATCAGTTGTAGGACAACCTCAAATTTCAGAGATGTTAAAATGTGAAATAAAGTGTATCTTAGAACTGGGGAATTATGGTTAACAATGATAAGTATTTCTATCGAAAGCCTGATGGTTATTTTATCCATAAGATTTATTTTAAAAAATCAAGAAAAATAGAAAAGTAGGTCAGAACCTTTGTGTTTCAGATTCTCAGTATTGGAGGGAACAGGATACAAAATAGAAAATTAGATCTTGAAAGGTACATTCCAGTTTTTTGAGCATTTTGAACATAAAAGGGCCATTACCTAAGGGAAATTTGCTAAACACTGAATCCGTGAAGAATAATATGAGTAAGGAAACATGATACATATATCTTCATTTTCCTCTTAGCTCTGCCAAGTAGGATCATACAGTCTCATTAAATTAAAGGAAATTCTTGAGCTTCAGCACTCCAACAGACTTTTGTGCTCCACAGCCATAAATGTATGAATATAAAGCTAACAGTTATGGAGAAGTGATTGTAAGAAAATAAAGAATGAGTGAGAAATTTTGGGAAAATGGTGTAAGAATAACCAAAAGATGGGAAGCGCAAATAATAAACTTTTATTTTCTATTACTAGCCTCCTAAGCAATAGACAAAGATAAGTTAAGCAGTAATCGTGAAAATCTAATGCACATCCCTGTCTTCTAAAGCTTCTACGAAAAATCAGTTTAATACCACTGCAAGAATCAAGATGGTAAAGGACTCTTGGAAGAAGAAAAGGTTGTACTCCCAAATGGTATAAAATAAGGCTATGATTTATTCCTAAGCCACTGTTACCTTTTACTTTTCCTTAATAATCAGATACTACTTTTAGAAGATTCAGACACATGCCCTCCTGACATTGCCGCAAGAGATAGTATTTCTCCTTGTTATGATATAAAATATGTCGTATTATGAATCAGGGTCTTAGGAGACAAATGAGGCAAAAGGTAAACATTCCTAACAGGGAAAGGACTCCTACTGTTCACGGGAGAAAAAGACAACCCCATATGAAAATGCACACAGAGAATGAGCAGGCTGTTCACAGACGAAGAAGTATGAATTTCCAGTGGACACAAGAAAATATGCTTATTATCACTAGTGATCATCAAAGTATACTGTATACTTTGATAAGACCCCATTTTGCCTCAAAGGTTAGCAAAAAGTTAAAATGGTTGATAATATTCAATATTAGTCAGGATGTGGTTAGGAGTAGATAGATACTGGTATAGCATTTTTGGAGGACAACTTAATACTTAATATTGGAGTTTAAAACTTCACATTGTCAGCCAATCTACTTTTAGAAATCTATCTGCAGATACATTCACAAAAGTTCACATGGATCTATGTATGAGGATAATCACTGAAAAATGTTATAAAAGCTAAAAATGAGAGATTTGTGATATGTATGTATATATATATTTGCTTATATAAATAAATTTTTTGTGGGAGTATAACATAAAAAAGAGCTCATATCCTGGGTGTACGGCTTAGTAAATATCACAAAATGAACATATCTATTTAATTATTTCATAGATTAAGAAATAGTAAAGTATTAGGAACTCAAAAGACCCCCACGTATTCAATCCCTGTCACTACTCTACCCTTCCCTTCAGAAGTAGCCACTAATGCTGGTTTCTAACATTATAGATCTGTTTTGTCCGCTTTTGAACATATAAATGAAATCATGGAGTATGTGTTTTTTTGTCCTTAGGCCATTTTATTCCACATTCTGTTTGTGAGATCCATCCATGGTGTTGTGTGTAGCAGTAACTTACGTAGTATTCCACTGAATCAACATATCACCGTTTATTTAGATATGTTATTGCTGATAAACACTTAGGTTATATGGCGGCCATGAGAATGCACCTCACATATCTTTGACTATAGGGAAAAAGATTGATCCAGAGTCCCAGTTGCTGTGCTCTGAAGTTCATCACTGCATTTGCACCAAGGCTATGCTTCCTTGGGTTACTCCCAGCCAGTGATCATATGTGGTGAAAATGTGGAGGCAGACTTATTCCTGGGAGACAAGGAATTCCTCTGTTGTTGAGCTTTGGCTCAACATCTTTCCAATGGCCTTGATGAACATTTCTTAGATGGCAGAACAGTCTAAGGCACTTCCACCCAAACTGGCCTTGTTCTCTCCTTCACTCAGGGTCACAATTACATAGTGATCCGACTCTTCCAAAGAGGGCCACTGGCATTGCTAAGAATATTGGTGGTGGCCTCCTCTATAAGTCAGGGAGGCAAGCCACATAGCTGGGCTTGTTAACATCCATGAGGCTGACATGTCCTCCAAACAATAGAGGACAGATGGTAGTTCTTTTTTTTTTTTTTAATTAATTAATTAATTTATTTATTTACGTATTTATTTTTGGCTGTGTTGGGTCTTTGTTTCTGTGCGAGGGCTTTCTCTAGTTGTGGCGAGCGGGGGCCACTGTTCATCGCGGTGCGCGGGCCTCTCACTATCGCGGCCTCTCTTGTTGCAGAGCATAGGCTCCAGACACGCAGGCTCAGTAGTTGTTGCTCATGGGCCTAGTTGCTCCGCGGCATGTGGGATCTTCCCAGACTAGGGCTCGAACCCGTGTCCTCTGCATTAGCAGGCAGATTCTCAACCACTGCGCCACCAGGGAAGCCCCAGGTGGTAGTTCTTAACCACCAGAATTCAGAAGGCTGCAATTACTTTAATGACCAGCAAGGTTGACAGTCAAGGGGCCTTGACCCACAGGGAACTGTGGAGATTATAAATAGAGCAAGGAATTTTTAGGGATAAAGGGTGCTATTTAGCATTTGTAATTAAAAAACAAACAGAAAAAAAACAATAAGCAAGAATGGTGGAGCAGGGGGCTTAGTGTTATCACCCCAATAAAAAGTCAGGATCCCCAAAATAGTTAAGACATGGAAACAACCTAAATGTCCATCAACAGAAGAATGGATAAAGAAGATGTGGTACATATATACAATGGAATACCACTCAGCCATAAAAAAAGAATGAAATAATGCTATTTGCAGCAACATGGATGCAAATAGAGATTATCATAGTAAGTGAAGTAAGTCAGAAAGAGAAAGACAAATACCATATGATATCACTTATATGTGGAATCTAAAATATGGCACAAATGAACCTATCTATGAAACAGAAACAGACTCATAGATATAGAGAACAGACTTGTGGTTGCCAAGGGGAAGGGGGCAGGAGAGGGATGGACTGGGAGTTTGGGGTTAGTAGGTGCAAACTATTACGTTTAGAATGAATAAACAATAAGGTCCTACATTGTGGTTCTACTATATCTTTGTAGCACAGAGAACTATATCCAATCCTCTAGGATAAACCATTATGGAAGATAATACAAAAAAAGAATGTATGTATATGTGTAACTGAGTCACTTTGCTGTACAGCAGAAATTAGTACAACATTGTAAATCAACTATACGTCAATAAAGAAGAAGAAAAAATGTCAGGATCCCTTGTTAAGTTTTGAGATCTGACCCAATGTTCAGATCTGGAATATCCATTTGCTGAAGGAAGAAGAAACTTGCAACACTGTGGCAAGTATATACTGTAGTAGTTCTCTCAGTCCTTCCCCAAAGGGACCCACAACCCATTTCCTCAAGTGACTGTACACTGGAAAAAGGGGGAATAACCAGATATTTCCTGACTATTGGGCTCAGTATCTCAGTTGACATTGGTCATGGTCTTTCTATTAGAGTGATGGTGCAAGCTAAAAATGGATAGTAGCTGAATTACTGCCACATTCAAGAATGAATCTGAAAGGCAGTGGGGCTGTCTTATGAATGGAGTTATGAGCAGTGCACCTGATTATCTCCTCGTGTGAAAGGAGAAGTGGCCCAGGGTGAGAATATTTACAGATTCCTGGACCATGTCAATGGTCTGACTATCTTCTCAAGAGCATTAGAAGGAAAAGGCATAGGAGATTAGAGATAAGGAGGTCTGGGCTACAGGCACCTGAATGGGCAAATGGGAGTAGGCACAGAGTGTGAAAAATTTTATATTACCCATCAACTCCCACTGGAAAGAATACACCATGGAGAGACCCTGAAGAATTGAGTAGATTAGATGACTTGGTCAATTGACATTACCCAGCCTTTGCCATTGGCTACCCTTGAATTGGAATGATAGATACATGAATGGAGTGACCATAGTAATGGAGACAAAGGCCACATGTGAGCCAAACAATAGGGACTTCCACTTACCAAGTCCAATATAGTTGTCTCTGCATGCCAGCAACACTGGCCAAAACTAAGCCCCAGACATGGCACTATTAATCGAGACCAACCAGACACTCAGTGAAAGTTGAATACATTGGGCCTCTTTTACCTTGGAAGAATTGTCAGCTCATCATCACAGGCATAGATACTTACTGGGTATGAATTTGCCTTTCCCACCTGTAGAGCCTTGGCTAGGATTACTATATGGGAACTTATGGAATATTTAATACACAAGCATGAGATTCCACACCACATAGCATCTGATGAGGCACCCCCTATGTAGTAAAGGAGGTGTGGAGTGCACCCATGACCACAGGATCCTTTCATCATATCAGGTACTACATGGTCCAGAAACAGTCAACCATATAGAATGTTTGAATGGCTTTCTAGAAGTGCAGCTGAAATGCCAGCTTGGAGAAAATATTCTGAAAGAATGGGGTGTCATCCTTCACGACAGTGTATTTGTTAAGTCAAATACCTCTATGTGATATTCTCTCCCTAAAAGGAAGGTTTAGAAATTTAGGGGTTGAGCAAGAATGACTTCATTTACAATCACAACCAATGACCTACTGAGGGTCCTTGTCCTTTCTGTCACCTCTACTCTGGGCACACTTTACAAAGGGTTATGTATTGGTCTAATTTTTTGAAGACTTAACATCAAGTAGGATAGTGGATATATAATGACTGCCTTTCAGAAGCATATGGACCATTCAGAACCATAATAATTATAGAAATAGAGCCCTGTAAGTCAGTGTTTTTGCAATCACTCATGTATTACTTGGGATGTTATGTTTTCACTGTAGCCGATTCCGAGTTCATTTTAGTTGAAAATAAGTAGTTATAATTATAAAAAATAGTTAAAAGAGGGAAACGGATGTCAAGGAGGTTAATATTTCCTTAGTGTTGGTAATGGTAGATGTTATGCTGAACATATGTAAAAAAGTACATTTTACATTCTTAGTTAATGACTAAGGTTAAAAAAAATAACTATTCAAGGGGCTGGGGATATACTGATTTATAAGACAGACACATTCCTGTCCTCACAGAAGTTACTTTTTATTGTAGGGATATAGATTATAAATTTATATACAAACAGATTATGCCAGGAAGAAGGAAGTTTTATGACTAAAACTAAAGCTGGAGAAAGAGAATACTTGGCAAAAGGTAGATTGGAGGAGTGATGTCATTTTATACAGCTATTAAGAAAGTCTCTGTGGAAAAAAAAAAAGTCTCTGTGAGTACATGAAGTTGGTAGTGACTTGAATAAGGTGAGGGAATGAAGTTGGTAGTGACTTGAATAAGGTGAGGGAATGTGCTATGTTACTACCAGGGCAGGAGGGAACACGCAGAGGGAACATTAATTACAAAGCTCTACTGGAGGAAATGAACTTGTTCCATTCAAGGAACAGCAAGAAGCCACTGGGGCTAGAGATGTATGGGCAAAGGTGACAGAAGATGGGGTTTGAGGGGTGGGTAAGAGGCTGACCTGAAGGCTCACGTCTGGAGCTTGGGTTTTTCCTAAATATGTTGGAAAGCCCCTAGAGGATTTTGCACATGAGAAGGGTGCAATATGATTTACATTTAACAGAAGGAACTCTGGTTGCTGTTTTGGAGAATAGACCACAGCAGAGGTTCAATTAGGAGACGCCTGCTTAATTCTAGGCGGAGAGATAATGGTCAGTGGCTTGCACCATAGTGTTAGAGGTTTACATTAGGGGAAAATTCCTTCTAGGATTAAATGTGGCTTTTGTTAACACTAGAAAATAAATAACCTCTAGGATCATCTTGATGATGTCTTAGGTCTGCTAAGGTATCAACCTGGTAAAGATTATCAAGGGCTTTAAGTTTAATTAGGTCCTTGATAGTTTTTAGCAGGTTGATACCTTAGCAGACCTAAGGATCATCAAGATAATCCTAGAGGTTACTTATTTTCTAGTGTTTACAAAAGTCACATTTAAACCTAGAAGGAAATTTTTCCTTAACGTAAACCTCTAACACTATGGTGCAAGCCACTGACCACTAAACCTAAAAGCTTTTGCACAGCAAAGGAAACCATAAACAAAATGAAAAGACAACCCACAGAATGGGAGAAAATATTTGCAAACGAAGAGACCGACAACGGATTATCTCCAAAATATACAAACAGCCCATGAAGCTCTATGTCAAAAACACAAAAACCCAATCAAAAAATGGGCAGAAGATCTAAATAGTCATTTCTCCAAAGAAGACATACAGATGGCCAAAAAGTACATGAAAAGATGCTCAACATTGCTAATTATCAGAGAAATACAAATCAAAACTACAATGAAGTATCACCTCACACCAGTCAGAATGGCCATCATCAAAAAGTCTACAAACAATAAATGCTGGAGAGGGTGTGGAGAAAAGGGAACCCTCCTACACTGTTGGTGGGGATGTAAATTGGTACAGCCACTATGGAGAACAGTGTGGAAGTTCCTTAAAAAACTAAAAACAGAACTACCATATGATCCTGCAATCCCACTCCTGGGCATATATCTGGAGAAAACCATAATCTGAAGGATACATGCACCCTGATGTTCACTGCTGCACCGTTTACAATATAGCCAAGACATGGAAGCCACCTAAATGTCCATTGAGATATGAATGGATAAAGAAGATGTGCTACCTATATACAATGGAATATTACTCAGCCATAAAAAAGAAAGAAATAATGCCATTTGTCGCAACATGAATGGACCTAGAGCTTATCATACTAAGTGAATTAAGTCAGGCAGAGAAAGACAAATATCATATGATATCACTTATATGTGGAATCTAAAAAAATGGTACAAATGAGTTAATTTACCAAACAGAAATTGAGTCACAGATGTAGAAAACAAACTTATCGTTACCAGGGGGATGGGGGGGGAAGGATAAATTGGGAGATTGGGATTGATATATACACACTACTATGTATAAAATAGATAACTAATAAGGACCTACTGTATAGCACTGGGAACTCTACTCAATACTCTGTAATAACCTTTACTGGAAAAGAATCTAAAAAAGAGTGGATCTATGTATATGTATAACTGATTGACTTTGCTGTACAACAGAAACTAACACAACATTGTAAATCAACTATACTCCAATAAAAGTTAATAATAATTTTGAAAGACCTATCAAGGGTAAATTTTGAAAGTATATATTGATACCTAAGAGTATTTTCTGGTATTTCCATAATTCTCAAATGGGTCCGTAACTTCACCAAAAAAGTATAAGAAACATTGTTAGGAGGCTGTGATATCCACTAGAGAATACTGATTTCTGAGATATCCAGTGCAGGTTGGCTCTTTCTGATATCCAAGATTGGATTTGGCTCAGGGTACACTGCAAGGAGGATATCAAAATAAAGTCCCATAGGTCATTATTTCCACCTCCTTCTCTTTCCTCTCAACTATGGCTCACGAAAGCTTAAGAAACAGAGTATGATTTTAGAACATCTCAAGTTGCAAAGGAGGTAAAGGAAACCCATGCTGGCACAGTGACACCTGCAGCTACAGCAGCAGGTCTGAGGCCACTGCAGAGCAGGTTCCGTTGTCCTGTGCCAGAAATACACAGCTGTACAGGAGCCCCTGCTGACCCATGAGAGACCTTCAAGGGTGCCAGATGATTGATTTACTGTGGTTTTAGAAGATATCCAAGAGAGAGGAAAAGTTTTAGAGCAGAGTTGAAAACCACATCCATCCTCTCAACTCATTTTAATTTCTTTTTTTCCAATGTATGTGTGTAAGTGTTCAGCTCTCAAATAAATTATTTTGGAGCAAAATAATATTGTATCAAGCATATTTGTCAATGGTCTGGACAGCAAAGATGACCACAGAGTCATCTGTATTTTTGTTCAAATCGCGTTTTCGCTCCTTACTATGTAAATTCAGATCATTTAATTGGCGTCTCTCTGCCTCAATTTACCCAAACATGAAGTAGGTATAAGACTGCAATCAAAACACTACAGGTAAAGGAGGTGGTGAGGATGAAACACAATGTTAAGTTTAAAATAAATTCATAGCCCAATTCTTGGCCATAGACATGGAAGACACATGATAAATGTTTGTGTTCTTCCTTCTGTCCTGTGGTCCTTTCAGCTGGCTGTCAGGGACCATTTTCATTGTTGGGTATAGACAAAGATAAGAGAGAGCCCTGCCCCTTGAGAAGTTGTTGTTCTCTTATCTGTAGGATTTATTGTTTCACAGGTTTTAAAACAGAAAGGGATCTCAGAATGTATCCAGTCCCCAACCATCATTGCCAAATAAGGAAAAAGCAGTCCAGTGAGTGCAGGTGAATTGGCCAACACCCCACAGATACTAGAAGGAAACATGCCTTCTTGGCTCCCATGCATCTGTTGTTGCCATACTGTCTCATAGCCTAATGCTCAGCTGTGGTTGTTCAAAAGCAGCATGAGAATGCCCGAAATCTAACAGTGACGTTTCACAAAAAGAATATATTTTCTTTGCTTCATGAAATTCATGATAAAGTATGGCCTATTTGTTGTGCTGACCTTAAACATAACTTCATTGACTTATTAAAACTAAAAGTTCTGGGTGATCCTTTCAAATTCTGGGAACTTAGAAACATTTGGCCAAGACTCAAATGACTGATGTTGTTTCCAAATTTTGCTTGTGAAATAAAAGAGGATATTGGTAGTTTAGCACATCCCCTGTATTTAGAATGAAGTTTATAGCATCTCTATTAGGACAACATGGACATTTGACACAGTGGGCAATAGGCTTGTCCCTTAGACACCAAAGTTCACTTCACTTCCTGTTTAAAACAAGTAATGAGTAACAAGCACATTCTAGCATAAAAATTTAATGGTATCGTTGCTGTAATTTTAAATAATTGAGAGTATCTTCTAATTTTATATCCTGAGACAGTGTGAATAACTAATAAGTAGCAAGGTAGGGGTGGGGAACTCCAAGTTTATATCTAGATTCACAAACCCACTAGCTGATTAAGGTCTCTTGATCTGTGAAACATTCCCAGTTTTAGAAACACAGTCCCTGAGTCCCAGAATACTTTGACTCCCAAAATAGTCTTTTGCTCTTTTTCTTTTTCCATTGCACTCTTACATTTATTTAAAACAGACCCAATAGTTCAGATTCCTCTACTCACGGAAGAATTATTCTTTCTATCTATGGATCTCTAATTGTTGGGTACATACGTCTAAAAAACACTATTATAATATGATAATGTAATCATTTGAAAGAGTCATATGAAAGTCCATCTATAACATTACTAACAATGTTTTTTTGCGGGGTGGGGGGAGTGTAGAGTAGGAAAAAAGAAAAAGCTTGCCAAGACTTGCAGAAATTTGCTAAGAAAACAAGAAGTCTATGCAGGTCTACTACATGCGTAAACTTCAGCTCCCAGAAATGTGTGTGCTTTTCTCAGGGAAGGCCCTGGGAGTCATGGGATTTGCACTTTGTAATCAAGAACTGAACTGGGAAACATTATTGTTAAGAAGACAATTGCCCAAGAGTCCCATAGCTGGCATTTGTTCTAAGTATGAATGAGTCCACATGACACCAGAAGATCTGGATAAACAGCAAAAAATTCCATGAGATTTCTGGATGTTTGGATTTGGAAACTACGTTGATCTAGACTTGCTGACTCCCCTCTTCCATACAGGATCCTTCATTTTCTGCACTTGGAGGCTCAGTCCTGACCATTGTAGAGGCTGTGTAGGGCCCTCAGGAGCTTTTTCTGAACCAGGGTAGGAGCTTCATGCTTATAAAGTCACTGGTGCCTCTTACCTACTACTCATACCTCCTCATACCTCTTGGAACCCACACTTTCTGGTTGAATGTCTTTATCACATATAGCCCAAACTCTGATCCTTTGTTCTCCTGGCCTGCTGTTCATGAACCTACACTCCAGCTGCTCAGATTTTGAACTCTCCTTCTTAAACTTGGTTAATATTCTTTTGTTAACTACCCTGAACAACAAAATCTTCAGGTTTTGTTCCTGTTTAGTTCTGTCCTATTTTTTCCAATCCAAGTGAATCAGGCTTACTTACACAAAGCCAATCTGGTGAGTATTCAAAAATATTTTGTTGGGTATAGTGAATAAAGGAGTAAATATTGTTATCTATCTATCTATCTAGAAGTTTATAGGCACTTGACATTCAAGGTCGTCAATCATCCTCCTCCTTCCTGTGTCTACCATATTTCCATTTCTCTTTTTTCTACCAACTTTCCCCTTCAACAGGGATAGTTCTGCTAATCATACCAGTGGGCATGGTATCCTCACTGCCCCTGGCTCACGAGGCCTCCAATACCTTTTTCCCATCTTCTCTCCATGAATTTTATTCCTAATATTCTTTCAAGGCACAGTCTAAACCCTCCTTTTCAAGGCAAGCATCCATGAAAGTCTAAATTCCTAATGATGTCTCCCCAATCCCTGGTGTTACTTATTCTCTGTAATTACTTAGTTCTTTTAATAAGTGCCACCCAGCAGTTTGAGATCTATATTCAGAAACCATTTTAGTGGAAGGAACTGTCCTCATCTTTTTTTTTTTTTTTTGGTATTCACATCATTTATCTATTGTGTGCTCACAACAGAGTTGGTGCTTAATAAGCTTTGTTGAAGAACTAATCACATTAATAATCTTGTTCTCTATATGCAGAGATTATTTTCACAAAACTGGTGAATGTTCCCCAAACCCATCAACTCCAAAGATAAGTTCACTTTAGGCTCATGGAAAAGAGGAGTTATTGATTGAAAGTAGAGTAGCTTCCTACAGTGGGCAGACACTGTTAATTGTCTAGAAGAAGGCTAAAACCACACAGAAAATTGTGCTGAGGCTTGCTTGCATCCAGCCTAACTCTGATCTGAGAGGATGTTGACCATTAAGAGCTGAAAATGATTGAGTTTGGAGGAAACAATATGAAAGAAGGCCAAGTGATCTAGTTTAAGTTTTTTTTTTTTTCCACCTGCAAAATAATGAATACAATAGAAGAGTATTGAGGTTATAAAATTTTCCAAGCTGTAAAGGAAGGAGGGGGTCAATAAGAAAAAATGGCAAACATTCTGAAGCCAGCCTTAAAAAAAATTAGAGCAGTTTCTTTTGCTATTAGTCATAGGCAAATGATGACGTGGTGGACTTTTTAAGCAGATGTAAAGGAACCATGGGATGTTTCCTTATTTCTGTGTGGTTCTTGTGGCTAATATGATGGTGATATCTTTGTTGGCATCAGCTCTACAATTCAGATGATCTTTTTACTGGTTTGTCTCCAAGTTGAGATATGAACTATAGGCTGCTCCTTTCAGCTTTCTGGTGGGTAGAATTATTGACATAGGAACGTTCCCCAGGGTTTCTTTAAGACTCTTTAAACTCTGGATACACTTTATTGACAACTTCTGTGTAGTGGTAAGTTTCTACCTTTTATTTCTAATTTGAAGATTTCTTGAGTGATAAAATTACATTTTCTTTGGAGCAAATATTTTAGAGTGTACTGAGATGGCAGATTCATGAATTGCCCAGAACCTTCACAGGAAACTGAGAATGCAAGGGTCATGTAAATATAGTCATAGTAATGTCTTCACTGATTGGAAAAAACTTAATATCACACACATTTTAGTTTGAATAGATTGCAGAGAGAGTGTACAGCATAGAAGGAATATATATATGTGGGTTATCTTGGGGGATGTGTCTCAAAGTAAAACTAAACCTTTGGATATTGGATACTTTCTAAATTACTATATAAAAATGGGGGAGGGGAGTAAGAAGGAGAGAATGGCAAATGGCTATACACTTTCATTATTATATTACTTTAATGTTTAGATTTTTTTACTACAATTATGCATCCATGTGTTATTCATGTAATTAAAATAATTTTAAAGCACATACCACAGTATTATCCAGAATTAAAAGTCTGTGAAATTACAGGGAAGTTCAAATTGAACTCTGAACATGAATTTTAAAAATCTATTATCACTTCCTGAAATTATTAATTGTATTTTTGTTCTTGTTGATTATTTACATTCAATAAACATTTGTTCAACACTTTCTATGTACCATACACTGTGTTAGGCATCAAGGATATTAAATGGATAAGACATGGATCCTGCCTTTAAGAAGCTTATAGCTTAATATGAAAAACAGATATGAAGGATATAAGTACAGCAAAGTTCTATAGCTGCTATGATAGAAAGCTAAGTAAAATGCAGTTATTAAATCTTCTTAATAGTTCATGAAATAAATGGTAATGTGGAGATGAGACCCAGTGGATAGCCAGATACCAGATGCAAAGTTGAATATATGGCCAATTCTTTTTAGAAAATAGTCTGATTGCTTTTAGCAAGTGGATGACATGGTCTCCAGATACCTGGTAGTTATGTGTAATGGCATTTTTCTCAAATCTGAGGTTTGGTCTTAACACTCTAGTATATTATTTCCATTTGAATGTAATTAACAAAAGATTTGCTTGCTATTCCTGAACTGTTATAATGGTTCAGATTAAATACCTGCATTATAGTCAGTTCTCATTATTCACAGTAATGTTCTATAAGGTTGCTGTAAGCACTTAGCACAATCAGAATCACAGCTCCTGGGGAAATAGGGAGTTAGTTTCCTGTCAACTGATCAATATATAACCTTGTTTTAGGTGTGTTTCTGTTTATGGACACCTTGTTTACTATATCTCTTATAAATAGTTAACTCCATGGTCTTTGAATGATTTAAATCCAGGGGCTTTGAAGGCCATTTGTGTTATATAAGTTCCTTTGCCGATATCCTTGTAAAACAATCTGGTCTCATTACATTGTAAATCTGCTCTTCCAGAGATCCTTTTTGCTGTGTAACACTTAACAGATATTTTAAAAATTTTACTGAAACTTACTTATCTGTGGAACCTGCCTTGCCTGCAAGTTTAACATTTTCCATGCTGTATCACCTTTTCAAATGCACAAACCAGTCATCCCTAGCTTAGAAGGAGGTAACATATTCTTGACCCTGGGAAACATGTCTGTAAATTTTTCTGGTTTTCAGCTTCACAACAGTGCTGTCCACTCTGCCATTTTTTAATTGGTATTCATCTCATGAATACAAATTTGACTTCTTTTCCATACTTTTGAAAGTTTTTTTCCCATATCTTCATCACGCACTATAGATGTTACTTCAGCACTTTCCAGAGCAGACTCACATAGGCAGATCAGCGAATTTCCCCTTCCTTCTCTAGATCTACTGTATTGTGGGTTCATTAACCTTGAACTCATGGCCAACAGCACTAGAAGTCATGCCTGAGCAATGCTTACCTGGCACACATGTTTTCTCCATGAGGCATATAGCAGCCTTCTTGCACTTAGGAACGCTAGACAGCACTTTGACATCACATTTGGAGGCCACTTTAAACAGCAAAATCACCAACAAAAAGCACAAAAAATGTGAAAAATGTGACACTGAATAGACCACAAAAGGACATTTGTTTATGGCTTGAGGGCTGAAACAAGAAGGCAGAGTGTCGCCTTATTCAACCTCATCTGGGAACATGTGTGAGACAACTCAAAATTTTCACTGCTCTGTCAATAATCATGAAAGTGCTGCAAGTACTGATTTGGGGCTTAGAAACAGAATTTAGAAAGTAGGAGAATTTGCTGATATGGAAGCCACAAATGAGGAGGATCACTGTACATAATTCAGAAATCCTGCTTTTCCTCGTCACTTCCTATCTCCCAATTGCCGTACTGATTTCCAGGGCTCCAGCTGATAACTAACTACAGGATCATAAAAGACTAGTTTAAGGGGGATTTTCTCAAGATCCTTCTGCGTGGTACTATTCCTTTGTCAAGAATGCTCTCATACCTTTTCTACCAGGGCCTTAATGTTCCAAATAGGTCAATAATAATATAGATGTCCATAGCTAGTGATGTTCTCTGTAATATCTTACCTATAAGTAGTCAATCAATGATATTCTCACAATAACATGTTATAACCTGGCTAAAATTGAATGTGTTATCTACTTTTCTGTTCAGGTTTTCAGAACTTATGAAGAGCCATATCTGGTTAGGTTTTTTCTTGTTTTTTGTTTGTTCTTTGGAGAAATGTTGCTACAAATCTGTCTCTGGGTGATGTGCCAACCATGTTAGAAATAAATGTTTTATATTTTTGCATCTCAGTCATTCATGGTCATTGCTGTGAACCTCTTTTCTGATGAGGAAGTCGCTCCATGTCCTCTCCATCTACTATGGAAGCACTGACATCATGATGCTTCCCCCTAGGGGTGCCACCTAGTCTTCTTCCCCCAAATTACTATGATGCTAGTTCTTCTAGACGTCTTTGCTGTTGTTCTTTTGATTCTATAGTCATCTTATCTTGAAGTATTGGCAATATAATTTTTTTCTGGCTATTATAGTCAAACAACTGTCAAATCCACACATTTGACCAAAGTGGAAGAGGTTTGGATAGAGATTTCATTCAGAGTTTGAGCTATAATAAAGTCCACGTGTTGGTCTGGAATCCCTCTGGTGCCAGGGTTGTGGCAGAAAAATGAGACATGATGTAAGAAGCTGAACAAGGTACAGCAGGAGAGGGAGGAGGGCACTCTCAACTCTAAGAGAGATAACCAACAGTTAGCTAGGAAACCTACAGAATTTCAACCAATAACGACAAGACTTCTGGCCACATGTTAGAATAAGCATATGCGGATCACCTACAAAAAAAAACACCTAAAATATTGGATGATATATAATGATTGACTTTAAAGACAGAAACCACCAGGTGCTATAAGAACAAGAAAGAAAGTAATCAAAGTGAGAGAGGTCACAGAGAGGTGATACCAAGGCATTTCACACGTATTTCAGAAAGGATATAGGCCCTCTTGACTGGAGATGGGTTTTAATAAAGAGGAGACTGGGGAAATGGTTGCAAACACCAATAAAAAAGGGAAACTTAATCTTAGAGTCTTACATAAAACACAAAATCTCTAAGGACTTCTAGTTTAATAGCGTAGAAAAAATTCAAACAATTAACCAGGGAAAATGTAAACAAACTTGCCATTTATCTGGGACTTGTGTTCAAAAAAACAAGTACTATGAGAAATTAAAATGTTAAGTCTGAATCACTGCTGATGTAGGGTCTAAATTTGTACTACCTGGGTGATGCAGGTAACATGATCTGAGAAATTAACCTTAAAACCTAGTCCAAAATCACTGAAATCCCTTTGGTCCCAAACAAAAGCAAACCATGAACCATCATTTCACAACCCAGGGCATTTTGGGACTCCAACAGGATTTTAAAAATCAAGCTAAAAATAAGCCTACTCTAATAGATTGCAAACCTCACAAGAAAATCACCATGAGGAAGAGTCAGCAGATGTGACAAATAGATGAATTCATGTCATGAAACTTAAAACACTAGAACTATCTGAAACAGATTAGAAGGTAAATGTGTTTTAAATAAAGAAATTTTAAAAAGAAAAACCATACTAGTACAAATAGCTCACATACTCTGCTGTTATAATCTGCAGTCTCAAATTGTATTGAGTGCTTGCAAATAAGAAATAAATCCACACCTGTCTTTTATGCAGAAGCTAAGAGTAAAAGTTGAAACAGTCAGATTTGTTTGGCTATGTGATGAATCTTTTGGGTTTGGTTTTATGTCACAAGTGGCCATCCAAAAACTATAATGAGAATCTTATTGCACCAGGAAAGAAAAGCAGTCTGGTCAGGAAATGAAAGAAAATTCCAAAAAGTTCAAACAAGCAACAGTGAGATGAGAAAGAGAACTATAGGTTAGTTTCTGTGTCTAATAGAAATGTTTTGGAAATACAAGATGTGGAAAGTGCAAAGTTCAATAGTTTAAGACCTCATTACAAGGAAACAATAACACTGATGGAAGTGAAATATTATATTTTCATGATACATGGTAAATTAGCATTGTTCATTAAATATGACTCCATTAAACTACCATTTTAATTGTTTTACATATTTGTTTAGTTCACTATAATATAGATTCTGATTTAGAGAAATAGAGGAGTTTTGTGTATGACGTCAGATCAGGGTGTTTTCTTTTTGCACTGGAAAAAGTGTTACAATAAACAAAACTAGAGGAAACAAAGAAAATAAAACGTGTTCTAGGGACATTGTGGGAATTAAGGAATATATGCTTGAGATTTTTTTCAATTTTAAGAAGGAAAAGCACAGTATGTGGATGATACTGGCTACCCTGGCATTTCCTCATATGGAAAACTATTGTTTTCTTGAGAGAGTCTTGCAGTAGACATAAAAGGGTACAGAGTTAAGTATAAAAAAACGGAAGTCACAGCAAGTAATAACCTTAGCTAACTCCTTTGCCAAGATCATTATATGCCAGGCACACTTTTACAAACTTTGCACATATCAACTCATTTAATTCTCCCAACAATTTCATTAAGTTAGCACTAATGTTATTTTTGTCCTACAGATGAGGAAAGTAAGGCTTTTGCTTAACTCCCTTGAGGTCACAGGTAGTAAGTAGGGGAGCAAGGATTCAAACCACAGCAGACTGGCCCCAAGGTCCATGTGAACTCCATGCCATGGCTTCTTGAAAAAAGTGGGTTTATTCTTGACTCTGCCATAGATATTGGGTAAATCAGATAGATTTGCTTAATCACTCAAAATGTATCAGACACCACGTTTATGGAACACTGATAGGCACTGTGCAAGATGCAAAGGGATGAAATGACTGAAATCAGTTTCTGGTAGAAACAGTTCAAGCATCGGAGCTGTGCATAGTGTCTAATTCTCTCATGTACTGGGAATAAAATTGTTTCAGTTCAATTGGATTCAGTTCAGTTCAATTTAATGCAACTGCATTGATTAAGCATTTACTATATACCAAGGCTTAGGTGGTAGATATAGAAAGATAAATAATCCAGCCCTAGACTTCAGGGTGGTCATCTCAGTGAAGGGGGTAAGATACATAAATAAATAACTCTAGAAGAAGATGCTATGTTTTAACAAAGGGATACTTAAAGTGCCATGGGAATGCAGATGGAAATTTGTAAAAGGAACTAATTCCTTTAGGTATTAATGAGAGACAGAGAGGCTGAGAGAGACAGAGAGACAGCCATGGAGAGAGGGAGGCAGAGATAGAGAGCATATTTATGCAAATTAGAAAGAGCGGTGGAGGGTAGAGTGGGGAAAAGAGGGGGAAGATAGTTAATGGGATTTTTGGCAAAGAGAAGAACACGAACAAAGAAAAAGAAAGTCACGGGGGAGCTTGACTTAGGACCAAGGATTATGAAGGCATTATTGCCCAAGATAAATTTTTAATTTCATCATGTTTGAGGTGAAGAGAAATGGGAAGTTTTAAAAAGGGAATGGCATGATCAAGATGTCTTAAATAACCAACTTTGGTATTAATTGAAAGCTAAATTAAAGAAAAAAGAGACTAGAGAAAGGAAAACATTAAGAAAACAATTACCATGATCTTCAAAATTTCTACTTTACCACCCAAGCCGTGTTATATGAGTTTTTTTTATTAATCATATGAGAAAATTTGCCAAAGAATAAAATGATCTTTAGTAATGCCATTAAGAGTCATTAATCTGGTTTTGGATTTTGTCCACATATAATCCAGATGTTGATATCTAGATATTTATGCTGATTCGTGGAAACAAAATATCTCAGTTCAGCCTCAGTTCAAATCCTGGCTCAACCACTAAATGAGCTTTATGACACTTGGGAAGTTACTTAATTTCTCTAAGTCTTGCGTCCCTTATTTGTAAAACTGGGAAAATAGCTTGAGACTCACAATAGAAGTTTTTTTACCAGTTAGAGGATATTAGCTTAAAAGATGCAACAAGTCCTTATATAACAAGAAGTCCTAAAAAGCTGCAAGTATATTAATGAATCATGTTATTTTCTGGAAAACTTATTTGGGTATATCTTTTTACTTACCTGACCAATGTGGACATGGCAGAATCAGATGAAAAGAACAGATAGACATCTTTGGCTAAAAGCTAGGGTATATCAAAAACAAGTAGACCTCATCCAGAAGCTAAGTTTTAGCTACATTTTTAAAGAGATTTTTATTTCCAATTTGGAAGACAATATATTAAAAGGAAAAAAAAAAGTATTTAAAATGAGCCAAATGGATTCCATTCAGTTCTATGTTCTCTTTAGTCTATAATTTATCTTCATAATACCTTAGGAAGCAGTCAAGTCCTACAGATTCATCCCCTCTTTTAAACTTTTCTCACAGTATATGTTCTTTATAATTACCATTTGATGCGCTATAAAGTCTATGCATATATTTCAAATTATTGTACACATGAGCAGTTTTGCTATTTGATGGCTTAGTTTTATTTCATTGTCAAAGTCTGTTTCTATGATTCTTAATCTCAGAAGTTGATAGAAGGCAATGGTGTCTATTACAAATTTTATGGGTTTTTTGAAGTGTTCAGAGGTACTCTCTCCCAGTTGTCCCATGATGAAAGATTGAAATAAAAGCCAAAATCCAAAGGCAGAAACTCAGTCAGAAGTTGGCATTTTACCTGTGACTTGGTGGATCTGTTAAATAACTTTTGAGGAAAAACAGATTCCAACTATATCAAACACAGTGAAGGAGTAAGTTCAGAAAACAGTATTCTTGGTTTGATAAAAGTCCATGAGCACTGGCTTTGTCCATAAATGGGTTGAAAGCAAAGAAGAGCTAGAAGGAGTGGGTATTTTCAGTCTTTCTTGTTGAAAACCACTAGTGGAGACAAATAACACGGACAAACACAATGTACCTATGTTACAATTCGTGGATTTGTATCAAATATTTTTCTACTCTCATGTTTATGTTATGATGGCTTTGTAGACTGTAAGAACTATATAATGAAGTGCTGCAGTTCAAGGCCAGCTTGAGTCTTCTCTCTTGGAGCTTAAGAACACACTACAACGTACCTTCTTGAATAGAAAATCAGCAGTATAGACACTACCCAGAGAAGGTTTCCCTGACTTTTTCCTGTTTCCATTCTTTGGCTACTCCCACTTCCATGGCTAAAGGTAAAAATTTTTACCATGGAAGACTGTTGTGTAGATTCTGCAATGAGAAATATTTGAGCATATAGTTCCTTTTTACCACTTCCATGAATTTCTAAAAGCCGTATATATATGATGTTCCTCTGTGGAGAGTATAATTACGTTTTCATTATAGTGGGATGGAGAGAATCAGGTTTGTTGAGTTTTAAAATGTTACAAAGCTGATGGGTTAGTTTATCCTTTCTGCATTAACTGTGAAATATGGGAGAATAATTTTTCTAAACTTTGTATACCAGTTGGATGCCATTTTTGATGGCTTTGCTTTTTTGAGAGTTATAATGATGGTACAAAATTTCTATCACAATAAATGTATCTGGAAAGGAGAAAAGATAAGATTTATCATATTTACATAAGATATTGAAAGGTGTTAGAATAAATGTATAACAAGACGATTTAAAATTGCAGCATACTGTCATCAGCCTATCAGCAAACATGTCTTTCTAATTATAAAAATCCCAAATGGCAAAACCATGTTTGCAGTTTCCAGAATTCATTTAGAGTTTCTTTTATGACTGAAAGCTCTGTAAGCTGCATTATGGACATAAGAAATCTATCACTACCCTGGAGGATCTCAGAGGGGAATGGATGATGCCACTTTTGATCGCCAAGTAAAAAAAAAAAAATTGTAGTGCCTTTTAAGTTGAAGTAGAATTCTGATGAAAGCCAGCTGTTAAGTCATTTTCAAAATAAATGACTGCCCAGCTGGTGAAAACGTCTCAAGATAATTATCAGGTTAGACGTCATAAAGTGAACAGGGCATTAAATAAACACAGTAGACTATATCTGGAGTAGTTGTGACATGCATTTTGAGATGTTTCTGAACGAATAGTTCATACCAACCTTATTCCAGTGCATGCCCTTCTTATCCTGCCTAGACTTTGAAAGTTACAGTGGAAACCGGTTCTATTTCTCCTTTTCTCTTAGAGTCACAGATCCCAGTGGAAGGTCAGCTTGATATTTTGCTTTGTAAAAGTCCTTTGTAAAAGTACTTTGTTGAAACAAGCTTGTTGAATTATTCTTATATTACAGTGGAAGATGATTGTTTCATTTTGGGTGTAATGATATCAGTTTCAAAGCATTCTCAGAAATAATTATCTGATAATTTTGAGGTGGTATCTAGCAGTAATATTTTATACCAAGCAAGTGGTTTAGTCACATATGCTTTCTTTGTAATCCATTAAATAGCTAAATAAAAATCAAGTCTATAATTAGAATTTCTCATTAGCAAGTCCTATTCCCTAAAGAAGATAATAGTTCAGTTGCATAGGGACAACTGAAAAACTTCACTTTCTCAAAATGAAAGTCTAATTTTTCTTTCTGTCTCTGAAAGATTCAGCATTTGAGGCACATTGTAATAGCAGATTTTACAACCATAAACAAATCCTAAATGTGTATATTATACTTGCTCAGATAAAGTAAGAACAAGACTTGTAAATGTAAGGCTAAAGATAGATATGTCAGCTTATAATGTCAAGTACTATTAAACTTAATAAAAATAAGTAAGAGGTCATCAGCAGGAAGAGTTAAGTTGTGTTTTGAGAGCCTTGAGCAAATTTGGTTTGAGTTTTTCTCTTGGAAAGGGCACCTAATGTCAAATTGAGTGTGAGAAAAGTTTCTTCCCACAGTTTCGGAGAAATAGGACCATCATAACTTGTTCTTATGACTTTCTATTTCTTTAGGAATATAGATAAAGCATAGTTTTATTAGATAAAGAGAGCTAAGAGTCTGTAAGGACTTTGCTGTTAATTATGCTTCAACATGCTATCATGTGAATAGTGTTAGTAGTTTCACAGTATCAAGGAAGGGGCAAAATTTTATCTAGTACTATACTTCACTGTCTCCAAAGATGAGGAAAAAGACAAAGACTTTTTCCCTTCCAAATTATGCACTGTTCATGACGTTATTGAATTTCTATTAAGAATTCTAGGTATCCTAGATATAATTTTAAAAATATAGTCAGTGCTCATTATTCATGCATTCTGTATTTGCAACTTTGTCTACTTGTTAAAATTTATTTGCAACCCTCAAATCAATACTTGTGAGACTTTTGTGGTCATTCTGGACACACACATGTCCAGAGTGGCAAAAAATTTAAGTTGCCTGATAGGTATGTTCTCAGTTGAGGTTGAATGAGGCAAAAACTCTCTGCCTTTTTGTTTCAGCTCTTATACTGTAAACAAATGTCCTTTTTGCCATCTATTTGGTGCTATGTTTCCCTCATTTTTGTGCTTTTTGTTAGTGATTTTGCTCCTTAAACTGGCCTCCAAACATAGTGCTGAGGTGCTGCCTAGTGTTACTAGGAGCAAGAAAGCTGCGATGTGCCTCACGGAGAAAATACGTGTGTTAGGTAGCTTTGTGGAGGCATGAGTTATAGTGCTTTTGGCCGTGAATTCAATGTTAATGAATCAACAACATGTATTAAATAAGGGGTCTTTAAACAGAGGTATACCTAAAACAAGTTTATGTATTGATCAGCTGACAAACTTGTTGTGACCAGAGGTTCACAGCGACCTTACCTTATATTTTCCTAGTTGCAATGGTTCAGAATTCACTATTTCAGTGTTGGTGGCAACTTCATAGAACATAACTGCCATGAAAAACAAGAGTTGACTATATCACAAACACAAACCATAAGTTTTTTCCATAAGTCATTTTTTTTCCATAAGTTATTCACAAATGCAAGCAAAAAGTTGTCTTATTGTAATAAAAATGAACTAAAAGAACTTGCTTGCGTATAAATATTCGTAATTACAGCAACAAATTAAATTTAGTGAAATACATAGGCCTATAATTGAGAAAGATGCAATCATTGTTAGTTTATACTTAGAGACACTAAATAAACATTGTACAGATTACATTGTACAGATTACAATGTTTGTTCTGTACAAACATTGTACAGAACATTGGACAGATATCATGAAGAAGGTTGATTCATAGAGAGATTTAATTCAACTAAATGGGATATAATTAATATCTTTGTTAATATATCTGTCTTTTCTTTTAAAGGCTCACCCAACTCAAATACGTTCTCAGCAGACTTTTCAAAAACTGCTATTAAAAATAGTCTAGGATTTTAAAAGATCAATTTCCAATTATGAAATTCAAAACCATAGTTCTCAGCTAAGGGAATTTGGTAATCCTCACTATTGACTCTAACTTGAGAGCATTTTTCATCTTCTGTCAGGTGAATTTCATGCACCAGGCCAGGGTTCAACCCAGCTACCAGATCAACACATTCTCTAAACTAATTAAATTTTGAAAGCCTACACAGAGTTCCTGAAGAGTTCATCTGAAGGTAAGCAGGAAAGATATTTTCTCTCTGACTTTTTAGCTCTTTTCAATATTTATGTACTGTGGTTTAAGTGCCTGAGCCATTTCAACAAGGATTTGATTATATATGTGTTGCATTTTTAAAGACATGGGTTTTGATTGCATATGCCAGAAAATGCTAGACTGTCAGTAAATAAGAATGATAGCAACAACATCTTGTCATTTATTATGAACAATATAGGAATAAGTCAATGATTAATTTTCTCTTGGCTATGGGCCAGGACTGAAGTTTAACAGACATAATTTTCGTAGCATGTGGCAGCTGAAAAAAATTTCAGTTAAAACCGGCTCAATTTTATTTGGCTTCAAAGATTGTCCTTGAGAGCATCTCAGATTCACCTGCATGATTCCCTAAAATGGCAACTTTACACAAGCAAATATTTAGCTCCAAGGACTGAAAGAATTGTCTTGTTGCATTACAAAGCATGTTAAATGGGAGAAATTAATTTCCAGCCATGAAACTCACCAGAAGAAATGCATTTTTAAAACACATAAAATTGTTAGAATACATTTAGAATTATGAGTTTACTGGGTTAACTTTATTAGATAGTCTAAAATTAAAGTAACTTAAAGTTAAAATAATTCCAGTTAGTATGTGGTGCATAGGGTCCAGATAAATAGATTTCTAAGTGAAAGTCAAAGTGGTTGCATTAACTAAGTCTAATGACTCTACTTTTTAATATAGAAATGACTTGCCATGTAGGTGAGTTCCTAGATATATTTTTCGGTATGTATTGCTAAGATTCTAAATTAGGTTTTAATTTTTACTATTGCAAAGAGTGTACAACGGTTATTTTCATTTGGTTTACCCCAAGAATCTTTGATCATAAAATACATGTTATCAACATTTGAGAAGTGTTAAATGCCATATATCTTCTCCAATTTCATGCTAAGACTGAGGAATGTTTCTAGAAGGAGTTATGAGACTGCACTAAACTGACTCTGTGTCAATTCCTTCTAATCATATGGAGATTATCTTGGCTTCATAATACTTTTATTCATCTGTCATTGAATGGACTCCTCCTTACATTTTCCACTATAACCAATCTTTTTTGCATCCCTCTTACTCTCAATTAACCAAAAGCTCTTTTTGTAGGTGCTGAATAAGCAATGCCCCACACCCTTTCTCCCCAGTCTGGATTCAATCATCTCACGTATCCTTCACTTTTTCCAAAACCTCACTCCAGTAATTATTCGTTGTCTTCTAGTAACTTCCATCTCTATCTACTGACATAGTATTCTGCCTAGAAAAGCTCTTTTAATATGGTTCCTTTCCCGCAGCAAGAAATTTATTGACATAAAAATCTTTGATGTTACACCTATTTCCCTTTTACAATCAGGTTCTATCTACTTCCATTCTGTTGAAATTTCCTTCTGGAAAAAAAAAGTTAAAATAACTGCCTGATATCAAGGGAGAAGCAGCATAGCTTGTTATTTACTAATATAGGCTCTGAATCAACCTGTGTTTTAACTGTCACTCTCTGCAATACCTTGAGCAAGTTTCTTAACCTACGCGTTCTGCAGTTTCCTTATCTGTAAAATGAAGAATGTAATACTACCTATTTCATAGGATTGTTATGAGGATTAAATCAGACAATATTTGTAAAACACTTAGAACAGTGTTTAGCACATAGTAAGCACTATAAAGTGTCAAGAAAATAAATCCACTATGCATTCTCTCTTTATATTCCTCTCTCCCAACCTCTCAGCAGCATTTATTATTATTGATTACCCCCATAGAAAATCTTCACCCATGGTGAAATTGTGCAGCCTGGCAAGTGAACTGGTAGAAACAACTGAAGATATAGGGTGTTGAGAATGTTTGGTCGGCAGTTACTGTTTAATTGAAATTTCTTAATGGGGGCTCAGCGTAGGTAGAGAGATATGTAAAGGATGAACTGGAGCTATAAATTTAGGACACAGAATGTTGAGAGTTTAGAGATCATTACAAAAATAGATTCTGTGGGAATGGTGATTAATGTGGAGAGAGGATGAATTGGAGTTGAAGAGGTTTACAAACTATAAAGCTATTGTTTTAGAATGGTTTTCATCCCTAACTGATGATAGGTGATAAAACCCTGAAAGAGAACTGTGAGCTAGGTGTCCTTGGGGGATCCCTTAAAATTAGTAGGCAATGGGAAAGGAAGAGAAGGTGCTGGATTAAGTACATTTTTAAATTATTTAAGAGCCAACGTTACCTGGATTATTTAAATTTCTTTATTTTTTCCCATTGTATCTGTCTCTTGGCCACTGAAGGGTTTTTATTGTCAACAACCCTACCACAAACTAAGCAAAAGAAATAAATAGTAAATCACCCTACGTTTATATTTGTTAATGGGTCTACTTGTTAGAAGATCAGGTAGGAGGATGAAGGGGAATATATGTATATAACTAAAAGTATCTTTAAAGTAACACATGTGGGTTATCTGTCAATTTTATGAGCCATTGCTATCTTAGAGTTGGCTGTTCTTCATTCTCATAGTGTCCCAGCATGACATGTTGTGATTAGTTATTCCACTTTCTGAGACAACCAGAGAAATAAAGGAGCTTGAACGAGGTCATCCAGGGATCCACAGCTGAATCAGCATGAGAACTCACAGTTCCTAATTCCCACTCTAACCCCTACATCTTCTAAATCATAATAGACCCCAAGAGAAAATAATTGTGAACAGGTTTGTAGAGATTGAAGATGTCTTCCAAAATAAAAGTGATTAAAAAAAAATCCAAACACAATTTTATTTTGGTCTTTACAATGATGTTTATATATTTACAGTTCATCTGATGTTGAAACAGCAGTAGAATAGTCTTTGAAGTGATGGGTTATGCGTATATTGGCAGAGTTTAAGATAAACAATCCCAAAAGACTCCTAAAAAGATTAAACTGTTAACCACAAATACATGGTTTCAGTTAGGAAGATTTATTTGTAGCTGACCATCTTAGCCATTGTAGTTAACACTGACTCTGGGAAAGTCATACTTTGGTTATGGGCCAATATGCAGTATTTGTAGAACTATAGTTGAATTTATAGAATTGATACAGTTGACACTGCAGATTTTCTCAACATCAAACAGTTAATTAAAAAAGTCACAAAATGGTCTGCTGGCTCCTAGCCTTTAAGTTTCTTTTGGCACTTTTAAGAGTTAAATTCTCAGATGCACTGTGTCCCAGCATTCTGTCTATCTGTTTCCCTGTCTTGGTTCATGCACTAAAATGTAGTGCTCATAAAGCATGTTCCCTATCGACATCATTGTGTTTGAGAACTCTTCAAACAGCCACTTGAGATAAAAGATAATGGAAATAGGGATGGGGGTGGACATGGAAGAACTGGAGTGATGTCATAAGGTAATTGGCATTTAGTAAGGACCAATTGTGTGGCTTGGTCTAGTCCCTATTCCTTTTCAACCCCAATTGGATGTGTTACAATTCAATTCTGGCACAAACCACTCAAAGCTAGCTCAGACCCCACAAGGTAAAGGGCACGGCCCCCAACAAGATTGCCCTGCTTCAGACACTAGTCACATAGGGGGGTTCCCAGGCCACCTGCACTTTTGAATCACTGGCTATGCATTTGAAGTTTTCTACCACCTCTTCAGGTTCAATAATTTGCTAGAATGACTCACAGAACTAGGAAAATACTGTATTTACAATTATAATTTTATTACAGAGAATACAAATCAGGAGTACCTGTCCAATAAAGAGACACATAGGATGAGGTCTGGGAGGGAATGCAAAGCTTCTGTGTCTTATCCTTGTGGCGTCAGGACATGTTACCCTCCTGGCACATTAATGTGTTCATCAACCAGGAAGCCTCACTGAGCCCTGCATTTAGAGTTTTTATTGAGCATTTATTATGTAGCCATGATTAATTAAATTATTGGCCAGGTGATTGAATTCAATCTCCAGTCCCCTTCCCCTCCCTGGAAAGTCCCAAACTTCTAATAATGTGGTTGGTCTTTCTAGTGACCAGTCTGTCCTGAAGCTTTCTAGTCCACCATGTGTCACCTCATTGGATAACAAAGACACTCCTATCACTCCGGAAATCCCAAGGGTTTTATCCCTTGGAAAAAAGGAACCAGACAAAATCTTCATTATACCACAGTTCCTCACCTGCCCTATCTTATTTAGGTTTACAGAAATCTCATGAGATAGGTCTTTTTTCATCCACACTTTAAAAATTAGGAAACTGAAGATGAGAAATGTAATATTATATGCTAAGTTCACACTGCAAGAGCATGGCAGAACCAAGATTTGATTCCATTTATGTCTACTTCAAAAGCTATGCTTTTCCTGCTACCCTAAAGAAAAACAGATGAACCATGATTCCACATTGAAAGATAGACCTGCTTACAATGACTTGCTTAATGTCTATTATTCCCTGGTAGTCCATCAGTTTTTTTTTTTTGTTTTTTGTTTTTGTTTTTTTAAAAAATTTATTTATTTATGGCTGTGTTGGGTCTTCGTTTCTGTGCGAGGGCTTTCTCTAGCTGCGGCACGCGGGGGCCACTCTTCATCGCGGTGCGTGGGCCTCTCACTATCGTGGCCTCTCTTGTTGCAGAGCACAGGCTCCAGACGCGCAGGCTCAGTAGTTGTGGCTCACAGGCCTAGTTGCTCCGCGGCATGTGGGATCTTCCCAGACCAGGGCTCGAACCCATGTCCCCTGCATTAGCAAGAAGATTCTCAACCACTGCACCACCAGGGAAGCCCCATCAGTTTTGAAAGAAAGAATATGTAGTATCTTTACTGATGGCCACTTCCCCCCCAGCACCTAATACACCCCAACTCCCACAAGGTGTTAGGGAAATATTTATCAAATGTATAGCTGATTCACTTTGTTATAAAGCAGAAATTAACACATGATTGTAAAGCAATTATACTCCAATAAAGATTTAAAAAAAAAAATGAGCAGGTGAATCCAGCTAAAGCAATAATCCTCAGTCCTAGAATGTACTGAAGAGACCGGGGACTGGCCAGGTGGGAAGAGCAGAGATTCCAAAGTGTGAAGCATTTGCAGTTGGTAGCATACGTGTAGATGAGATGAATAACTATGGGGTCCAGGCTGAGGGAAGTTGGAATTGGGGGCGTGAATATGAGGACTGTATGGCAGAGGAAGAGCATGTAGTTCAAGGTACTGGAGGTCACTCAGAGATTTTGATGCTACTATAAGCATGTTGTACCTGTATAAGCATCATTGACTTAACCCTCCTCTTCACCTTGCTTCCCGCAGAATCATGAGGCTTAGAAAAGTAAAAGATGGAGAGGATTACCTAGGAGCTTGTTCACTGCTGCCAAAAATAGTTGGCTTTATTATGAGCTCTTGTCTTGCTTCACATAGATTCTTTGGGCCTCATGGGAGTTACTGACACTACCATGAGAATCTGCATTTTAGGATTATCCCTTCTCTGTGACAGCCTTTTTGTTAATAGTTCCTTGCCCAATAAATTGACTTTTTTTCTGGATATGATAATAATGATAATGATAATCACTATTAAGGCCTCGAGTGCTGTACTTGAATTATCTTATTTAATCCCATAATAACTTAATCATGGGGAACAATTTTGTCCCTTTATTACACATGGGGAAAGTGAGACTTGAGGAGCTTAAGTCATTTGCCCAAAGTCACATAACTAATGATGATCAGTCACAAAACTTTAAACTAGATCTGATCAACAGTCAGATTCTTCAGTAAGAATGTTAGAACATTCAGAGAAAGAACTGATATAAATATTTAAGAGCTCTTAGTTTTCATTACCACTAACCAAACCTTGCTTAGGCAGGGTTGTTCTTACTTTCTAGTTCTCTTTGAAAAGCAGTTTGTAACATTCAGCCCTCTAGTTCCTTTTGGGGGGAAAAAAAGGAACGGTTAGTCATCTTTCTCCAAAATACCAAAAAATGTCAGCCCAACCTGAGAAATTTGTCAAATGTTTAGACAATCTGATATAACATCTCCATAGTGACACTACAAAGAATAAATAACAAGATAGGGACCATATCATAAATACTGATACTTCTATGGCCAGGTCCTGCTGACTTTTATATAAAACTTTTCATTTAATTAAATCTACTGGAAATAATGCAGTAAAGTTTTATTCTACTTTCATCTTTCCAAATGTTGAAATAGTCATGGCTCATAGGGTCAACTTTTTCAGGGGGGTTAAGATTCATTAAAATGTAATTCTGACTCTACCTCTTCTGAGTATGTGATACTCTGAAATATAAGAGTTTTAAAAAATCCTTCACTGTAAGAAAAATGGTCCAAATCTTAAAATTCCATTTATTTTCCAGCTTAAAAATGACATCTATTGTAGATTTTCCTCCAAAAAATTACCTAGCAAGAACAACAATTAAAATTTAATTGTATATTCCACCATTCTTTATCCATGCCTGTGTGTTTGTACGTATGTACATATATATATAAACAAAAACATCTGCCTTTTTCACTTTCTATATATATTTTTAAAATTTTATTTATTTATTTATTTATGGCTGTCTTGGGTCTTCGTTTCTGTGCGAGGGCTTTCTCCAATTGTGGCAAGTGGGGACCACTCTTCATCGCAGTGCGCAGGCCTCTCACTATCGCGACCTCTCTTGTCGCGGAGCACAGGCTCCAGACGCGCAGGCTCAGTAATTGTGGCTCACGGGCCCAGCTGCTCCGCGGCATGTGGGATCTTCCCAGACCAGGGCTCGAACCCGTGTCGCCTGCATTGGCAGGCGGATTCTTAACCACTGCATCACCAGGGAAGCCCCCACTTTCTATATTTTTAAACATCCTTTAAAACATGTTATTTCTATGGCAGCTCAGCAAAGTACCCTTTTTTTCCATAGCTGCGGTTTCCTGGTGGAAGATTGTTATTCATCAAACCCCTGGACTATGTAGGAGAGTAATGCTGGGATAGCTTAGATCAGAGGAAAGTTCTGGGTAGTAATGTTTCTCTAGCCCAACACTCTATATGCTGATCTCAGTGGAAGATCCTGTTGCTTGTGTCTCGTGCCAAACTTGCCCCATCTCCTCTTTTGCTCATCCTCTAGGTCACTGCTTCTCACTCACAGAGGGTGACTTTTCCCCCCAGCGGGTATCTGACAATGTCTGGATACATTTTGATTCTCATAACTGGAGGTCAGCTACTGGTATCTAGTAGGTAGAGTCTAGGATGCTAAGTATCCTATAATATACAGGTTGAGAGATGGTACTGTCAGGAGAATGGTATTGTCATTCTCCCGGGCTAGAAACTCAACTAATTAGTCAGTGGCTCTTGATAATGTCTATGATAACATTTTCATGTGCATCCTTTTAATTTATGAGAGCATTCTATGTGACACAATTGTCTTAAGTGTTTTACATTTATTTGTCCCCTTTGTTAATCCTAACAACTCTGTGAGAGATCTGCTCCTATTTTGTCCATCTTACGGATGAGAAAAACTAAAGCTCATAGAGGTTAAGTAACTTACTAAAGGTGACATAGCTAGGAAATGCAGAAACTAGGATTTGAAACCAGAGCTTGTGCTTGTAACTACTACATTTTATACTTGCTCTATCATCCGTACAAATACTACTCTAATTCAGACCCTCATACTCATTCTTTACATTATTATATGAATTCCTGACTTTCCTGACTTCTATCTTGAATGGTTCACACTTCTGCTAGTGCAGTCTTTCTAAAATGCTGTCTTCTTTCACTCTTCTGCTTATAACATCCTAAATTAGCTTCCCACAGGACAACACTGCCCTAGGCTCTCTCTTTCTCTAGCCTTAACTCTCATTGCACCCACCATTCAAGGGCTTCTGAGCTACTTATGTTTCTCAATGCTCCTGCTCCCTGAGTTATACCTTTACTTCCATTAAGTCCTTTTCCCTTTGTCTACCTGGTAAAGGCCTACCCAGACCATTGTTACAAATTAGTTATTTTTTTGTTTAACTTTTTATTTTGACATTAATTCAGACTTAAAGAAAAATTGCAAGAAGAATACAAATAATTCCCGTGTTCTTTTCACCTGTGTTAACATTTTACTACATCTGCTTTATCCCTTGTTCACTGTGAGTATAGATTCTTTAAAAACTTTTTTAAGAGTCAGTAGCAGACATGATACCTTTTGCTGCTAAATAATTTACAATGTATTTTTTAACCACCATAAAATTATCAAAATTAGTACTTTACTATTATCTAATCTTTACACTTTATTATGATCTTGCAAATTAGAAACTTTTAAAAACAGTATGAAAACACTGAATGTATTTCAGTCTTTTTGTAAACACCCCAGTATACCCTCATGATTCTTAGATTTTTAGTTAAATATTAAAATTGGTGAGACATTAATAGTATTCCCCACTACCCAAACAACACTGAATTTTTCAAACTGGTTATTTGCTGCATATTATATTTACATTGTAGAACACATATATTTGAATACCATTAATTGCTTTAAAAATCCATTAAATGTACAATGGTTTAATCATGTTTCAGATGTAATTTCAGATGTGAGGGTAAAATAAACTGCTTAGGAGAAACTTGAACACAATGAAGTATTTAAGTTTAATGGTTGCAATGTCTTTGGGTCTTCCTTAGATTATAGGGAGTTATTTGTTTATGTAGCTTGAGTTATCTTAACTACCCACATGGAATTAAATCTCTGGATGTTGTACTCTAGTTACAAGGGAAAGCACTAGATTATCCACCTTCAACAGGGGCTAAAGTCTGAAAGAAAATATTATGAAATAAGTTTTAAAAATGTTTTTCAGACTGTGAAATACAGTTTTAAATGATATAAAATTCATGTTTTAAAGACTTCTCGGGCTTCCCTGGTGGTGCAGTGGTTGGGAATCCGCCTGCCAATGCAGGGGACAAGGGTTCAAGCCCTGGTCGAGGAGGATCCCACATGCCACGGAGCAACTAAGCCCGTGCGCCACAGCTACTGAGACTGAGCCCTAGAGCCCGCAAACCACAACTGCTGAAGCCCGCGTGCCTAGAGCCCATGTTTTGCAACAAGTGAAGCCACCACAATGAGAAGCCCGCGCACCGCAACGAAGAGTACCCCCTGTTCACAGCAACTAGAGAAAGCCCGCGCGCAACGACAAAGACCCAACACAGCCAAAAATAAATAAATTAATTAATTAATTAAAAAAAAGAAAGGTTTCTCAAATCTCTCATCGCCTTCTGGTCTTGTGTGCCAGGACTCTCCAGAACTATGATATTTCGACTACTCTCACTGCTGCCATTATTGGTGAGAGTAATAATGATAATATTAACATTTTCCATTTATGGAGAACTTACTATGGGACAGACATTAGGTTAAATACTTCACATAGAGGAAAATCATGTTATTCTTACAGTTATTCTTACATTATTGTCCCTAATTTACAGGAAGAGAAGTAGAGGTACCAAGAGGTAAGTGGATAGGTTCCCCCAGCCTTCAACCTTTCCCTTTCAAGCCCTGGCTTTAGTCATTATGCTATACTCCATCTCCAATAAAATAGGATGTGACCAATTCAAACTATTCCAAAAATAAAGCTGCACTTTTTTCTACAACATTTTTGTTCCTATTATAGATTTGACATTATTTGTTAAAATGAATTATGGCTTATTTATAGAAGGATTGGTATTCACATGCAGAGAATGGCAAATTTCATCAGACTTTGAAAACCTATAGTAACCTTGTGAGTGTGAGCTCTTTAAAGCACACTGTTGAATAATGCACAGTGCACTGATTGCCTCTTTCTTTTTTCCAAGGTCATTTTGAACTACGTTGGATGACCCGTAGAGACGGGAGTAGCTAAAGAGAACTGTGTTGGCACAAAGGAGATGTGGATTCTAGTTTCTAATCTCTCCCTGACTAGTTACATTGCTGAAACTAAATCTTTTTAGCTCTCTGGACAGTGTGAAATCAGGACACACATAAAATTCTCTCCAGGCTCCTACCCAGCTTTAAAAAGTTATCGTACGTATGAATAATTTTCTTTTCATCTTCATTCACTATGCGTTTCTCCAGGACACTGCACGGCATTTACAGAGACTCAGTACCTATTAAGTATTAAGAATATATTTGGTGAATTAAGTGATTTGAATTGAGTTGACCTACCTAATACTTCTGCAATTCACCATGCCCTATTAACAGGTATGATTTTGGACACTACATTTCCATAGCCTTGAGTAGGAGTAGGATTTATGGAATTATCACTTGCAAAATTCTCCTGGTATAAAGTTTGCAGTTCAGAAAACAAATCTCTATGCAATACCATAATAGTTTATTTATAGAATATTGCTGGTCATGTGGTCTGAGTACCTTGGGAAATATCCTCGTTTCTACAGCTGGACAGAAGTGAGAACTGTAGGTAACACCACCACAGTAACCATAATCACAGTCTTTTTCTCCTCTTCTCTTTCCTCCCATCAATTTTTCTGACAAAGTGTAACCTGGGGCCTAAAAGTACATTGGTCTTTGTTGTTTTGTGGCTTAAGCTTAAAAGAGTAATTCTGAGTTCTATATGCCAGGTTCCTAGATACGTCCTAAGCACAGGTAATTTCATGCTGATCAGTGAGGCAGGAATTGCCATCTTCATTTTGTAGATAGGCAGGACTGTCTATGTAACTTGCAGGGCCTATGCAAAAAGAAATCTGTGGATGTTTTTGTTCAAAATTATTAAGAATTTCAAGATGAAGATAGTAGAGCATTAAACCAAGCAAGGAGCCCTTTGAAGCACAGGGTCCTCTGTGACTGCATAGATAGTATGTACATAAAGCCAGCCCCACATGTAGGCAAACTGATGTTTACAGAAGTTAAGTGATTTGCCTAAGGTCACACATTCAGAGAAGGACAGAGTAAATCCTGGAATGCATGTTTGCCTGATTCCAAAACCAGTATTCTTTCCACCAGACCTCTCTGTCTCTCCTAGTGGGAAAAATTGGGCAAATTTTCTCCTTTTGTTATTCTCCAGCCTAAATTTTTTACAAATAAGTGTATCCCTTGTATCAGTTGGAACCTCCTTTCTCTTTTAGATCCAACTATAATTGCCCTTAATCCCAAATGTGTAAGATTTTAGGGATCTCCCCTGGTTTTCCATGGTCACCAGGCTTCCTTGCCCATATTTGTTTCTGCATCCAGGTGCCTGTGTTACACAAAAAATCCAAATACTAAACCCCCAGAACAAGCATTTGTGAACCCAACCGTTTAGAGTAGTTAGAAGAATTAAATGATTTAATATGCATAATGGACTTAGTATGTTGCCTGGCACATGGTAAATGCTCAACTAGTATTAGCTATGATTATTATTACTATTATAATTATTGGTAACTAATATTCTAGGGTCAAATATCAGGACAGTAGACTTCTACCATATCTGTTTCTGTGCCCCTTTTCACTTCTCCCCTTTGTTCTTCAGTTTAATGGCTAATTTGGTGCAGGGCAGGCTCTTCCCATTACTCTCTTGCACTTATCAAGTTATTTCACCCAAGAAAATGTAGTTTCCTTTCTAGGAAAATTTCTGTTGAATAAAATGTTTCTCATATGTCTCCCCTGCACATAGAAAACCAATGGGAAAAACAACCTACAACATGTAGGTATTTTTTCTTCCTTAAAACTTTTTCCCAGAACATTTCTTTTCCATTTATCTAGAGCTAACCTGCACTTATTTCAGCTAAATTACCAAATTTCAAGAATTTTAATTTACTGTTATGCACATTTCTAGAGATGGCATTATTGTATTGGCCACCCTAAGTAAAGCCTAAATTTTGAGTTCTTTTTTTTCCACTGAGTGTGATTAATTTACGTCATTTCTTTCACAATTTCTCATTTAGTTTGTCTCTTGAACAAATGTCAAAGTGACAGATAGCAATAGCCAGAGTAGCAATGGCATTCACATTTAATACATGTTTATTGTTGACAATTTGAAAAAACACAAAGTAAAAATTAAAGCTACACTTAACTTTTTTACTCAAAGAATATCATTGCTCACATTATTGAATGTGGCTTTCCCATCTCTTATTTTTTAAATGTTCTATATTCTATATTGCAGTGGTCCCCAACCTTTTTGGCACCAGGGACCGGTTTTGTGGAAGACAATTTTTCCACGGAAGGGGGGTGGGTATAGTTCAGGTGGTAATGTGAGCAATGGGGAGCGATGGGGAGTGGCAAATGAAGCTTCACTCGCTTGCCCGCTGGTCATCTCCTGCTGTGTGGCCCGGTTCCTAAACAGGCCACGGACTGACCACCACTATATTGTGTTTATGTCATAGAAATGGGTGTTTTACAAACATAGTAAAGATCTACCTAATCAGATTCCTGGTGGAAATATAGGAGCATTTTGTTTTCTTACATTCTCAAAATACTTGATGGTTTCTAATACATCGAAAGTTTACATGGCCCTGCTTAATGACAGCATGAAATTTCAGAAGATTCATTAAAATGTTTATATATTTTAATAGCAACTAATTTCCCCTTGCTTTTTCTAAGTCAGCAGTCATGGCTTCCTTCATGGTCCTGGAAAAATGCTCAGAATGTGTGACTTAGTGACTCAGGCGTTTCAGTTCAGCTCAGATGGTATTCATTCTTTGATGGATAAAAACAAAAGAAAAAGCTATTCTTTGGCTAAGCAACACAATTGCTCTCTATTATTCCAGTCTTTACAGATTGCTTGAAAAATGCAGCATATTTGGAATTGCTTACCTAAGAATTAAGCCTGGACAAACAAGCTCACGCCATTCTAAAAAAGAATTCGTATCTATGCAGGGGGCAAGGAAACCAAGGCAGAAGAGGCCAAGGGAAAGTTTAGTGAGTAAGAGAGGAGAGGAATTCAGAGGTCTCCTATGGGCATGTCCTGACTTTGGAAGCCCCTTCAAGACAGACATAACTCTCTTTGCCAATAAATGGTCATAAGAACTCTCTTTGCTCTTTCCTGGTGAATTCTTTCCTTTGTTTCCCTACATCTATGAGTTTTCTATGCCATCATCACCAGCATCACTGTAGTTTGAACCATATGTATATTATAAACAATCAATATTCACTTACTCGTCCCTAAATGTGATGTCTTTATATTACTTAATAACTAATATTAAGATGATTTAAGAAACACTTACTGAGCACTTATTACGTGCCAGACATAGTACTAAGTGTTTAATATTTATTATCTTACACAGTCCTTACAGTGATTCTATAAAGTGTTTAATCTTATTCTCCTCATTTTACAGGTGAAGGGACTGAGACTCAGAGAGGCTAATTATTTTCTCCAAGGTTATATACCAAGTGATAGAGCTGAGAAGCAAACCAGGATTATCTATCTTATTTTCTTTTATCAAATGTTTGTTAAATTGAATAATGTGTGAATTGTGTGATAATGGATTGCATAAAAAAAGCATAAACAAATCATTTGAGGCAACAGTTTATTCAATTCAATAAACATTTACCCAATGCTACCATCTGTCATCTGGTGCTAAGCTAAGGAAGGGAACATAGAGGTCACTAAAGTGTGTACCAGGGAACTTTCTATCAACAAGAGAAAGGACTCTCTCCTCAACAGTCGTTAAACCTCTTTCATAAAGTAAACTTTCATTGAACACCTACAGTATACCAGGCATGGTACTAGACACTATGAAGAGTACAAAAATAAATAATTCATCTTTCGCTCAAGAAGCTTGCAGAAAAATGAGCCTATATTTACTTGTACTGCCTAGTATTAGTACAAGTAAAAGGTCCTATGGGGTAAATGCATAGAGGAAAAAAAACTTTTCCTGAAGATTTTAACCAGTGTGATTCTAAAGTGAATCACCAAAAAAATGTACGGGAAATAAAGCTGACAGTAAGTTTTTCCTTTTATCAAAGCCATATGTCATGAATGATTTGAATATAGTATACAATCCTAGTCACTCTCTTTTATAGGACAAACTAGAACCAGCAGAGGAGTCCAGGCTCTGGTAAACACAAATGATGAAAGGGATAAATACAATGCTAATTAGTACTGGTGGAACACAAGTCCTGAAAGGAGAAGAATAAGAAAACCATTCAGCCATTCTTTGAAAGTTCCAACAGATATGAATAAGGTAAAGCTTATTGTTCAGTAAGATGTATTGATCCTACTTAGGACTCTTAAATAGGAAACAATGTTTTGAATTTGAATAAGGTAAATTTAGGGTACATAGCAGAATGAGTGGCTTACACGGTATGTGGGAAGTATGCAGATCTTGTTGTTCCAGGAAACTATAATATCAAGACATTATGTCATACATGATTAAGAACCTGACAGACAGAGTCTGGAGTCTGGGTTGGAGTTACTTCTTATGTGATTTGAGGTGGCAAATAACTTAGTCTCCCTGAGACTTTGTTTGATTTTTGAAAATCTGAAAAATTCAGAAAATAAATCTTAGTCTAGGGGTGAATGGTGAGGCAGCATAGGAAACTGATTTCCCTTTCTTTCTCTTCTGTTTTTAAATCCAAGCTCTGTGGCTTTCTGTTACTTTGGGTTAGTCACTATATTTTATGTACTTTGGTATCATCCACTATTACATAGCAATTATAATAGTGCTGATCTCATAGAATCTTGGGGGTGACTGAATGAGCTAATGCGTATAAGGTGCTTAGAAGAGGGCAAGTACTGGATACTTTTTAGCTATTATCATTACAGGGTTGCTGTGAAGATTAAACAAAATAATTTTCAAAGTGCTTAACATAGTGCCTGGTATAGAGTAACTACTAAATAAATAATGGCCACTATTATTATTATATTATAAAATTTCATAAATAGATTCCAAGTTGTTCTGTTACTGAAGTCAGAAGGCTTTCCTGACTAACCAAGACTGCCCACCACGATTTTTGCAAGTATTTTTCACTACCAATGTCACATCCGAAACACAGCACATGGTTGGGTGATCAAACCAAATGTAGATTTCCAATATTTTTAAATTTCTGTGTCTTACACATCTAATCTGGAATTATCGCTGGGTCATTCCCCTTCCACATGGGCATGACTTCCCTTTCCTTACTCCTGGAATTCACCTTATTAATCTATCAATGAACACACAAGTGTGTTAGGCACTTATTTTCTACTGAACTCCATATTTTCTACTTTCATGAAGCTGACAGCCTCATGAGAAAGGGCATTAAATGATTCCCTTACAAATATGCTGTGAAAGAGAGGTAGAAGGTGCTGAGAAGCAATACTGAGAGACCTAACCTCATCTGAAGGTCTGCAAAAACTGCTCCGAGAATGTGAAGTTAAAGTTGAGCCCCAAAGCATGACATGGGTGGGAGTGCTGTAGGCAGCAGGACAGTGCTGATGCATCCCTCAGGTGGGAGAAGGCCAGGCATTAACATCTTTTTCATCAAAGTACAGACATTCTCCAGAGTTGTCGCACACTCCTGGGAAAAACGTCTCTGGGATCCATCCTTTGCTGCAGGTGCCTCCTTCCTGCTCTAAGTTGTCTCCCATCAACAAGTCCTAAAAATCTTACTTGTTCTCTTCTTTCCTCATTTGTATCGCATCAATTTTTAAAGAGAATTTATTTTCTAGATTTAAATTTAGGTTAGTTTTAGAATGATAGAAAAATTGAGAAGATAGTACAACATTCATCATATATCCTACACAGAGCTTCCCCTATTATTAACATCTTACATTAGTACGGTATGTTTGTTACAATGAGTGCATCGATATTCATACATGACTGTTAACCACACTTTAGTCAGACTTCCTTAGTATTTACTGAATGTCCCTTTTCTGTTTCAAGATGTCATCCAGGACATATTTATTTGTTATGTCTCCTTGGGTTCCTGGGTTCTCCTTGACTGTGACCATGTCTGAGATTTTCCTTCCTTTTGGTGACCTTGATGGTTTTGAGGAGTACTGTTCAGGATTTTTTTATTTTTTATTTTTATTTTTATTTTTTTTTAGAATGACCTTCTTTTGGAATTTGGCTGATTGTTTTTTCATGAATAGACTGGAATCATATGTTTAAAGGAGAAGACAATAAAGGTAAAGGGCCATTTCATCATGTCATATCAAGAGTGTATACTAATAACATCAATACAACATCACTGTTGATGTTGATCGTGATCCTGGCTGAGGCATCAATTTTCTCCATTGTAACGTTTCTCTGTCTCCACCCTTTCCATACTGTACTCTTTGGTAGGAAGTCACTAGGTGCAGTCAACACCTAAGGAATGGAGAGTTATTCTCCCCCTCCTTGTGGGCAGAGTAGCTACATAAATTATTTGGGATTCTCCCAAATGGGTATGGAAGATTTGTCTTTCCTCATTTATTTATTAATTGATCATTTATTTATGTCAATATGGACTCATGGATGTTTATTTTACACTTTGGATTATAATCCAATATTACTTATTTTAGTTTTTTGCTCATATTATTCCATATTGGCCATTGGGAACTCTTTCACTTGGCTTCTGTGTCCCTTTGACATACCCCCATTAAGGTAGATTTTATTTTTTTTTTATTTTCTGGCACTACTAGTGCTCCAGGCTCATTTTCTACACTTCCTACACTAGTCCTAAAATCAGCCTTTACTTCAAGAAGTTTGGTTCCTTTTTTTGGAGAGGATATTAGAAACCAAGATCTGGGTGATAGGTGTTTTGCATTGAATTTTAATAAACTGAAGCTAGTGTACTTATGAAAATAGTTGCTGGTTCAAATGCACAAAGCATATAAGAAAGCAGAGCTGTCCTAATGGATAGCAGGCTAAGGACCTAACATAAATGTAATAAGCTAATCCATGCTTTTCTATCGTTGTTTTGTTGGTCAGTGATAGTGCGGAGCTCTCTGAACAGAGGCATGTGTTCTTGTTATTCCAAATCGGAAAATTTGATCTACATGCCAAAGGCTAGAGGTAGTGGAATTTCCAAGTATATTCACTGGGGTGTTAAGGTCAGATGAAAAACACAGACTAGGTAAGATAAAGCAGTTAGATGCAAAATCCAGGGACCAATCTAGAGAAGGTGGGTCACAGAAGAAACTATGAAAGTGAGGTTGAAAAATGGAAATTTTAAGGTACAGAAAAGAAATAACAGAACTGAAAGTAAACACAACTTATTGAGCTAAGATAAAAAGACAAGAAGAGGAGGATGATTGGTTCAAGATGGTGGAGTAGAAGGATGTGCTCTCACGCCCCCCTGCAAGAGCGCCAGAATCACAACTAACTGCTGAACAATCATCAACAGGAAGACACTGGAACTCACGAAAAAGATACCCTAAATCCAAAGACAACGGAGAAGCCACAATGAGATGGTAGGAGGGGTGCAATCACAATAAAATCAAATCCAATAACTGCTGGGTGGGTGACTCACAAACTGGAGAACACTTATACCACAAAAGTCCACACACTGGAGTGAAGGTTCTGAGCCCCACGTCAGGCTTCCCAACGTGGGAGTCTGGCAACAAGGGGAGGAATTCCTAGAGAATCAGACTTTGAAGACTGGCGGGATTTGATTGCAGGACTTCAACAGAACTGGGGAAAACAGAGACTCCAATCTGGGAGGGCACACACAAAGTAGTGTGTGCATCAGGACCCAGGGGAAGGAGCAGTGACCCCATGGGAGACTGAACCAGACCTACCTGCTAGAGCTGGAGGGCCTCCTGCAGAGGCCGGGGGTGGCTGTGGCTCACCGTGAGGACAAGGACACTGGCAGCAGAAGTTCTGGGAAGTACTCCTTGGCGTGAGCCCTCCCAGAGTCTGCCAATAGCCCCACCAAAGAGCCCAGTACGCTCCAGTGTTGGGTTGCCTCAGGCCAAACAACCAAAAGGGAGGGAACCCAGCCCCACCCATCAGCAGAAAAGTGGATTAAAGTTTTACTAAGCTCTGCCCACCAGAGCAGCAACCAGCTCTACCCACCACCAGTCCCTCCCAACAGGAAATTTGCACAAGCCTCTTAGATAGCCTCATCCACCAGAGGGCAGACAGCAAAAGCAAGAAGAACTACAATCCTGCAGCCTGTGGGGAAAAAAACACATTCACAGAAATATAGACAAGATGAAAAGGCAGAGGGCCATGTACCAGATGAAGGAACAAGACAAAACCCAAGAAAAACAATGAGAACGAGTGGAGATAGGCAACCTTCCAGAAAAAGAATTCAGAATAATGATAGTGAAGATGATCCAGGACCGTGGAAATAGAATGGAGGCAAAGATCGAGAAGATGCAAGAAATGTTTAACAAAGACCTGGAAGAATTAAAGAACAAACAAACAGAGATGAACAATACAATAACTGAAATGAAAACTACACTAGAAGGAATCAATAACAGAAGAACTGAGGCAGAAGAATGGATAAGTGACCTGGAAGACAGAATGGTGGAATTCACTGCTGTGGAACAGAATAAAGAAAAAAGAATGAAAAGAAACGAAGACAGCCTAAGAGACCTCTGGGACAACATTAAACACAACAACATTCGCGTTATAGGGGTCCCAGAAGGAGAAGACAGAGAGAAAGGACCCGAGAAAATATTTGAAGAGATTATAGTCAAAAACTTCCCTAACATGGGAAAGGAAATAGCCACCCAAGTCCAGGAAGCACAGAGAGTCCCATACAGGATAAGCCCAAGGAGAAACAGGCTGAGACACATAGTAATCAAATTGGCAAAAATTAAAGACAAAGAAAAATTACTGAAAGCAACAAGGGAAAAACAACAAATAACATACAAGGGAACTCCCATAAGGTTAACAGCTGATTTCTCAGCAGAAACTCTACATGCCAGAAGGGAATGGCATGACATATTGAAATTGATGAAAGGTAAAAACCTACAACCAAGATTACTCTACCTGGCAAAGATCTCGTTCAGATTCGATGGAGAAATCAAAAGCTTTACAGACAAGCAAAAGCTAAGAGAATTCAGCACCATGAAACCAGCTCTACAGCAAATGCTAAAGGAACTTCTCTAAGTAGGAAACACAAGAGAAGAAAAGGACGTAAAAAAACAAACCCCAAACAATGAAGACAATGGAAATAGGAACATACATATCGATAATTACCTTAAACGTGAACAGATTAAATGCTCCAACCAAAAGACACAGGCTCACTGAATGGATACAAAAATAAGACCCATATATATGCTGTCTATAAGAGACCCACTTCAGACCTAGGGACACATACAGACAGAAAGTGAGGGGATGGAAAAAGATATTCCATGCAAACGGAAATCAAAAGAAACCTGGATAACAATACTCATATCAGATAAAATAGACTTTAAAATAAAGAATATTACAAGAGACAAGGAAGGCCACTACATAATGATCAAGGGATCAATCCAAGAAGATGATAACAATTAATTATAAATATATATACACCCAACATAGGAGCACCTCAATACATAAGGCAACTGCTAACAGCTATAAAAGAGGAAATCAACAGTAACACAATAATAGTGGGGGACATTAACACCCCACTTACACCAATGGACAGATCATCCAAACAGAAATTTAATAAAGAAACACAAGCTTTAAAAGGCACAATAGACCAGATAGATTTAACTGATATTTATAGGACATTCCATTCAAAACCAGCAGATTATATTTTCTTCTCAAGTGCGCACGGAACATTCTCCAGGATAGATCACATCTCAGGTCACAAATCAAGCCTTAGTAAAGTTAAGAAAATTGAAATCATATCAAGCATCTTTTCTGACCACAATGCTATGAGATGAGAAATCAATTACGGGAAAAAAAACATAAAAAACAAAAACACATGGAGGCTAAACCATACGTTACTAAATAACCAAGAGATCACTGAAGAAATCAAAGAGGAAATCAAAAAATACCTAGAGACAAATGACAATGGAGGGGCTTCCCTGGTGGCGCAGTGGTTGAGAATCTGCCTGCTAATGCAGGGGACACGGGTTCGAGCCCTGGTCTGGGAAGATCCCACATGCCACGGAGCAGCTGGGCCCGTGAGCCACAACTACTGAGCCTGCGCGTCTGGAGCCTGTGCCCCGCAACGGGAGGGGCCGCAATAGTGAAAGGCCCACGCACCGTGATGAAGAGCGGTCCCCGCACCGCGATGAAGAGTGGCCCCCACTTGCCGCAACTAGAGAAAGCCCTCGCACGAACCGAAGACCCAACACAGCCAAAAATAAATAAATAAATAAATAAAGTAGCTATAAAATTAAAAAAAAAAAAATGACAATGGAAACATGACGATCCAAAAGCTATGGGATGTAGCAAAAGTAGTTTTAAGAGGAAAGATTATAGCAATACAATCGTACCTCAAGAAACAACAAACAACTCAAATAAACCATCTAACCTTATACCTAAAGGAACTAGAGAAAGAAGAACAAACAAAACCCAAACGTAGTAGAAAGAAAGAAATCATAAAGATCAGAGCAGAAATAAATGAAATAGCAACAAAGAAAACAGTAGCAAAGATCAATAAAACTAAAAGCTGGTTCTCTGAGAAGATAAAGAAAATTGATAAACCATTAGCCAGATTCATCAAGAAAAAGAGGGAGAGGGATCCAATCAATAAAGTTAGAAATGAAAAAGGAAAAGTTACAATGGACACTGCAGAAATACAAAGCATCCTAAGAGACTACTACAAGCAACTCTATGCCAATAAAATGGACAACCTGGAAGAAATGGACAAATTCTTATAAAGGCATAACTTTCAAAGACTGAACCAGGAAGAAATGGAAAATATGAACAGACAAATCAGAAGTAATGAAATTGAAACTGTGATTAAAATCTTCCAACAAACAAAAGTCCAGGAGCCGATGGCTTCACAGGTGAATTCTATCAAACATTTGGAGAAGAGCTAACACCTATCCTTCTCAAACTCTTCCAGAAAATTGCAGAGGAAGGAACACTCCCAAACTCATTCTATGAGGGCACCGTCACCCTGATACCAAAACCAGAAAAAGATACTACAAAAGAAGAAAATTACAGACCAATATCACTCATGAATATAGATGCAAAAATCCTCAACAAAATTCTAGCAAACAGAATACAACAATGCATTAGAAGGATCATACACCATGATCAAGTTAGATTTATCCCAGGGATGCATGGATTCTTCAATATATACAAATCAATCAATGTGATACACCGTATTGATAAATTGAAGAAGAAAAACCATATGATCATCTCAGTAGATGCAGAAAAAGCTTTTGACAAAATTCAACACCCAATTATGATAAAAACTCTCCAGAGTGTGGGCATAGAGGGAACCTACCTCAACATAATAAAGGCCATATAAGACAAACCCACAGCAAACATCATTCTTAATGGTGAAAAACTGAAAGAATTTCCTCTAAGATCAGGAACAAGACAAGGATGTCCACTCTCACCATTATTATTCAACATAGTTTTGGAAGTCCTAGCCACAGCAATCAGAGAAGAAAAAGAAATAAAAGGAATACAAATTGGAAAAGAAGAAGTGAAACTGTCACTGTTTGCAGATGACATGATACTATACATAGAGAATCCTAAAGATACCACCAGAAAACTAATAGAGCTAATCAATGAATTTGGTAAAGTAGCAGGATACAAAATTAATGCACAGAAATCTCTTGCATTCCTATACAGTAATGATGAAAAATCTGAAAAAAAATTAAGGAAACACTCCCATTTACCATTGCAACAAAAAGAATAAAATACCTAGGAATAATCCTACCTAGGGAGACGAAAGACCTGTATGCAGAAAACTGTAAGACACTGATGAAAGAAATTATAGATGATACCAACAGATGGAGAGATATACCATGTTCTTGGATTGGAAGAATCAATATTGTGAAAATGACTATACTACCCAAAGCAATCTACAGATTCAATGCAATCCCTATCAAATTACCAATGGCATTTTTTACAGAACTAGAACAAAAAATCTTAAACTTTGTGTGGAGACAGAAAAGACCCCGAATAGCCAAAGTGGTCTTGAGGGAAAAAAATGGAGCTGGAGAAATCAGACTCCAGGACTTCAGACTATACTATAAAGCTACAGTAATGAAGACAATATGGTACTAGCACAAAAACAGAAATACAGATCAATGGAACGGGATAGAAAGCTCAGGATAAAGCCACACACCTATGGTCAACTAATCTATGACAAAGGAGGCAAGGATATACGATGGAGAAAAGACAGTCTTTTCAATAAGTGGTGCTGGGAAAACTGGACAGCTACATGTAAAAGAATGAAATTAGAACACTCTCTAATACTATACACAAAAATAAACTCAAAATGGATTGAAGACCTAAATGTAAGACCAGACACTATACAACTCTTGGAGGGCAAACATAGGAAGAACACTCTTTGACATAAATCACAGCAAGATCTTTTTTGATCCACCTCCTAAAGTAATGGAAATAAAAACAAAAATAAACAAATGGGACCTAATGAAACTTCAAAGCTTTTGCACAGCAAAGGAAACTACAAACAAGATGAAAAGACAACCCTCAGAATGGGAAAAAATATTTGCAAATGAATCAATGGACAAAGGATTAATCTCCCAAATATATAAACAGCTCATGCAGCTCAATATTAAAAAAACAAACAACCCAATCCAAAAATGGGCAGAAGACCTAAATAGACATTTCTCCAAAGAAGACATACAGATGGCCAAGAAGCACATGAAAAGCTGCTCAACATCACTAATTATTAGAGAAATACAAATCAAAACTACAATGAGGTATCACCTCACACCAGTTAGAATGGGCATCATCAGAAAATCTACAAACAAACAATGCTGGAGAGGATGTAGGGAAAATCTTGCACTGTTGGTGAGAATGTAAATTGATAACAGCCTGTATGGAGAACAGTACGGAGGTTCCTTAAAAACCTAAAAATAGAATTACCATATGCACAACAATTGCACTACTGGGCATATACCCACAGAAAACCATAATTCAAAAAGACACATGCACCCCAGTGTTCATTGCAGCACTATTTACAATAGCCAAGACATGTAGGCTACCTAATTGCCCATCAAGAGACTAATGGTTACAGAAGATGTGGTACATATATACAATGAAATATTACTCAGCCATAAAAAGGAACGAAACTGAGTCATTTGTAGAGACGTGGATGGATCTAGAGACTGTCATACAGAGTGAAATAAGTCCGAAAGAGAAAAACAAATATTGTATAATAACACATATATGTGGAACCTAGAAAAATGGTACAGAGGAACCGGTTTGCTGGGCAGAAATTGAGACACAGATGTAGAGAACAAACGTATGGACACCAAGGGGGGAAAGTGGCAGGGCGGTGGCATGGTGGTGTGATGAATTGGGAGATTGGGATTGACATATATACACTAATATGTATAAAATGGATAACTAATAATAACCTACTGTATAAAAAAATAAATAAAATAAAATTCTAAAATTAAAAAAAAAGAAGAGGAATAATGGGAAAACAAGGGGATCATGTGTTAGAATAATAAAAACCTGTCAATTAAGGACATTATGAAAAGTATAAAGAGGGAAGGATTCTGAAATTAGAACTATCTTTAGTGGTGCAGGATCTCTTGTCTATTTAGGTTATATTGATGTGGGGAGTGAGTAAAGAAAATCCAGATGGTAGATGGAGGGAGGTGGGGTGGGGAGGCATGTAATACTCATTATAGCTGTGGGCAAGACTACTACATAGTTTGTGACTAAATAATACTTTTTCGAACGTAATGATATTTGGAAACAATCTTCAAAGCTAAAGTTAACATTTTAATAGAAGTCTGTCTCCATTGGATTTAGATAATAACATTGCAATTTTCTTTCCTAACATGTATCTTACTTACTGCTTTATTGCACCTATTTAGCATAGACATGGGAAATATTTAGGAGGTTGCTGATGCTTTTGAATAGTGAAAGAGTTCAACTAGAACATTATGTTTCAGACCTAACTATGTGGAAATAGAGTCTTCAAGAACTTGGTTTATTTATTTATTTATTTATTTATTTATTTTAAACACCTTTATTGGAGTATAATTGCTTCACAATGGTGTATTAGTTTCTGCTTTATAACAAAGTGAATCAGTTATACATATACATATATCCCCATATTCCCTCCCTCTTGTGTCTCCCTTCCCCCCTCCCTATCCCACCCCTCTAGGTGGTCACAAAACTCCAAGCTGATCTGCCTGTACTATGTGGCTTCTTCTCAGTAGCTACCTACTCTACATTTGGTGGTATATATTAGTCCATGCCACTCTCTCACTTTGTCCCAGCTTACCCTTCCCCCCACTTCCTGTCCTCAAGTCCATTCTCTACATCTGCATCTTTATTCCTATCCTGTCCCTAGGCTCTTCATAACCTTTTTTTTTTTTTTTTTAGATTCCATATATATGTGTTAGCATACGGTATTTGTTTTTCTCTTTCTGACTTACTTCACTCTGTATGACAGACTCTAGGTCCATACACCTCACTACAAATAACTCAACTTCGTTTCCATTTATGGCTGAGTAATATTCCATTGTATGTATGTGCCACATCTTCTTTACCCATTCATCTGTCGATGGACACTTAGGTTGCTTCCATGTCCTGGCTACTGTAAATAGTGCTGCAATGAACATTTTGGTACATGACTCTTTTTGAATTATGGTTTTCTCAGGGTATATGCCCAGTAGTGGGATTGCTGGGTCATATGGTAGTTCCATTTTTAGTTTTTTAAGGAACCTCCATACTGTTCTCCATAGGGGTTGTCTCAACTTACATTCCCACCAACAGTGCAAGAGGGTTCCCTTTTCTCCACACCCTCTCCAGCATTTATTGTTTGTAGATTTTTTGATGATGGCAATTCTGACTGGTGAGAGGTAATACCTAATAGTAGTTTTGATTTGCATTTCTCTAATAATTAGTGATGTTGAGCATCCTTTCATATGTTTGTTGGCGATCTGTATATCTTCTTTGGAGAAATGTCTATTTAGGTCTTCTGCCCATTTTTGGATTAGGTTGTTTGTTTTTTTGATATTGAGCTGCATGAGCTGCTTGTAAATTTTGGAGATAAATCCCTTGTCAGTTGCTTCATTTGCAAATATTTTCTCCCATTCTGAGGGTTGTCTTTTCATCTTCTTTATGGTTTCCTTTGTTGTGCAAAAGCTTTTAAGTCTCATTAGGTCCCATTTGTTTATTTTTGTTTTTATTTCCATTTCTCTAGGAGGTGAGTCAAAAAGGATCTTGCTGTATTTTATGTCATAGAGTGCTCTGCCTGTTTTCCCCTAAGAGTTTTATAGTGGCTGGCCTTACATTTAGGTCTTTAATCCATTTTGAGTTTATTTTTGTGTATGGTGTTAGGGAGTGTTCTAATTTCATTCTTTTATATGTAGCTGTCCAGTTTTCCCAGCACCACTTATTGAAGAGGCTGTCTTTTCTCCACTGTATATTCTTGCCTCCTATATCAAAAATAAGGTGACCATATGTGCATGGGTTTATCTCTGGGCTTTCTATCCTGTTCCATTGATCTTTATTTCTGTTTTTGTGCCAGTACCATACTCTCTTGATTACTTCAGCATTGTAGTATAGTCTGAAGTCAGGGAGCCTGATTCCTCCAGCTTCGTTTTTCTTTCTCAAGATTGCTTTGGCTATTCGGGTTCTTCTGTGTTTCCATATAAACTGTGAAATTTTTTGTTCTATTTCTGTGAAAAATGTCATTGGTAATTGATAGGGATTGCACTGAATCTGTAGATTGCTTTGGGTAGTAGAGTCATTTTCAGAATGCTGATTTTTCCAATCCAAGAACATGGTATAACTCTCTATCTGTTTGTAACATCTTTAATTTCTTTCATCAGTATCTTGTAGTTTTTTGCATACAGGTCTTTTCTCTCCTTAGGTAGGTTTATTCCTAGGTATTTTTTTCTTTTTGCTGCAATGGTGAATGGGAGTGTTTCCTTAATTTCTCTTTCAGATTTTTCATCATTAGTGTATAGGAATGCAAGAGATTTCGGTGCATTAATTTTGTATCCTGCTACTTTACCAGATTCATTGATTAGATCTAGTAGTTTTCTGGTAGTGTCCTTAAGATTCTGTATGTATAGTATCATGTTATCTGCAAACAGTGACAGCTTTACTTCTTCTTTCCAATTTGGATTCCTTTTATTTCTTTTTCTTCTTTGATTGCTGTGGCTAAAACTTCCAAAACTATGTAGAATAACAGTGGTGAGAGTGGGCAACCTTGTCTTCTTCCTGATCTTAGTGGAAATTGTTTCAATTTTTCACCATTGAGGATGATGTTGGCTGTGCGTTTGTCATATATGGTCTTTATTATGTTGAAGAAAGTTCCCTCTATGCCTATTTTCTGGAGGGGTTTTGTCGTAAATGTATGTTGTGTTTTGTCAAAAGCTTTTTCTGAATCTATTGAGGTGATCATATGGTTTTTCTCCTTCAATTCGTTAATATGGTGTATCACATTGATTGATTTGCCTATATTGAAGAATCCTTACATTCCTGGGATAAACCCCACTTGATCATGGTGTATGATCCTTTTAATATGCTGTTGGTTTCTGTTTGCTAGTATTTTGTTGAGGATTGTTGCATCTATGTACATCAGTGATATTGGCCTGTAGTTTTCTTTCTTTGTGACATCCTTGTTTTGTTTTGGCATCAGGGTGATGGTGGCCTAGTAGAATAAGTTTAGGAGTGTTCCTCCCTCTGCTATATTTTGGAAGAGTTTGAGAAGGATAGGTGTTAGCTCTTCTCTAAATGTTTGATAGAATTTGCCTGTGAAGCCATCTGGTCCTGGGCTTTTGTTTGTTGGAAGATTTTTAATCACAGTCTCAATTTCAGTGCTTGTGACTGGTCTGTTTATATTTTCTGCTTCTTCCTGGTTCAGCCTCAGAAGGTTGTGGTTTTGTAAGAATATGTTCATTTCTTCCAGGTTGTCCATTTTATTGGAATATAATTTTTTGTAGTAATTGCTCGTGATTCTTTGTATTTCTCCAGTGTCATGTGTTACTTCTCATTTTTCATTTCTAATTCTATTGATTTGAGTCTTCTCCCTTTTTTCCCTGAAGAGCCTGGCTAATTGTTTCTCAATTTTGTTTATCTTCTCAAAGAACCAGCTTTTAGTTTTATTGATCTTTGCTATTGTTTCTTTCATTTCTTTTTCATTTATTTCTGATCTGATCTTTATGATTTCCTTCCTTCTGCTAACTTTGGGGTTTTTTTTGTTCTTCGTTCTCTAATTGCTTTAGGTGTAAGGTTAGGTTGTTTATTTGAGATGTTTCTTGTTTCTTAATGTAGGATTGTATTGCTATAAACTTCCCTCTTAGAACTGTCTTTGCTGCATCCCATAGGTTTTGGGTAGTCGTGCTTTCATTGTCATTTGTTTCTAGGTATTTTCTGATTTCCTCTTTGAGTTCTTCAGTAATCTCTTGGTTATTAAGTAGTGTGTTGTTTAGCCTCCATGTATTTTTATTTTTTACAGATTTTTTCCTCTAATTGATATCTTGTCTCATAGTGTTGTGGTTGGAAAAGATACTTGACATGATTTCAATTTTCTTAAATTTACCAAGGCTTGATTTGTGACCCGAGATATGATCTATCTCTATGAGCACTTGAGAAGAAAGTGTATTCTGTTATTTTTGGATGGGATGTCCTATAAATATCATTTAAGTTCATCTTGTTTAATGTGTCATTAAAAGCTTGTGTTTCCTTATTTATTTTCATTTTGGATGATCCATCCATTGATGAAAGTGGTGTGTTAAAGTCCCCTACGATGATTGTGTTACTGTCGATTTCTCCTTTTATGGCTGTTAGAATTTGCCTTATGTATTGAGGTGCTCCTATGTTGGGTGCATAAATATTTACAATTGTTATATCTTTTCTTGGATTGATCCTTTGATCACTATGTAGTGTCTTTCTTTGTCTCTTGTAATAGTCTTTATTTTAAAGTCTATTTGGTCTCATATGAGAATTGCTACTCCAGCTTTCTTTCAATTTCCACTTGCATGGAATATCTTTTTCTATCCCCTCACTTTCAATCTGTATGTGTCCCTAGGTCTGAAGTGGTTCTGTTGTAGACAGCATATATATGGGTCTTGTTTTTGTATCCATTCAGCCAGTCTATGCCTTTTGGTTGGAGCATTTAATCCATTTACCTTGAAGGTAATTATCGATATATATGTTACTATTACCATTTTCTTAATTGTTTTGTGTTTGTTATTGTAGGTCTTTTCCTTTTCTTGTATTTCCTGCCTAGAGAAGTTACTTTAGCATTTGTTGTAGGGCTGGTTTCGTGGTGTTGAATTCTCTTAGCTTTTGCTTGTCTGTGAAGTTTTAATTTCTCCATCTAATCTGAATGAGATCCTTGCTGAGTAGAGTAATCTTGGTTGTAGGGTTTTCCCCTTCATCACTTTAAATATGTCCTGCCACTTCCATCTGGCTTTCAGAGTTTCTGCTGACAGATCAGCTGTTAACCTTATGGGGATTCCCTTGTATGCTATTTGTTTTTTTTCCCTTGCTCCTTTTAATATTTTTTATTTGTATTTAATTTTTGATTAATATGTGTCTTGGCATGTTTCTCCTTGGATTTATCCTGTATGGGACTCTCTGTGCTTCCTGGACTTGATTAACTATTTCCTTTCCCATATTAGGGAAGTTTTCAACTATAATCTCTTCATGTATTTTCTCAGTGTCTTTCTTTTTCTCTTCTTCTTGGACCCCTATAATTTGAAAGTTTGTGTGTTTAATGTTGTCCCAGATGCCTCTGAGACTCTACTCAATTCTTTTCATTCTTTTTTCTTTATTCTGCTCTGCAGTAGTTATTTCCACTATTTTATCTTCCAGGTCACTTATCCGTTCTTCTGCCCCAATTATTCTGCTATTGATTCCTTCTAGAGAATTTTTCATTTCATTTACTGTTCTTTTCATCACTGTTTGTTTGCTCTTTGGTTCTTCTAGGTCCTTGTTAAATGTTTCTTGTATTTTCTCCATTCTATTCCCAAGATTTTGGATCATCTTTACTATCATTACTGTGAATTCTTTTTCAGGTAGACTGCCTATTTCCTCTTATTTGTTTGGTCTGGTGGGTTTTTACCTTGCTCCTTCATCTGCTGTTTGTTTCTCTGTTCTCATTTGGCTTCACTTACTGTGTTTAGGGTCTCCTTTTTGCAGGCTGCAGGTTCATAATTTCTGTTGTTATTGGTGTCTGCCCCCAGTGTGTAAGGTTGGTTCAGTGGGTTGTGTAGGCTTCCTGGTGGAGGGGACTAGTGCCTGTGTTCTGGAGGATGAGGCTGGCTCTTGTCTTTCTGGTGGGCAGGTCCACGTCTGGTGGTGTGATTTGGGGTGTCTGTGACCTTATTATGATTTTAGGCAGCCTCTCTACTAATGGGGTCAGGTTGTGTTCCTGTCTTGCTAGTTGTTTGGCATAGGGTGTCCAGCACTGTAGCTTTCTGGTCGTTGAGTGGAGCTGGGTCTTAGCATTGAGATGGAGAACTCTGGGAGAAGTTTCCCCATTTAATATTACGTGGAACCAGGAGGTCTCTGGTGGAACAATGTCCTGAACTCGGCTCTCCCACTTCAGAGGCACAGGCCTGAAACCCAGCTGGAGGACCAACACCATGTTAGCCACATGGCTCAGAAGAAAAGGGAGAAAAAAAGAAAGAAAGAAAGAAAGGAAGGAAGGAAAAAATAAAATACAATAAAATAAAGTTATTAAAATAAAAAATAATTATTAAAATTAAAAAATTAAAAAGTAATAAAATAAAGAAGGAAAGAAGAGAGCAACCAAAACAAAAAACAAATCCACCACTTTTATCAAGTGCTAAGAACTCACTATACTAAAAAAAAAAAAAAAAAAAAAAAAAAAAAACATAAAACAGACAGACAGAACCGTAGGAGAAATGGTAAAAGCAAAGCTATACAGACAAAAATCACAGAAAGAAGCATACACGTGCACACTCACAAAAAAGGAAAAAGGAAAAAATATATATATATTGTTGCTCCCAAGGTCCACTGCCTCAATTTGGTATGATTCATTGTCTATTCAGGTATTCCACAGATGCAGGTACATCAAGTTGACTGTGGAGCTTTAATCCGCTGCTCCTGAGGCTGCTGGGAGAAATTTCCTTTCTCTTCTTTGTTCGCACAGCTCCCGGGGTTCAGCTTTGGATTTGGACCCGCTTCTGCATGTAGGTCGCCTGAGGGCGTCTGTTCTCCGCTCACACAGAACAGGGTTAAAGGAGCCACTGCTTCGGGGGCTCTGGCTCACCCAGGCCGCGGGGAGGGTGGGGTACGGAGGAGGCGGGGCGAGCCTGCGCGGCAGAGGCCGGCGTGACGTCGCAACAGCCTGAGGCGCGCCGTGCGTTCTCCCGGGGAAGTTGTCCCCGGATCACGGGACCCTGGCAGTGGCGGCTGTGGGAGGTAGGGGCGGTGTGGAGAGTGACCTGTGCTCGCACACAGGCTTCTTGGTGGCGGCAGCAGCAGCCTTAGCGTCTCATGCCCGTCTCTGGGGTCTGCGCTGAGAGCCGCAGCTCGCGCCCGTCTCTGGAGCTCCTTTAAGTGGTGCTCTTAATCCCCTCTCCTCGAGCACCAGGAAACAAAGAGGCAAGAAAAAGTCTCTTGCCTCTTCGGCAGCTCCAGATCTTTTCCCGGACTCCCTCCCGGCTAGCTGTGGCGCACAAGCCCCTTCAGGCTGTGTTCACGCCACCAACCCCAGTCCTCTCCCTGCGATCCGACCGAAGCCCGAGCCTCAGCTCCCAGCCCCGCCCGCCCCGGCGGGGGAGCAGACAAGCCTCTCGGGCTGGTGAGTGCTGCTCGGCGCCGAGCCTCTGTGCGGGAACCTCTCCGCTTTGCCCTCCGCACCCCTGTGGCTGCGCTCTCCTCCGTGGCTCTGAAGCTCCCCCCTCTGCCACCCGCAGTCTCCGCCTGCGAAGGGGCTCCTAGTGTGTGGAAACCTTTCCTCCTTCACAGCTCCCTCCCACTGGTGCAGGTCCCGTCCCTATTCTTTTGTCTCTGTTATTTCTTTTTTCTTTTGCTCTACCCAGGTACGTGGGGGAGTTTCTTGCCTTTTGGGAGGTCTGAGGTCTTCTGCCAGCGTTCAGTAGGTGTTCTGTAGGAACACATGTAGATGTATTTCTGATGTATTTGTGGGGAGGAAGGCGATCTCCAGGTCTCACTCCTCCGCCATCTTGAAGGTCTCCCCCCAAGAACTTGCTTTAATCCCTTTGTTCTTAAGTGCTAATGTTTTATTCAAAATACATTTTGATGGGCAGGCAAAACATCACATGCTTTTTCTGAATTCTGATTTCTCTTGTTTTCAGGGATTGTGTCTTCTGTACAGTAGCACTTTGTAAGTGACTATTCTTATATTTGATGCATTGGCAAATACCATTTTCACCCTCCAGAGATATTTAGCAAATTTGTAGTTTCTCTCAATTTGGGAGAAATAGCTTACATGTCAGGATAGCATGTGTCTGTCAAGAAAATGCTGGGCTCAAGTTTTCACCTTTCCTTTTCAACAGACATGAAAAGTAAAGACTGTGGCTCACCAAAGCTGGGCAAATGACCTAAAGCTGTCAATGGTATATTCTTATATCTAGAGAGTTTAAGATTCTGGGCTGTGTCATTGTTGGAGTCTTACCCGGGATTGGTTTAGTTTGCAAATTGGACTGCTTTCCTGTAGATTCTATGGCATGAAACATTGTTTTGGGGATGGCAGGGCTTGTAGAGATGCCTCTAGCCCCCATCCATTTCATCAGTTAGGATCTGACTCCAGCGTGAAATTTTGACATGAAGGATATTGACTGGCAATCTCCTTCACAGCACCGTACCAAGTTTACACTTGTACGTGTTTAGAAAAATAACTGCTAAAGCAGCAAACTTAGTATCCCTAGAAAGACGAGTGAAGATTGGAATGTGTTGCTTTACATGCAGAGTGAGAAGGTAAAGATTTTAGAAGTTACTTGTTATTAGAAATTAGAAATTTGCATTTAATAATTGTGGCAAAATAAGTATTACTGCTAGGCTTACATTGTTATAATAGTAATAATAAAAGTTATTAATGTTATTCTATTGCTGTAAGAGTCATCAAAAGATAATTCAGTTCCTTTTTCTGATTATGAGTAAGACACATGACTTCTTTTTATACTAGTATATTCTTGCTCCTGTTATTGAGAACCCTTAACAAAAATGACCATAAAGCAGCTAACATTTATTGAAAATTTATATGCATTTTGTGTGAGGCATGGTGCTAAGCACTGAGCGTGGATCACCTTACTTAATCTCTCAATAATATTTTGGAGTAAGTAACATTACTATATAAGTGCAGAGGGTTGGCATTTTCCCAAAACTCTCTTAGCTACAAGCAACTAGCAGATCTTATGTTTATTAATACAGTATATTTTAAAGTCTGGATTAGATCCCTTCTATTTCAATATAAATGTAATTTTTTAATATTAAAAATAGATAGTAGAAATAGTGGCCAAGGCACTCTATATATTATATTAACTCTTTACAATGTTTTTGGAGTAAAAACGAGTAGAAATTGTCTACCTTGTCTACAGCTTTTATACTGGGTATTTTCTCATCTTCATGAAGCAGATGAGAATGTATGGCAAAAACAAGACACTGGTAAGGAAGTTCTATATTGAGCATCCAGGGTAGAACAATAACTCACTTATTTGTAGGACATCATATATATCTAGATTAAACCACTACTCCCCAGCACCTCCACACCCACCCCGCCACACAATTTATGTTGAAACAGTTGACTTGTTTACCTTCAAGGCACGATGTAGTTTATTTTAAGGTTTGACTCTTTGCTTTTGTTATTGTTTATCTCCATCAAAAGCAGAAGATTAAGTCACTGTTATGAAAACAAACCTGATTAATCATTTTTTCCTCTCCAGCCAAAGCATTCTTAATTACTAACACATGGGCTAATAATGTGAAAACAAATGACAGATGTAGCAATGTAGTTTGAATGCATATCTCAGCACCCATTTTTTAAAAATGAAACCATAGACACAGTAAATCTTGTACTATTCTAACGATTTTATAAGTATTTAGACTAATCTCTGATGACACTCCAATTTACCAAAGTCTACTGAAGTGTGATCATTGAATAAGCTGATTTTCACAACATAAATCGGCCTACCCACCCACCTGTCATGAAAAATAATTTTAACGACCCAGAAAGTGTAAGCTCAGTGGTGGTAGGACTTGCTTTCTTTCGCTGTTCTACCTTCAACACCCAAAGCAGACCTTGAATATTTAGTGCATGAGTGAATGAATGAAAGGAATAAAATAATCTATGACCATCACATTTTAATCTGTTCTCCGGGTTGGTGCACCCTTAATTTGTTCACTCATTTATTCATTAATTCAACAAATACTTAGAACATTTCTGCTTTTCATTAGGATCTGTGCCAAGCACTGAGGATACAGTTATGAATAAGGTGAGTACTATTTCTTACCTCCTGCAGCTGGCAGTCTGGTCTTATTTCCCACCAAAGAAAGGTAGATTTATTGTCTAGACTACACATTATACTAAATGTTAAAAACTTTTAAAGGTCGTATTGAGTATCTCCAGAGGAAAGTCACAGATATATAATTCCTCTGATTGAATGTCTGGCTCCTTGCATCTCACTTCTGTATATGGACAGAGGTTTTTTGCTTTGTCCATTGCTGTAAGCTCGGAACCTAGAATACTACCTTTCCTTTCCTGGAATATGGTGCTTGCTCATATGAAAGAAGGAAGAATATGGGAAGAAAACAAAATGTGTTGAGGATCAGCTGTACTAAACCCTTTAGATAATCTCAACATAGACATAACCCCAGTCTATTGTTAGATTGCTATTTCTGTTTTACAAGTGGGGTAATAGACTGAGAGAAAACCACACACTAACTAGTAGCAAAGCTTGAATTGAAACGTGGGCTGACTTGTATCACCCGATTCACAACTCACTTCACCAAGTAAGCCAAGAATCCTTTACTCTTGATTCTTGCCATAGCTTATCTATTGGTTTTTACTTTAGCCAGCTTTAAAGGGCTCATACCAATCTCAAACCTTTGGTACTTTGGGCTATGACATACGCCAGCTATGTTGATCAGAGAAGTCTAGGTGATGTAGTTACAGACAACACCATGATTTTGTGGCTCACCTACCAAATGTTTATTTCTTGCTCATGTAAGGTCTGCTGCAGGACCAGGCAACTCTCCACGTCAACATTCTTCTACACATCAATCTCATGACCCAGGCTGAGCGACACTTCACCATCTTGTGCTACACCATATCCAAAACACAGCCTCTTCACTGGGAGCTGGGGAAGAGAACAAACAGAATTGCACATCAGCTCTCTTAAATGTTTCTACCCAGAGGTGACACTCATGAACTGTTCATATTTTATTCACCAGAACAAATCATACAGCCATGTTCAATTTCAAAATGGTGGGGAAGTGTGATTCTTCCACATATCTGGCAAAAGAGGAGGACATTGATATTGGCAAATAGTTGTTATGTCCACCATACCAGCAAAACTCCCAGCAAGTCTATGTCTAACTTGTATTAATGCTCCACATTGAAAAGATTGTCTGTGAAGCACTGCCTTCTCCTTGTTTAACAATAAAGTACCTTCTGTTTTACAGATGTGTGCCCTCCCAACAATATCCCTATTTAAATGCCTCTGTGTTTGCTTTTTAAATAAATAATGCAGTTAGTATTGAGAAATTAGAAATTATAGATAATCAAAACAAAGTAATAAAAAACCCACAAGCCTACAATCCTACCATTCCTTAGTAAGCATGTTCTCTAGCAAAAACTGAGGAAGATGCTGTCAGCATCTTATATTTCATTCCCTTCCCCCATGCTTCCATGCTTCTAGCAGCTGATTTGGGAATCCTGGCTGGTCTCCATAATAAGAGGCTCCCTAAAGATTTCAAAACTGAAAGTGTCCCAAAACTTCAGCCCAGAAAGAGTAAATATTTTTATTGAACATGGTCTATTTCTAATTTAGACAAATGATTGGATTTTCTTCCTTATTGTGTAACTCTTCTTGAAGTTGCATACTATTATTCTAGGTGCATCATATTTTAATTTAGAGTTTCACTTATTCTTTTTATTGAGCCATTTACATTTTATTGTATTTCTCTTTTATTATTCTCATGTAATCAAGAAAAAGAACAGACATACAATTAGTTTGTTGAAAAGTTAGAATTAGGTAACCCAGGCTTTCCTGGCTTCAAGTCTCCCTGTTTTTCTATATCAAGATACTTACACCCTTTAGCATTAAGACATCAATATGAAATATTGTCAATTAATTTAATAAGCATGTATTGAGCATTTTCTATAAGGCAGATAAGGAACTAGAAATATAAAGGTGAATTATACAAAGCACCTCTTTCTGAGGCTTTTAAAAATATTTTTATGGGAGTATAGTTGATTTACAATGTTGTGTTAGTTTCAGGTGTACATATACATATATCTACCTTTTTTTTTTTTCAGATTCTTTTCCCCTATAGGCCATTACAGAGTATTGAGTAGAGTTCCCTGTGATATACAGTAGGTCCTTATTAGTTATCTATTTTATATATAGTAGTGTGTGTATATATCAATCCCAATCTCCCAATTTATCCCTTCCCCCCTTATCCCTGTAACTGTAAGTTTGTTTTCTACATCCGTGACTCTACTACTGTTTTGTAAATAAGTTCATTTGTACCCTTTTTTTAGATTCTATATTGAAACGATATCATTTTTGAGACTTTTATTATCTGACAGAGGATTTATATAAAGAGTACAACAAGGTGAACTATATAAAGAAATACTGCTTTATAATATAGCACTGAGATATATTATTTTTCAATACACATAATAGTGGCTTTTCATTCCCCTGCTATACTGCACCCTCCTGCAATTCAATATTAAAATTTATAATGATCTTTTTTCCTTGGTCATATATCAAATACTCATTCATTTTCACTGTGGAAGAAGAATTTTAGATATTCCTTACTGTTTTGATCTGGTTATGAATTTGTTCCAACATTCCTTTCTTTTTTCTTTTATGGCATCTTCTAGAATTTTAACCCAGTTTCTGATTGGGTTGGATGTAGTCATTTTCAAGTGCATTTGATCTGCCAATGCAAATAGGAATGAGGTGAGCCTGTTAAGTATATAAAATATTTTTTTCCAATGCGTTTGACCAATTAAATAGTAAAACAGTGGTGCTATTTTGTTTCCTTAGAGACCTGGGAATGCAATGCAAGTTAGGAAAATTGTTTCTAAAGTATCTTGAAATTTATTTCTACAATTACTGAGTATTCTGACTTTCTTTTTCATCCACTTCAAATTTTGACTTGAAAAAATAACCCTGATTGTGTTTCTTTTCCAGGAGCTGATTGGATTTTGCAGACTACAGGAGGATCCCTGAGTTCGTATGACAGTTCAAGTCTCAGGTTCAGATCTCGTTAGAACTAAGATTCATATTCTTAAGAACTATTATTTCATTTGATTCCTCCTTTTTTTAAGAGAGAAAACCTCATTTGGGGGAAAATTAAAACTTTTGTAACTAAAATGCATTTATAAAATTAAGTTGCCCTCAGGTCAGCCAAAAGGTCAAAAATAGTTCTCCTTTAACTAAGCTTATTTTTCTATTGCACCTAACTTCTGGGTAAATTGAGTATTTTGATGTTTGAATTCCTTTAAACCTCTTCTCTCTCCAGAAAAATTGCCACACGTCAGAGAAATCAAGATGAATGCTTTCCCATTTGACTTTTCTTCCTTCTTGGATCTATGTTCTTACAGTGGGATTTGGATACTTTGTCATTTACAATTTTGATTTCTTTTCCGTCATTTATCTGCGTTTTAAATTTCTCCTTTGTTCATACTTTTTGCTTTGGACCCTAGTTGTAGACTCCCTTAAAGTGAAAATTAAACATTCAAGTTAAATATTCCATTCAGTGAAACTTTTCATATTGATAAACTCAGACTTGGCTATGTATCTGTTGACGCTCAAGGAAAGTTAATGGAACCCATGTGATTGTGTAGGCAGCCAATAATTGCTAAACAGATGCTTTCTTTTTAAAATATTATAATTTAATATAATATTTTAATATAATATAATATTATTATAACTATTATGGAGGATATTGTAAAAAATAAATACAGTACAGTATTGTATTAAATGCTACATTATTAAATGCTAAGAAATAATCCTTTCATTATACTTAACAATGGTCAGGACCTTTAAAGTACTATACCCAAGTTTGGCAAAACATTATAAATTAAATGTGAAAAGCCTGGAATAAAGAAAGGATAATTTGATGGAAAATTAGGTAAAGTAATGCGTGAAAGAACTTGGTTTCTGAGCCTGAATAAGAAGTGCTGTGGCAATTTAGTGACAGTATGTTTGAGTCTAGAGGGTGCAGCGGGGGGAGAGGGAGGCTCCAATATTTCAATTACTATTCAATTTTTTATCTCTATAGGTATTAAAAATAATATATGTTAAAATTTTATTGAGAGAAAATGTAGATAGATATCATAAGAAATACCTTCTTGTGCTATACAAGTACATTGTTAAGGAACATCACTGTAGAGCTACCAATAACAGTAAATTATAAAATGTGAAAATCTTGGATGCTTGGAGAATTAACTTAGCCACGGGGAGGGAGGCTATTAAAAATAATCCCTATGTGCCTCTTTCAGCTGTATTTTCTGATAACCAGTTGAACTGGAAAAAAGAAAAACATATTAAACCCTGGAGATATAACATATCAAAATCATATTAATTTTATTAATAATTTTAGATTAATTTTAATTTATTTATTATATGCCAAATGCCATGAAGCAGTTTATATGCATTATTTCTATTTTATTGTATCCTCACACTAACCTATGGAGTGCTTTCTTCAACAGTTCAGGTGGGTCATGGCTTCTTGGGAAGAGACTCCGTACTTATCCATGGTAACAGTAGATTAAATTCCCCTTTTACTTTTCCAAAAACATAGAAATATTTCGAAAGCAGGTGACCCACAGAGGAGGGAATGTTCTATCTTGACTTGACTTGGCCCTTACCTCCCTAATGAGCTTCCCTGGTGGTGCAGTGGTTAAGAATCCGCCTGCCAATGCAGGGGACACGGGTTCGAGCCCTGGTCTGGGAAGATCCCACATGCCGCGGAGCAACTAAGCCCGTGTGCCACAACTACTGAGCCTGTGCTCTAGAGCCCACAAGCCACAACATTGAGCCTGTGTGCCGCAACTACTGAAGTCTGTGCGCCTAGAGCCTGTGCTCCCCAACAAGAGAAGACACCACAAAGAGAAGCCCGCGCACCACAACGAAGAGTAGCCCCCGCTCGCCACCACTAGAGAAAGCCCACACATAGCAACAAAGACCCAACGCAGCCAAAAATAAATAAATAAAAGAAGTAAAACCTTAAATTACCCTTAAAAAAAACCCCAAAAAAACAGTATCACCAGTTTCTGGTGATACTATTCATGAGCGCCATATCCTGCAGAGTCTGAGAAAACAGCCAAGTTCCAGGCATGCCACTGTCCTTTTATCTGGGTTTGGCCCAAGGACAATGCTTACAAACCTATATTCCTAAAATACTAATGTCATCTCCCCTTCATATGTGACTAAATTCAAGTTTAGTGAGGTGTTTAATCACACTAAACTTTGGCCACAGTTGCCAAGTGGTGAAGCAGAATTTGAACCCAGCCCTGGAGCCAGCACTCAGGTATCTCACAGTGCAGTGGCAAAATCTTATGTGAGCAGATAACTGGTTACACAAGCATGAACTCATAACTTAATTAAACTGCAATTCAATCCTTATTTCCTAACCACTCCCATTCAGCTGGGGTGTTCCTGTATGAAAGCTCTGGCAGGTCTATGATAGCCTACAGACACATTAAGTCACAAATATAAGCTTGATTCAGAAATTGAAATGCCTACTTCCATGCATGTAAAAAAGCAAAGCACACACTTGATGTTAAACCATACCACCCCAGCTTGGTCCTGCTCTGGGCTGGAGACCCTCATTGGGAAAGGAAGTTGCATTGGTTTCTCTGCTTCCCAGTTTGAGCTTCTTGGCTTCCTCTCACTATCTGTTTTTCCAAACTCCCAGCATGCTTGAAGGTAGGGGAGAAGAGGGAGAAAATAAAAAGGGATAGAACAAGTTTTTCTGGTACAATAGGGCTTTGCGCTACCTGAGCTTGGCAAACTGACTCTCTCTGTCTAAGGACACTTTGTAGATCCTCCAGAAGTTCTTTGCTGGGCCTCTCTCTCCCATAGTTTTTCAATTCTGTATGGCCACTTGCAACTGTGTCCACAGCTCCTGGTCTATCTGGTAGTGCATATTTAGCCTTTTCCTGCTGAGGCCATTTTATCCCTGTAGTTAGTCTTATTGGATAGGGCTTAAGATACCTGTGTTCTGGCAATCTTTCTCTTGTGTGAGAGAGAGAAACATCGATTTATTCTATGCTTTTCCACACAGGCAGTATACAGCAACATTTGGATGTCACCACTGCAGTAACCAGCCCTTCTTCTCTATCATCTTGATGTCCTGGGGTCAGACACCAGTGCACCATGCCCACAGATTTGGGAAACACATAGCAAACTCTCAGGTGGTCTTATAAGGGACCCCTCCCTAAGCTTGAGGTGAGAAAAGAAGCCCACTCTTCCCTCTCACCCTTGTGGTGTGATGAGAACTCATAGTACAAAAACTGTCCTCTCCAGATACAGTCAATTCTCATTATCTGTGGTTGTTACGTTCTATAAAGTCACCACAAACAGTAGGGGAAACAGGGATTAGGTTCCTGCATCTCTGGTCACAGTATTTTCATTAACCCATCAATACATAAACTTGTTTTATTTGTTTTTCTGTTTAAAGACCCCTTATTTACTATATGCTGTTGATTCATTAACATTGAACTCACAGCCAACAGAACTATAACACATACCTGAAAGATGCTTATCTAACACATGTAAGACACATCACAGCCTTGTGCTTAGAAAACTGGACAGCACTTTAGTGCTACGCTTCCCACCATTTTAACTGTGGAATCAACCACAAAAGGCACACAAAAAAGAAAAACATAGCACTAGATATGAAAAGAACGTTTGTTTCCACTATGGGAGTTAAAATAAGAAAGTAGAGCATTGCCTTGTTTGACTTCAGCTGGAAACGTGCACATAAGGTGACTCAATTTTTTTGCTGCTCTGCCTTTCTTGAGGAATGACCTCAAAAGTGAAGCAACTATTGATTTGGGGTTACAAATAAATTTTAGTGAGTAGGCAAGTTTGCAAATACAAGATCCACAAATAATAAGAATCCACTGTAAATATTTTCAGCAGTATTCTCACCTCTCTCCTCTCTTTGTTTTGTATCTATATTCTTGATCTGGTTTAAGGTTCCCAGAGTCAGGAATGAAGGCTTGGGGCCACTCCTTTTGTAAAACTGAACATGGTGATTGGGAGCCTCACTTCGGAATTTGACATCTATTGCCTTTTAGAGCCTCATAGAAACATAGATTTTAACATCAAGCGAAATACACATTTGAGGTTGTACCAATCAGAGTTTGCATTGCAAGGAACAGAAACCAAATCTGGATGATTAAAGCTGAAACGGCATTTATTAAAATGATATTGGGAAAATCACAGAATCTTAGGCAAAGCTGTGGCAATGGGCTTGGAAAACAGGCAGGAGCAAGGGAGGTTGGGCAGCAGCCAGGACCGTACAAGAGGCTACAAATGACACCAGCACTGCCACCACTGCCCATGGCTGAGCTGCTGCCACTGTCCTGTTTATTGCTTTCTCGATCTGACGGAGCTACCTGCTCCCAAAAGGGATTCTTCTTTTGCTTTGTCAGCTCACTATACAAAGTCCAGTGCAGGTACCTCTGATTAACTGAAGTGAAATGATAAATTCTATGTCCTCCATGCAAGGAAGGTCGTAAAAATAAGGATTTGCCACTTTCGGTTTCTCTAGTGGAAGGAAGGCTCCGTCTCCCACCAAGACTCATACAGTGAGACATTTACCACATGTATAGACAGCGTTCAGATGTTTGGCAGCCGGAAAAGGCTGGATTCATGAGGATTCATGCTCATAGACTTCAGTGATTGTTCGAAATGGAGAAAAAATGTCAAACTCATCTATTTAGTTTAACCTCCCTTCCAGTTAAGAGATCTCCTTCAGAGTGCTCTGGAAAACAATCTTATAGCCTCTGCTTGAATTTTTAAATGATAGGGAACTTTTCACACTACCAGGTAATATGTTTTAATCCTCTGCAATTCTCGCTCAGAAAATGTTATTATGATTTCCGGTTCATGGAATCATTTTTTTCAGTTTCGTTTACCATACAATTTATCTATATCTGGATGTATTGTAGTATCTAAATGTCCTGCTTTTGATGTGGTACTCAGACATGCCTATAATACTCTCCACAGGGGCTGGCAAATGTAGAGGCTATTTATTTTATTAATTTAACTTGGGCTTGTGTTGGCTCTTTCATGCAATCATGGCATAATTATGACTTGTAGTATGCTAAAACATTTAGATATTTTCACATGAACTACTGCCAAAGCTAGTCCTATAACTGAATCTCTAAACTCAGTTATTCAAAAGACCGAATTGAGGTTTTTACTTGCATCTCTCCAGCTTTCATCTATTTAGTTTTAGCTCAATGATCTGGTTTGTTGAGATACTTTAGGGTTTTAAGCATTTTATTGTCTATGATAATAGTTTCCTTCCAGGATTGTGCCACCCATTAATTTGTTTGGCACATCTATGTTTTCATCCAAGTTATTGATAAAAAAATTTTTAACATCTTTATTGGGGTACACTTGCTTTACAATGTTGTGTTCGTTTCTGCTGTATAACAAAGTGAATCAGCTATATGTACACGTATATCCCCCTATCCCCTCCCTCTTGCATCTCCCTCCCACCCTCCCAATCCCACCCCTCTAGGTGGTCACAAAGCACCAAGCTGATCTCCCTGTGTGATGCAGCTGTTTCCCACTAGCTATCTATCTTACATTTGGTAGTGTATATATGTCCATGCCACTCTCTCACTTCATCCCAGCTTACCCTTCCCCCTACCCGTGTCCTCAGATCCCATTCTCTACGTCTGTGTCTTTATTCCTGCCCTGCCCCTAGGTTCATCGGAACCTTTTTTTTTTTTTTTAGATTCCATATATATGTGTTAGCATACGGTATTTGTTTTTCTCTTTCTGACTTAACTTCACTCTGTATGACAGACTCTAGATCCATCCACCTCACTACAAATAGCTCAATTTCATTTCTTTTTATGGCTGAGCAATATTCCATTGTATATATGTGTCATATCTTCTTTCTGATAAATTATTGAATAGGAAAAGACTACAACAGAGCACTGTGACATTCTACCAGTCTTTCTTCAAGGTTGATGTTGGATCATTGAAGAACCATTTCTGAATTCCACCTCTAGCCATCTTAAAATAAGCCCGATCTTGCCAATATCCTGCATAAAAACCATTAATGGCTTGTCCTTGCTCTTCATCTAGAGATCACGTCCTTAATGTGGCTCACAGCGAGGCACTGTCTGGCCTGTTCTTTCTTCCGCTTCCTCTGGGCCCTGTCTCCCTTTTCTCTGTGTTATAGCCACCAACAACTGCGTATGGAATATTCCTCCCCTGTGCTTCCCCAACTCAGCCTTCAGCTCTCAGCTTAAGCACCATTTCCACAAGGGAGCCTTCACTAGCACTATAGATTTAGTGTTTCCTGTGTTAAGTCATCTCATAGAATCAAATTCCATTAATTTAAAGATTCCTATTTGCAATTATTTATTCATTAGTGTCATAATTTGATCTGACTTCCCCACCAGACTTAAGCTCCATAAGAGCATGGACACAGTCTGTGTTTGCTCATCTTTAAATGACCAGCACCTGGGACATTGTAGGTTCCCTAAAACATCTTGTGGAAGGAATAACAGAAACCCGATGAATAGTGTGACCATTGATCCTACTGAGACTGTGGAGTTGCAATTGAGTGGAATAACTTTAGGAAGTAAGTCTTCTCCCACGACCTACCCTGTTTTATTATAACTCTGACTCAGCTTTGCAATATCAGCACTATTGCCATTTGGGCTGCATAATTTTCAGGTGTGTGTGTGTGTGTGTGTGTGTGTCCTGTGCATTGTAGGATGTTTAGCAGCATTCCTGGCCTCTATGCGCTAAATGACTGAAGCATGACCCCTCCCAGTTGCAACAACAAAAAGTGTCTTGTCAAATATCTCGGGTTGGGGTGGGGCGGGGCGTATGGGAGAACAATATCAATCCGTTGAAGAACCGCTTCTCTAATTATAAGAACTTTAATCAATTACCACATTCAAGAAGGACATATCATTTGCTTAACTGCAATTACAAAAAAAAATGTATGTGAAGGACTCTTGCAAGCAATAGAAATTAAGTTCAATAGACAATGATGTGGCCAGAATTGTTCACTTATATCTAGTTACAATCATGAAAATTTCCATAACTACTCAAATCCAAAAGGATCTCCCATTTCAACCTCTTAGAAAATCACTTAATTTGATAGTTAATATAGAAATGTTTTACTTAAAACTCCTGTCTGTATTTTATTAAATAAGCAGAATTCCCTAGGATGTTATATAAATTCTAAGGCCCCTTTAAAGGATTGGATGACTGACAACTTGTTGGACACTGAATAGCAGATTGTAGGCTGTGGTAGGCAGTCTTCAGATGGCTTCCAAGATCTCACATTGACTTGTGCTAGCAAAAAACCAATCAGAACACCTTAAAGATTAGGTGACTCTTGGTGTTCTTTGGATAGTTCGTTTTTAGTGATTGCGGGATCACATAGTAAGTGATAGGGGGTGTGGAACTATCATCAACTATGAAGGATGTGAAAATTTTTACAATATTGCCTCCCTTATCCTCACTTTTAGCCCAGCTAATGTAATTATGAAATGACCTACATCACTCTTTAGGTATGATTGGGAGGCATTAGATTTTAATCAAGAGATTCCCAGCCCTCATTATTGTGAAGAATAATGTTTATTACATGCCAAGTATCAAGAAAATCTCAAGAAATTTTAGCCTGTGTTGTGCCATCCATTATGACATATTAAGTTACTGTAGAAAGGAAATTATTTGTATATTACAGAGGAACAAAAAGAGCTACTGGCATTACCCAGTTAAGTCAGCTAAAAACCAGGAGCGCTTTCTTTTTTTTTTTTAATTAATTAATTAATTTATTTATTTATTTATTTATGGCTGTGTTGGGTCTTCGCTTCTGTGTGAGGGCTTTCTCTAGTTGCGGCGAGCGGAGGCCACTCTTCATCGCGGTGCGTGGGCCTCTCACTATCGCGGCCTCTGTTGTTGCGGGGCACAGGCTCCAGACGCGCAGGCTCAGTAGTTGTGGCTCACGGGCCCAGTTGCTCCGCGGCATGTGGGATCTTCCCAGACCAGGGCTCGAACCCGTGTCCCCTACATTGGCAGGCAGATTCTCAACCACTGCGCCACCAGGGAAGCCCAGGCGCATTTTAATTATTTTTTTTCTGGCCATCCCTGGAAGTGGTCCTCCTCAAGGGTAGCATATTCTCACTGAAATAACAAGAGCAACAATGCTGGCAGTATTACTTAATTTTGTCTAATGCATTTAGTACATTTATTCTTCCAAGAAAAAGTTGGGAAGGTAAGGAAATTTAGTGCCACCCTCAGAGCATATCCAATTATACTAATGAGGAAAAACAATGTTACATTTCAAGCCTTAATCTTTGTGTTGATTGGCCATAGGCCATTGGAATAAACCACAGAGATGCACGTGATTTCTAGGTAAAAACTTTAAACTCACACACTGAATTTAAAGTGGAGAGATTATAGAGAAAAAAGCAATGACCTCAAAAGTAATGAGAGCTTTAAGTCTCCAAAGCATAGATTAAATATGGAGTGTTAGAAAAATTCTTAAAGATGCCTATAATACAAGGTAAACATGGAGATATCCATTGTCTTGGCAAATATTTTACTTTGTTAATGGGCCAGTCCTTATCAAAGCATTCCACAAGTCTAGGAAAAATCCATGCCAATGTCTTCCTCTCAAATGTGAAAAGCTGAGCAAAACCTTTAACCCCTTGTTACTAAAATAAACTGGCAAGAGTTTTCACATTCCCTAAATCTATAGCTGAAACAGAAAAGACCAGGTTCCTGTAGGAAAAGATAGTCCCTAAGTGCTCTTCGCACTGCTACTGGAAGGTAATGGTGAGTCCACTCAAGACTCATGCTTGATGATATCACCATAGTAATAATTGCTTAAGATCAAGCCACTATTGTGAACACTTAAATCATGATTCTGTGTTACTAGGAAACCAAACTAGTGAAGAAAACAGTTCTTCATAGTTGTCAAGTAAAAGAATACAGTTTTTGTTTTGACAGCAAATGGCAGAGAAATTTTGTGTAATTGAGCCACAAAAAGTGTATTATTATAACCCAATTGATTGGTCCAGAGGGAGAGAAAAAACACAATTTTGTAAAGCAATAGAATTAATGGTTTTACAAATGGAATTGACTTGCTCATTAACTGTATTATCTAAATGGACTATTTTTTCATTGTGAGAATGGTTTGTAAAACCAAAGACCATGATATAGGGAGACATGAGGAACAACATTGAAAAAAAGCACCATTTAACCAATGAAATAATCTTATTCTCCTGGTATCCAGCCGACCAACCATCTTTAGCTTTGGAATCATACTGGTGGTGAACACTGAAGTCAAAGCAGGGGAAGAGAAAGACATAGAAAAAAAAGCTTATTGGAAAGTTACGAGGAAAACTTTTGTATTCTTCTGGGTTGTTTAACTGGGATAACTTTTACAGCTATCTTCTTGGGTAAATTTGGGAACTTTAACAAAAGTAACATCAACAATAATATTGAGCTCCTGATTTGAACCAAGTTTTCTGATAGGTGATTATACATGTTATTAAATTTTATCCTAATAATAACAGGTGAACATCATTATGCAAATTTTACAGATGAGGAAGGTAAGGCTCAGAAGGTTAAGTTGCTTGCTCAAGTAGTAAGTAACAGCCAAGACTCAATACTAGAGCAATCTTATTATACAAATTATGGTACATTGCCACAGCCCTGTTTGAATGTATATGTATATGCTCATACATATATAAAAGTATATGAATATATAACATATTCATACATACATATATACTATTTATATACAGTTTTATGGCATAATGTACTAAAGACAGATGAACACTTTAGCTCTGATGCTAACTTACCATATGCTCTTTTTATATCTTAGGCTTTTGGGTTTTTTTCAAGTTCTCAAAATTGGAATGACTTGTCACCAAATAATATTTAAAACTATTTCAAATTGTTGGCTTAGAGTTGTTGTCAAATTAAAGGACAAATCAAAATTAAGGGAAAAACATACCCCAAGAGAGAGAACTGGTTCCAAAAGCTGAGAAAAGGGTCAAGTAGGGTGTGCATATTTCTCCAGCCACGTCAGAATCTTTTGAATAGTGAAAGAAAGGATGTCTACATCTCATCTGCTTTGCTCTGCATTGTTCAGTATAAAAAGATCTTTGATAACAAAGGTCTTTTTGGCTGTACCTTCTTCTTTTTTAGAGGAACCAGTATCTTGGAAATTTTTAGAGGAACCAGTATCTTGGAAACCAGTCAGTGAAACTCAAAGGCCCTCCTTGCAAATAAATGGGCATAGTCACTAAATGTATTCAAGGAGGGCCCTCGAATGTATTTATTTACAATGATGCTTTCTAAAAGCATTAGAAGCAAACTCTTTACACTAAGACCACTAAGGAGCTCTGCTTTCTAAAGGCAAGCAGTGTTAGCATTTGTCTTTATTTTCCTATTCTCAATAGAGATGAAATCCAGGCCACTGGGGACTTGGGAAAGTACCACGTGTGGTTTGTTTTAAAGCATTCTCCTCTAGAATCCTGTTGCCAGTTTGTAGCGCTGCCCATTTTCTACCCGCCCCCCTGCCCCGAACATGCACACACCCTGTGGCAAGAGAGACAAATAACATGAACCGAAAGTGTTTTCAATAGAAATACCAAGAAAATGCTTTTTCTAGTGGCATGGAAAAAGCAAACAGAATGCAGGCCAACTTTATGGTAATCTTAAATCTAGACCTCTGAAGAAGGAAGGTGTAAGCACAGCCGAGTACGGTAGGAAGAACATTCCTGCTTTCCAACAAGAAAAGTTTAAGGTAATGTCTCTTTTCATGTTTTTAAAATGAAATATGTCACATTTTGAATCTTTGAAGTGAATAGCTCCAGAGGAACTTATCAGAAATTATCTTGTCATGAACAAGTACTTGAATGTTTTAACCCCTTTGTTCAAAAAATAGTTACTAATTGTCTGTTTATATGTGAGGTATTCTTGTAGGTGCAGAAGGGTCACTTTTTTCCAGCTCTAAGGAGTTATCACACTATATTGTCGCTATCTGTGTTCACATGTGACTCTTCAATCAGATAAGGTTTCACTTGGGGCAATGGAGGGCCCATTCCACTTACTGTTTCTATAACCCAAGGCATCTTCATTGGTTTATAAAGCCTGAAATTCCCAGGGCTTACCATCAAATAGGAGAGTTAAATATTTGTGCTAATAAACATGAAACTAGTTATGAAACATTGAGCCATGTTACTGGTGTGGTCAATCTCCGTTATTAAGGTTCAGAGATGGCTGCTGGGTTAAGGATGACGGGGAGATCAGGAAATATTCAAAAGGAAGTGATGCTTACACTGGGCACTCAGAGAGACAGGTGGGATGTCAAGAGATAAAGCAAATAATAACAGCCTGAAATAAGGAGGGGGCACAGGAAATGGAAAATTAATCTTGTTCTTTGAGGTGAGCTGTCATAAAGTTCAATTCTAAGCACAAGTTAAGGTGGCATGTTATGGTGGAAAACAACAGACAAACAATAAACTAGTTTTAGACTTAGATGGATACAGCTTCTAAACTTGGCATTGATTCTTACTAGCAGGGTACTATCTTAGGTGCACTGCCTAACCTGTGTGAGACTGACATCTCTGGCTACAAAATGAGACTATTGATGGTATTATTTCATTATGATTCCCACTGACTTCAATATTGCTTTTCATAGAGAAAGAGGTCAAAATAAATATTTGAATGCTCACCAAAGGGGCAAAAATTAAATAAACTAGCACAGAAGTGCCAAGTACATAACATGCACTCAAAATATTAGTTCTGTAGTTTTCTCCTTTCTCTTTCCTGTTCAGAAAACTTTATTGTCTTTGCATTGTATCAATTTGCTTCCATTTACCTTTCCAAATGCTTTTCCCATTATTTTTCTGAAAACAGTTTACATTTATACCAAGTATATCAGACATGTATATAGTTACATGTATATTATCTGTACCTGTGTCTTAACTGAAACTCTACCCTTTTCCTGTATTATTATTTCCCCCCATCTCCATGTGTCTACAAGCTTGCCTGTCCTTTAAACTCCAGCTCAGATATTAGAACCACAAAGAATTCTCTGATCTTTGAAAACCAGATTAGTCTTTCCTTTCTCTGAAATTCCTGAGCAATGAATATACATTTTTCTTTGTCACATGTAACATGTACAACTTTGTGTTATGCTTACTCATGCACAGGTTTAGTTTTTCTTCCATTATACTTTATACCTCTTGAGGACAGGGCACATTTCATAATCATCTTACATGTCCTATTAGGTCAAATTTAGTATTCTGTGAAAGCAGACACTGAATATTGTTTGAGGAGAATACAGTTCTGCTAAAACTATAGCTAAGCAGTTGGAAGTATTTTGTTGACACCTGAGATATACTTTCTGGAATGTTTTTTCAAATAGGTAATAATTGTATAAGAGAATGGATGAGTTATCCTAGGGAGAATATTAAAAATGAAAAAAACAAAAGAAAAAATATAACCAAATTGACACTTAGGTCTAATAGATCAGCATGATACTGTAATTATTTTGTCTCTCCCAAATTCCCACTGAGACATCTAATACCATATAGAATTGGGATAAAAATCTACATCAGCCTCAGCACTAGAAAGTAGGGGAGCATGCTGCAATCCATATTAGTCATTGTTCTCCAGAGAAACAGAAAGAATAGGATATTTATATACATATATTACATATATTTATATTTGTAAATATATTTATATTTATATAATTTATATCATATTTATATTAAATATGATATTTATATTACAAATATGTGTTATATAAATATTTACACATATATATGAATATACATATGCATATGTGTATGTGAAGAGAGACAGAGGGTGAGAGAGACAGAGAGATGTATTTTAACAAACTGGCTTTATTTTAACGTAATTTTGGGGACTGGAAAATCTAAAATCTGTAAGTCAGCTTAGCAGGCTAGAAATGTAGGGTTGATGTTGCAGAGTTGAGTCTGAAATACTTAAAAACAGGCAAGCAAGCTGGAAACTCAGGTAGAATTTCTATGTTGCAGTCTTGAGGAAGAATTCCTTCTTCTTTGGGGAACCTCAGTCTTTGCCCTTTAGGCCCACACCTGATTGGATGAGACCCATCCACATTAGGAAGTAAAGCACATTAATTTGCTTTACTTAAAGTCAACTATCATAAATGTTAATTACATTGAAAAACTGCATTCACAGCAGCAGCTAAACTAGTGTTTGACCAAACCACTGGACACCATAGCTGAGCAATGTTGACATGTAAATTTAGCTATCACAAACAGTATTAGATGAATGGAAAGAATCACACTGGAATACTGATACATGACCTTGGCACTCCTGAAAAAGAGTGGGAGCTGAACCTGAGCAATTCCCTATAGACCCCTTCTAAGTCAGAGTGGCCAATGTTAAGGGTAAGAATGTACTGAATCAAACAGGAGACTCATTCCATGGACTCCATCTAGCCAGTGTTGACTCAACAGACCTTGTGCCACCCAGCAATGTATATAAGATAATAGGATTAAAATTATAATAAGTATGGAAGACTCAACCTAAGACCCAACATACAAATGAAAGAATAGAAAAGATGGAAGAAAAATAACATTCAAGGGAAAAGAATATTTTTCTAATCCAAAGAAACATATCAATTTATATCGTAACTACATATCTGCATTATATTTCCAGCCCTAAGGAAAAGAGCCCTTAACACAGCCCTGGGGGTTCAGTCACACCCATAGAAGGGACAGAGGGACAGCTGAGATGTCTTCTAAAGCAAGTACAGATTCTTAATATCAGCCTGAGGTGGGAGATAATGGGAGAGATGGGGATTTTATTTCTTAAATTTTAATTTTTATTTCTCAAACTTCAGCCCTAAGACCTGAAGAGGTGGTGTGTTTCTGGTGGTGGCAGATGATGAGCAAATCAAAGTAAGGAACAGAGGAATGAGATAGTCATGCTTGAGATGGTTTGAGTGAGCATTGAAACAACTGACCACATAGAGATAAGTAACACAATTACCTGTTATTCTTCTTTAGGAAGATTAATGCTTTTTTTTTTTAAAAGAAAATTGGTGGTATTTACAACTCTAATTGAATTAACATAATCTGGTAAAGGAGAGAGAGAAAAACAACATATTGAACACCCTCCCTTTATTTATTTATTTTTTTAAACATCTTTATTGGAGTATAATTTCTTTACAATGATGTGATATTTTCTGCTGTATAACAAAGTGAGTCAGCTATACATATACGTATATCCCCATATCTCCTCCCTCTTGCATCTTCCTCTCACCCTCCTTATCCCACCCCTCTAGGTGGACACAAAGCACCAAGCTGATCTCCCTGTTCCCACTAGCTATCTATTTTACATTTGGTAGTGAACACCCCCCACTTTAAAAGGGGATTTAAAAATTTATATGTTATTGACTTTGACATTCAATTTAAACACATATTTGTAAAATGTCTTTGAACAAATTATGCAGCTAGAGTTAGGATGTCTAAGAACACACACACACACACACACACACACACAAGAAAATTTAAAAATTACAGAACAGAAAGAAAACATTAATGAAGAGAATATGATACAAAGTGACAGAAACATGAATGAATATAAAATTATGATAGTATAATACATATGAAAGGATCAAATTATTAAGTAAAAGACTGTCAGATTGTGTTAAGTTAATCCAATGTTATGTTTGCTACATGAACCAGTTAAATGAACTTGAAGCTGTTGAACAAAGTTGAAACCTTAAGGAAAAAAATTAAATAGTCAAAGATGTGTGAAATAATTAATTAAGAAACATTAATATGTGTTAAAATAGACATAAAGTATTTTTACTGCTAAAGGGTAGAATTCCTAACGGAGACACAAGGGTCACGATCATGTCCATGTACCCAGAAGTAGATCCTAAATAAGGACAAATCAAAGGTCATATAAAATATGAGGAAAAACTGACAAATTTATTCTGGTGGAAGATTTTAGTGTATTTTTAATTTACTACTGGTCAAGGAGCCAAAATGGATCCTACTTTCAGTTTATTGCAGAACAAGATGAATGCTATCATAGAAGTTTTGAAAAATATACATAATAAAGTTGATTAGTCTATGGGTATAAACTCTTCCTTATAAATTGGAAAATTAAAAAGATATATTTTCTGTTGTTCATGGGACATTTACAAAACTAAATTACATACTAGGACACAAAGAAAACCACAATAAACTCTGTAAAGCAGTAATGGTACAGGCCAGTGTTTCTAACCAAGTGACAAAACTAGAAAATTGCAATAAATTTAAAGGTATGAGAAGTTTTACAAAATAACACTCCCTTAAATGATTATTAGAGCAAAGAGTAAATTAAATTTTAATGACACATTAATATCAAGGAAATACCACACGTCAAAGCTTTGCATAGAAAGCAAATTATAATCTTAAATAATTTTATTACTAAAGTAGAAAAATAAGGGGAAGCTTTAAATTCTTTCTTCCATGTTTTCAACTGTTTTCACTGAGCATGCAGTACATATTTTAATGAAAAAGTAAGATTTTTATGTTTGAAACCATTTAATTTTTAAAATGATTCAACAATCTAGAAAAAATCATATAAACCCAAGAAAAGCAAAAGGAAGGAAAGTTTATAAAAAAAAGTTTTTCTAAAGCCCACACAAATTAACTGAAAAAGAAACATAACTTTAATAAAAAATAGGAAATGGGTAAGCATTGTGAATAGGCAATTCACAAAAGAGAAAATGCAAATAGCTAATATGTGTGAGATCCTGTTTTAACTTACCATGAATTAAGGAAATGAAAATTATACCAGTAATGATATGCCATGCATTTTCTTATAAGATTGACAAAATTTTTAAAACATAATGGGGGCTTCCCTGGTGGCGCAGTGGTTGAGAATCTGCCTGCTAATGCAGGGGACACGGGTTCGAGCCCTGGTCTGGGAAGATCCCACATGCCACGGAGCAGCTGGGCCCGTGAGCCACAATTGCTGAGCCTGCGCGTCTGGAGCCTGTGCCCCGCGACGGGAGGGGCCGCGATAGAGAAAGGCCCGCGCACCGCGATGAAGAGCGGTCCCCGCACCGCGATGAAGAGTGGCCCCCGCTTGCCGCAACTGGAGAAAGCCCTCGCACGAACCGAAGACCCAACACAGCCAAAAAAAATAAATAAATAAATAAATAAAATAAATAAGAAAAAAAAAAAAAAACATAATGGTACATACTCAGTGGTGGCAAGACAATGTCGTTGACTTAGGCTTTCTAATACAATACTGATATGATTGTAAATCATATCACTTTAAACTTTCTGGAAAGCAGTTTGGCAATATGTATCAAGAGGTTTCAACATGATTTTATCTGTTTATAGACTAATTCCACTTCTAGGAATCCATTATAAAACAATGTTCTGAAATATGGATACATATACTTGCCAAAGTTTTTATCAACATGTTCAACAATTGAGAAATTAAGATATGCTATCTCCATGTAATGGCATAGTATGCAGAAATTAAAATAATATTTACCAAGATATTTTAATGACATGGGAAAATGAAAATGATGTAATGTAATGTGAAAAAGGGGCTCAAATATATTTATAATTATCATATTTTAAAAGTTCTTTCAACATGTATATAGTATTTAAGAAAAAATAACATAATAATTATTTTTTAAAACACATAAGTTTTCACTTGAAAATTAAGTACTGTTAAGATCCTGCCATCACACCATCTTTAAATACTTCAGGTTTAACTCAATTGCCTTATGAAGTATGAAGGGAAAAAAATCATATACCACTGGTGGTCCCAGGAGTATTACCCAGGTAGTAGCACAACTTGGAGCAGGCATGTTGGTGATAATTACCCAGAGACTTTCCCACAGTAAAGATAAATTTTAGAGAGAGGGGTTGGAGCCATAGTGTGGACTGACTTTTTTTTTTTTAACCACAGATGCATTCTTGAAATGCCAATCAAATCATGCACAAGTCTGAAACACTTCAACTGCTTCCGTATTGTTCTTAGACTAGAGACAAAATTCCCGTATTTATAAGTTGACCATATGTTCCAATCAGTCCTATGTAGTCTCATTTTACATCATTTTCCTGGTAAAGTTATCGATAGTGTTCCTTTCTACTCTCAAATAGATTCTCTTTGGGTGACAATTTATACATCACTATTTCTATGCTTTAAGAGATTTAAGCTATTTAGCTTCAATGTGCATCCCTAAACTCAGTTCTAGTTCTCTTTTTTTTCTCTCTGCTGCAGCCACCCTGGCCTCCCTTAAGACCCTCTTATTTATTTGACTGTCTCCATAGCGCTTGTGATTTTTGGTGGGAGGGTGGTGACACTGTGTGCTGCTGTGGTGGGTGATGGAGAAGTTGGGCACAAAGAAATGAGCAGGAGAGAATTCTTTTTCCTTATGATTGTTGATTGGCTTTGGAAAGAAAAATATTCTGTTTGAGTTTGGAGGAGGAGGAGCAGGGCTGCAGTAGTAAGCAGAGTGTTATACATGTTTCCTGAATACAAGTATGAATATTTGTACAATATCACCAAGGGTCCAGGTGCGTCGATATGTTGATGGGAACATGCAGGGATAAGTTACGGCAAGTGAGGCCTCAGTAATTCAGTTCGTAGAGAGAAGTGAGCAGAAAGAAAAGAAGGCAGACCTGTGAGGCCAGGAAAACTGACCGATCTAAGGGGCTGGCCCTAATAAAGGCAGTAGGATGATCAGTTGCACAGAGTACACTGAGTACGGGTTTCAGACCCAGTTCAAGCTTTCATGAATATAGGAAAGATCAGTGGCCGTGGAAGAGCACTGATTTACAAGCAGACTCACAGAGGCAGTATGCTATCTTCAAAGTTACACTCATGGTGATGGTGGAACTCCATCCACTCACAAGAAGAGAAACAGGACACAGAATCCAGCCTGCCAGGGGAGGAGGCTAACAAAACTAGAAACAATCTGTGTTCAAGATGTTTTCATTCCTTAAGGGGAATGAGCTTGTCGATCACATGACAGGAACTGTGCCCTGGTTCACAAGAGGAGTGGAGAGAAATCATCCAGAACCCTGAGACCCAGGGACAGAGTCAGTAATTAGAATTCACCATTAAGGGCAACAAGATCTAATTTCAAGATCCATTAGATACAGAACATGAAGCTTCTGACATCCATACTTAATGCCCCAGTCTGGAATACATCTGGGCACATAGATAGAACTATTTTAAAAACAGATCCTACTGAGGGGACCTGGCTAGGCAAAAGGAAAGGGAACAGTGCTGGGGGTAGCAATGAGAGAGGGAAGGGAGGAGGGAACAATCTTAGGAAGCTCTAATATAAGGGACAGTATATCACAGAAACTGCTTGCACCTAAAAGTAAAAGTCCAGAACTCGTAGAAACTAAGTAATAGAACTATTTTTGATCCTATGTTGCTTTGCTTTATTATTTAAATAAAAAATTCCCTGGTATGAATGCAAAACAGAAAAGCCCAATCTTTTTCCCAGTATTGTCATAATTGTTTTTAAGTACAGCATTAGGAGATAGGACAAAATAAACAATGTTTTTTTAAACAGATGTTTTTACTACTCTGCCTGGGAACAGCTGATATATATGAGGGTCTAGTCTAAGACCCAGTTCAAAAATAATATTTTAGTTGGACCAAATGCTCTTGTGATTTACACCTAACATTACCCTTAACTCTGACTAAAAGCCAAGTTTTAGCAACAAAAAGAAAACTTGTGTAATTTCCTGGTTCTGAGTAACATTGAAAAGCCGAGGAGACTAATCTAAGATTCAAGGGAGCTTTCCCATCTTGTCATCAGATGTCTGTAGATTGGTAAACCCTGGTTCTGACTCTTAAAGTCTACAAAATTTCCCATGTATATTGCTAATCCATTTATGATAAGTAAGAGCTAAAAGAATGAATCATTTCTCCCCTCATAAATCCTTTGTGCATTTTCAATAATGTTCAGGAGAAGTTGAGCAAGCCAGATTTTGAAAATATTTAAAGATTCGTAGCTTTTCTTATGAGTCTTTAATTTTTCTTATTCCTTGAAGTTTCATAGAGTCTCATGAAGTTCTAGACTCTATTATCCGTGCTTTACAAGTTATAGCTTCTCTTTGGCTTTCTCTTTGAATGCTTCTCCCAATGTTAGGATTTGCTCTTTGAGAGCTTCTGCAGCCACCATTCCATTAAAGTTTCACATTCAACTCAAATATGTGAAGTTACTTACTGGATGAATTCTTCTGTGGGAAAAATCTTAATTCTTTTTTTTGAACTGATCTTAATTCAGGAAGTGAACATTAATTTTAATTACTTGCATAAGAAATAAGAAATGAGAAAATAAACTTTGACAACAAAACCCCCAAATTAAAAACAAATGTAAATTATTAGCTCAATGTAGATTATTTTTGTACTAGTCACTGTTTGGATTCACTGTACTACAGCTCACTTCTATTATGCGAATATTTCAGAATTAAAGGTTTTGAATTATATCTCTGCTTTACGTTCAAATTAATGAAATATATGATTCTCCCCTTAGGAAAAAGTGATGTTCATCTGAAACTCTTTACTAAGTCACATGTATCTGAAGAAAATATTTCTTAAAGGGAGAATTCCTAATGTTGCCTAATTTGCTTTCCTAGGGAAAGAAGTGTGCCTTTCCCCAAATGCTTCCAGAAGGCAGTGTCAGGAGACAGTGTAAAGAAGAAAGTCAATTGAACGGCAAAAAAGAGACACAGAGGAAAGAGAATCAAAGAAAAAGGTTGACGGAGACAGGTACAAGGCAAATTTTAATGCTCAAATGATGCAGTGATAATATCACTAATGGGTTTGCATTAGTAGATCACCAGTTTCTTTAAAAAATGTAGTGTTGATCTTCTCCTCTATTTCATTAGGGTTTTTGTTTGTTCTTAAGAATTGCATCATCTGGTCATTCAGGTGTGAAGATGGTTTTAAAAGTAAGGAAACATTTATTGGTCAACCATTTATTTTATCATAGTCATTTATTCCTATAGCCCCTGAATTGCATATTTTGAAAGGTCAATTTGATTTTCTCAATAGAATCCACATAAAAACACCATGATTTTTTAAATTTGACATACGTAAACAACTATGATAAGCCTAATTATTTTGATTTGTTATTAGTGAATTTTGAGGTAATTTTGGTGTCCTAGTCATGTTTGCTTCTTAGACACTGATCCATTACCCTTATAGATTCTGTTGAACATAATGACAATCAATTCTATAAAAGATCCAAGAAGAAAATTCTTGCTTCCTCTAGACCGTATTGTAAAGTTGGTACAATTATTCCCTGCAAATTGTAAATGCTTGTCCTTAATATTTTATTTCTAAACTCCTGCAGAATTAAGCTTATGCAGAAATTTTAGTTTTAAATTAATTGCAAATGTTTCCAGTACTTCATAACTTACTTATATTTTTGAAAGCTGGTAAGAATTATTTGTCAAATAAGTAACTGTCCTTTGACCAACAGTTTGTCTAGGGGCAACCAATATGTTGTGGCCCTGCTATTGCTTACATCTGTGATCACAAGCAAAAATCCCACTTGGGAGTTATAGCTTCCCAATAGCAGAGATTTAGGATTAGCATTGTGCAGAGTTCTAAAGATGGTTTTTTGGAATACATTAGCAGGCAAGGTTCTCATACTTATCTAACACATATCAAAACAATCTCTTTTTTTGGCATCACAAAAGACTCAGTCATCTACAAAATTTTCCAGTTATACCCAATCCAGCAAAGTATAATCAGAAAAAGCACTGGATTTGGAGTCAAAAGAACTTGGCTTAAATCCCAGCTTAAAATTTATTAGCTTATTTAATCTTTGAAAAGTTAATTTACCTTTTTAAACATTAGTATACTGGAGTGTAAATTTAGGATAACAATACTTACCTTAAAGGGCAATTTTCAAGATATTGCTGGTATAGGCCTATTATGTACTAGATACTCAATATGTGGTAGTTAAATCCTAGTCTGATGCAAAGTCGAAATATCCAATAAGATTGACATTAGGCAATCTCATTTTTTGTGTACTATGATACTTTACTTTGAGTCATCTGGAATATTAAATTTCATAAATATAAACATACCGTAAGTTGTTTTGATTACAAAATTAACGTTATTCATGTTTGGTTTGGAGAATTAATGATAATGAACATTTGTTTGATTGTTATCTAAACCCATGGGTTTTGGATAGATGACTAAGTATCTCTATTGTTTTAAACATTTCCGTTACCTTTTCCAGAATTCTAGAAGCTTTTAAGTAATTTCAGCTTCTTACATCTGTGCGGTTGATAGAAAAAAAATGGACTAGTATTATTAATAAGATAATTATATGACATTGTAAAGTGGAAATCATGATTTGCTACATTGCTAACACCAGACAGCATTAACTGTCAACTTTATTTACTGAGACTTAAAAGAAGGAATACCCATTTTACTTTTTTAAAAACTTTTATTAGAGTATAGTTGCTTTACAATGTTGTGCTAGTTTCTACTGTACTGCAAAGTGAATCGGCTATACATATACATATATTGCCTCTTTTTTGGATTTCCTTCCCATTTAGGTCACCGCAGAGCACTGAGTACAGTTCCCTGTGGTATACAGTAGGTTCTCATTAGTTATCTATTTCATACATAGTATCAATAGTGTATATATGTCAATCCCCATCTCCCAATTCATCCCACGTCCCCCTTCCCGCTTGGTACCCATACATTTGCTCTCTACGTCTGTGTCTCTATTTCTGTTTTGCAAAAAAGATCATCTATACTATTTTTTTAGATTTCACATATGCGTTAATATATGATACTTGTTTTTCTCTTTCTGACTTACTTCACTCTGTATGACAGTCTCTAGGTCCATCCACATCTCTACAAATGACCCAATTTCATTCCTTTTTATGGCTGAGTAATATTCCATCATATATATGTACCACTTTTTCTTTATCCATTCCTCTGTTGATGGACGTTTGGGTCACTTCCATGTCCTGGGTATTGTAAATAGGGCTGCAATGAACATTGGGGTGCATGTGTCTTTTTGAATTATGTTTTTTTCTGGGTATATGCCCAGTAGTGGGATTGCTAGGTCATATGGTAGTTCAATTTTTAGTTTTTAAAGGAACCTCCATACTGTTCTTCATAGTGGTGGTAAAGGCCAATATCACTGATGAACATAGCTGCAGAAATCCTCAACAAAATACTAGCAAACTGAATCCAACAACATATTAAAAGGATCATACACCATGATCAAGTGAGATTTATACCAGGGATGCAAGGATTCTTCAATATATGCAAATCAATCAATGTGATACACCATATTAACAAATTGAAGGTTAAAACCATATGGTAATCTCAATAGATACAGAAAAATCTTTCAACAAAATTCAACACCCATTTATGATAAAAACTCTCCAGAAAGTGGGCATACAGGGAACCTACTTCAACGTAATAAAGGCCATATATGACAAAACCACAGCAAACATTATTCTCAATGGTGAAAAACTGAAAGCATTTCCTCTAACATCAGGAACAAGACAAAGGTGCCCACTCTCGGCACTATTATTCAACTTAGTTTTGGAAGTCCTAGCCATGGCAATCAGAGAAGAAAAAGAAGTAAAAGGAATCCAAATTGGCAAAGAAAAAGTAAAACTGTCACTGTTTGAAGATGACATAATACTGTACACAGAAATCCTAAAGACGCCACCAGAAAACTACTAGAGCTAATCAATGAATTTAGTAAAGTTGCATGATACAAAATTAATACACAGAAATCTCTTGCATTCCTATACATTAACAACGAAAGATCAGAAAGAGAAATTGAGGAACCAATCTCATTCACCAGTGAAACAAAAAGAATGAAATACCTAGGAATAAACCTACCTAAGGAGGCCAAAGACCTGTATACAGAAAACTATAAGACACTGATGAAAGAATTCAAAGACGACACAAACAGATGGCGAGATATACCACGTTCTTGGATTGGAAGAATCAATATTGTGAAAACGACTATACTACCCAAAGCAATCTACAGATTCTATGCAATCCTTAACAAATTACCAATGGTATTTTTCACAGATATAGAACAAAAAATTTTACAATTTGTATGGAAACACATAAGACCCAGAATAGCCAAAGCAATCTTAAGAAAGAAAAATGAAGCTGGAGGAAACAGGCTCTCTGACTTCAGACTATACTAAAAATGAATACCCATTTTAAAAGAAGACCTTAGATGCAGGCCTGCATAAAAAGCAAATGGGAAAATGCTACTGATTTTAAAATTTAAGTTTTCCTTTTCACATGTTTTCCCCATTCCCCTTCTTTGTTTCAAAAATTGCAATATTATTCCTCTGTACTGCAAGAAATGAACAATTGAAAGGAAGTCAACAGTCAACCAGAAATATTGTTCAACGTTATTATTCTCTGCCCTACTCCTTCTTGCTAATTTCATATTTCTTCTAATTTTTCAAAAATAAATACATAGAACTTTCCATACTGCACTGACTTTTAGAGCATATGTTTCTTTCATGTTATCTTTATTTACATTATATCCATTCCTTAGGACTTACTCAACTTTGGGTCTTCATTGGTTGACTTATTTTCCAAAACTTACTTGACCATATGTTATTACTACTATGCAAGGCAATGTCAGAGACAACAAGATTAAGAATAAGTGACAGCACATTAAAAGTATCATACACCGTGATCAAGTGGGGTTTATCCCAGGAATCCAAGGATTCTTCAATATACGCAAATCAATCAATGTGATACACCATATTAACAAATTGAAGGAGAAAAACCATATGATCATCCCAATAGATGCAGAGAAAGCTTTCAACAAAATTCAACACCCATTTATGATAAAAACCCTCCAGAAAGTAGATACAGAGGGAACTTACCTCAACATAATAAAGACCATATATGACAAACACACAGCCAACATTGTCCTCAATGGTGAAAAAACTGAAACAATTACCACTAAGATCAGGAACAAGACAAGTTTGCCCAACTCTCACTACTATTATTCCACATAGTTTTGGAAGTTTTAGCCACAGCAATCAGAGAAGAAAAAGAAATAAAAGGAATCCAAATCAGAAAAGAAGAAGTAAATCTGTCACTGTTTGCAGATGACATGATACTATACATAGAGAATCCTAAAGATGCCACCAGAAAACTACTAGAGCTAATCCATGAATTTGGTAAAGTAGCAGGATACAAAGCTAATACACAGAAATCTCTTGCATTCCTATACACTAATGATGAAAAATATGAAAGAGAAATTAAGAAAACACTCCCATGTACCACTGCAACAAAAAGAATAAAATATCTAGGAATAAACCTACCTAAGGAGACAAAAGACCTGTATGCAGAAATTATAAGACACGATGAAAGAAATTAAAGATGATACAAACAGATGGAGAGATATACCATGTTTTTGGATTGGAAGAATCAACATTGTGAAAATGACTATACTGCCCAAAGCAATCTACAGATTCAATGCAATCCCTATCAAATTACCAATGGAATTTTTCACAGATATAGAACAAAAAATTTTACAATTTGTATGGAAACACATAAGACCCAGAATAGCCAAAGCAATCTTGAGAAAGAAAAATGGAGCTGGAGGAATCAGGCTCCCTGACTTCAGACTATACTACAATGCTAAAGTAATCAAGACAGTATGGTACTGGCACAAAAACAGAAATATAGATCAATGGAACAGGATAGAAAGCCCAAAGATAAACCCACACACATATGGTCACCTTATCTTTGATAAAGGAGGCAAGAATATACAGTGGAGAAAAGACAGCCTCTTCAATAAGTGGTGCTGGGAAAACTGGACAGCTACATATAGAAGAATGAAATTAGAACACTCCCTAACACCATACACAAAAATAAACTCAAAATGGATTAAAGACCTAAATGTAAGGCCAGACGCTATCAAACTCTTAGAGGAAAACATAGGCAGAACACTCTATGACATAAATCACAGCAAGATCCTTTTTGACCCACCTCCTAGAGAAATGGAAATAAAAACAAAAATAAACAGATGGTACCTAATGAAACTTTAAAACTTTTGCACAGAAAAGGAAAACATAAAGAAGATGAAAAGACAACCCTCAGAATGGGAGAAAATATTTGCAAATGAAGCAACTGACAAGGATTAATCTCCAAAATTTACAAGCAGCTCATGCAGCTCAATATGAAAAAAACAAACAACCCAATCCAAAAATGGGCAGAAGACCTAAATAGACATTTCTCCAAAGAAGATATACAGATTGCCAACAAATACATGAAAGAATGCTCAGCATCATTAATCATTAGAGAAATGCAAATCAAAACTGCAATGAGATATCATCTCACACCGGTCAGAATGGCCATCATCAAAAATCTACAAACAATAAATTCTGGAGAGGGTGTGGATAAAAGGGAGCTCTCTTGCACTGTTGGTGGGAATGTAAATTGATACAGCCACTTTGCAGAACAGTATGGAGGTTTTTAAAAAAACCAAAAATAGAGCTACCATACGACACAGCAATCCCACTACTGGTATATACCCTGAGAAAACCATAATTCAAAAAGAGTCATGTACCACAATGTTCATTGCAGCCCTATTTACAATAGCCAGGACATGGAAGCAACCTAAGTGTCCAACTACAGATGAATGTATAAAGAAGATGTGGCACATTTATACAATGGAATATTGCTGAGCCATAAAAAGAAACGAAATTGAGTTATTTGTAGTGAGGTGGATGGACCTAGAGTCTGTCATACAGAGTGAAGTAAGTCAGAAAGAGAAAAACAAATACCGTATGCTAACACATACATATGGAATCTAAAAAACAAAAAATAAATGGTCATGAAGAACCTAGGGGCAAGACAGGAATAAAGACGCAGACCTACTAGAGAATGGACTTGAGGATATGGGGAGGGGGAAGGGTAAGCTGGGACAAAGTGAGAGAGTGGCATGGACATATATACACTAACAAATGTAAAATAGATAGCTAGTGGGAAGAAGCCGCATAGCACAGGGAGATCAGCTCGGTACTTTGTGACCACCTAGAGGGGTGGGATAGGGAGGGTGGGAGGGAGGGAGACGCAAGAGGGAAGAGATATGGGAATATATGTATATGTATAACTGATTCACTTTGTTATAAAGCAGAAACTAACACACCATTGTAAAGCAATTATACTCCAATAAAGATGTTAAAAAAAGAAAAAGAATAAGTGATTTTGTCAATGTTTTACAGTCCAGTAGGGGAAATAAAGCATCTTACACATATAACCATATATATTTTCCCTCTCTCTCTCAATATATATACATAAAATATATTATTCCCCTCTGTATATATTTTATATATATAAATAACATATATTAATTTATATATTATTATCAATATTTCTCTCTCTATATAGAGAGAGAGATAGATTAATTTTCTATAAAGAATTGGCTCATATGTTTATGAAGTCTGGCAAGTCCCTAGATCTGCAATCAGCAAGCTGGACACCTAGGAGAACTGATGGTGTAGTTCCAGTCTGAATGCCCTCAGGCTCAAAACCCAGGAAGAGCCAATGTTTCAATTTGAGTCCAAAGGCAGGAAAAACTCTGATGTCCCAGTTCAAAGCAGTCAGACAGGACGAGTTTCCTTTACCAGCGGGAGGGACAGTCTTTTTGTTCTATTCAAGCCTTCAGCTGATTGGATGAGGCTCTCCTACATTAGGAAGGGCAGTCTGTTTCACTCAGTCTACCAATTCAAATATTAATCTCATTCAGAGAAGCCCTCACAGACATACCCAGAATGGTATTTGGCCAAATGTCTGGGTACCACATGACCCGGTCAAGATAACACATAAATTTAACCATCACACCACATTATAGGAGGGAATGAGGCATGAACTAAGGAGTGTAATCCAATATTAGTTCTGGGTAAATGATGCTCAAATCAACATCAGCTGCCTTGACTTCTTACTCCATTTTCAATCTTATATTCTTCACTTCCTATAAAACACCTCCACGCGGATATTCTTTGTTCACAATAAATTCCTTATATTTAAATAAAAAAACTAAAACGTTGGAATCACATTCCATTCCTTGCCAATGTTTTTATCTGTGCCACTATTAACCTTTTATGTTGCTGGCTTTACAAACTCCTCTGACATTATATATTAGTAGTTCCATTATCTCAGCAGCCACTAAATTTTATTACGTTTTACTTTTCAATGCCTGTTGTATATACTCACTTATTCCTACTCCCATTATGCTGGGTCACAATTTTATAATTCTATATCTGGATTATTACAACAGCATCCAGATTCAACCTTGTGTCACTAGTTTCTTTCACTGCCAATCTATTTGCATTTCAGTCCAGACTTCCTAAAACACAAACTCTTTCTTGTGGTCTTTTACCTCCAGGAACTACAAATGGTGCATGATGGCCCATCATAGCATGTCTAATCTCTTCATTACATTTTTTGAGTTTCTGAAAAGTCAAACCTTGGTAACCTGTTCTTCTTTGCATAGTTAAACTTCTAATATAGTCTTCACAATTTTTCTCTCAGCTTCTCTTTCTACCCCACACTATGTGATTTTCCTCCCATGTCATTGGTCAAGCCTCTTTCTGTCCATGTCCTTCCTCTTTTATCCCAATCCAAACGGTATCCACTTTTAAATTTCACCTTTAATTAAGGCCAACCTCTCTCTGCCTCAATGAAAACTTTGACTACTTAGATTCTCAGCCATCTCTGAATTTTCATTACATTTATATAACCTGTCTCACTTAGCACTTGGTCACATATTTCCAAGCATTCCTGCATTATTATTCCGTGTTTGTTAGCTTTGCTCCTCTTACATACAATGTCTATGTATTATGCTTAATAGTAGATGTAAACATTTAATACAAGTCTTGATTAACTGGTAAATATGCTCACTCTACTTTTGCAATATAAAATATCACAGACTTTTCCAAAGATAATTTCAGACTTTTGGCCTGTTTTACTTGTGTTATTTTTAAAATTTTAGTATTCTGCTTCCAAAATATAATACTTTAGTGGGAAATGACCTACAGTATCTGTGTATATAGCTCATGAGTCAGGGAGGCATGAGGTAATTTCCCAGTGGAGGGAGGGCAAGACTAAATATCCACATCTGGGATTTAGTTAGTAAGTGAAAGAGAGAAAGAAGGTGGGAAAAACAACTGCACACATTTATACATTCTGCTTTCCCTCCTGGTTGTTGAGATTGAGTGGTACATAATAGACATATTCCTAACCAGTGGGACACATCTGAAGTGTTAATCCTATATATCATATTCTAAAAATTTTTTAAATGATCAGTTTGTGAAATGAATCAAAAGTATAAGAAATGCAGACAAAGATGATCATGAACACCCACTAATGGACTACACTTGTGGGACTAGGCTGAGGATTTTTCATTTAAATTGAAAGAGATAATTAGCAAGTGAGCTGTGAGTTGCTCTGGCAATTATTGCATCATGAAAACCACCTGCCTTGATAAGCTTGCTAAAATCCAATAGGAGCCTTTGCACTCCAGGAATGAACTTTCTGTTAAATCAACTAAACAAAATTCAAACATAACCTTCCTTTCTCTGTTAAAAGTGTATGTGCTTACAGGATAAATCCAAGGAGAAACACGCCAAGACACATATTAATCAAACTATCAAAAATTAAATACAAAAAAAAATATTAAAAGCAGCAAGGGAAAATCATCAAATAACACATAAGGGAATCCCCATAAGGTTAACAGCTGATCTTTCAGCAGAAACTCGGCAAGCCAGAAGGGAGTGGCAGGACATATTTAAAGTGCTAAAGGGGAAAAACCTAAAACCAAGATTACTCTACACAGCAAGGATCTCATTCAGATTTAAGGGAGAAATAAAAACTTTACAGACAAGCAAAAGCTAAGAGAATTCAGCACCACCAAACCAGCTTTACAACAAATGCTAAAGGAACTTCTCTAGGCAGGAAACACAAGAGAAGGAAAAGACCTACAATAACAAACCCAAAGCATTTAAGAAAAAGGTAATAGGAACATACATATTGATAATTGCCTTAAAAATAAATGGATTAAATGCTCCAACCAAAAGACATAGACTGGCTGAATGGACACAAAAACAAGACCCATGTATAGGCTGTCTACAACAGAACCACTTCAGACCTAGGGACACATACAGACTGAAAGTGAGGGGATGGAAAAAGATATTCCATGCAAATGGAAATCAAAAGAAAGCTGGAGTAGCAATTCTCATATCAGACAAGATAGACTTTAAAATAAAGACTATTACAAGAGACAAATAAGGACACTACATAATGATCAAGGGATCAATCCAAGAATAAGATATAACAATTGTAAATACTTATGCACCCAACATAGGAGCACCTCAATACATGAGGCAAATACTAACAGCCATAAAAGGGGAAATCAACAGCAACACAATCATAGTAGGGGACTTTAACACCCCACTTTCACCAATGGACAGATCATCCAAAATGAAAATAAATAAGAAAACACATGCTTTGAATGACAGATTAAACAACATGGACTGAATTGATATTTATAGGACATTCCATCCAAAACAACAGAATACACTTTCTTCTCCAGTGTTCATGGAACATTCTCCAGGATAGATCATATCTTGGGTCATACATCAAGCCTTGGTAAATTTAAGAAAATTGAAATCGTATCAAGTATCTTTTCCAACCACAAGGCTATGAGAGTAGATATCAATTACAGGAAAAACTCTGTAAAAAATACAAATATATGGAGGCTAAACAATACATTACTTAATAACCAAGAGATCATGGAAGAAATCAAAGAGGAAATCAAAAAATACCTAGAAACAAATGACAATGAAAACACGATGACCTCAAACCTATGGGATGCAGCAAAAGCAGTTCTAAGAGGAAAGTTTTTAACAATACAATCCTACTTTAAGAAACAAGAAACATCTCAAATAAACAGCCTAACCTTACACCTAAAGCAATTAGAGAAAGAAGAACAACAAAACCCCAACGTTAGCACAAGGAAAGAAATCATAAAGATCAGATCAGAAATAAATGAAAAAGAAATGAAGGAAACAATAGCAAAGATCAATAAAACTAAAAGCTGGTTCTTTGAGAAGATAAACAAAATTGATAAACCATTAGCCAGACTCATGAAGAAAAAAAGGGACAAGACTCAAATCAATAGAATTAGAAATGAAAAAGGAGAAGTAACAACTGACACTGCAGAAATACAAAGGATCATGAGAGATTACTACAAGCAACTATATGCCAATAAAATGGAAAACCTGGAAGAAATGGACAAATTCTTAGAAATACACAACCTTCCGAGACTAAACCAGGAAGAAACAGAAAATATGAACAGACCAATCACAAGCACTGAAATTGAAACTGTGATTAAAAACCTTCCAACAAACAAAAGCCCAGGACCAGATGGCTTCACAGGCAAATTCTGTCAAACATTTAGAGAAGAGCTAACACCTACCCTTCGCAAACTCTTCCAAAATATGCAGAAGGAGGAACACTCCCCAACTCATTCTACGAGGCCACCATCACCCTGATACCAAAACCAGACAAAGATGTCACAAAGAAAGAAAGCTACAGGCCAATATCTCTGATGAACATAGATGCAAAAATCCTCAACAAAATACTAGCAAACAGAATCCAACAGCACATTAAAAGGATCATACCCCATGATCAAGTGGGGTGTATTCCGGGAATGTAAAGATTCTTCAATATACACAAATCAATCAATGTGATACACCATATTAACAAATTGAAGGAGAAAAACCATATGATCATCTCAATAGATGCAGAGAAAAATTTCGACAAAATTCAACACCAGTTTATGATAATAACCCTCCAGAAAGTAGGCAGAAGGAACATACCTCAACATAATAAAGGCCATATATGACAAACCCACAGCCAACATTGTCCTCAATGGTGAAAAAACTGAAACCATTACCACTAAGATCAGGAACAAGACAAGGTTGCCCAACTCTAATCACTATGATTCAAGATAGTTTTGGAAGTTTTAGCCACAGCAATTAGAGAAAAAAAAAAGGAATCCAAATTGGAAAAGAAGAAGCAAAGCTGTCACTGTTTGCAGATGACATGATACTATACATAGAGAATCCTAAAGACTCTACCAGAAAATTACTAGAGCTAATCCATGAATTTGGTAAAGTAGCAGGATGCAAAGCTAATACACAGAAATCTCTTGCATTCCTATGCACTAATGATGAAAAATATGAAAGTGAAATTAAGAAAACACTCCCATGTACCACTGCAACAAAAAGAATAAAATATCTAGGAATAAACCTACCTAAGGAGACGAAAGACCTGTATGCAGAAAATTATAAGACACTGATGAAAGAAATTAAAGACGATACAAACAGATGGAGAGATATACCATGTTCTTGGATTGGAAGAATCAACATTGTGAAAATGACTCTACTACCCAAAGCAATCTACAGATTTAATGCAATCCCTATCAAAATACGACTGGCATTTTTCACAGAACTAGAACAAAAAATTTCACGATTTGTATGGAAACACAAAAGACCCCGAATAGCCAAAGCAATCTTGAGAAAGAAAAACGGAGCTGGAGGAATCAGGCTCCCTGACGTCAGACTATACTACAAAGCTACAGTTATCAAGACAGTATGGTACTGGCACAAAAACAGAAATATAGATCCATGGAACGGGATAGAAAGCCCAGAGATAAACCGACACACATATGGTCACCTTATCTTTGATAAAGGAGGCAAGAATATACAGTGGAGAAAAGACAGCCTCTTCAATAAGTGGTGCTGGGAAAACTGGACAGCTACATGTAAAAGAATGAAATTAGAACACTCCCTAACACCATACACAAAAATAAACTCAAAATGGATTAAAGACCTAAATGTAATGCCAGACACTATCAAACTCTTAGAGGAAAACACAGGCAGAACACTCCATGACATAAATCACAGCAATATCCTTTTTGACCCACCTCCTAGAGAAATGGAAATAAAAACAAAAATAAACAAATGGGACCTAATGGAACTTAAAAGCTTTTGCACAGCAAAGGAAAACATAAACAAGACCAAAAGACAACCCTCAGATTGGGAGAAAATATTTGCAAATGAAGCAGTTGACAAAGGATTAATCTCCAAAATTTAAATGCAGCTCAATATGAAAAAAAACAAACAACCCAATCCCAAAATGGGCAGAAGACCTAAATAAACATTTCTCCAAAGAAGATATACAGATTGCCATCAAATACATGAAAGAATGCTCAACATCATTAATCCTTAGAGAAATGCAAATCAAAACTGCAATGAGATATCATCTCACACCGGTCAGAATGGCCATCATCAAAAATCTACAAACAATAAATGATGGAGAGGGTGTGGAGAAAAGGGAACCCTCTTGCACTGTTGGTGGGAATGTAAATTGATACAGCCACTTTGGAGAACAGTATGGAGGTTCCTTAAAAACCTAAAAATAGAACTACCATACGACCCAGCAATCCCACTACTGGACATAAACCCTGAGAAAACCATAATTCAAAAAGAGTCATGTACCACAATGTTCATTGCAGCTCTATTTACAGTAGCCAGGACATGGAAGCAACCTAAATGTCCATAGACAGATGAATGGATAAAGAAGATGTGGCACATTTATACAATGGAATATTACTCAGCCATAAGAAGAAACGAAACTGAGTTATTTGTAGTGAGGTGGATGGACCTAGAGTCTGTCATACAGAGTGAAGAAAGTCAGAAAGAGGCAAAGAAATACCGTATGCTAACACATATATATGGAATCTAAAAAACAAAAAATAAATGGTCATGAAGAACCTAGTGGCAAGACGGGAATAAAGACACAGACCTACTAGAGAATGGACTTGAGGATATGGGAATGGGAAGGGTAAGCTGGGGCAAAGTGAGAGAGTGTCATGGACATATATACACTAACAAATGTAAAATAGATAGCTAGTGGGAAGCAGCCGCATAGCACAGGGAGATCAGCTCGGTACTTTGTGACCACCTAGAGAGGTGGGATAGGGAGGGTGGGAGGGAGGGAGACGCAAGAGGGAAGAGATATGGGGATATATGTATATGTATAACTGATTCACTTTGTTATAAAGCAGAAACTAACACACCATTGTAAAGCAATTATACTCCAATAAAGATGTTTTAAAAAAGTTTATAATGTGTTGTTTCATTCTTTTATCCTTTTTAGGATATTAGTCTTTTAATAATAATTAATATTTTGGTTCTATGATTATGAACTCTCTAGTCAGATAATTAAAGAATCATTGCCATTAGACACCCCTTAAAGTTTATCAGTATGAAGTTCTATGATTCAGTAAGTAGACTATTCAGTGAGCAGATGTTCTTTTTCCCACCCACGAATGAAGCAACAGTATAGTTCAGTTTATTGACATTAGTTGATGGTACATTTCTGCAAATATATAGTCTACAATCCCCTTTTGTAGTTTTATGGTGTGTATGTGTGTGTTGGTTAGAATACATTGGCACTCTGTATCAGTCAACAGTAGGATAAACTAGGTTTAGGATTTAGTAGAGATTAACAGTCTGTTGTAAATATGACCTGTTCTAAGTATCAAGAACTCTTCACGTTGGCTTCCTTAAAGGTCACTGTAACATTTTCTGGCATCTTTTGCACTCATTTCAAAGTACAAATAGTTGCTGTAGTTTCTGTGCTGGAAACGGCTTTTCCTACAGAATCTTGACCGTCACTTAGGTTTATCTTGTTACCCAAAAACCACAAAATAAAATATTCTAGGGTCTTTGACAACTGCATAATGTATGAACTATTTCCCGTGGTTGCCTGAATTCTGGAAGCTTTGAATATTATCTATACAACAGTTAAGAAAGCAGCAGTCAGATCCTCTATAACCTCATGTTCTTGAGCTTCTGAATCATTTTGATTGGCTTTGTCCCAATCTGTGTAGAAAGAAATTCCCATCCGCTTTTCAATCTGTATTTTTTCAGTTTCATAGTTATTTTTGTGGAACACCTGCATATAAAATTTATTAGTTATATATCTATCCATAAGAGAAATCTTCCCAACTCTACTAACTCCAAGGAAAATTACTTTAAAATGTTATGATTTTTCTACCATTGCTTGTCAGAAGGTTTTAGGCTTCAGGAATGATACTGAATATTTCCATTGCTTTTTTTAAATTTAGTTTTTATTGAAATGTAGTTGAATTACAATGCTGTGTTTCCATTACTTTTTATCCCTTCCTGTGAATCTGAGATTCCATCAAGTATTATTTCCCCTCATGTTGAATAACTTCCTTTAGTATTGCTTATAGTGCAGGTCTACTAATGTTGTATTTTCTTGTTTCTTTGATTTGAAAATGGTTTCCTCTTTATATTTAAAGGATGATTTTTTAAAATATAGAATCCTGGGTTGATAAGTTTCTTCCCCAGCACTTTAAAGATCTCATTAACTTGTCTTTTGGTCTGTTAGTGTTGTCATTTTCCCTTTAAGTAATATTGTCTTTTTTTCCTCTTTCTCTGGCTGCTTTTAAGACTTTTCTCCTTATTTTCATTTTCATTGGTTTATGTTATGTCTATGTGTGGTTCTATTTATTCTTGAGGGTCTTTGAGGTTCAGGCTCTTTCAAATTACATTCTAACCATTTTGGTCCCCTCCTCTAGATAATCAGTAGGATGTTGTTAGTACAAGAATGTTTCCCAGAATTAGCCATAAAAATCTAGGTTCATGCTCAACATTACTAGTCAGGGAAAATGCAAATCAGGGAAATGCAAATCAAAACCACAATGAGATATTACCTCACACATGTCAGAATGGTTATCTTCAAAAAGACAAGAAATAACAAGTGTTGGAGAGGATGTGGCAAAAAGGGAGCCCTCATGCACTGTTGGTGGGAGTCTAAATTGGTGCAGTCACTATGGAGAACAGTATGGAGGTTCCTCAAAAAATCAAAAATAGAACTACCATATTATCCAGAAATGCCAGTCCTGGGTGTTTATCCAAAGGAAACTAAAACACTAACTTGAAAAGATAGATGCACCCCAATGTTCATAGCAGCATTATTTACAATAGCCAAGATATGGGAGCAACCTGTCCATCAACAGATGAATGGATAGAGAAGATGTGAAATATATATATATATATATATATATATATATATATATATATATATATAATATGTATATATATATGTATATGTACAATGATATATATATGATATGTATATGATATATATATATGTATAATGAATATTACTCAGCCATAGAAAAGAACAAAATTTTGCCATTTGGACAACATGGATGAGCCTGGAGGGTATAGTGCTTAGTGAAATAAATCAGACAGAGAACTACAAATACTATGTTTTCACTTATATGTGGAACCTAAAAAAATAAAGCAAGTAAACAATTATAACAAAATAGAAACTGACTCACATATATAGAGAACAAACTAGTGGTTACCTGAGGGAAGAGCGGGAGGGGGGAGGGGAGGAGGGATAAAATAAGTGAAGGGGATTAAGAGGTACAAACTACTAGGTATAAAATGAATAAGTTACAAAGATGTAATGTATAGCACAGGGAATATAGTCAATATTTCATAACGACTTTTTATGAAGTATAATCTATAAAAATATAGAATGTTGTACACCTGAAACTAATATAATATTGTAAGTAAACTATACTTCAACTTTAAAAATCTAGCTTCATAACTACCATAATAAAAAGAAATAATAATAGCAATCAAAATGATAATAATTTTAAGTTATTGAATAGGTGAGACTGTAGTATTTCTTAGTCTGGACATCATGTTATTCACAGTGCAATCCAGAATTGTTTTAGCTTTGTTTTCCCAACAACACTTTTGTTTCATACATTTTGAGGTTTTTACTACATGAACAGTTGTCACAAAATGGGATATTTGAGATTATGATTTTTGTCATGCAACAGTTCCTGTTGATGACAAGACCCAAAATGTGACTTTGGGAATGGGAGGTGGTGGAATGTGGAATAAAAGTGAAAGCTGCTAAGGTCAAGGAGTAAAGATACTAGACTTAGAGAAGATACTGTACAAAGAAAAGGTACTGGGACGAATTTTCTATGAAGATGATAAACTCTCCTAGGATATATATCAGAAATTTGAATGGAAAGAAAGACAACAAATCAGGTACCAATTTCTCAGTGAATGAGGATGAGTTGACAAAAGGTCAGAACATGACAGTGATGTTGGGGAAGCCAAGTATTCCTTGGCTTTTAAATCAAATACATTTTTATCACTAGTTTTCAATAATTTCTTTATTAATTGATTTATTCAAAGTATTTATTGGGAATCCTTTAAGAATGATCTACTTTTCTGTTTTTGCCTCCTCCTAAAGGTCATTCCCTTTGTCTTGTAATGATCTCCTTTGCAGCCTTCTACACTCAGCAGATTTTCCCCTTCAACACGATTTTATATTAAAAAGCATGATTCTGCTGAAAATTTATGAGCAACTATTATATCCAATTTTAACCCAATAATATGCTTAGCAACTTTCTATATGCTGACACTATAGCAATCATTTCTTTCCATCTGATAACATCCCATCCCATGCTCTAAACTAGAACCAAGATTAGCAATTTATTTCCCACTATTTGTAATTTATTTTCCATCCACCTGGATCATAAACATTCTAACTTCTTGGTATGAAATGTCCCCTTAACCTATTACTAAATCTTCCCTAATTCATTAATCTAAACTGTATGTAAATTAACATCCTTCCTAAAATATTCCTAGACTAAACTTCAACATCATATGACACCAAACAAATTCTGGTCACCCAAATTACTCGTCTCCTCTCAGCATCTTGACTTCCCATTTCCTCAGGTCACACTGTTTTGTCTGAAGCTGCTGTTTCTTTGCAGTGCATAACTGTAGGTTGTGTCTTGGGTTTTCTCCTCTCCCCTTAAGATACAGCACAAGTCTGATTGCCTTCTTATCATTTATATCCCATCTATAGATAAAAAATAGAACAAACCAGAGGCTTCTGTGTCATTGATTTTTTTCCCATTTATTAACATTCATTGAGCATGCATTACCTGCAGTTCTTTTATATTATGGAGAGAAATTTAAACTGAATTGGGAAGAGATGTTTGTTTTGCCTCAGGTTTCCCAAGTAAAGTGAGATGGAGTAATTTCTAGGGTAATTTCCAGCTCTCACATATAAATGTTTAAGGTGAATGCAAAGTAGGTTTCTTTTCCTTTTCTCTGAAAGTACACTGTTTTTCCATTTTTAATTTTATGCAAGCAAACTCAGTAGCATTAGCTAAGCAGCCATGGTTTCGATAGCACTATCTTCCTAAGCTCATTACTGTCTGGACTAATTTTGTCTGTTACCTTCTTTTTGTCTAACCTCATACTTTTTTATAATACTTTATTGGACTTATTCCCTATCAACCTGACTCAAAATAATTTTAAGATAAAAGAATATCAGAAATATATTTGACAAGCAGATCCAAGAATGCATTACCAGACCAATTAGTTGTACATCTCTCAAAAGAAGCCTACATCTGCTGCCTTGACAACTTCTACTCTTCATTCCTTGTATTCACTGCAATCTAGTTTTTGTCCACTAATTTACTGATGCTAAGTTTATAAAGGAAGTTATTCTTTCTAAGTACGACTGTTCCTTTTCCAGCATTATCCAACGGGATCAAAGCCAAATTCTGATACCCCTACCCCAAATGGCTTCTGCACTTTAAGAAGTACCATCTTCTCACTCAGCTGTTCCTTGAACTCTTCCCTTGTTTTCGTTTCATTCATTCAGATAAATTCTTGTTAAATCAACTCTACCGTTATGCAAATTTTTTGGAATTTGTCCCACTGAACAGCACACTCTCACTTTCTTGGTTCAGTCATTCATGATCTGTCATCTGGACTATAATAATAATCCTTTAAAATGCTTTCTTGCCTGTCTTTCTCTCTCAAGCCATTGTTCATGTTGTCACATGAGTTATCTTCTTTTAACACAATTGTCATCATGCCATTTACTCACTCAAAACCATCAGTGGTTCCTCATTTAGTAGAGAATAAAGTTCAAATGTCTTAGCATAACAGAAAGTCCCTCTGTAATTTGGACCTAGTATAACTTTCCAGTCTCAACTCCCCACCTTCTTCTTCTCTATACACCTTACAATCTAATCACACAATTCTACTTTCTATGCCTGGAACACTTCAGCTTCTTTAAAGCCTTTTGCCTTTGTTTTTGCCGTTGATCTACACCCCCTATTTGTTAGTAGAAAAAAAAATTCTACTTTTCTCTCAAGATTCATATCAAATACTTCTTTCCTACAAACTATCCCTACTGTTGTAGTCAGAAATTCTCATTCATATTTTTGGTAACACTGTGTTAGTACTTTTACTATTTCATAAACTGACCTCTGCTTGACCTGTGACTACAGTGGTAATGTATCTTTTGCTTTACCAGAGTACAAGCGGCTTGAAAGAATAGACTGTGTCTATTCACAAGGGTATCTCCAGTGGCCAGCACTTATTTCTAATTCAGAGAAGACTGTCAATGCACATTTGCTGAAGGTTTCCAATTGCTGCTTAAATGACACTTTTCAAAGGTACCATATTCTCAATATATATTAAGCATTTTGGCTAGAAATATAGTAAAGAATAGCTTATCTATTGAAAAGCAGTCACACTAATAAGTTTGGCTTGATCTAAAGGTATCTGTGAAGAACAAACTATTCATAGTCTATTGCACTATTAATAGTGCTTGCTTTACTGTAGATAAAGCAATGGTGGGCCCATGTCATAGCTTTAAACTAATTCTGTAGGTCTATATTAGCTCTTGCTTACATATGTATTTTAAGCAAAAATGTAGACTATAGAATAGGAAAGTTTTACACCCTGAAAATTGACACTTAACATTTGTTAGTAAAACTTTTGAATTAGTGGTATTCAGGAATGGTTAGAGACCACTGTCTTCCCAGATTGAAAAGAGAACATGATTATCATACACCATCTTAATATATCAAAAGAAAAAACTGCCACTTCAGTTCTCCTTTCCTCCTTTTCAGTTTTGCTATTTCCTTACCTCAAAGATGAACCCTGGTAATTTCCTCCCCCCAACAGCATATACAAGCAAAAAGAAGTCAGCTGCCCTTTATAGTTGTCATTGCTGACAGATTTCCTCTGGTTGCATTTCCAGATGTGCATAACCATAAACCCAACTCCATTTGGCTAAAATCTTATTAGAGGGCACTTCTGACATGATACCCAACCTCAGCCAGAAGAACTGATTTGGGATACTTCCAGGGATTATCATGTCCTTTGAATATTGAGGAAGGAGAAGCTGGGTGACCCAAGACTCTGGAACTCCTTACTGTCCTAGAGCTCATGATTTCAGAGCTTTTGGCTCAGAACCTCTGCCAGAGTGAGGTTGTGATTCTCTGAAAGATGGGGTCATTGTTATTATTCTTCCAGTCTCCAAGGCAAAATACATTGTGTGACCAGCCATGTAGGTAATGCCAAAAACCACCTGGAAAAGACCCATAGTTGTCACAAGGCCACGTTGAACTGTGAATCACTGAAAGTGCTGACCGCTACAAAACCATGACAATTTTGTTTTTTACCCTTTGCCAGATGATGGTTAAATAAAAGGACCAAAGAGAAGGCATTTAGAGATAGAATTCAACTTGTTGAAAGTTACATTTATTTTCTTCTGACTTACCATGGCCCACATGATGTTATTCTAACTGACTTATTTAGAAACATTTAAGAGTAATATAACAAGCAGTTGGTGGAGGATTGGCAATTTTCTTAAGCTGGTTCATGCGTCACTCTGCTTTTGTTTGTCCAGCTGCCAGTATAAATTATGATCTGTTGAAGTGGATCTTGCTTGGCACCCTCTAAAGTTGGCCTAAACATTTGGACAGTCACATGTATCTCTTTCTGAACAAGTGCATCATTCAATGGACTCATGTAGCTCAGATGATGCACAGATATTTTGTAAGCACAGAGGCAATCACTACGGTGGGAAAATGGAACAAGGGGAAAATCTAAAGGACATTTGAGTCCTGTTCTAGATGTTACTCAATGTACTAAGACAGTGTGACATCAAGACTTCACTGGTGTGTTCAGCCATCCAGGCTTTTCCCACACATTATAATGAATTGCATCACTGCCTGTTACTACCCATGTGTCCTACACATTCCGGCTTACTTTATCCCTATTAGTTCCATCTTCACCTTTCCCATCTCAACCTTCTTCAAGATTTGGCGCATGCTTCTATGGCAGGTGGTCTGAACACCTCACCCTGAGGCTGAGAATGGCACTTTCTGAACAGCTGCGGGAGACTGCATCCCTTAGTTAGAGTTGTTTCCTTTTGACCTTCTTTCCTCTCTCTTTCATTGCATTAAAATCATACTTTATATCCGCACACATTAAATTCAAATTCTATTACTGTCTTTATGATTGTCTTCTCAACTCCATACCATTTGAAGAAAATTCAAAAATTGGAAGAAATGATTCCTTTTTCCTTTTATCAACAATTTGAGTATTCTCTTTCCTTTTCTCCCTTGCCTTCTCCACACACACACCCCTGCCCCCAACTCCCACAATTTTTACCCTCTTTTCAGGGTTCTTGGGCAGAAGCAGAAATGCCCTAAATGTCCTATGTAATATATGTATATGTATGTGTATAAAATCGTCTGTTAAATGCTTTCCATAGGTTTCTTTTCTTAATTCTCACAACAACCCTGTGAGGTAGATTATTATCCTTCCTTTAAGGAGAAAAAAGTGTAGTCTTAGGAAAGATTAGGTAATTGGCTGACAATCCTAGAGGTGGGGAGTCGTGGAGCAGGATGTATGTTGGAGTGTGGCCGTGTATTTTCAGAGTACATGCTCTCAGCTGCCCTGCTATATTGTCTCATTTTTCTTCTCACTATATATGGAAAACTTGTGGTAAACGTGAGCCTTGTACAAGCTTGAGATTTTTTAGAGCTAGAAAGAGATAAGAAGGAAGAAGCCTTACTGCATGTCTCACCGATCAATTCCCACCATTTTCTGGAAAAGTAAAATATAATTTTCTGTGCTATAGGACTTTTCAGCTTTGGGTACCACTTGTTACTTTTCAGATCTTTGAAAAGTTGGCTTGAAGATGTGGCCCTGGGCCAAGAACACAAACTTGGAGGAGTTAAGAGATTACCCGACTGACGTTAAACTGTAGTGGGAGTATGTACACATCAAAAAAACTGTTTAATAAACAATAGGAAATTACAGAAAAGTGGGTATTATGGGATGATTTTCCCACCACAATGTTGGGAAATTGTTCTTTTTGCTTTAGTTACTGTTAGAGCTAGAGATTGCACATAGTGGTTTGTGCAAGACAATTTCATTTCAAATATTAAAGGGCAGTCACTTTTTTTAAAAAAGTTACTTTTTATTTAAAATTTTAAGGGTTTATATTAATCACAGTTCAAACCTTTTTATATAGTTCTTTCCCACTCATATTATGATCTGTACTTTTCATTAAGGTAAGATTTGTTCTTCTTGGCTTATTTGTCTAAACAATTCAATAGCCAAAAAGTATTTGTTGAATCCATATTAAGTACAAATTATTTTTCTAGGTACTGTGGGGCTACAGATGATATAGTCCTTGTTCACAAGGAATTTATGATTGTGTGGTAGCTAGAAGACTAATGTACATTAGACACATAAGGAATAATAGAAGATATAATCTAATACAGAACAAAAATGGCATCAGTTATAGGTGAGATAAGTGTTGGTTTGCACTTCTTCATCTTGTCTCCAAAAGAATTTGAGACAATTTGTTGAAGTACTCTAGAAAGCCTGTAGATAGGATTTGCAGAGGTAAGGAGGGAGTGAGCTTATGCCACTGGGGACACATTCTGAGCAAAGCTGCAATGAGCATAGGCATCATCTCATGTGGAGGCAACTGGCTTGACTAGCCTAATACTAATAGTAAATAGGAATAGACAGTATGATAGAGAAAGAAGGAATTACATTTCTGCAGTAAGAGACTTTTGCAATTTTAAATAGGGGAATAATAAGACAGAGGTGTTTATGAAATTAATAATAAAAAAAGAATGTTTATAAAGTTCTGGTAAATAATGGGTTAGTTATATAAGCATTAGGGAGAACTGAAGTCAAGTAGTTAGTTAAGCGTTTATTTGAGCATCCATTTCATGAATGCCTAAGATGGAGTAATCAAAGTTCAAATGGAGAGGTGAGTCCATCTGTTCAGTCCATGTTTGTTATTGTACTGGGTAGTGTGCCAGCTCAGTGGGAGTTCAGAGATGCACCAGAGACAGTCTTCTCCTTACCTCACTACCTTGTGAGGGAAATCAATACGAAATTAACTAGCAACTCTAACTATACAAATACCTACGATCTTCTTCTAAGTCAGTGGTTCTCATGCTTCCCCAACCAGCAGGATCACTATGATCTGAGAATATATTAGAAAAGCAAATTTTTGAGTCTACTCCAGTCCTACTAAGTCAGAGACTCTGGCCCAGCAATCTGTGGTTTAACGTGACCTCTGGATAATTCTAATAATGCTAAAATTGGAGAGCCTCTGTTCTGAGAGAATTAGGAAGATAAGGTGAGTTACAAGCTGGAGTTAGGATGAGGTGGGCTTTGGGATGTGCTTGGGGCAGACCATCTATGCCTTTCAAGGGTTATATAGCAAAATCAACTTATATGAGTGTGCTGATTGGAAAAGAGATAAAAAGTTGCTTTAGATATCATAAATGCATGTTACCATTGGCCTATGGACACATTCACCTTGCATTTGTTGCCTATTTTGTTAGCAACTCTAGTTTGGGTATTCTTATCAGAGAAAGGCCAGGAGGTTACACCACAGTAGAGAGTGGGGAGATTAAGTGATAAGTAGTCTTGAAATTTCTTCAAAATATATTATAATCAGTCACTATTTGTGCATGGAAATCCAGCCCTACACAATGACATGTTCAGATTAGTCAAGGCCTTTATTTTCTATCATATTAGATTGTATAGCTTATATTTACCTATTTTTATATATTTTCTGTTTACCATCACTACCTTAAAGACTTAGTATACTTTCAAGGATTTCACTCCCATCTAGATTTTGAAGATTATATTTATTTCTAGTATTATAAGAATATTTTTGAAGGTCTAGTGCTCTTTTTTATGATCATAGTCTACTAAGTCTCATGGGACTCAGTCTTTGTTTAGTTCCACATGCACACACTCTTATCTAACCACCCACCTATAGCTAACAACATATAATAGGGCCTCACACCAGAGACTGTATATTTTGGTTTTGCTTTTTACCTCTAGATTTGTTTCCACTTCTTCTTTTCATTTATGTAGACTTCTCAAATTTATACCTGCTTCCTTGTCTTAACTAAGAAGATATACTAAGCTACTTATTCACATATTAACTAATTCTCTAGTGTTGATTGGTTTCTGGACAGAACCTGACCTGCAGTATATTCTATGTCCTACTCCTGTCTGTCCCCGTGTCAAATCCTGACAATTACTCAATTCCCAGTACTATGTCTCCAACTCCACAGCTTGATAGTTCCAATTGAATATCATTTCAAACTCAACACTTGCATAGTAAGCTTTTCATTTTACTCCCCAGATGGGATTTTCTTCCCAAATTCTTGGGCAAAGATATTTTTTTCCAAGATTTCAGGCTTAGAACTTTTGAGACATTTAAATTTTATTATTGATCTACTTATTAACCCTATTCCTTGACTACATCTAATTCCTCTGTCCCACAAATGTGCTATCTTTTATTTTTGTTTCTGTACCTAATTTCTATTTTTTTATGTGGAAGTCTCTGTCTTTACCTACATTGGTTTATTCTTAGCCACCTTTATATTCAGCCTAATTTTCATCTTTTGATAAGATATCCACAATTAATACTTGCAGATTTTCCTCCATTTAAAAATTTCCAGATGGCTTTCTTCTACTACTTACTATATGAATATATTTATTTATAACTTATCTTCTATAAATTTAAATAATTCAATACATATGTCTTATTTCTGCAACTAACATATAAGACCCTTAAGAGCACAGGGTAATTGATTTTCTATGAGTATTTCTGTTGCTATCTTTAGTGCTCAACAGAGGATTGAAATTTGAGAAAGTTTCTAATAATTGTTTAATAATTGATAATTTTTTTATATAAACCTCACTTTATTGCAAAATGATGGTATACTATAGCAACTAAGAGATCATGCTTTGTCCTCAGAAAAATATAGGTTTGTATCCCAGCCTCAGCATTTTCTAGCTTTGTACTTGAGTAAATTGCCCAATCTAATTAAACCTATTTTCTTTGCAGTAAAATAAAGATGTGTGGAAACTTTCTCACAGGTTATGACTTGTAGTGAGAATTAAATTTTACCTTAGAAAAATTCCTATCATAGGAAGTCTCAATATATCAAAACTATTATTTTTATCATTATATGTTATCATTCAAGAATATTGAGTGACATTTTAAAATGATTCAGAACAATATTAAAGGGAAAATAATAATTTAAAATCACGGCCAGCAAAAATGCAAATAGATCAGGAACATAAAATCAGATGAATATGTAGATATGTAAACCTACAGTCAATGTTGGATGCTAAAATTGACTATCTGGGTTCTGTTAACCAAAGCAGAAAAGGAAACACAACCAATTATAAGGTTTGAAATGGTCATAAAGGAAAAACATACAAATTCTGCTAGATAAATGAAGCTTTTCCTATTAGCTATAGGAAATAAACTTTTCATGCTGAGACTTCTGTTGGAAACACTGAATGATGTGGTTGGCAACACCCTTAACAATATCCCTGGAATTACTGAGCTAGCGTCATTTCCCTTTCCATTAGCACTTCTACATCTGAGGCACAGTACCGATGCACAAGTCAGTGAAAACACTGTTGTAGCACTAAAAGAAATGTGCTCCAAAAGTGTGGCTCTCTGTTGACATTTAGCTTAATACAGAGATAACCCCTAAACAATCTAGATAGGTCCCCCAAACAATCCTACTTAAACATCTATAGTGTATTAGAAAGTTATACATCACAATTCAGGATTGCTCCCAAACATTTTAGCCCCTTTCTTTTCCTTAATCTTCCCCCAAGCCCTCACTCTGTTAGTTGGATTTGGAGGTAAACATATCCTTAAGTTTGCCAAAAGAGGGAATCGCAACTCAATGTCTTCAGTAAATACTCGGTAGTTCAGGATTTCTCCTTCATCCTCCTACTCAAGATGACACTAGAGAGTAGAGTAAATCTTGGATAATTTCATGAGGATAGAGATTTTAAATTCTGTGTCTGTCTTTATCTCCCCTGGATGCTAATCTGCTTTAGTGTCAAAACTCTCGGTACTGTCTGGTAGTTGGGCATTATGTTAACATTGACTCTCGAAATTGTAGTGCTGAAACTTGAACCTCTCACTTAGGACAGTGAGAATCCAGTGGCCCTCCCTTGTAGATTTTCCCTCACTTCAGCTCTCACTGGCACTGCAGGGTTTCTGAATTTCAATCAGGTTGTTCTTCCCCACTCTTGCTTTGGGCTCTCCAGCTCCATCTGCAGCCTCAGTTACGAAGTTACTTCACTCTTCCTTATAGCCCTCTGGTCCCCAATCCTCTACACCACTGGAGCATACTGAAGATTGCTTTCTGTGATACCTGTGATCAGGAAGAGATTTGGACATATACTACATCTGCTCTTTTCTCGTCTCAAATATGCCATGTTGCCAATGCCACCACGCCATTCAGAGGTGGGAATGGCATATTGGTATTGGGCACCCTGCAATGGTTCTCGTCCTAAAAGCCCCAATTAGATGTAAGTTCAAGCCTTTCTACTTTTGGCTCTCTGCTTTGTATACATGAAGTATCTATCTTTTGTCACCCATGCTTCATTTTCCAGGACTGTCACCGAGAATGTTGAGTTACAGTTATTGCATCTATCTTCCTGTTTCTCTTCTTTTCTCTGGAACAAGAAAGTCTTTCTTTTTCTTCCTCTTCTGTCTAGAAGGGACTTGTGCTATGTGATAGCATCCTTATCCTTGAGGTATCAGTAACCCATTCCCTTCCTTGGGGCCATAGTGGCAGTTAGGCTTTGTGGGAACATGATTAATGGGAAGCATAATAATTATTTCAGTTTATTATTTTCAGAATATTAACCCATTATGCATAATTTTACTCAGCAGAATTTTTCATAGCTGTTGATTACCAGATGGTCTGAGGTTGCTATATAATGTCTGGAATGGTACACATTCAAGAGGTTTTAATGTTCTTTCCATCACCCTTCACAAGGGCCACCTGATTGCACACCTTTAATCATGGTCATTGTGAATGACAAATGATGGACTCTGTGATATATAATCTACCCAATGACTCAAGGCATCCTAATACCACCATCTCCTATGTTCATTTCTAAATTTTTACTGGGCAGCTAACAAGACTTTCCCACAAAGTTTATCCAGACCTTCTTCACTGTGAAAGGACCAAACAGAATTGATGACTCTGGCCAGAATGCAGATAGCTTTTGGAGAGTGCAAGTTTTTTCTGGCTGTGTGCTAAGGTCCTGGATTAGAAAAGGGCCATACTGATATAGCATTTGTTTATTTATCAAATTTAGCAAACATCTTTTGAATGCCAACTATAGGCAAAGTCTGAAATAATGCCATGAATAAGTGCATTGAAATCTCTCTGTCTACTTGACCACAGCACAGACCTTTTGGCCTTTATTTTGATACACTCTTGGCACATGGAAATAAATATCCTACCATTGGGTCACTGTGCTGTTCTTCTTTTCTAGAATCAGCTTTCTCCTAAACATTAGGGAGAAAAAAATATGTATATATAGCATAGAAGTTTAGGGTTTTTCATCTCCGTAAGGTAACCATACAATTTCTGGATGATCCTAATATCCAAGTCCCTTTTCCCTTCATTAAGAAACCAATACTCATACTCTAATTCCAACCAACTCCCTCTAACATATGTTTGGCTCTTTGTGTGCTTTACCAGATATAACCAATATTTCATACCAGAATTTACCACTAAAACTTTATCTCTTATCTGCTAATCATGAATGTGATTTTTATACCTTCTGAAGCCAGATAGTTATAAATTCAGTTATACAATCTTTCAGATGCATTAAAGTGTCTTAGTGGAAAACAATACAGCTCTCCAACTGGCTATTTTTCTTACATCAACACAAACTCATTAGCTGTTTGAAGATCCCTTCATGTTTGTCCTCCTTCAGGGCTGGCAAAGTCTAAATTGATGAAGTGTAGCTAAGCTATGAGATTCTTCTTGATTCACCAGACACTTTGGTTTTAAAAGCCTTGAGATTTCTGAAGGATATCTAGAGGAAGTAGAGAAAAGTATGTACTCATTTTAAGGATTAATGAGAAAACAGAAGGTGTGTCTTCCTTTAATACTGATGCTAAAGAAACCATGACTACAGGGTTCATACACTTCGTTTTAAAGCAACAACGTTTTAAAGTCCCTAAGATGAGAGTTATGGCTACCTCCTCTTTATCCAGGACCATGAAACATCCACAACAGCAACTGCTACATATATGTTCCTTCAGGGCCTCATTTTCTCCATTGAAACACAAAAAGATGAAAGCATAGCCTCAAACTCAGACAAGGAAGGTAGACAAAGACCTATAGGAGAGTTATTCTAGCAGTGAAGCTATTGAATTATTAAGATAAAATGCTCCAGTTAGTTAGAAGCTCCTGTAACATAATCAAATCCAATGAGAGAGAGACCAGGCAAACTCAACTGTGGTTTCACTTTGATCTTCATCTCCAGTGTTGTCATCTGTTTATTTGCTCAGTAGACATATGTTAATCTGCACTTTTTACCAAATTAATTTGTATTAGTTGATTAATTTTTACTTTAACTAGGTTATAAATGTATATACTTTAAAAAGTCTAATAATTCTATAAAGTTAAAATAAAAAAATACATTAGTCTCATGTCCCTCACTTCTACTACATTTCTGCTCCCCAGAAACTGTCACCTTTTTAATTATTTTTTTAATTTAATTTTTATTTTATATTGAGGTATAGTTGATTTACAATGTTGTGTTAGTTTCAAGTGTACGGCAAAATGGTTCAGTTATACCTATACATATATCCATTCTTTTTCAGATTCTTTTCCCACATAGGTTATTACAGAATATTGAGTAGAGTTCCCTGTGCTATACAGTAGATCCTTATTGGTTATCTATTTTATATATAGTAGTATTTATATGTTAAAACCAACCACCTAATTTATCCCTCCTCCCCAACTTTCCCCTTTGGTTACCATAAGTTTGTTTTTGAAGTCTGTGAGTCAGTTTCTGTTTTGTAAATAAGTTCATTTGTATCATCTTTTTAGATTCTACATATAAGTGGTATCATATGATATTTGTCTTTCTCTGTCTGACTTACTTCACTTAGTATGATAATCTCTAGGTCCATCAATGTTGCTAAAAATGGCATTATTTCATTCTTTTCTATGGCTGAGTAATGTTCCATTGTATAAATGAGCCACATCTTCTTTACTCATTCCTCTGTCGATGGACATTCAGATTGCTTCCCACTTTCACTTCTTTTAATAGTTTTCCTTGATAGTTTACTCGATATTTTCAACTAATATACATATGTCTTGATTTTTAAAAAAATTAGCTATTTTCCAAAAATTTCCTGTGATAGCTAGCCTTCAAGATGACCCTCAGTAATTCTCACCTACTATTTCATGGTCTTGTACAGTCTCCTCCCTCTTTGAATAGGTCTGAGTGGCTCATGTAACCAGCAGGATATAGTGGAAATGCTGGTGTGTGAGTTCCAAGGTAGGTCATAAAACACACTGGATCTTCTACCTTGCTCACTCTTGGATCACTGACTATGGAGGAAGCCAGCTTCAATGCTGTGAGGACACTCAAGCAGCTCTATGGAGAGGTCCATGTGGTAAGGTCCATATGTATTTGCCTCATGCCAACAGCACCAACCTGCCAGGCAACTGAATGAGCCATCTTGGAAGTTAATCCTCCAGCCCTATTTAAGTCTCCCAGCCACATTTGACTACATTTAGTCCCAAGATTTTGACTGGAACCTTATGAGAGACCTTGAGCCAGAACACCAACTAAGCTACTCTCAAATTCCTGACCCACAGAAACTGTGTGAGATAATAAATGTTTACTGTTGTTTTAATCTCTAAGTTTCAGAATAATTTGCTTTGCAGTAGTTGATGTCATACATTTACTATAATAGAAGGTGAGTGTTTCAAAGAAGCTCACTTTCAAGCCCCCCACCTCCTTCCCTGTTAACATACATATTCACACTTCTTTCTTCATCCTTCTGACAGAGTAATTTCATCTCTTTGGGTTACAGCACTATTCATTGTTTATATTATGTATATATAATTATTCATGGCAGAATCACATAGTATTCTGTGATTATATTTCCTTTCTCCTACAATATTTCACGAGTATATGCTCAACATGTTAAAAAGTATTATGAAATATATCAATCTCATTCTTTTCCCCTTCAGAAATAGTCTATATTGGTGTTCTTTGTGCTTCTATTCCAATCTAGACTGGCTGGCCCCTAGGGTACCACAAGTTTTGCTTGAGAATTCCCTCCACCATTATCATAGGAATTTCCATTATTGAGGGAATCTCTTATTCTCATGTTGTGGACCTATTTCTTGAATTCCACATCTATCTTCTTCTTGACTTATTTTGTTTTGTTGCAGCAAATTCTTCAATAGCTTTTCAAAAAAAGTACATGAATGATAAGATTTTAAAAGCTTGTGTGAATATAAAATAATTTTATTCTACTTTTACATTAAATATTTCATTAAAATATCATTCTTTATTACTTTGTATTATTTGTTTATTTTAGAAACAAGCTGTGTCAGGGACTTAAAAGGCTGCTTTGGAACCATGCTTTTCAATGGTTTTCAATGAGCTTTCTCATGCTTTTCAATGAGAAAGCTCAAGTTTGGTCACACAAAAGTGTAAATTTTTATGCTTTTTTTATTGAAGAATACCTAAAAGTGTTTTTGGCTTTGTTTTTATTTGAGGAAAAATAAACACACAGAAGTTGGAATAATCACACAAATATCATAATGTGATATTTAGTTCCTAATCACTTTTCTAAGAAAGAGAAAAGGAAGAGATAAAGGTACAGATACCCTGAATCTGGTTTCATAATACTAGGTAATATAATAAAAGAAATCATAATTATGTGAAGATGGTAGTTCATATGTATCTTACATAATTTCTCAAATATTTCCCCAAATGCTGTATTTTGGTATTACATATCATAAATATATATTTATTATATAATATATAAAATTTATGTAAGTATATAATATATAACCTATACATATTATATATTTATATATAGTATTAATTAGAGAGAGGGCTAAAACTTGAAAATATTTTGTATGTTTATTCTGCATATTTTCTGAATTCAATAAATTCACAATCCTCTACAACATTACAAATTGAAATACACATTAGACATCGAAACATTTTACCGTCCTAGCACCTTTCATCAAACTATCCCCTATATATGTTCTAGTTTGATTAGTAGTTATTAATGGCTAAATAGGGAGGAAAATATTTGCAAAGCTCATTTAAACATCTGTAGATGTTGGGCACTCTACAATGCTATGTGAGACTTGTAATTAAGAAAATAATTTATTAAACAGAGGTCAATTCACAACTAATGCAGTGCTATCTGTTTGTTAAGCTCTTTTTATAATAACATACATAATTATCTGTACTAATTATATTATTATAGGCAAAAACGGCTGCCATCCTACCCAATGAATAAACACACATGGGCTTAACTTACTGAAGCCAACGGAAAAAAAGAGTGGTTAAGTGTAGTGGGGGCATAAAGTGTGGCCAGGGTACAGAAATAGAAACCACTGATTGAAGCAAATAAAGCTTAATAGGTAAATTGATTTATATTCTCAAGACCCTGGTAAGTCAGGTCAAGGCACTTGAACTTGATTCTATGGGCAATGGATTTAGTAGTGGTCAGAGTTTTTTAAGATCACTGTATAAACCCTATTTGTTATTTAATACATATTAATTTATCACAAGGTTGTTGAGATACGTGACAGTGTTATTTTCTGTTTTTTTTTAAATTTTTTAATTTAATTTATTTTTTTATACAGCATGTTCTTATTAGTCATCAATTTTATACACATCAGTGTATACATGTCTATCCCAATCGCCCAATTCAGCACACCACCACCCCCCCCCCACAGCTTTCCCCCCTTGGTGTCCATACGTTTGTTCTCTACATCTGTGTCTCAATTTCTGCCCTGCAAACCGGTTCATCTGTAGCATTTTTCTAGGTTCCACATATATGCGTTAATATACGATATTTCTTTTTCTCTTTCTGACTTACTTCACTTTGTATGACAGTCTCTAGATCCATCCACATCTCAACAAATGACCCAATTTCATTCCTTTCTATGGCTGAGTAATATTCCATTGTATATATGTACCATATCTTCTTTATCCATTCGTCTGTCGATGGGCATTTAGGTTGCTTCCATGACGTGGCTATTGTAAATAGTGCTGCAATGAACATTGGGGTGCATGTGTCTTTTTGAATTATGGTTTTGTCTGGGTATATGCCCAGGAGTGGGATTGCTGGATCGTATGGTAATTCTATTTTTAGTTATTTAAGGAACCTCCATCCTGTTCTCCATAGTGGCTGTATCAATTTACATTCTCACCAACAGTGCAAGAGGGTTCCCTTTTCTCCACACCCTCTCCAGCATTTGTTGTTTGTAGATTTTCTGATGATGCCCATTCTAACTGGTGTGAGGTGATACCTCACTGTAGTTTTGATTTGCATTTCTCTAATAATTAGTGATGTTGAGCAACTTTTCATGTGCTTCTTGGCCATCTGTATGTCTTCTTTGGAGAAGTGTCTATTTAGGTCTTCTGCCCATTTTAGGATTGGGTTGTTTGTTTTTTTAATATTGAGCTTCATGAGCTGTTTATATACATTGGAGATTAATCCTTTGTCTGTTGATTCATTTGCAAATATTTTCTCCCATTCTGAGGGTTGTCTTTTTGTCTTGTTTATGGTTTCCTTTGCTGTGCAAAAGCTTTGAAGTTTCATTAGGTCCCATTTGTTTATTTTTGTTTTTATTTCCATTACTTTAGGAGATGGATCAAAAAGGATCTTGCTGTGATTTATGTCAAAGAGTGTTCTTCCTATGTTTGTCCTCCAAGAGTTGTATAGTGTCTGGTCTTACATTTAGGTATTCAATCCATTTTGAGTTTATTTTTGTGTATCGTATTAGGGAGTGTTCTAATTTCATTCTTTTACATGTAGCTGTCCAGTTTTCCCAGCACCAATTATTGAAGAGGCTGTTTTTTCTCCATTGTTTATCCTTGGCTCCTTTGTCATAGATTAGTTGATCATAGGTATGTGGGTTTACCTCTGGGCTTTCTGTCTTGTTCCATTGATCTATGTTTCTGTTTTTGTGCCAGTACCATATATTTTGAATACTGTAGCTTTGTAGTATAGTCTGAAGTCAGGGAGTCTGATTCCTCCAGCTCCGTTTTTTTCCCTCAAGACTGCTTTGGCTATTCGGGGCCTTTTGTGTTTCCATACAAATTTTAAGATGATTTGTTCTAGTTCCGTAAAAAATGCCATTGGTAATTTGATAGGGATTGCATTGAATCTGTAGATTGCTTTGGGTAGTGTAGTCATTTTCACAATGTTGATTTTTCCAATCCAAGAACATGGTATATCTTTCCATCTGTTTGTAACATCTTTAATTTCTTTCATCAGTGTCTTGTAGTTTTTTGCATACAGGTCTTTTGTCTCCTTAGGTAGGTTTATTCCTAGGTATTTTACTCTTTTTTGTTGCAATGGTAAATGGGAGTGTTTCCTTAATTTCTCTTTCAAATTTTTCATCGTTAGTGTATAGGAATGCAGGAGATTTCTGTGCATTAATTTTGTATCATGCAACTTTACCAAATTCATTGATTAGCTCTAGTAGTTTTCAGGTGGCACCTTTAGGATTCTCTTTGTAAAGTATCATGTCATCTGCAAACAGTGACAGTTTTACTTCTTCTATTCTAGTTTGTATTCCTTTTACTCTTTTTCTTGTCTGATTGCCATGGCTAGGACTTCTAAAACTATGTTGAATAATAGTGGTGAGAGTGGATATCCTTGTCTTGTTCCTGATCTTAGTGGTAATTGTTTCAGTTTTTTCACCATGAGAATGATGTTTGCTGTGGGTTTGTCATATATGGCCTTTATTATGTTGAGGTAGGTTCCCTCTATGCCCAATTTCTGGAGAGTTTTTATCATAAATAGGTGTTGAATTTTGTCAAAAGCTTTTTCTGCATCTATTGAGATGATCATATGGTTTTTCTTCTTCAATTTGTTAATATGGTGTATCACATTGGTTGATTTGCATATATTGAAGAATCCTTGCATCCCTGGTATAAATCCCACTTGATCATGGTGTATGATCCTTTTAATGTATTGTTGGATTATGTTTGCTAGTATTTTGTTGAGGATTTGTGCATCTATATTCATCAGTGATATTGTTCTGTAACTTTCTTTTTTTGTAGTTTCTTTGTCTGGTTTTGGTATCAGGGTGATGGTGGGCTCATAGAACTAGTTTGGGTGTGTTCCTTCCTCTGCAGTTTTTTGGAAGAATTTGAGAAGGATGGGTGTTAACTCTCTCTAAATGTTTGATAGAATTCACCTGTGAAGCCACCTGGTCCTGGACTTTTGTTTGTTGGAAGATTTTTAATCACAGTTTCAAGTTCATTACTTGTGATTGGTCTGTTCATATTTTCTATTTCTTCCTGGTGCAGTCTTGGAAGGTTATCCCTTTCTAAGAATTTGTCCATTTCTTCCAGGTTGTCCATTTTATTGGCATAGAGTTGCTTCTAGTAGTCTCTTAGGATGCTTTGTATTGCTGCGGTGTCTGTTGTAACTTCTCCTTTTTCATTTCTAATTTTATTAATTTGAGTCCTCTCCCTCTTTTTCTTGATGAGTCTGGCTAATGGTTTATCAATTTTGTTTATCTTCTCAAAGAACCAGCTTTTATTTTTATTGATCTTTGCTATTGTTTTCTTTGTTGCTATTTCATTTATTTCTGCTCTGATCTTGATGATTTCTTTCCTTCTGCTAACTTTGGGTGTTTTTTGTTCTTCTTTCTCTAGTTCCTTTAGGTGTAAGGTTAGATGGTTTATTTGAGATTTTTCTCGTTTCTTGAGGTAGGCTTGTATAGCTATAAACTTCCCTCTTAGAACTGCTTTTGCTGCATCCCATAGGTTTTGGATTGTCATGTTTTCATTGTCATTTGTCTCTAGGTATTTCTTCATTTCCTCTTTGATTTCTTCAGTGATCTCTTGGTTATTTAGTAACGTATTGTCTAGCTTCCATGTGTTTGTGTTTTTTACGTTTTTTACGTTTTTTTCCCTGTGATTTCTAATCTCACAGCGTTGTGGTCAGAAAAGATGCTTGATAGGACTTCAATTTTCTTAAATTTACTGAGGCTTGATTTGTGACCCAAAATGTGATCTATCCTGAAGAATGTTCCATGCGCACTTGAGAAGAAAGTGTAATCTGCTGATTTTGGATGGAATGTTGTAAAAATATCAATTAAATCTATCTGGTCTATTGTGTCACTTAAAGCTTCTGTTTCCTTATTTATTTTCATTTTGGATGAGCTGTCCATTGGTGTAAGTGAGGTGTTAATGTCCCCCACTATTATTGTGTTACTGTCGATTTCCTCTTTTCTAGCTGTTAGCAGTTGCCTTTTGTATTGAGGTGCTCCTATGTTGGGTGCATATATATTTATAATTGTTATATCTTCTTCTTGGATTGTACCCTGGATCATTACGTAGTGTCCTTCCTTGGCTCCTGTAACATTCTTTATTTTAAAGTCTATTTTATCTGATATGAGTATTGCTACTCCAGCTTTCTTTTGATTTCCATTTGCATGGAATATCTTTTTCCATCCCAGCACTTTCAGTCTGTATGCATCCCTAGGTCTGAAGTGGATCTCTTGTAGACAGCATATATATGGGTCTTGTTTTTGTATCCATTCAGCAAGCCTGTGTCTTTTGGTTGAAGCATTTAATCCATTCACGCTTAAGGTGGTTATCAATATGTATGTTCCTATGACCATTTTCTTAATTGTTTTGGGTTTGTTTTTGTAGGTCCTTTTCCTCTCTTGTGTTTCCCACTTAGAGAAGTTCCTTTAGCATTTGTTGTAGAGCTGGTTTGGTGGTGCTGAATTCTCTTAACTTTTGCTTGTCTGTAAAGCTTTTGATTTCTCCATCGAATCTGAAGGAGATCCTTGCCAGATAGAGTAATCTTGGTTGTAGGTTCTTCCCTTTCATCACTTTAAGTATATCATGCCACTCCCTCTGGCTTGTAGAGTTTCTGCTGAGAAGTCAGCTATTAACCTTACAGAAGTTCCCTTGTATGTTATTTGTCGTTTTTCCCTTGCTGCTTTCAATAATTTTTCTTTGTCTTTATTTTTTGCCAGTTTGATTACTATGTATCTCAGCATGTTTCTCCTTGGGTTTATCCTGTATGAGACTCTCTGCACTTCCTGGACTTCAGTGGCTATTTCCTTTCCCATGTTATGGAAGTTTTCGACTATAATCTCTTCAAATATTTTCTTGGGTCCTTTCTCTCTCTTTTCTCTTTCTGGGACCCCTATAACACGAATGTTGTTGTGTTTAATGTTGTCCCAGAGGTCTCTTAGGCTGTCTTCATTTCTTTTCATCCTTTTTTCTTTATTCTGTTCCACAGCAGTGAATTCCACCATTCTGTCTTCCAGGTCACTTATCCGTTCTTTTGCCTCAGTTATTCTGCTATTGATTCCTTCTAGTGTAGTTTTCATTTCAGTTATTGTATTGTATTGTATTGTATTGTATTGTATTGTATTGTTCATCTCTGTTTGTTCTTTAATTCTTCTAGGTCTTTGTTAAACATTTCTTGCATCTTCTCAATCTTTGCCACCATTGTTTTTCCAAGGTCCTGGATCATCTTCACTCTCATTATTCTGAATTCTTTTTCTGGAAGGTTGCCTATCTCCACTTCATTTATTTGTTTTTCTGGGGTTTTATCTTGTTCCTTCATCCAGTACATAGCCCTCTGCCTTTTCATCTTGTGTATCTTTCTGTGAATGTGGTTTTTGTTTCACACACTGCAGGATTGTAGTTCTTGCTTCTGCTCTCTGCCCTCTGGTGGATGAGGCTATCTAAGAGGCTTGTGCAAATTTCCTGATGGGGCGACTGGTGGTGGGTAGAGCTGACTGTTACTCTGGTAGTCAGAGCTCAGTAAAACTTTAATCCGCTTAACTGCTCATGGGTGGGGCTGGGTTCCCTCCCTGTTGGTGGTTTGGCCTGAGGCAACCCAACGCTGGAGCCTACCTGAGCTCTTTGGTGGGGCAAATGGCAGACTCTGGGAGGGCTCACGCCAAGGAGTACTTCCCAGAACTTCTGCTGCCAGTGTCCTTGTCCTCACAGTGAGACACAACCACCCCCGGCCTCTGCAGGAGACCCTCCAACACTAGCAGGTAGGTCTGGTTCAGTCTCCCATGGGGTCCTTCCGCTGGGTCCCGATGTGCACACTACTTTGTGTGTGCCCTCCAAGAGTGGAGTCTCTGTTTCCCCCAATCCTGTTGAAGTCCTGCAATCAAATCCCACTAGCCTTCAAAGTCTGATTCTCTAGGAGTTCCTCCTCCCGTTGCTGGACCCCCAGGTTGGGAAGCCTGACCTGGGGCTCAGAACCTTCACTCCAGTGGGTGGACTTCTGTGGTATAAGTGTTCTCCAGTTTGTGAGTCACCCACCCAGCAGTTATGGGATTTGATTTTACTGTGATTGCGTCCCTCCTACCATCTCATTTTGGCTTCTCCTTTGTCTTTGGATGTTGGGTATCTTTTTTGGTGAGTTCCAGTGTCTTCCTGTCGATGATTGTCCAGCAGCTAATTGTGATTCTGGTGCTCTCACAAGAGGGAGTGAGAGCACGTCCTTCTACTCCACCATCTTGGTTCAGGCGGCCGAGTGTGTGTGACAGTGTTTTGTGTTGTGCCATATAAATAGCAATTATAACTTTCTTCTGTCATTTCCAGGACAGAAACCCAAATTATCCTTTGCTTATTGTTTCTCACCTTGCTTCGTACATCCACAGCTCGGCCAAACCTGTGGATTTTTATGCCTGAAATGTCTTGCCAATTTCTCCCCCCTTTTAATCATTATTATGACTGCTTAAAGTTAATTCCACAATCTTTTCCTAGTATTACTCTAGTGCCTCTCCTGTCATTCATTATCGACGTTGCCTTTTGTTACCTTCCTAAAAAGTGAACTGAATCATTTCACTCATTTGTGTGTAACTCTTTCTTTGTTCTCCATTGATTAGAAATGTTTTAGACTAAAACCATATGTGTATCTGTATCCACACACACACACTCACAGTACCTTTGCTTAAGCAGTTGTGCTATTCTGGGACACATAATATATCTGATTTCAATTTTAAAATCGCAACCGTTTTCTCACAAGTTTCAAGGTATACAATAGTTGCTGCCAATTGTTTATGTATTTCTTCTCAGTAATATACCTGCATTTCCTTTCTGTCTGTGTTGACAAGCATTCCCCTAAATGATTCTATACACATCAATGTTCTTTTCCAGGAAGAGATCTCATAAAGAACCACCTCATTGTTAGTTGTTCATTAGTAGTTCTTTTACTGACAACTTGGATGTATGCCTCTTAATTTTGCAAGTATTTTAAAATAAAATGACTTCCAAAGCATTTAAAATACTTCTTCTGGCAATAACTTCTGCTTGGAAGCAGAATTCTTACCTCTCCTCCCACAGGTCTTTTCTTTTATGATTCCATACCCTTGGGGGTTTTCTTAATAGTCTGAAATTCCACACTATAATTCATATTTGTTGAAAGACATCTGAAATCATTGACATGCCTCAGGGTCTCAGGATTAAGTAACTATCAGCTCTGTCCTCATGTAATTGGGCATGCTGATGTCCATCTCAGAAATTCCTTCTTTTCTCTTTTTCCTCCTCCATCTCTCCACTTTCTCTTAGAGGAAATCCATTTATGGTTCAGACAAGTTTCTCGAGGGACACATTTTCATCCCTGTGGAAGTACCTCAAGTCAAACTTCAATAGATGAACAATATCGCTTTGTATACATGACAAAGAGGTAACCTTGAAAGCAATGGTTGATTTTTATGAGATTCTAAGCAAGAACTCAGCCACCCTGGAGAAAGAAAGATCCATGTCTGCTGCTTAGGCGTTAAAAGTCCTTTAGTCTCCTGTATGCCAGACAGCTATAAGAGATATGTTGAAAAGTATAGGCTAATCAGTGCTGGCACTATTTCTCAAAAGGTCTTGGATCTTTGAGTCGGACGGCCCACAGAGAATATGTCATCTAACTTTCTATTCGATTCAGGAATCTTTGACACAGCATCCTTGAGATTCATTCAATGTGCCATGAGTCCTTTCTGAAGGGGTGAGACCCTAGCTGGACAGCTCCAGTTGTTAAACATAGGCAGCTGTGAGCAGCCACGTGCATTCCCTGAAGCTGCTCTGATGTTTCATAATATTCATGCTCACCTTCTGTGCTCCTATTAGATGTTCTTGCCTTTTCAGTTTAACAGTGTTAATTAATTCCTATTTACAGCTTTCAGTATTGCACCTTGAGCTCTTCTCAAATTGATTGAATTTAGTTAGGAACTTAAGGCTCATCCAAATATAGCAAAACCTGAACTTTGGCACATGTTATCAACATCAAAGACCTCATCTCAACACTGAACTTTGAAATTCAGTGGCACTTTCAGTTTCAAACACAGTCCTGCTCTCATAAGGAAATTGATGAAGAATAGAATACACATAGAATACACACCTTTTCCCTCCCATTTTTAGATGCACCAGTGAAGAGCTAAACTATGTGCGTCAGGCCACACATACTGCTAGAGACACGACTGGGAATATAGCCCAGGGAACTTGGCTCCCAGCCTGGTGTGCTTCTTACCACATGCTCATCCTTTCCGACAAATATAAATCCACATAGTACTCCTCCTGCTGAAACATGCAGGAGGCAACACACAATGGCAAACTAGACTAATCAGTGTATGTTCAGCAAGTTTAACTGAATAATGTGTAGTTTATAAGATTCCTGTTGCCACAGACTGTGAATATTCCACATTTTGTTAATGTTAGCATGACACAGGGTATTTGTGAGGGTCCTTTTGTTACAAATTGCCCTAACATTCACATTCTTGGCTCTTGTCTTGCCAGACTCAGGTTTTGCTTCCATGGCATCTTTCTAGGAAGGCACTTCTGATGGTTGACAGCTGCAGCTGCTGCTGTGAAATTCTTCATGGCCTCGGAGCTGTGCCCTCCAATATGCTTCCCGCGAGGCTGGGCTACTCTGCTTAAAATTTCAACTCTATGCTTCTAAACCTGAAACAGATGTTATCTTGGCTGCTGCCATTTGTCATAAGCTTCTCTATTTGCATTCTATACAAGGCAGGTAAAAGGCAGGTAATTTGCTGCCTCACTCTGTGGAGAAAGGAATAAAAGGAGAGAGAGTGAGACAAGAGAAAGAGATAGAGAGAGACTAAATATATAAATTAGAGGAATAAAGCCACATGGAGACAGAAAGTGCAACCACTTGAGCATCTATTACCCCAATATCATATACTATAGTTTGGCTACTACTGATTTGCTTGGCATCTCTTTTGAATCATATTTGTGGCCACCCAGATTAACTATGTGAGCTGATCTTTTGATTTAATATCAGCTTGCTCTTTTCAGCTCCCATGTCATTTACTGTCTTTAAAAAAAAAAATGTACTGCTTGTTACTCAACCTTCTGTGTTTTCAAAAACTCACAGCCCCTTTTTTTTTCTCCTTTTTTGTATGGGAACCAGGAACTAGAAAGCATTAAATGAGGAAAATTAACCAGTCATAGAAAAGGTGGAAGCTCAGAGAAAAAAGGGTTTGTCTTTTATGGTTTGTACTTTGTAAGCTGTGGGTGTGACTCAATTTCCTCACCACCCACATAAAAAGGTTGCCACCCAATCACTGTTTTTTCTATCCCAAACCCCTCCCCTTTGATTTTGGCTGAGAGAGACCCTAAGAAAGACTGCCCTTTCTGGACGTTGCAGACTGTGACATATAAAAGCTGTTAGCTGCTCCTGTAGCCAGCAGCACTCAAACCTTGCAGAGTTTTGCTCTGAGAGTTTGTAATAAGACACATTCCTCTTACAAGAGTTCATGCTACAACCTAGCAAAGAACTTTAAATTTTTGGAAGAATACTATATTCATTTTGGCATTGTGCAGAGGTAAGCTATTTAGCTCAACAAGTTTATTTTGCATGCATTGCTTTTAAAGTAGCTCACATTTTAATTTTTTTAGGAATGAGATTGGATTATTATAACTTCTTTTTTGTATCTGTTCTATTACTTGGCGTCCATCTATGTCTGGGGGACATTATCAGCACATTCTCTGTTATTACCTGTGATGCATTTTTCCTTTTCACTCTCAAGATGAATTTCAATTCCTAAAGATTTCCCTCTGAAAATAAATATGCAGTAATGCATTCTGTGGCTCAGGCGTTTGGGGTAAATGGCTCACATTCATTTTAGGGTTAATAGCCATGCTGTTTAATTTTCTCTAGTTATAGGAAGTTCCTCTTAGGGGACTGCCTCATAACACCAAGTAAAATGTATAGAGACCACTACAGGTTGTCTTCTAGGCTTTAGTACAGCATTTGCTTGGATTTTTTGAAGAAAGTCAAATCAAGCAATGATTTTGTAAATTCGTACCCTCTGGCCCTATTTTTTTTTTTTTTTCCCTTTCATAGACCCTAACTCTACTTTTCTGCTTTAAGGCAAACTCTGTGGCCTCTCTCTCTCCACCTCTCAAAATGATAGCAATCTCTGCCATCAGCAGTGCACTCCTGCTCTCCCTTCTCTGTGAAGCAAGTGCCGCCGTCTTACTCAATTCCACTGACTCATCCCCGCCAACCAATAATTTCACTGATATTGAAGCAGCTCTAAAAGCACAGCTAGATTCTGCGGACATCCCCAAAGCCAGGCGGAAGCGCTACATTTCGCAGAATGACATGATCGCCATTCTTGATTATCATAACCAAGTTCGGGGCAAAGTGTTCCCACCAGCAGCAAACATGGAATATATGGTAAGACAACCTTGTTTTCTTTGAATTCTGGGTGAGGACGCTTTACTTAAATTGTACATTAGGAGAATCTAAAGAATTCATATGTTAAGGGATATGGGGTTTTTTTACACTTTTTAACTTAGGGAATGTTCTTAAGTGTCTGGTAAACTTAAGTACTGTTCCATCATATAATTAAAAGGGAGGAAAGGGATCTAATTTTTTTGTGTGAGTTCCATAACCATTAATGAATCAGGTCTTATATAAGAAAGAGGTAAAGAGTGGGGTGTGATGACTGATCACATTTGGAAGGTCCACTTTAAAAAAAAATTCACATGGAACTTTTTCTGTGCTTTGTTTATCTAATAGTCATATTTATCAGCTAAAATATTTTTTGAAAATAATTTTTTTAAATTATAGGTTTCATGTGCATGAATTATTCTCTTGGTAGGTGTCTCTTCCCTTTCTTGGACAAAGCTCTTCCTGACACTAATCTATTTGTATTCTCAGAGAACATGCTGACTTTTTCCTCCTTGTGATTTAATGTTTTGTCGTTCAGATAACAGTGAAGTCAGCACATTTGCACACTGTTCCAACTTGCCATGAACACATTCTTTGCTCTCTCTTAAAAATAAAAAATAGGCTCTCTGTGTCTAAATCATTTTACTTGGAAAGTTTTCTTAAAAAGTTGGTATTAAAAGGATAGATGTCTTTTTAAAGTTTCTTTGTTTTGGGTTTTGAATTTATACGTTATGGTTTAACTTCCAGCACCTTCCAAGAGCACAGCTTGGAGCCTGTTTAAGGCAATGAAGACCACCAGTATGGTATTTCTAAGTTGGGGTGGGTATGGCAGTACCATTAACAACTCTCTGTAAGTGCTGACCTAAAATTTGAGGATTTCTGTCAGATTCTAAATTTATCTATTTTATTTAAATAAGCTTTTAAAGTTTGGCTAATTGTAGATAACAGTGTCACAAGAAAAATAAAGACTTGCCAAAGTAAGAGTCATGGTTCATAGAAGTACAATTTAGACTCTATGAAAGTGCATTTTTCTAGGATTTTTAAATGAAAGTGGAAAAGAAGATGTCATCAGTCCTGGTGTATGAGGGGCAATATAGTCTCATGATTAAGAATATGGAGTCTGGAATCTAAATGTTTGGGTTCAAACCCCAGTCCTGGAATATAAGCTGAGTGAATTCATTACTTAATTGTGTTTTATTTTCATCATCTCTAATATGAGGATAAAGGTGGTATCTGCCATATGGGGTTGTTATGAGGAATGTATGGAGTTAAGGAGTAGAACAATTAGACCAGAGCCTACAGAGCAATAGTGTTCAATAAATGTTAGTTTTTATGGGTTTCTGTGAGCTTATTGTGAAAGTGCCCAGTGAAAACCTGTTCAAGATCTAAAAATAGGAACAATTACTCACATTGAGCAGGTGTTTCTAGAAGGTGATGCCCAGGTATAGAAAGGAGAGGAACAAACATGTTTTCAAACATCATGCATTATGAGAGAAATATGCATACGATTCTATGTGAGCTCAAAAAGGTATGCTATCCAGACTGCAGGTTTAGGGAATACTTCCTGGCGGCAATCACATAGCTATGCAGACTAAGGTGAGGATCAAGGCAAATGAACCGGCTTTGGAGAGGACTTCATGTGGGGTGAAATCCTAACTCTGCTGCATACTTTGTGGCCTTGTGCAAGTTACTTAATATGCATTAGACTCAACTTCCTTCTCTGTGAAATGTGAACAATAATTTATATGATAACCAATCAATATATAATGCAATTTATTATTTCAATAATATTGATGGAAGAGGGATCATCATGAATAATATGTGGGGTACAACGCAGTAGAAATATATTTTAAAAAGCCACATTTTTCTAGTTATAGTTTTCCCCACTGATCAAGAATTAATTCATTCCACATGCATTTATTAAATTGTTTCTATGTGCCAAGGACTTGGCTAATTGTTTCCATAGATGATCTCATTTGATAGCTCACAGTCTCCCTGTGAGGTTAAGATTTCGATCCTCAATTTACCAATGAAATCACTTAGACACAGAGAAGTTAATGACTAGGTGAAGGTGGTTTGGATAATGAACGGTATCATTGGAATTAGAATTAAGGTCTGTGTAATTTCAAAACCTATGCTTGTCTTGGGGAGCATCTCTTCATTTGCTAGATCGAGCAAATACTACATTGGGGGAAACTGCTGGAGATGTCAGGACATTTCTGTTTCCTTCTTTGCAATGCCAGCTGAAACCATATAGTTTTCATATTCTATTTGTCATTCCTTTCTTATTATTTGCTTTTCAAATATGGGAGCTACTACATAATGATTTATTTTGTAAGAAACAGGAACAGTGCTTGTTATATAGTAAATGCTTTATAAATCCTTCTTCACTTAGTAAAGTTAATGAGAAACAGTAGTCAGAATATTAAGCTCTATAAAGTAACATTGTCTCAAATTATCATGTAAATACTGCATATACTTCATCACACATGTATCTATTCACTTAATATTTATTGAGCACTTACTATATGTTAGGTACTATTCTAAGAACCCATTATAAATTCATGAATAAAATAGACAATCCTTGGCCTCCTGGGTGGGCAATCAGGCAATAAACAAGATAAATAAATTACATAGTATGTTGGAAGGTGATAAGGTTATGAAGAAAAAGCAGGTTGAGGCTGGGACATTTGATAGTGTGGTCAGGGGAGGGCTCCCTGAGATGTCCTGGAGGAAGGTAAGGGAGTAAGCCACACTGATAGATGAGGGAAGACCATTCCAGACAGAGGGAAGAGAGTGGGCAAACTCCCTGAGGTGGGGGGAGAGGAACAGATTAATTCAGTTAGAAAAATGTGCTCAATTTAGTGAAATCCTAAGTCTCTGTGAGTAAATTGACCAACTGAAATAATTCATTGGATCCCTCATGCAGACTCAGAGAAACTTTGAGAGAAATAAAATCTATCAGGTCAGAGCAGGAATGTCAGTGAGTTTAACCTCCAGGCCAGGTGAAAAATATAGATCTCAGTTGAAGACTGTTACTTTTATTTTAATTTGTTTAACATTGCTTTGGATTGTGAACAATTCGAAAGTGAGTCCAATTCCTAACCTCAAATATGGACCTCAAAACTTAGGACACTTACCTCAGTATGGCTACCAGCCCTGTGTTCAAACTGTCCCCATCAGTGGGTGATATCGCCATGGGAGCCTCATAGAAGATGGTCTTCAGCTCAGGGCTCTTTCTATTTTTTTAAAAAATTAATTTTTATTGGAGTACGGTTGCTTTACAATGTTGTGTTAGCCTCTACTGCACAACAAAATGAATCAGCCATACACATACAGATAACCCCTCCCTTTTGGACTTCCCTCCCATTTAGGTCACCACAGTGCATTAGGTAGAGTTCCCTGTGCTATACGGTATGTTCCCATCAGTTGTCTACTTTATACATAGTATCAATAATATATATGTATCAATCCCAGTCTCCCAATTCCTCCCACCCCACCCCTTTCCCCCTTGGTATCAGGGCTGTTTCTAATTGCACCAGCCTGATTTGCAATCCCCTTCATTCACAACTTTACTCTCTGAGCCTTTTCCCATGCCATTTCCTCACCTTCTAATGTCTCCTCCTTAACTTATTCCAATATTTATAATCCTACCCTTCAAGTTTTATGTAAGAATGTTGTGTCCTTCATTGATATTTCTTACATTCACAGCCATATTTGATTTCTCCTTCTTTTGAACCACCGTAACCTATTATGTTTATCACACTGCTCTTATTAAAATCAGACTCAATTTATAGTTATTTGTATATTTCTTGCAATCTTCCTAATTTTAAGCTTTCAGGCTGCTCAGTCTATGTTTATTCACCTTTGTATAACTATTTTTTTGTGAAATTTCTTGTGTATAGACAGTAATCAACCATTATTTGGTGAATTTGAAATCCCTATGAATTGTTACATGTTTATAACTTGAATCAATTTTGATATTATTATTTATATTTAAAGTTCACTCATCATTTATAATAACATTTTATCCTGTGCACCTAAAATGCAAAAGAAGTTTTTCAAAATTCTAAAAAAAAAAAGCTGCTTAAAATTAGATGATTTTATCCTCTTTAAGTACTTGGTTATGTTAGTGTATGCTTGAGTAAATTAAGTGGGCACGATTTGAACACTAGAGTGTTGACATTCATATTTTAGTGTATAATATCTTCTTTGGGTATATTGGCCATGATTTTAGTAAAAAACTCGTACTTAGAAGTATTTAATTTTCCAAACACTGTATCCTTTCAAAAAATAATAATATAGATAGTGCTTAAGATATGCAAGTCAAACTCTTGGCTTCTGTTCTACAATTAGTTTATTGACAAATTTCCATAGCTCCTTGGACACCAGCTGTTTTTCATTCTTCCTAAGGGCAACATAAACCATGACTCTAAACCGCAGACCACACTAGTTTCTTAGAATAAGAATCATTCCCTAAAAGAATGAAATTACAAGACTCACACATGAAGTAAAATTTGTAAGATATTTCTTGAATTTAAGGCAACTGAATTAATTAATTTAAAAAAAATTTGAAGTCCTTCTGTAAGAGGATGAGATCCAAAGATAACAGAAATCTTTGTATTTAAACTGTAAACAAAACAGGAAAAACAAGCAGGAAAAAAACCCCAACAAAACCTTAGACACATAATTCAGTATAAGACACTGCTGTGTAAGACTGATGTAATAAAAGAGTACAGACCAAAATACCATGGAGAAATCAAAGAAAGAAGAGGTAATCTCTAGCTGGCAAAATCATGAAAGGCTGCTTAGAGGAAGGGTATTTGAGATAGATGCTCAGGAAAGGGTAGGATTGGATGTTATAGTAGGTAAAGCAATGAATGAACAAAATCTCCAGGAGGGAAAAAGCATAACACATTAGCCATGTTTTCAAGGATTTTGAGAAAAGACTGAGGATCATTTAATACAAGAGCAATTAGGGAGGCCATGGTTGTTTTAGAGCAGGGTCAGAGGTGCATATGAGAAAGATGGCACTATCAATTGATGGAGTTTAAATTGGCTGTGAAGGTGACCCAAGAGGTGGCAACCACTGAATCAGCAGAGCCATTCTTTTAGTCAAAGGTAAGGAGGAGCTGGACACCTACACCTACCACAGTGGCAGGTATGAACAGTTAATGGAAGTAGTTCATGAGAACACGTGATAGCCATCTTCATAGATGGTAGAGAATGGTGGAAAGACAGGTAGGGGACAGTGTGAAGATAATGATAGATATGAACTGAACAACTTAAAACTGAAAAAAAAATGTGTAATGTAATTTCAAGAAGGCAAAATAGCTATATTGATAATATGGCCTATTTCATTTGTTTGGTGCCTGCAAATATTATTTGCAGAGCTAAGGGAATAAGTCTCCTATACTTTTCTGGAAAAGAGAAAAATACTAGTTACCAAGTCACAGCAGGTAGTAAAGTTGCAGAAAGCATGACTCAAATGAATGAATGGAGAATAGATTAATCTGTCTTCAGAAATAGCCAATAAAGTATTTGCCTACAGTAATTTATGTCTTGAGAATAAGGAAAAATTTGGATTTTGTTTATTTGGGCTTTGTGTGTAAGAGAATGTAGATAATGTAAAAGACTCTTTTTTTTTTTTTTTTATTCATAGTTGACAAAACACTTGTGATGTCTATCCTTATCGTTTTTTTAAATGAAACCATATACTGTACCAGATGGCACATTTCCTCTCATTTGGGAAGGATAACTCAATTTTCTTCTTATAAACATGAGAAATTTGATGTGTCTAACCTAAATTTTTTCAATGAATGCTTTTATGACCACTAGAAAGCCTCCTGAGAACACTGCCAGCCAGCAGGGAACTGAGAAAGATTGCTGACAGGAAGGCATTTCTCCAGCACATTTGGAACTCCACATTCCTGTTCTCCTACATGTAGAACCTTTTAAGTGTCTTGGCTTCAAATGGAGACTGGGCACATTTTGTATGAATTTTCTGCCAAGGTGCATGTTGCGTAGTATTACTTACTTAGTATTGCTTATATATGAATGTTTAGCTCTCCACTTATGGAGCCAGCTGAAGGTAAGGACATTTTGTTTGTGATTGTTTTGAGTACAGGCTCTTAAGATGTGCAAATGTAAAAACATTAACATGATGTGATTCAGAACCTCACCATTAGTTGGTAGAAGGAAGAGCTTTGAATCACGCATAGGCTACATATATATCGACCGTATTTCCTAGTATTCAACACTGCTTTTTTGGTGGCAAATAATATTTGACCATATGCAATGGTATAGAAAATTTTATTATATTCCTGCTGACTATTTATAGAACCTAGCAGCATATCTATCCCACAGAGAACACTCAGTAAAAATCTGTGGAACAACTGAATGAAGTCTTTTAACCTTTGCTGGGCATTCCATGTAAAGAACACGTGGCTATGGTGCTCTGGTGGGCAGGGGTCACTCAATATTCAATCACTCATTCCACAGTATTTATTCATGTGCCTGGCATTGTGCTGAGGGATTCAGCAGGGAGCAAAAAGACATTTCTTGATAGGAAGTACTGTGAATGGATGAGTAAGTGGGCAAAGCAGTGAGCTGTGTGCTACAGTAGAATAAATACAGGTGCTTTGGGATCACATGGGGCATATCTGGCCCAGACTTGGACTGGGGGTAGAGACGCAGGGAAGGCTTCCAAAAGGAAACGATTTCAAATATTAAATATGAAAAATAAATAAAAGTCATACAGGCAGGAGTTGGAAAGAGGGAGTATGTGGTAGGTGGGGAAGGGTGTTCTGGGAAGGTGCATGGTACCTTGAAGGCATAGGTGAAATTCAGTGTGGCTTGGATGTAGAGGATAAAAGAAAAAGTGATGTTTGATGAGGCTGGGAAGGCAAGCAGAAGCTTGTTTGAGTTTTATTCTAAGATTAAGGGAAGTGGTTGAAGGTTTTCAGTTGTGTAATTAATTTGCCTTCAGAAAGGTCATTCTGGCTACAGGTTGAGAAAGGGATTGGAGACAGGCAGAAGTAATGGCACAGTCAAGAGACTGTTATAAGAGCCTGGACGAGAGATAATTGAAGCCTCAATGACATTTAAGGTCATAGGGATGTGACAAAATGAATTTGGGGATCAAATCAGTAGGAGTAAGTGATTTATATGAGGAAGTGGCATGAGGATGTATATGATGGAGAAGCCAAGGAAGATGCCTCCATTTTTGACTAGGACAATTGGGTTTCCCTGAGTTGGAGAACACAAAATAAAGGGCAGGTTTCTGGTAGTCATTAAGTAGCGGAAGGTTTATCATCCAGGGTACACATCTACAGAGGTTGAAAAAAGTAGGTAGTGTGTGGGAGGGAACATTCTTTCAATACAAAGAATTTTGGTTGGGAATATGCTTTGGTAATCAGAATGGACCACTTTACATAATGGGGTAGGGTAGTGTCATGGAGACAGCATGGATGCTTGATTTTATGTCTGGGAATCTACTCAAGAATTTTTGCAAGAAAGTTTCATGTATCTTTTAAAAATAATTTTTTTTTTTTTTTTTTTTTTTTTTTAGAATCAGTGCTGAGACTTAAATCAACATGACTCCAAATCTATTTCAGGGGCCTAGATAGCACCAGGTCCACCTAGTCTTCTGACACACTCAGGATAAGGTTTTTCTGGAAACTAATCAAAGGACTTCAGAAAAATCGAAGTTGACTAGTCTGGCTGGTCTGGTGTCCTGAATTTAGTATATCTGAAAACCATTGAATAGTCAGTCAATGGCCATTAAATGGTTATGAACTTGAGATGTTTAATTGTCTATGAGAATTTCTGAAGAATGGCATGGGAAGAAGGCAGGGAAGATAAAGACTAACAGCTTAAAATATTCAAGAGAAATGTTTGGCATAAGATACATCATGGACTGAGGTTTGGAGGGGTATGATTTGAATGCTTCCAGTCTACATTACCCATAGAGTCTAAAATCAGGTACCAAGCATTTTTTTGACACAAATATGGAAGAATGCCCCCAAAGTTGTGTGTTTAGACTAAACTTCATGACTCTTAAAATTTCACATCACATACTCCAAACTGAAACAGTCCAGGAATGTTGCTTAAGGGCGCAATACTTTTTTACCCTACAAAGTGCATCAAATTCACATTTCATAATTTCATTAAATATGAACATTCTACCAAATCTGTCTCTGCATTCCAGTGAGATCATGTTTTCAGCAAGCAGTAAGTAGGCAGAAAGGCATTTGAATTCTTCTAAGTGGGCAACAGCAAGGTATGGGGTTTGCATGTGTCTCACAAAATAGTTTAACAATCAAGAAGTCAGTTTTTAGCTGATTGTAACACTGAGTTGGTGAAAAAAATTAACCACACATGAAAATGTCTTCCTGGCATATAACTACAGTATTAAATGATAGCTGGTGGGTATTAATTTCCCGGGAAAGGAGAACTGTTGCTAGAATCCATCAACAAATGGTCTTAAAATTTATAGATAAAACATATGTTAAAGAGGGATTTAAGGAGGGGAATTAATAGGTTTTGAAACCTCTGAAATGTTCTCTAATTTTTATCTTCCACTGTCTGATGTTATGTTGCCCGGAAGCAAGTTCCTTGTTATCTATACACAGTTCTGTTTCTGATTAGTTTGTTGCTTCGGGGTTTGTCTGTTTTCACTTTATCTGATTGCCTGCTAAGTTGAGATTAAAGCTTGATGTGTCTCAAACTTCAGGCTGCCAGATAAGGTGATCAAAAGTGCACCTCTCATTACCTCTCACTTTAGGCATCTTTCTAGTTCGCAGACACCACCACTCTTCCAGTGCCTGATCTTCCAATAATAATAGCGCTTACCATTCTGTACACCCTGCCCTGCTAGAGCTGTGCTAAATTCTCTTCAATCACTATCTTGCCTAACTTTCACAACAGTCTCGTGAGATGGGGACAATTTTCCTCATTTAGAGACAGGAAATTTGAAGTTTGGAGAGCGTAAGTAGCTTCCCCCAGGTCCCAGAGCAAGTAAATCAAAATGATGAGAAAGCAGTTCTGTATGACAACAAAGCCCATGCTTTGAAAGACTGTACAATACAAACTCCCTTCCATGAGTTCATCTCCTGCTCTTGAGCCCACTCCACATGCATTTTTATCAGAGGACATCGCTGAATATTAGAAAGTATCTCTTCGTATGGAATCAAATCTTGCTTCCTGAACTCTTTCTAACCTTGGCAACCACATAGGAAAACTCTGTATTATGATAGTATTTCAAGTCTTTGAAGCCTGTGAGCATCTATGCCTTAATCCTTTGTCCCCCAGTCACCCAGCTCTTTCTAAGCCTCCAGCCCTTTTGTGTGAAATACCTGTACACACCACCACCTCTTGCAACCAGAGTATGGCCAGCGTAAGGAAGGTGGCACAAAGATATTTGCTTTCTGAAAATCTTGGAAAAGGTAAGAAGTTGTGCCATGAAGGGAATGGAAAATCAAGTCCCTCTCCGCCCCCCATGCTACCTCTTACATTACACATACACACAGGAATGGTGCCAGTTCGATCATCTTGGGATCTGCAAGCAGTGTGGCTCTGAGCAAAGAATGCCTTTCACCAGGCTCTTGTCCTTGTTTGGGTTCCAACATGTGTGTGCTGTTCTGACAGTGAGGTGCCTGGAATTGACGTGACCCAGCCAGCACAGAGTAGCGATGACAAATGATTCTCCATTTGTCCTACTTCTGTGGACGCATCTTACATTGGGTTGGCAGATAGGTAGCGTGTGCTCCTGTTGAGTCATATCAAATTCTCATGAACTAAGTGGCTTGTAGATCAAATGTGTGTTTTAAATACAGATGCAATGTTATTATGGAAAAGGATTGCCTTACTTTTAAATTTTTTTCTTTTTTCCCCCCCCAAATTTTGGATTCTCAGAAAGTTATGTACATGTTACTTCTTATATCTCAGTTAATAAAGCCATTTAGAGTTCCCTTGATTTCTGAATAAGGACCATGAATCTCATCTGTTCTCTCTATTCATATCCATGTCACCACGGACTACATGTTCCCTTCTGGAATTGTCACTCTCAGAATGAATGATGTTGTCTTATTTGCACAGCAACATACAGGACAGTTGCTTTACCTCTCTCACCTGTAATTCTGTCTTCCACAAATGCACAGAGCAAACCCTCATAGCGCTTAGCAGCCAGTGTCTGTGACAGCCCAGACATTTTCCTGATGGAATGCTATTTTTAATTTTTATCGCATCTTGGATCAACAGTATACCAGAGCTGAGAGGAAGGATACTGATGTAAGTGCTTATAAATGAAAACTAACTTCCAGAAATGCCCCCTTCTTCCTAAACCTCTTCTGTGGTGTGAGTATGGGGGGGGTGAGTAGGGCTGGGGTAAGAGAGGGGAGGCCCCAAGTCCTCGGCAATCAGAATGACACTCCACCAAATAAGCTGTAGACAATTATTTCTTACCAGAAGAGCACAGAACCACTTTGTAAGCACACATTCAAGGTCTCCAACTCTGAAATTTTGCTTCACTAGGTCCAGTTCCCTTGGAGATCCTGCAATGATTTTCCAGGTGAGAACTCTATAACGTGCTTTAAGAATATTTTATATCATGATTCAGGACACAAAACTGAGCTGAGGAAGATATTTTTTGGCTCAAGTATCCATTTATTTATCAAGAGACTATATACTGAAAGAATTAATATGTTAAACCAAAAGAATTATTCCAGTGATAATTTCTATATTATTACAAAATTTCACTTGCATATTCACTCAGCACTCGTTTTCAGAAGACACCTTGTGGTTACTGTGGGTGAGCTACAGATGTCTGCATTGTGGAACAACACTTAATTGGGAATTTACATGATTGACTAAGGACACTTCTAAAGAAGCAAACTTTTAAGTAGCACACTTTTTTGGAAGTGGCTTTATAAAACATGTTACATACATTATATATGGGTAATGGATAATGTATTACACACTAATTAATTTATATACACTTGCCATAATTTATTTACAATTATTCACTATTTATTTGGTAGTGCGTTAATTGCCTGTCTCTTTCCTAAACTGTAAAGCAGAGTCCGTGTCAGTCTTGCTGACTGTTGAATTCCCAGTACCCAATACGGCGCAGCCCTCCCAATAAGTAGTCAATTACTAGCTGCCTAGATTAACGAATTATCTAGGATTCTATTGGTTGATCTGGAAATTTGCATTTCTTGCATTTTCCATTGTTGATAACGAAACAGCAGTCTCCATCTGGTAAGTTCGGTGTAAGGAGATTTGGGGCCAGGACAGTTCCAGAGTCACTCTTTCTTGCCACCATCCTTGTGTATTAAGATCACACATGTACATAAGTGTGATGGTGACAATGATACCTCCCATCGGAGTTCATAAACTGTAGGCCCATTAACCATTCCAATTAGTAGTCATGTTTAATTTGCTCTGCAAGTGTTGAACTGTAGAGAATTTTACATTTAAAAGGCTTTTTGGCAACATGTAGAAGTGGATACATTTCACATATACATCAGGATTCCTAGATTATCCTGAAAAGTTTTAAGGTTTAGAGACATTGTGCCCACTTCCTACTTGTCAGCAATTGGTTAAAAAGGAATAGCCTCTTTGGGTGGGGTAAAATTCCCTCATTTCCAAGTCTCTCTCTGTCTCTCTGTCTCTCTCTCTCTTTCATATAACTGTTCAGATGTCAAGCAGCAGTTGCATTTTGTCATCTTACACCCAATACTCATTTTCATTACTAGACCAACCCCCAACCTAATCAGTTGAGTTTGATTATATTTAAATAGCACTTTGGTATTTTCAAAGAACTTGACTGAGGTATAGATTGAGCCGTGCATAGATTAAAGCACTGAAAAATTTTTTCCTTTATTTCCTAATCACCAATCCTGTTTAAATAATCTTACCTCAAATTCTGAATATTTTTCTTTTATCCATGCCTTCCTTAATTTATATATTAAGGCTTTATATATATGAAACACTCCCTCAGCTAGGAGTCTCTTTCAATAATCCAGATAACAAGTGATGGTGGCTTCACTCAAGGTGGTGGTAATAATGATGATGATCAGTGGCTATATTCTGGATAGACAGGATTTTGATGGCAGGATCAACAAGATTTGCTGATAGAGCGTATAAAGATTATTAAGCAAAGAAAGAGTAAAGATGGCTATGGACTTTTTGGCCTGAGCAACTACAAAAGCAATTGGTAAACTTTTTCTGTAAAGGACCAGATGGTAAATATGTTTAGCTTTGCAGACCTTGTGGTCCGTGCTGCCACTGTAACACAGAAACAGCTATAGGTAACATATAAGTAGGCAATGGGATAGATTTGGTGACCCCTGAACCAGAAGAAAAAGGGTAACGCCATCCACTGATGGGAGGAAGACTGTAGGAGTAGCTGGTTAGAGTGTAGGGAGTGGCAGTAGGGTTGTGGATACTGGAACTCAATTTTGGACTTGTTAAGTAGAGGTTTAAAGTGGATAGATGGATAAATCAGTCTGGAATTCAGTGGGGAGGTCTATAGATATAATTTGGAAGGATACCACCAGCTTATAAATAGTATTTCAATGTGTGAGACTGGATGTGATTACCTAGGCAGTGAATTGATGAAACAGAAGAGAGAGAGAGGGAGAGAGAGACAGAGAGACAGACAGACAGACAGAAAGACAGACAGAGACATGGCTTGAACCCTGGGAACCCTCCAGCATGCACAGGTTAGGGAGATGAGGAAGAATCAGCAAACATATGGAGAAAAACAAGGCAGCAGCCAGAGAAAAACAAGGCAAGGGTGGGGTCATGAAATCAGGGGATGGAAGTGGGTCCAGGAGGAGCAAGTGGTCAGGCATTCTAAAAGCTGCTGATAGAACAAATAAAATAGTGACCAGGAAATGACCATTTATGATATTGATGTGAGCAATTGAGGTAGAGTGGAGGTAGCGGGAGGAACCTGCCTGGGGTGGGCTCAAGAGTAGAAGAAGAAAAACTGAAAATTCTCTGTTAAGACTACACTCGAGAAATTTCATTGTAAAAGGGAGAAGAGGAATGGTGCATTGGCAGACGAAGCTGAATAGGGGTCAAGAGAAGTCCTTTTGTGTTTGTTTTTAAGAATTTTATGCTGCTGGCAATGATCCAGTTCAGAATTCCTCTAAAAAAGTACACTTTTACGTCTTCTTTTTATAGAAATTTACCTTTCCCACCTACATGAAAGGTAGCACTCATCTTACCTGAGGAAAGTCTTCAATATTTTCGTTTAAACATTTAAAAAATGCTTAGGACCCCACGTTGATACTTTGTGATATAATGTGATCCCATATTTATGGTCATTTTTGAGGCTTGCGGGAGTTTTTTTAAAATCAAGTTCCTTAACTAGTTCTCTTTTAAAGTATAATCGGTTTAATATCATTTAATTAATCTAATTAGTGCCCCCAATTTCCCAGGGGAAATCCTTTTCTCTTCCTGTGCCGCACCCCACCCCCTCCAGTCTTACCAAGGCCCATTCTTCCCTCCCGTCTGGTTTAACACTGGGTCATATATTCAGCTCTCAGTTTCCTTTATTGGCACTTCACAAGCATTTCCACCGAAAGGGAATAAACCCCACTTTCAAAACAAAACCACAACGATGCCCATGAAGTGTTTTTAAAAGCTTCTGGCAGCCCTCAGGGAAAATAATTTTGTCATCACTTAATATCTTTTTAATGGCTCTTTCTCACTTCTATAAGTCAGCACTGCTTTCCCAGTCTAACCCAGAAAAAGAACAAAGAGCCCCAGCTGAGTTATTTTTAAAAGCCAAAAACTTGTCTATCTAAACTGCCTTCACTTTTTATCTAAATATATGAGAAATGACCACATGTCAGTCCAAGAAAATAAGTGTCTATACGACATGCCATACTGTTTCCAATGCCATTGCTATCATAGTATCCAAGACAATAACCAATTTAGAAATGTGTCTTCAAAAACTCAGTGTGATAGTTTTGTTTTTTAGTATTTTATGTCTTTGAAGGTGGTTTCCATGTGCAGAACAGATTTTTTAAGAGGTCATTTTCAAATTTAACATTTCTTGTTCTCCTCTAATTTAGCTTCATTTACATATATTTTTGTTCTATTCAGAAATCTAGCAAGTTTTGACAATCGCATTTGTTTAATGTTTGTTACTACTTACAAACCTAATTAATTTAAATTTTAAGCTGCATTTATAGATTTAACATATTTGACCTTTAGTACTTCAATTGGCTTATTGAAAATAATTTCCATATATTTAAATGTCTTAAAAGCCTAAGCAATACAGTGACTCTTAAGTTCTAAATTTTGCAATACTGTTTAAAAATTATAACAAGATTTTCTTAAAATTTTTAACTTAAAACCACAAATATAAATAATTATTGATATATTTTATGTTGAAATTACAAGGCTAACCTATTGCTTTAATAACCTGTTGCCATATTCTCTGAACCACTATATTAATAATATCAAATATGTACAGGTTCGTTACCTAGAAATATTTATCCTTTTTAACACCTTATATTTAATTCTTTCAAACACTTCTACATTTCTTTCTTACGTTTGGAATTAAAAGATGTTACCCACTTGAAGAAAAACAGTATGTCATATCAAACAATGTTGGGGATATAGTCTCAAGTAATTTTCAGGGTTGCCTTTCAGTTGGTCTACATTTCTTACTGTCCAGAGATAGTGACTGGGGTTTAAGAAGGGAGTTTCGGATGTCCTGGTGCCCACTGTGTTGTGGGTAACAAAACTTAAGGAAATGGCTGATAAAACAACCTCTTCTTTGGGCTGGATCATATCACTCTCTAATTCTTCAACTTATGGAAGTCAGTGATTCTCTCCCATGCTGAGGCATTCTTTGACTCAATTTTGTATTTCTTTGGCTTAACCTCTGAAGACCTCTGGACCTGAGGAGGGTCTGCATTCTTTTCATGTCCCTCCTATCTCTTAGAGCCACACTCTTCTAGCTATGGAAATGACATCAGTTTGAATTCTGGATGTTTCTCATGGCTTAATCAGACTATGTGGTTTCCACAGAGAAGGTGCTACATTTATTTATAAGCAGAGTAGTTCATGGTAAACGTTTTAGTCCAGAGCTAAATCAGTCAGTTGACAAGCTGACCAACTAAATGGCTCACAACAGCAAAGAATGGAAGAAAACCGTGTGGAGCGATAGGGCACATATAGAGGCTCATGCATGCTCTGACACCGTTTTAAGCCATCTTTACTTTGTGAGTTATTTAATAATAAAATCTAACTTCTACTAGCTCCTGTAAATGTTTTTTTGTCTCCATGCATAATTTTCTTAATTTTTGCCTAATCTTTGGAAGGCATGATAAGATTTTAAGTGTTCACAACTCAGTTATCTGTGAAAGTATTTTATCCATTTCGAGGGACAAGAGCTAGAAATACAGAATTCGAGGCTATTAGCTGCATAAAAGCTGAATAAATATAAGGTGTTTAGCATTTCTAACAAATGATAATAATATGTTGCGTATTTGCTAGTCATTCCATAGAATGTTAAGTAAGTACACACCTGTGACCTTTCTTCTTTTGCTGTATTTGTAGGGTATGATACTAAAATTATTTCAAATAAATATCACAGATGTTCAGCAAAATTCAGCAGACAGATTATCCATTAAGCATCCAGAAATGTATATATTAGTCAAATGCTTAGGTGATTACAACTTCATTCCCTAAATTTGTATAAGTTGTTAGAATTCTTTCACATGGTTAAACTGGCAACATTCATCGCCATTTAGAGCTTCTGGATAAGAAAGAAGCTATCCTTATTTGCTGTTTTCAACCCGGAAAGACCTCTCATCGTATTAATAGATTTAAATACGACTGTGGATTAAAGGGATACATCACTCACCCATATTCTCCTGGGAGTTGTACCAATGGAGAAAGACAGAGACAGCAAATACAGTAGATATGCAATTCCTAAATTTCAGAGCTGGATCTTCCCCTCTTTACAGGATGGGTGTGAGTCCTGCCTGGGGACAAACAGGCAAGAAAGAGCACAGGACTTTCTGACTTCCTCTGCAGTGGGCATCAGAGAGACAGTTGGTATGTCTCCCATGGGAAGGCAAAATGATCCCACTCTCTGTGTGGGACCTGGCCAGTGCTGCCAGGGTCTCCAGCATCTTCCTTCAGGGACAGGCAGAAATCTCTCCCATCAGTTTCCTAAAAGCAAACATGGAGAGATGAAAAAAAGTGGTCATCTCTCCTCCCTCACAACTATCATCTCAAAAATTTTAATTATGATATCTGTACATAGAAACACCTAAAAATGTAGGCATCAGTAATGCTAAATACATGGTATTCCTATCAAAATCCTTTATAATAATTTTTAAATGGGCTCATGTAAGATATTTTTCAGGCATGAACTCTTTGGTTTATCTCTTTGACATACATAATAAGTTTTAAGTATATGAGTAAGCATATAGAATTATATATGCTAAATTACTTTACATTTTTTAACTGCCTTCAATATTTTAAATTATTTTGTGAAGAATCTAGGTTTCCTCTCTCTGTGGTATGGAAAAGGCTAGAACTGAACAAGTCATAGGTCAATATAACAGCTCTTCCTGATTCTGATGCTGGAGTTACTCAGGTATACCAAATCATGAAATGCTGAAGAAGAAAGGGACCCTAGAGATGAGTTAACTGGGAGACAGAATAATTGACATGTCCTCAGTCGCAGATGATCTTAGCAGTAGGCTTAGGGTTAGAATACAAGATATTTTATTTTCTTTTTCAGTATTATTTGTGCTATACAGTGCTGATATTTCGGAACAAGACTATAAGAAAGACTGTTTTTAGAAAGATTATATAAAAACACAGAAAAGCCGTGTTTTTAGCAGTTATTGTTCTGAGTGCACACCACTTCAATATGTTAATAATATTTAGATGTACTTTTTTCCCAAAGTGACTACAATTAGCTCAGAGACATAATTTGTTGATGCTATTCCATCTAAAATTCATTTGTGATCTAATGGTAATATTTTGCATTTTGGTGAACTGAAATCCATATTTTGTAAATCCATATTTCATTAAAAATATCAGAAGAATAAATACTAGATGAATCTATTATTAGCCAAACAAAATGCTTTTAAAAGTAAATTTCAGTTCTAGAATACTATGATTTTCATTGTAAATTTATTTTGCGTCACTGATATTTCTGCACAGAATTTTTACAAACAAAAGGAGAGGTTTGAAGTAATAATTCATAAAACATATCAAATGATTATTTTACAGAGCTAAGTGTGAAAGCATAATACAAAATATTTTTTATAACTGTAAAAAAGCATGATACAATTCAAAGGAGAAAACAAGTATATAAAGAGACACTATTAAAATATTATAGAATGAGTATTTTCCATTTATATACTGTATTTAGCACTGATTACTTACTTATTAAAAGGGTATTATGCAATGTTTTGCCACATTTAATTAATCCACAAAATGGGCAGATTATATGCTGGATAATTAAGGAAAGCATATTTTACTATAGCTTTTTGAATGATCTTTCTTTTTACACAGACAGTGGAGATGTGGCCACTGTCACCATAGAATTACTCCAGATCCTTCCTTGATAATTCTGATTTCATGTAATTTTGTGAGTGCATTTATTTTAATGTAATTCTAGATAGATTTATGTTAAGATGACTTTGTTTTTCTAATTTAAGACAACTTCTAAGTAACTAAGAAATCTTTTTTCAGGGTGGGTGCCGTGGCCTCCTAGGGTAAAAGTGTTTCTGAAGGGTTCATCAGTTTTTTTCCTATTTTATTTCAAAGTCACTAAATTAACTTCCTTTCACTTAAATACATTGTTACATTAAATAAATCTATGTTTCCAGCTCATAACAATTAAAATGTAAGTTCTAATATTATTATTACTATCAAATATTCAAATGATATAAAATATCATTTATATCATATTATAATTTAATATAGTTTGACCTTTAAAAGTTGGAATAAATGCAAATCAAAACCACAGTGAGACATCATCTCACACCTGTTAGAATGGCTATTGTCAAAAAGTCAAGAAATAACAAGTGTTGGTGAGGATGTGGAGAAAAGGGAACCTTGGGCACTGTTGGTGGGAATGTAAATTGGTGCAGCCACTATGGAAAACAGTATAGAGTGCCCTCAAAAAAATTAAAATAGAACTAACATATGATATAGCAATTCCACTTCTGGGTATTAGTCTGGAAACTAAAATACTAACTCAAAAAGATACCTTCACCCCAATGTTCATAGCAGCACGATTTACAATAGCCAAGATATGGAAGCAGCCTAATTGTCCATCAACAAATAAGTAGATAAATGGAATATTATTCAGCCATAATAAACAAGGAAATCTTGCCATTTGTGACAACATGGATGGAACTTAAGGGCATTATGGTAAGTGAAATAAGTCAGAAAGAGACAAATAACTTATGATCTCACATATATGTGGAATCTAAAACAACAACAACAAAAACAATACTGAACTCATAGATCTAGAGAGCAGATAGGTGGCTGCCAGAGGTTGGGGGGTGGGGTGTGTGAAATATGTGAAGGTGGTTAAAAGGTACAAACTTTCAGTTATAAAATAAATCCTGAGGATGTAATATGCAGCATGGTGACTATAGTTAATAATACTGTATCGTATATTTGAATGCTGCTAAGAGAATAGATCTTAAAAGTTCTCTTCACAAGAAAAGAAATTTGTAACTGTGTGTGGTGATGGATGTCAACTAGACTTATTGTGGTGATCATTTCACGTTATATATGTACATAAAAATCATTAAGTTGTACACCTGAAACTCATAATGTTATATAGCAATTATATCTCAATAAAAAAGTTAGACTATAATATGAGACATTGTTAATTTTGGTACATTGATTTAAATAAATTTGATCTCATTAATTTTTAAGATATATCAATAGCATGGCTCCTTTTTGCTGTGAATAAACTCTAGGGAAATCAATTGACTTTGGTGGATTCAAACTTCAGTGGTCAGTATGAGGTATCTCCAAGTTACATCTGGATACCATATTTTTGTTAACCTATCCTTTACCAAAATTGATGTCTGGACATTGGGTCTAGATGGCCCTGTAGAAACAATAAAGATTTTTGAGGAATAACAATATTGCACTGTAGAACTCTGAATAACAATGGTCTAAATTTGCTTTCTTCTAGTCAGGAAGCAGAATTAAAAGAACTTTAGGAAATAGTAGTGCCATTTCTTTTCTCTTTCTGTTTGCTACTAGCAAACCCAGTAAAGCTGAAGGTTTTTTTCCCTTTCACAGGTCTGGGATGAAAATCTTGCAAAATCTGCAGAGGCTTGGGCAGCTACTTGCATTTGGGACCATGGACCTTCTTACTTATTGAGATTTTTGGGTCAAAATCTATCTGTACGAACTGGAAGGTAGGAAGTAGTTTCACTGGTACTGTTTATCCACACAACTTTATTGCTTATGGACTCCAAGGTTAGTGACACCAATTTCAAGTAATATCTGCAAGAGGGCTCACTATGTGTCAGGCACTGATGCTTGGCCTATGACTGTTTTAGATGTCTTCAAGGATTATTTAATTTTTTAAAAGGGCCTAAAAAAACCAGTTTTCCCTTTCACCCTTGGAACACCCTCCCTTAGCCTGTATTCTACACTTATCTCACAGAATCTTTGAAAGGATCAGGCTGTATCCTGTATCCTATCTCTTCTACCTCAGAAAAATCCCTTGATGGTGGCAGAAGCCATTATTGTGTATGCAACCTTCCCATGTTTGCATATACCTGTATCTGTGTGCGTTGTACAAATTCAATATATTTACACATATATGTATATATACATAGGCACATGTATGTATATGCAAGTATATGCAACAATGGATAAAGCTGTTCCCAGTAATAGGATAATTTTTCTACCACTGTGGAATGTCATCATCCAATATTCCAAAGACTCATTCTCTTCCATATAGGGGAGGAAAATCAGGTGTACAATCATTAAATTAAAATGATTCAAGTTTAAGGGAAAAAAAATCCACACTGAGTCTAGTATCACAGCTTCTTTTATATATCTAATTCTTAATTGTATATAAGATTCTGATGGAAGAAATTTTTGACATTGGTAAAACAAGATAAAGATGATAATTCCTGAAAGATTTGCATTTCTCTTTTTGAAACAACCAGACACATACTTAGACAAATACAGAATTACTTGCTCCACTCCTGGGCATTTTCATGCTTGGCTCTACTTGGAGGAATAGGGGATTCTACTAGGTGATGATGGTAATTGTGAGGGGTGGGTATGCTCTTGATTTACCATGAATAATCTGCAAAAGAACCAATTAACTTATAATTTAACGTGAGTCCACTATATATTGCCACTACTGTACTCTAAGTTCTCATTGTGTTTCTTGATATCTAGATATCGCTCTATTCTCCAGTTGGTCAAGCCATGGTATGATGAAGTGAAAGATTATGCTTTTCCATATCCCCAGGATTGCAATCCCAGATGTCCTATGAGATGTTTTGGCCCCATGTGCACACATTATACACAGGTTATTTTAACTGTTTTGTTCATTTTTGATTCATACTTTTAAAAAATGCTCTTACTATTTTGGTGAACATGAATTTTCTTAGCTCCAACTTCAGTAACAGTATATCGATTTACTTTCTCAGATGGTTTGGGCCACTTCCAATCGAATAGGATGTGCAATTCATACTTGTCAAAACATGAATGTTTGGGGAGCTGTATGGCGCAGTGCAGTTTATTTGGTATGCAACTATGCCCCAAAGTAAGTATCCAGTTGGATTCTACTTCTTGGAATCTTTAATGATGTTAAATATCTTCAGTCTGATAGATATTTTTAACAGGTAAATAATATGAGTAAGACTTAACTAACAAGCACTAATCCTCAAATCTTCCATCTTCTTGTATATCTGAAAAGTTATAAGCTGAAAGGTTTCTTTTCACAAGGATTCTAGATTAAAATTGCAGGCAAGGCTATTTGTGATTTGGAGAGTCACTAAATTCTCCTTACCATCTTTCTTTAGACATGGTAATTATAAAATAAACATGCTTCTAGGCTTTTGATAAAAGGCATCAGGAAAGAATCTTCTAGGGAATTTATCAACACCACAATATTCTCATCAATCAGTACTAGAATGTTGGCTTAGCTTTTTCACTAGGAAAGCAAAACAAGCCCTTCTTCTTTCTTTTAAGAGTAAAATTAAAATCACAGTTTACTTTTTCCATAGATGGTTAAGGAGGCATTCAGAATCAAAAGGGAAAATTTAAATGCTATGACTTCTTTTTAATGAAAGCTTTGCCGTGATTTAAATTTCAGTATAAAAAATATTCAGTAATTTCTTCTTATGGCATACATAAAAAGGTATTGTGAAAATTGATCAAAGATTATAAAATAGGCTCATATTTATGAACATTCTTTATAATATGAGGATAAATAAGCATTTGTTAACATCTGATAAAATGCCTTTTTGATAACAATGACTCTTTGGATAAAATGTTCCAGTATTTATACATGAGTCTGTTCCCATTTGGAATAAATACTAAAATGTACAAAGGATTTATGACACTCCTGGTGTCTTCCAAAGTAAGTCCCAAACAAAGATTTTCTCCAGCTTTGCCAGTATGGGGAGGGAATGAGAAAATGTTTCACAAATAACTGCATTACTCATTTATATGGTAGTATGCCAGTGGCAGTGTTTTTGCAAAGTTAGAAAAATAGCAATTTTCCCGATGGTCCCTTCTCCACAGTTATTAGAATAGTAAGATTTGGAAAGTAAAATGTGGCGGCATTATGATAAGCATTAAAACTGCATTTGTTTGATATTTTCAGTTTTATACTGTATATTTTCCTATTAAGACTTTAACCCTTCTTTCTGACATAAATAGGCCAAGTAGTACTCAAATAGTGAAAGAGGTTTTTTTTATTACATTCATTTAACTATTCTGTTTTTGGCCAATGATTGGAATTTTGTAGTATTATTGATGAGATGTCTGATTGTTTTATAAGTCTAAGAGTTTAAGATATTGTGTTAGTATGCTATATTTGCTGTAATAGAGAACCATTCTTTTGAATCCTAGGCAATGAAGAAAGTTTTAAAATCCTGACTGATAGTTGATATGTTTCTTCCAATCCCAATATGAAGTTATCTCAAGTATAACTGTTTTTCAGGGGCAAAATAAAACAGAGAAGGAAAGGGGTTGAGGGGGGGGAGACAGAGACAGAGACAGAGAGAGAAAGAGAGAGAAATGAGAGAATGAGAATGAATTGAATTAGATGAAACAGAATAAAAATTAGAAGGAAGAATAATATAAGTTTATCAACTGACTGATCTACTACTGAATACAATTATCCTCCATTCGTGTAAAAGTTTGTAATATAATATATAATAATTTTTATATAATAAAATTGTATTTCTAAGTTAACATTACCAAAAATATGTGCTGTGTAATTTCTAAAAGCTATGTAAAATAAGTTGAAAAATATGAAATTAAAATACCACAGGCTGGGTTCATATATTTTTATAGGTTTGGGTAAAGATATAGAGGGAAATAAGATTATGAATATAGAATGGGAGAGATTAGGATAAAGGAGTGAGCTGCACTCTTGATGAATGGACCTCCTTGAATGTTCATAAGCAAACATGTAACATTACCAAAATTATGCTTGAGGAAGCGTCTCTGGAAGGCAGAGTGTAGAATAAGCTAGATAGAGGTGGGAAGCCTTGGAATCTCATCTCATTTTGTAATATGAATAATCAGCATATTTTTCATTTTACAGACAAATTTTCCTTTACAGATATTTTATAGATAAAAATGTGACCTTTCAACTGACTGAATAAGGATATTTTCATGTCTGGTAGATGCACTGTATGAGTCACCTGCTTGGTCTTATTTAGGTCTTAAAGATGAGACCCACTTGTTTCATATTTTAGCCTTTACACTGTTGTCTTATCTTCAACCCTGACTTTTTACTATCTACAACCAAATTTTCTCCTGACCATTCAATTTCCTTCACATCACGGGCTGTATTGCTGTCTCTTAGTACTGTAGTTACTAATCACCATGCTACTGAGAATACGTTCATTGCCTCCTTCCTCGCAGCTCAAAGAGTTTAATAACATAAGGCATTGTGGCTGTTTTTAACTACCCTAAATGGTGAATTTGGTGTATCACTATAATCATGGCCATAATTACAGATGAAGAAAAATATTGATAACTCATAATAATTCAGTTAAATAGGTTCAGCATTATAAAAGAACTAATACTATTACTAAAAATTATAACTATGAGTTTACATATGGGAAAATGTTTTGGAATCACCTTTCATGGCTGCTTCTGTGAGCCATTATTCTCTTACTGAGTTTTCCGTATCTCATTTTATGAATATTGAGAATCTAAACTATTTTTTCAACTTGAGAAAGAAATCCTTTGAACACTTAATACCTATTTTTTATGCTTGTAACAACTTCTTGCTCATTTCACCGTTTCTAAGCGTCCCAGAATTACATGTATATATTTTTATATATATAATGAACATGTATATATCTATATCTGTATATACTTTACTATCTTTATAATAACATTAGCATGAGTTTTTTTAAGAAGTAAGTTTAAGTGGACACAGCCCATGTGCTCTAGAAGGCTGCTGCAGGAACCAGGCACCTGTGGTGAGTGGATAGAGCATCAAGCCTGGTGTCAGATGACTAATAATGTCACCATGCATTGTAGTGCCTCACTTCTTATCTGTAAATTAACACAATATTAATTTACTTGGAAAGAAAACATTTTAAAAGTAAGATATACAGGACAAGTTACTGTAGAAATAAGAAATGGTTATAACTTTTAGTGCTTTTCTAAAATGACAGACTTCTAAAAATATCATCACATGTCAACACGTGATCATGTGCTTAAGGACAATCAGATTTTAAAGAATAGGCAAGTAGCACTAATGCTCTCTTCTTTTTTTTCGAGGGGCAACTGGATTGGAGAAGCACCATATAAAGTAGGGGTACCATGTTCAGCTTGCCCTCCCAGTTACGGGGGGTCTTGTACTGACAATCTTTGTTTTGCAGGAGTAACGTCAAACTACCTATACTGGTTTAAATAAGCTTGTCTTTTCCTCCAGGAAATATAATGGTTTCTGGGAATCATAGGCATATATATATATTGAGTTTTGCACATATTATACATATTTTATCATAATCTTGTTTTCCTTTTATTATTCATTGTATAAATTAGTGTTTGTCTATTATGTTTGTTTAATCCTTGGAGGTAAACAAAGCATCCATTTCTGTTTTCTGACCTCTAAGCCTAAATTAAAATATTGTGTATGTAGTATTGACACAGTTGATGCATCCAGTTCCAAAACTTGTTTTCCAAAGGAATTATGTTCTTAAGGAATACAATATATATTTGGCCTATAATGTATGTGTGTGTAAATACACACACATAGATGATATAACACATAGAAAGTAACATGATTTTGTAGTTAACTTGAGGGAAATTTTTAAAAATCCTATTCTAAAATGTATGTGAGGTGGTGGGACATCTGCAGTACCCACTTCTATAATGCCCCAAAAGTGATAATTTGCAAAATAACACTCAGTAATATCTGGATATAATAATTTAATTAAGCAACCACAGATTTCATTCTGGAGATATTTTATCTTACTTGGGTTCACCAAAAGATACTCTTGACTTATGTAAGGTTCAAATCATGCCTTTTGCTTAATCTCTTTTATTGAATCTTGTGTTGAGTGGTTACGATGGGCAAGGCACTCTGATAGTTATGTTCTGATCATGCAAAGATAATATGATATGATTCCTGACTTCAAGAAGCTCACAAAAATATTCAAGAAATAATGCCACCTAATTATATTGCTGTAAAATTATTATTTTTTTAACAGATTTATTTTTCATGTAATTTTGAGGAAGTGAGTGCAACAACGTTCACATGTAGATGGAATAGGTGATAGGCCACACTGTGTAATATGTAAGGCTTCTGATTAGCATGAAAATGTAGCTATAGCGTCTGGAACTAAATGAGGCAGGGAAAAATTAACAACTGCCTAGGGATTCCTGGGTGAGAGTAAATAGTTGTGATTTTGGAAGGCAGAAAGCAAGACCTAAGTAAACTGAGAAGGTCCAAGAGAAGTGAGATTCAGGACACAGGTATGAAAAGTCACAGAAATAGGGTTACTGCACACACACACACACACACAAACAGGTGGAGAGCTTCTGAAGGGCATATACTGAAGGTCTAGTGTAACTTGAAGCCTTTCAGCAGGAGGTGAGGGATGTCAGAAATAAACATTGTAGGTGTCAAGGACACCTCCAGCTCTCCACTGCTTTGCCCATCCTTACTTGGTGAGAATCAATCTAATCACCATGGTCCTTGAGCATCATGTGCAAGTTCCCATGTGCACACCACAGACAGTTATGGTTTTGTTAAAGGGGCCTCTTCAGATGATTTTCTAAGGATTAATTACTAAATTTTATTCCTATATCTAAGTAGAAGAATAATTTTCAGTTCTCCATTAAGTTTGGTGGAAATCAAAAAGTCACTATGAAAATTCCACTCATGTGACTTTGAAAATGCTTATTTCCAAGTCAGGGAATCACTTTCAGAGAGGAGAATTCAACACATGGGTCAAGACACTTAACACATTACATTTCAAGTGTGCATGCATTTGCGTGCATGTGTGCGTTTGTGTATGGTTCAGGTTATGCAATGCTTCAACAGAATCACAGAATAAGTAAACACGGTTAGTTCCAGAGTACAAATAACAGAAGAAAACTACTTGTTTAAAATTCCCTACACATTTGCAATTTCTTAGGGTAGATGCACTGAAAGATGACAGTTAATTAATCCAATGGGGGAAACACCCACCGTCTGAAGTTCAGGTTTACATGATGACAAACAATTGGCCTGATTCCTTTTACAAACTGAATCTGACTAAATGTTTTCATATCATACTACTTTGCTTTTGTGGGAACATATAGAGACTTTATTAAAATTAAATATTTTTGGAGACTAAAATGAAAAATAGAAATAACAGTAAGAATCAGGCCCCAAATCAACTTTTAGCTAACATATATATAGGCAGTGGAAGAGAAAGCTCATTAGTGGGGTATTCATTTGATTTATCTAGAAAATATTTCCTTCCTTGAGTTTGCTAAACTAGTTCTACAGAAGTAGTAAAAGTACTATTAAACCAAAAAAGGTTACTATCAGTTCCAGTTCTGTTGCTGGTTTACTTGTGTAGCTTGGTTTCTCAAGTCTCAAAAAGTATAATGATATTTTGTCATGTGAAGGTAAAATTACCATATTAACAGAAATGTATGAATATTAAAATTATCATTAATGTTGTGAAATTTTATTTGAGATAAAATTATTTGAGCTCCCCTTTGGCAGAAATTCTGTCTTATCTTTGTATTTATACCAGCTTCTTATATAGTGGCTGTAATGTAATAAATGTTTACATGAATGGGTTTTTAGAATTAACTAAAAAGTCGAGTATTGCAAGAATTTAGAGGAACCCCACCTTTCCATGTTTCATTAAAACAAAAATGTCTTAAATACAAAGCTTTGAGTGCATCAACAATCCAGATAAATCATCAAACATATCAGATTATGACTATGGTTCACACACTCACAACTTGTACACAACAGTCCTTTCCAAATCACAGCTAGAACTGTAAGTTTATTTATAACTTAACAACTCAGCTGAAAATATAACGGGTATATTTGTTATTCTATCTGTACTTTTTAAAGTTAGTAATATGAAGTGGCCATGTGAAATGTTTTATTTTCCAGGCTAAAGCAAATGAAAGTTTGCTAGTATCAACACAGAGTGTCATATTTTTTCACAGCATGCAACAATGGTGCTAGGATAGCTATTTCTCACTGTAATTCCCAGAGCACAAAGGGTGTGGGTATAAGCTATTTCAAGAGCAGCTTTAAATAGTCATTACTGAGGTTTTCATTTTAATAGGTTTCATTCAAAAGAAATAGTAATTGGCATGCATATTCTACAGCATTGGTTTTATCTTTGGTATAGATTTTTCATGTCATCCTTTATTCAGTAGAAAAGTAAACAATTTCTGTCTCGATATAGTTTTTTTGGCTTCCATGTCATCAAAAGACTGGAAAAATGACAATTTTCGCTGTAAAACTGATGGATTTCTTTACAGAATTGTATTTGAGTTGTGTAGGCACACCCTTAATGTTGCTGGTTATGATGGATAAGCATGCTTTTAAAATGTGGCAGAAACAGTTTTTATTGTTACCATGTTTTTGTCTGTCCAGTAGTTTAAGCATCACTTCTGTGGTCCATTAGGGCTTCCCTACCAAATTCAATTGGCAGTGCTGTGGTGTTCATTCGAAACCTTCATGGAAATATTCATTTGAAAGCTCCATGCAGCTTTAGCAAAGAGCTGACCGAACACTAGGGAAAGTTCAACCCGATACAATTTACTCAGAATATTTGAACTGAAACAATATATCTTTTTCTCATGAATACATGCTTGTGTTAGATCAACTTATAACATCTACATAAGCAAATCTAAAACACACTCAGGCCAGTTATGTGTTTTTTGTTCATATCCTGCTTAACGTAAGTTAAACAGATAATTTGAATGTGTCCAGGAAGGAAAAGTCATGCTTAACCTGGGGTCTGCCTTCTCCCCCGTGTATAACAGCATTCCTTATGTTCCGCAGTAGCATAGGACACAAATCTTGACATGGATGGAGGGAAGCCTTTTCCTGCAGAAGTGTTTAGGTAGAGTGAAATTAGATTTCTATCAATGTCTAATATTATCTTTGTTTTATATATATTTTTTGTATTGTTGTTATATGTGTGAGGGAAGACATATTTAAATGCATGCAGAATGATTTTTAAAAATTATGTCATGGTCTGACTTTGCCTTATGAGAGGTCAATCAAAAACTTAGAAAGTTACACAATTCACTGGTTAATGGTGCTGAAAATGCATAACAACCACCGTATGCTTGCTACAATTTTGAAGTTTCTTTGGAATTAAAGTTTTTATTAAGTGTGAACTATCAGTATCTATTCTGGTGCTAAATATGTGGTGCTAAATGAATTGTTAGTGTTAGGAGCTTAGGGACTCTCTTTTTATTCATAGTTAAAAGTGTTATCCATTCAATTCCTGATTTAGAAATATTAATAAAGTCCTATTAAATTAATCTTAACCAAAATAAGCCAGTGCACTTAATTTTTTAATCTAATAGCCCAACATTATTTAGGTGTTACAGAATGTAAATATATTTCTTAGAAGTTTTCAATTTTTTTTAAAGGCATTTTTTAGCATGCCGATGTAAAATTCCAGTAAAGGTTAGATTACACCTACACCAACCATACTGCAGGCACCGGCGCCCTCTGGTGGTTATAAGAACAAATTCTTGATGGCTACTTGGCCTGCAACAAAACCATTTCTTCTGTTCAATAAAAATTGAAGCTGAACAGTTTTAAATTCTTGGATACTCTCTAAATCCGAGAGCATTAAAAAGTGCTTGACTCTATTGACATAATTTTCTAGGAAGATAATAGAGATAATATATCTTGACATCCATTTTCCTAAATAATAATATTTTTTAAATGATATTCCAGATTTGAGGTGCTTATTAAAGTGTTCTTTTTTTGAAGTAGGTATTAATAAAATACATTTTTAATTTTGTTTACATCATAAATACAATAAGAGTTAAAATTAGCAAACAGAATTATAGTGTGCCTCACTTTCAGAAGTGATCATTTATATTAAAACAATTAATTCCATATATCAAAGGATTATCTCTCCACTTTTATGTGTTGAGCTATAATTTGATAATGTTCTTTGGTCATACTATTGAGCTAATGATAATATTTTATTATTCCATTCAAAGTCTTTCTAGACTTAAAAATGTACAGATAAACTTAGAATTATATCCCCTGTAACCAACGAAGGCAACATTTTTAGATAAACTTTCACTTGAGTTGTGCAACTGACTAAGTGTGATAATCTGTTTTGACAAAGATATTTCTTAAACTGTGTTAGCATAACCAAATGAAATATGCTTTGAAGCAGTTTTCCAAATTAGTATTTTCAAACTTATTTTAAAGCAATAGCACTCTTTGTATGATCTCAATCCTGCACAAAGCTCTAACATATAATATACATGTAATGGACCTACTTATTTCCCAAACCCTCTTCTGTGCCTTGGAAGTTTCTTCTGAGAGCCCTAGGATTCCATTGAACCATTAGAAAAACATTGATCTAAATCATCCAGTTCTCCCCATTTTCTCTAAAATAATCAGCTAATTAAAGACAAAAAAAAATTGAGACTCAATGTTTTGCAATGGTTATCTTAAATACCCACTTCACTTTGCACATGTTAGAAGCCAAACTGATGGAGCTTTAAATACTGACTTTAACTGGTGCTTGGTTATAGATTACAGCATCTTGTGTTTTGTTATTTGACAAAGAGAATTTTGGTGCCATAATATTTTGAGAATTAGAGATAATTCTGATGCACGTATGAAAATAATGTGTTTAAAAATATCTAAATGTTTCAAATATGTACATAATCCTAAAATATACTGTATCATTTTAGATTTTTTAAAGATTAATTTGATATTTTTTATTCATTATCTAATACTGTGGCAGGAAAAGGTGCCTTTGATATTGTGATATAATGTCATGAATGTGTGCATTTAAAAAACCTGTGTAAACATCTACCTTTATAAAGCATAACAAGTGTAGCTTTTTGAGCTCTGCTGTATTTTTTCTTTCAATAAAATGTTATAATAAATTGTTTTGTTTTTAAGGTTTTAATTAATAACAATTAATCTAATTGTTTTCTTTCAGTAGTTTTACAATAGAATCAGAAGTAGATGGCATGATAGTTTTGATAAGGAATGAACTACTTTTCTAAAGCAGCAATGATTATATCTTTGGGCATCACTGAACTACATCAGATCTTCTGTTTTTCTTTTTTTCCATTTCTTTTTTTCCTTCCCTGCCTCTTTCCTTCCTTCTTCCATTTTTTTTTTTCTATTTAATTCAAAAAATATTTTGAGATACCAATATAAAACACAGTTCTATGGAAAACGAGGAAAAGAACATTATATCAAGAAGTTCTGACTGAGGAAAACTGCAGCAGTTGAACATAAATATTTTCATGCTTCCCCATATTGAGGACAAGAAGAGAAACCACAGGCATTCCTGGGGGAGAAGCACCATCTCTGGTCACTAGTTGGCCCAAGGCTGTTGGTTTACAGGGTGGCTCTGCCTTGCAGAGGGTTACTCCCAGGCTAGTTTGTTGAGAAGGACCCAAATCTAGGACATCATAATTTAAATTTCTCCTTATTTCACATAAGGTAAGAAAGCCTCACTAACTTAAGCCTTTTCAGAATGTCTCGCATCCCCCAGAACTCTGTGGTTCCCTTTCAGCTTCTCTTTCTCTTGCTAGTCTTCCCTTTTCACTTTATTTCCTCCTCTTTCATGCCTCCAGTTTCTCATCCACATGTTTGGAAAGTTCTTTCCATCTCTACAGGAGGTGGGGTTTCATTCACTGATGTTTGTGTGTGTGTGTGTGTGTGTGTGTGTGTATGTGTGTGCGCTGCAGTTTATAGTCCCTCAGACTAGGCCAGATGGATGCAAAAGAAGTCTTGTCCCTGAGTCTTGCACACCTCTGACAGTGAAGAAATGGGGGGCTGGTGGGTTCCTGATCCCATTCAGTCTTCCCCAACAGTGAGAGCTATGACTGACCACCTCATGAGAAACAGGCCCACCCTGATAAGGCAAACAGCAGCTTTCCTGGAAACAGCTGACTATGCTCTTGGGAGCAAAGGCTATTCCCACTGCCAGTGACTCTGACCCAGTTCCTTCTGAGACAGTAACCTTGGCATTGCAGTACCAAGGGCGCCAACTTCTTCCTGACCTGGGCTTGCACTGTTAAGCCAACACTGCAGGAGCGACTGGCTTTGTCTTAGCAAACTGGAGAGGTGGCACCAACCTTAGTTGAATCTCTCTGGCCCCAAATGTCTCTCTTGATGAAAGAGGAGTGAGGTCTTGGCATGTTTCCTTTACTGATAGCCTATTGATTGACGTTAATGTGGCCGCTTATCCAGGGGCACTTTTGTTTTACCAAACGTGAGTGTAGACAGGGATTTGTTCTGTGAGTTTTCACATAATAAATCGAGCAATGTCCTTAATTATCTCTTCAGAAATGATTTTCTTCTAACAAAAAAAGTGAATTCTAAAATAATTAAAATTCTACAAGCCTTAGAATACGCCATTTTCTCCAAAAATTGTGTATGAATTTACCCTTTGACCCAGCAATTCCTATTCCACAAATCCATTCCAGAGATACACTGGCAATATATGAAATGACATGTGTACAATATTAATCATTATCGCATTATTCTAGTAAAAGGCCAGACACAACTCAAAGGTCCATCATAAGGGGATTAGCATAAGAGAATACTATGCAAATGAGCATGGAATGAGAAAAATCTCTAAATTGATAGAGTGGTCTGCCAGGATGTGAGTACAAGTGAAAAGCAGGATATGTAAGAGTGTAACTAGCATGTTAACCTTGTAAGAAAGACAAGAGGGAGTAATACATATATACACACAGGAAATAATAGATATTTGTTTTTAATTGGTGAAAATAAAACTGGAACAGTAAATTTAAAACGATTAAGATGATTACTTCCAGGAATACAAAAGAAACAGTATGGAGGGGACAAAAATCTTTCAAATGATTTTGAAAGACAGTGTTGTGAGGGTACAACCTTAGTGGTGTACATTGCAAATACAGAGCTACAAAGCAATACAAAACTTTATTCGGTAGTCTGTCAGTAATAGTATTAGTGGGAGAAGGAAGAGCAAGAATAATGCAAATAAATAACTAGGTTGCTCTTTTTAATTGTTTAATTATTTATTGCTGTACAGTCACTTCCCTTTTTATTGCCTTATTTTGTTAGAGAGCCATAAACTCTAAATAATCTTGCAATTTATTACAAAGGTTGGCCATCTGAAAATGTTGAGATTAATAATCTACTCCATAATTAACCCATAAAATTATACAAATTTAGATTTGGATGAGGTTTTAGAAATTTATCTATGACATTTTCGCAGATTTATTGCAGCCAATATAGTTACTTTAGTGACATGTTTGACCTTTGTGAAAATTTCTATATATTATTTATATGAATATTGTTGGCAGCTAAAAATCCAAGAGCCAAATCTATGACCTGTTCCTTCCCAAGTGAATAATAATAGTTAATAAAAAATAATAAGGATGGCTCTTTCCGAAGCCATGGATGGCTCCGGGGTGGACACCACTGCCTCCTTCCATGGCTCAGATGCCAGCCTCTGATCTGCCTTGCAATTCCCTCTTCTCTCAGAACCTCCGAATAGCCCAGGGAGCCATGTGGCTGACAGGGTCGTGGTGCTCTGGCCGGGTGTCAGGCCTGAGCCTCTGAGGTGGGAGAGCTGAGTTCAGGACATTGGTCCACCAGAGACCACCTGACCCCATATAATATCAAATGGAGAAACCTCTCCCACAGATCTCCATCTCAACACTAAGACCCAGCTCCACTCAATGACCAACAAGCTACAGTGCTGGACACCCCATAGCAAAAAACTAGCAAGACAGGAACACACCCCCACCCATTAGCAGAGAGACTGCCTAAAATCATAATAAGTTCACAAACACCCCAAAACACACTACTGGATGTGGTTCTGCCCATGAGGAAGGCAAGATCCAGCCTCATCCACCAGAACACAGGCACCAGTCCCCTCCACCAGGAAGCCTACACAACCCACTGAACCAATCTTACCCACTGGTAAGGTTTACCAAAAACAATAGGAATAACCAACCTGCAGCCTGTGAAAAGCAGACCCCAAACACAGTAAGTTAAGCAAAATGAGAAGACAGAGAAACACACAGCCGATGAAGGAGCAAGGTAAAAACCCACTAGATGAAACAAATGAAGAGAAAATAGGCTGTCTACCTAAAAAAGAATTCAGACTAATGATAGTAAAGATGATTCAAAATCTTGGAAGTAGAATGGAGAAAATACAAGAAACATTTAACAAGGACCTACAAGAACTAAAGAGCAAACAAACAATGATGAACAACACAATAAATGAAATTAAAAATTCTCTAGAAGGAATCAATAGCAGAATAACTGAGGCAGAAGAACAGATAAGTGACCTGGAAGATAAAATAGTGGAAATAACTACTGCAGAGCAGAATAAAGAAAAAAGAATGAAAAGAATTGAAGACAATCTCAGAGACCTCTGGGACAACATTTAACACACAAACATTTGAATTATAAGAGTCCCAGAGGAAAAAGAGAAAAAGAAAGGGACTGAGAAAATATTTGAAGAGATTATAGTTGAAAACTTCCCTAATATGTGAAAGGATATAGTCAGTCAAGCCCAGGAAGCACAGAGAGTCCCATAAGGATAAATCCAAGGAGAAACAAGACAAGACACATATTAATCAAACTATCAAAAATTAAATACAAAGAAAAATATTAAAAGCAGCAAGGGAAAAACAACAAATAACATACAAGGGAATCCCCATAAGGTTAACAGCTGATCTTTCAGCAGAAACTCTGCAAGCCAGAAGGGAGTGGCAGGACATATTTAAAGGGATGAAAGGCAAAAACCTACAACCAAGATTACTCTACCCAGCAAGGATCTCATTCAGATTTGACAGAGAAATTAAAACCTTTACAGACAAGTAAAAGTTCAGAGAATTCAGCACCACAAAATCAGCTTTACAACAAATGATTAAGGAACTTCTCTAGGCAGAAAACACAAGAGAAGGAAAAGACCTATAAAAACCAATCCCAAACAATTAAGAAAATGTTAATAGGAACATATGTATTGATAATTACCTTAAATGTAAATGTAAATGGATTAAATACTCCAACCAAAATACATAGACTGGCTAAATGGATACAAAAACATGACCTGTATATATGCTGTCTACAGGAGACCCACTTCAGACCTAGGGACACATACAGACTGAAAGTGAGGGGATGGAAAAAGGTATTCCATGCAAATGGAAATCAAAAGAAAGCTGGAGTAGCAATTCTCATATCAGACAAAATAGAATTTAAAATACAGGCTATTACAGAGAAAAAGAAGGACACTACATAATGATCAAGGGATCAACCCAAGAAGAAAATATAACAATTCTAAATATTTATACACCCAACGTAGGAGGACCTCAATACATAAGGCAAATGCTAACAGCCAGAAAAGGGGAAATCTACAGTAACACAATCATAGTCAGGGACTTTAACACCGCACTTTCACCAATGGAAAGATCATCTAAAATGAAAATAAATACGGAAACACAAGCTTTAAATGACACATTAAACAAGATGGACTTAATAGATATTTATAGGACATTCCATCCCAAAACAACAGAATACACTTTCTTCTCAAGTGCTCATGGAACACTCTCCAGAACAGATCATATCTTGGGTCACAAATCAAGCCTTGGTAAATTTAAGAAAGTTGAAATTGAATCAAGAATCATTTCCGACCGCAACAGTATAACACTAGATATCAGTTACAGGAAAAAAACAGTAAAAAATCGAAACATATGGAGGCTAAACAATACACTACTAAATAAACAAGAGATCACTGAAGAAATCAAAGAGGAAATTAAAAAATACCTAGAAACAAATGACAATGAAAACATGATGACCCAAAACCTACGGGATGCAGCAAAAGTAGTTCTAAGAGGGAAGTTTAGAGCAATACAATCCTACATTAAGAAACAAGAAACATCTCAAATAAACAACCTAACCTTACAGCTAAAGCAATTAGAGAAACAAGAACAAAAAACAAAAAAAACCCAAAGTTAGCAGAAGGAAAAAAATAATAAAGATCAGATCAGAAATAAATGAAAAAGAAATGAAGGAAACAATAGCAAAGATGAATAAAACTAAAAGCTGGGTCTTTGAGAAGGTAAATAAAATTGATAAACCATTAGCCAGACTCATCAAGTAAAAGAGGGGAAAGGCTCAAATCAATAGAATTAGAAATGAAAAAGGAGAAGTAACAACTGACACCGCAGAAATACAAAGGATATGAGAGATTACTACAAGCAACTATATGCCAATAAAATGGACAACCTGGAAGAAATGGACAGATTCTTAGAAAAGCACAACCTTCCGAGACTGAACCAGGAAGAAATAGAAAATATAAACAGACTAAACACAAACACTGAAATTGAGACTGTCATTTAAAATCTTCCAACAAACAAGCCCAGGACCAGATGGCTTCACAGGCGAATTCTAGCAAACATTTAGAGAAGAGCTAACACCTATCCTTCTCAAACTCTTCCAAAATATAGCAGAGGGAGGAAGACTCCTAAACTCACTCTATGAGGCCACCATCACCCTGATACCAAAACCAGACAAAGATGCCACAAAAAAAGAAACCTATAGGCCAATATCACTGGTGAACATAGTTGCAAAAATCCTGAACAAAATACTAGCAAACAGAATCCAGCAGCACATTAAAGGCATCATACACCATGATCAGGTGGGGTTTAATCCCAGGAATTCAAGGATTCTTCAATATATGCAAATCAATCAATGTGATACACCATACTAACAAATTGAAGGAGAAAAACCATATGATCATTTCAATAGCTGCAGAAAAATTTTTTGACAAAATTCAACACCGATTTATGATTAAAAAATCCCTTCAGAAAGTAGGCATAGAGGGAACTTACCTCCACATAATAAGGGCCATATATGACAAACCCACAGCCAACATCATTCTCAATGGTGAAAAACTGAAACCTCTTGCATTCCTATACACTAATGATGAAAAATCTGAAAGAGAAATTAAGGAAACACTCCCATTTACCACTTCAACAAAAAGACTAAAATATGTAGGAATAAACCTACCTAAGTAGACAAAAGACCTGTATGCAGAAAACTATAAGACACTGATGAAACAAATTAAAGTTGATACAAACAGATGGAGAGATATACCATGTTCCTGGATTGGAAGAATCAACATTGTGAAAATGACTATACTACCCAAAGCAATCTACAGATTCAATGCAATCCCTATCAAACTACCCATGGCATTTTTCACAGAACTAGAACAAAAAATTTCACAATTTGTATGGAAACACAAAAGACCCTGAATAGTCAAAGCAATCTTGAGAAAGAAAAACAGAGCTGGAGGAATAAGGCTCCCTGACTTCAGACTATACTACAAAGCTACAGTTATCAAGACAGTATGGTACTGACACAAAAGCAGAAGTATAGATCAATGGAACAGGATAGAAAGCCGAGAGATACACCCACACACATATGTTCACCTTATTTTTGATAAAGGAGGCAAGAATATACAATGGAGAAAAGACAGCCTCTTCAATAAGTGGTGCTGGGAAAACAGGACAGCTACATGTAAAAGAATGAAATTAGAACACTCCCTAACACCATACACAAAAATAAACTCAAAATGGATTACAAACCTAAATGTAAGGACAGACACTATAAAACTCTTAGAGGAAAACACAGGCAGAACACTTCATGACATAAATCACAGCAAGATCCTTTTTGACCCACCTCCTAGAGAAATGGAAATAAAACAAAAATAAACAAATGGTACCTAATGAAACTTTAAAGCTTTTGCACAGCAAAGTAAACCATAAACAAGACGAAAAGACAACCCTCAGAATGGGAGAAAATATTTGCTAATGAAACAAGTGACAAAGGATTAATCTCCAAATTTACATGCAGGTCATGCAGCTCAATATCAGAAAAACAAACAATACAATCCAAAAGTGGGCAGAAGACGTAAGTAGACATTTCTCCAAAGATACACAGATTGCCAACAAACACCTGAAAGGATGTTCAACATCTCTAATCGTTAGAGAAATGCAAATCAAAACTACAATGAGGTGTAACCTCAAACCAATCAGAACAGCCATCATCAAAAAATCTACACACAATAAATGCTGGAGAGGTTGTGGAGTAAAGGGAACCCTCTTGCACTGTTGGCTGGAATGTTAATTGATTCAGCCACTATGGAGAGCAGTATGGAGGTTCCTTAAAATACTAAAAATAGAACTACCATACAACCCAGCAATCCCACTACTGGGCATATACCCTGAGAAAACCATAATTCAAAAAGAGTCATGTACCACAGTGGTCATGGTAGCTGTATTTACAATAGCCAGGACATGGAAGCAACCTAAGTGTCCATCAACAGATGAATGGATAAAGAAGATGTGGCACATATATACAATGGAATATTACTCAGCCATAAAAAGAAACAAAACTGAGTTATTTGTAGTGAGCTGGATGGACCTAGAGTCTGTCATACAGAGTGAAGTCAGAAAGAGAAAAACAAATACTTTATGGTAATGCATATATATGGAATCTAAAAAAAAAAAGTTTCTGAAGAACCTAGGGGTAGCACAGGAGTAAAGATGCAGACGTAGAGAATAGACTTGAGGACACAGGGAATGGGAAGGGTAAGCTGGGATGAAGAGAGTGTCATAGACATATATACATTACCAAATGTAAAATAGATAGCTAGTGGAAAGCAGCCGCAGAACACAGGGAGATCAGCTCGGTGCTTTGTGACCAGCTAGAGGGGTGGGATAGGGAGGGTGTGAGGGAGATGCAAGAGGGAGGAGATATGGGGATATATGTATATGTATATGTATAGCTGATTCACTTTGTTATAAAGCAGAAACTAACACACCATTGTAAAGCAACTATACTCCAATAAAGATGTTAAAAAAAAAAAGAATTTGAGAAACTGACATAGAATTGTAAATATTAAAAGATGATTCAATGCTGTACTTTATGTTTACTTAAAAGTATGTTCAAAGCTGAATTAGCTACAGGTAATTTGTATTTAGTAAACATTTAGAAACAGATTACAATGTAAGGGTTGATCCTCTTAAGTAACTTTAATGATTTTTGGCCAAATATAACTTTATTATGTAAATAATTAGTTTATATTCAACTCTACTATTTAAATACTATTCAGGGCATTTTAAAACACCTATTCTATTTTCTAGGTTTTTAAATTTTTTAAACAAGCAAAATACACAAACAAAAAATGATCTAACAAAAACTTAATGCCATAATAAAATCATTTTATTAACATTTTTATACGCTTCACATACATACACATTTGTAAATATTGAAAAAAAGTGTCCATATTATTTGCATTCTGCTCATTTCAGTAGTGAAAAAGATAGCTACAATGTAGTATGAAATGTGCTCTAATGCTATGTCCTAAGAGAGAGCACCTAAGGGAGACCTGGGGGTTGTGAGTGGGTGTGGGCGCTTAAGAGGTTTTCTGAAGGAGATAACTGAACTAACTCCCCTCTCCCCATAATCCTTTTAATCTATAGTCATAACCCAACTTATACATGCCTCTGAGTTACTGAGATTTTTCCCAAAGTGATTTGCCAAACAGACTTTAAAAGCTCTACAATCCCAATCATGACATATAAAAAGAAAATCACACTTAAGCACATCATAGTCAAATTGCTAAAAGTCAAAGACAATGAAAGATCTTAAAGGTAACTAGAAATAGAGGTCCCTTGTCATTAAGGGAGCAATAATAAGACTGATGGATGACTTTTCAATGGAAACTCTAGAAGATGGAATGCAAGGGAATAATGTCCTTAAAGTATTAAAAGGAGAAAACCTTCAAGACAGAATTCAATACCCATAGAAACCATCCTTCAAAAATGAAGAAGAAATAAACATACTTGGATTACAAGAAAACAAATTTAAGAGAATTGTTGCTCAAATATCTGTATTGTGAGAGGTACTGTCAGGAGTTCTTCAGCTATACTGAAGGGGAGCCTAGCTGGAAAAATGAAGTTACAGGAGGGAATGAAGAACACCAGAAAGGTGAATATGAGAGTAAGTATAAATAAATATTAACTGCTTAAAACGAAGATAATCATGATGTTTTGTGGATTTTATAATGTATATACAACAGTATATGTGACAACAATGATACAAAGGGGGATAAATGGAATTAAACTGTTATAAGATTCTTGCATTGATTAGGAAATGGTAGCAGTATTAATTTAAGTATTAATTTAAGAAATCATATTGTAATTTCTAGAGCAGATAAATAATGTAAAAATAAAAACCTAATAGATCAGGAAAATTGAAAGAAATTGATTAATTGAAAGAAGTCAAGAAAGGAGGAATTTAGAAACAAAGAAGAGATGAGACAAAGGGAAAATAAATGGCTGGATGTTAGTTTAAAATCCAACTAAATCAACTATACATTAAAGACATATTTATCTTGATCCACAGGAAGATATAAGAATTATCAATATTATACACAAAATAACATAGCTTCAATATCAAGAAATGACAACTAAAAGAAAAAATAGGCCATTCAACAATTTAGAGGGTGGGCGGGTTTAACACATGTCTTAGTAAGTTATAGAATTATAAGACAAAAATATCAGGAAGGACATAGAAGATCTGATCAACCAATATAAATTATTTGATACATATAGAAACATATCAAAGAGTCCATCCAACAACAGAATAATGTTCTATATGTGGACCATTGGTTAATGGTTAATGGACCATTTATCAAATTGGACCATATGCTGAGCCAGAAAGCAAGACTTAGCAAATTTCAAAAGACTGAAATCACATAGTGTATGTTCTTTGATCATAATGAAATTAAACTAGAAAAAAAAAGATAAATATAAACAAAACAATCCCAAATGTTTGAAAATTAAGTAATTTATCCCTTGGTCAAAGATGAAATCACAAGGATTTTATAAATATCTTTAACTGAATGATAATGAAAACATTACCAAAACATTTCGGTAATACAACTAAAGCAGTGTTCAATATAGAGTTATAGCTTTAAATGCATACAGTACAAAGGAAAAAAGTTTAAAATTAATGATTTAAACTTCTATCACAAGAATCTCACAAAGAAATAACAAAATAAATTCAAAGATTATAGAAGAAAAAAGAATAATAAGAGAAAAAATAGATGAAAGAAATCAGGTAATGATAGAGAACACAGACAAATCAAAAAGGTTCTTATTTGAAAAGATTAATAAAAGTCATACCCCCTTAACAAGATATATCAAGAATGAAAAACTGGAACCCACTATGATCTTGCAAATATTAAAATATAATAAATATGTTATAAATAGCTTTATGCCAATGCATTTGAAAATTCTGATAAAATAAGCAAAACAGTTGAGAAAAATTAACAAAACTTCCACAGGAAAAAATGAAAAAGTTTAACAAAACATATCTACTAAATGAATTGAATAGGTAATTAAAAACATTCCTTCACTACTGTGTAGCACAGGGAACTATATTCAATATTCTTTTATAAACCATAATGGAAAAGAATATCTACCTATCTATCTATCTATCTGAATCACTTTGCTGTACACCAGAAACTAACACAACATTGTAAATCAACTATACTTCAATAAAAAAAAAAAAAAACTTAGAAAAAAAAAATTCCTTCAAAGAACACTTCAGGACCAGATGATTTCCCAAGTGAATTATCCAAGAATTTGAGAAAATGTAATAGTAAAATTCCATAGACTCTTCCAAAAAGTTGTAAAATGAAGGATGCTTTCCAATTTGTTTTATGTGGCCAGCATAACATTTATATATCAACCTGTCAAAGACATTACAAGAAAGAATAATTACAGGCCAATACCTCTCAAAAAATACATGTTAGAAAAAAAGGTTAAAGAAAAAGTTTAGGTGATGCAAACAAAATTTATTTAACATTTCATGAAGTGGACCATCTCCTTTCAGAGAACTACCAAATGGGGCAGAAGGCAAGAAGCTTTTATAGCATGAAGAATAAAGAACAAGGTAGAGACAAATAGAAAATACCTGATTGCTGGGGCCACATAGTTAACCTTGTTTTGGGTAAGAAGCCCCAGGTTGGCTTGGTGTTTGGGGATTGGCTGACTGAATATACTGTGTTTCTGGTCAAGGGGAGCATTTACAGGAAAACACTAAATGCAAATGTTATCTAAGTTTCAGCTTGATGATTTGTTGCCCCCATCAGTAGTTGCTCCATCTTGGGGCTAGAAAGTTATTTCAGCACAAGACAGTAAAATACTAAATAAAATATTCAAATAGAACCCAGTAAAAAAAATTATATATATATATATATATATATATATATATATATATATATATATATATGATAGAGTATTATGTTTATTATGATGAATATTTATCCTACTAGTTTAAAGTTTATTTACCATTCAGAAATCAATGTAATTATCATCATTATTAGAATAAAGAAGAAAATTCATATATCATCTGAATAAAATCAGAAAGATCATTTGATAAAAATTAGCACACTACCAAAAAAAAAAAAGTAATTTTTCATTGGTTTGGAAAAGAAGGGAACTTCCTTAACCTGATAAAAGCTATTGACAACTGTCTTACTGCTGCCATCTTAATCTGGTTAAACACCGAACACAATGTTCTACTGAGGTAAGAATAAAACAATGATGTACACTATCATCACTTCTATTCAATATTTCTACTTCAGCCTTAGTCACTGTAATATGAAAAGGGGAAAAAATATATAAAATATAGAAAAGACAAATTAAAACTGCCATTATTAGTGCAAGGCATGATTGCATACATAGACAATCCAAAAGAATTTACAAATAATTAGAACTAATAAGTAAATGAACAAGGTCACTGCTCATTATAGATATCATATATAAATGCCAGTTTAAATTTCTTCTTATTAGCAACTAAAACTAAATGAACATTTAAAAATTCACTTATAATTGTACCAAAATACTACATAGTTATATATTTAATGAATTATATGTACAACCTTTACCCTAAAAAAATCCAAAAAACAAATGCTGAGAGAAGTTTGATTCAATTGTTGATTGAAAGGTACATATCTTTTTCATGCATTGGAAAACTCAATATTTTAAAGACGCCAATACCCTCCAAATTGATCTACAAATTCAGTACAATCTTTATTAAAGTTCCAGTGTGTTTTTGTGTGTATGTGAAAATCAGTCAGGTGAACTGAAAATTTATATGAAAAAGCAGAAAACCTAGAATACCCAATAAAATCTTGAATTTCAGGAGCAATGAAATGGAGGAAGTACATTACCAGATCTCAGGACTAATTTTACAACCACTGTAAAGTCAGGGTAATATTGGCACAAAGATAGACAAATCAAAATGAGTAGACTCCTACATATACTGTTCCTGATTTATGACACAGGCACCACTGCAGTTCATTAGGAAAGGTTGATATTTTCTATAAATGGTTCCTTATCAATCTGATATCCATTTGAAAAAAATACTAAGCCCTACTTCCCACAAAAAGATACTAAGCTCTACCTCACACAAAAATTAATTTGAGATAGACTCATAGATATACAAGTGAAAAGTATAACAATCAAGTTTCTAGAAGGAAACCTAAGAGAAGAACTTCATAACTTTGGGGTAGACAAACATTCTCAAACAAGACACAATAAACATTAAACTTAAAAGGATAGATTAATAAATTGAACTTCATTAAAATTAAGACCCTCTGCTTATCAAAAACTGGCATCAAGAGAATGAAAAGGTAAAACATGAAGACAGTCTCTTCAATAAGTTGTGCTGGGAAAACTGGACAGCTACACGTAAAAGAATGAAATTAGAACATTTCCTCACACCATATTAAAAAAAAACCTCAAAATGGATTAAAGACCTAAATCTAAGAACTGAAACCATAAAGCTCCTAGAAGAGAACATAGGCAGAACACTCTTTGACATAAATCATAGCAATATTTTTCCAGATCTGTCTCCTAAGGCAAAAGAAATAAAAGTAAAACTAAACAAGTGGGACCTAATTAAACTTAAAAGCTTTTGCACAGAAATGGAAACCATTGACAGAATGAAAAGACAACTTACCAAATGGGAGAAAATATTTGTAAATGATATGACTGATAAGGGGTTTATATCTAAAATATACAAACAACTCATACAACTCCATATCAAAAAACAAACAAACAAACAACCCAATTAAAAAATGGGCAAAAGACCTGAATAGACATTTTTTTCCAAAGAAGACATACAGATTGCTAAAAGGCACATGAAAAGATGTTCAACATGGCTAATGATTAGAGAAATGCAAGTCAAAACCACAAGATATCACTTCACAGCTGTCAGAATGGCTATCATCAAAGTCTACAAATAACAAATATTGGCAAGGATGTGGAGAAAAGGGAACACTTGCAGACTATTGGTGAGAATGTAATTTGGTGCAGCCACTATGGAAAACAGTATGGAGGTTCCTCAGAAAGCTAAAAATAGAACTACCGTATGATCCAGCAATTTCACTCCTGGGTATATATCTGAAAAAAACAAAAACACTAATTTGAAAAGATACATGCACCCCAACGTTCATAGTAGCATTATTTACAATAGCCAAGATATGGAAACAACCCAAGGGTCCATCAATAAATGAATGGATAAAGAAATTATTATATGTGTGTGTATACACACACACACACACACACACACACACACACACATGCACACAATGGAACACTACTCGCCCATAAAAAAGGATAAAATTTTGCCATTTGCAACAACATGGAAGGACCTGGAGGATATTATGCTTAGTGAACTAAGTCAGATGGAGGAAGACAAATACTGTGTTATCATTTACATGTGGAGTCTAAAAAATAAAACAAACATATATATAACAAAACAGAAACAGACTCATTGATATAGAGAACAACTAGTGGTTACCAGCGGGGAGAGGTAAATGGGGAGGGGCAAGAGAGGGGTAGGAGAGTAAGGGGTACAAACTACTAGATATAAAGTATATAACCTACAGGATATATTGTATAGCACAGGGAAATAGAGCTATTATATTGCAAAAAGTTTAACTGGAGTATAATCTATAAAATATTGAATCACTATGCTTTACACCTGAAACTAATATACTGCTATAAATGAACTTCAATTATAAAAAAAAAAAAAGCAAAGCATAAACTGGCAGAAACACTTTATAATGCACTTCTGGAAGTTTTTATATCCAGAATTATTGAATAAATCAATTAGAAAAAGACAGACATAATTCTAAAAAATGACAACACATTTGAGTTTTTATTTTCAAAGATCTAACTGGCTTTTATTCAAAATTGCTTGGTCATTATTTATACCATCTTATTCCCTTTATATATTTATAGGCTTCTTTTATTCCTGAAGAAATTAAATATGGTTATTTTATACTCTGTATCTGCTAATTCAAATATCTGAATTTCTTGCTGGTTTGTTTTTGTTGTGATTTTGACAATGCCCCATTTCCCTTCCCCCCACCTCACACAACCAGGAAGGTTATCTGTAGATTATTTGAGGCCTGGGTTGAAGCCCCGGCACTCTAAGATGAGCTTCCTTTCCTCCAGTTAGTCCCAAAGGGACGTTACCAATCTGGAACTACTTTAAATTAAGTTCCTTGATTCGGATTTTTAAGACTGAAAAAAGGGTGGATTTGGACGGGAAACATCTGTCGTGTAAGGGCTAGGTTGTGGTTACAAATTCTCAAGGACGATTTTATTTTCTTACCACCTAGTGCCAAGATCAAGTCAGGCAAGTTTTCCAGCTGTCCCCTCCTGTGTAGTGGGTTTATTTCTTACACTGACTGAAGGGGTCCAGCTTTATGTGAAGTCCCCTGTGAGGCTACCCACTTGCTTCCTCTTTTATGATAACGTTCCTCAGATTCCTTCCTTTTGTGTCAGCTCGGAAATAAATTAAAGCAAATAAATATTCTATGCAGAATTTTAATAATTTCAAGTGTGAGGGGTTTTCAAAGTATTTCTTTTACCACACTACTAAAAACAGAGTTGTATTTTACATAATCTGAAGATGGTTTGAACCATAAGCAAGGGTATCTTCAGCTAGTAAGTGGCAGAGCCAGGATTTGAACGCAGACAAATTAACTCCAGACTGTGTTTTTAACCACTACTCAATTTTGTATGTAGATTTCTTGACATGGTTACTAGTGAATTAATGGAAATTTGATAAATATTGAATAATGGCATTGCTCCTAATTAAAGACCAAATAACTGGTTATAAATAATAACAATAACTATTGTTATCATAAGTAATAACACTCAAGTGATTATAGAAGTGAAAGTAGTTGAGTAAAGAAAATCAAGGAACCATGTCTTAGATGGATTCTCCATATGTTGCTATGTTCACCCAGAATCGCATCAGGAGAAATGATCTTGGTTTTGGATCCACCATCTGACAGTAAATCATCAAACACGCATTAATATCTTTTCGATCCTTCCCTGAAGTTAGTCACTTTGTTGTGTATAATTTAACTTCTTATATACTCATATTATTTGTAGAATAAAATATTTTTTACATTTTGACTTTCCTCCTCCTAAATCAAAATAAATCTTTCATTTTTGCAATTTGAATTTTATAAAATATTTATGAAACTACCATAATTTGCTTACATTCTCCATTGAAATTTTGGTATGTAATTCTGCTGTTTAAACTTTTCCCTTTCAGAGATCTCATCAAGTTTCTAATAGTCTTGTCAAGCAGAGATTTTCCCCATAAGTTTAAAAGAGTACTATATGTTCCAGTAATTTGAGCTTTCATGGATAGATGGTTGAGAAAAAAATCCCAATATATAATATTTTAATATGATAATGAAAGTGCATTCACATTCATGTGTAGTTTAAAAACCTTTAGCATGTAATTAAAACTTGGTTTTAGTTGTTTTGAATACATTTTTTGATTCTAAAATTTTTAAAGAGGAGAAATAGTCGCCCAAACCACAACTCTAGATGCTGAAACTAACCAGACTCCAATATGAATATAGAAATGGAAATAATATGTAATTTAAGTACAATGACATAAAATTTAGGTGGCTTTAGATTTTTTTGGCTAAATGCTATATTGTTATTCCAAAAGATTAACTGGATGTCTGGTGTTGGGCAAAGAGTAGACTGAGAGTTGGGGAACATTAAATAGAAGTCAAAAAATGTGCAAGGTAACATTTTTATAATAAAAAAATCTAATGTTAACTCTCCTCCACCAAATAGGTTAACATTTTCTCTAGAATACTTTTTTGTTGTTGTTTCATCATAAAATATAATTTTTCTACTGGTTATCTCAGGCTCACAGTTACCTAAAGAAAGAGATGAATTTGAGGCTTGCCTTAGAGACACTACATTTTATATCGATGAATAATTCAAATAAACGCTTTGGTAAAGCAAATGGTTTGAGAAACAATGAAAGGAAAGAATGCAAGTTACCTTATTGCTATCATTTCAAGTTATAAAACATTAATTCACTAAAAAAAAAAAAAGTGGATATAATTTTCACTACACTTTCACTTACGGTTTTCACTGACAAAAAAGAAAAAAAGAAAGTCCAAGAGGTTTCCATAGAGGATCGAGAGGGCTTCAGATAAAAATTAAAATTCCTGCTTAAAACATATAACGATATCTTGGTTAAAACATATAACCAAGAGATTGTACCCACTGGAGGGCAGAGGAGACTATTAAACTAGAAAAACAGGAAGCACCTTGCTCAAGATGAGCAATAGGTTAAAAAGTCTATCTTTCTACTTCTAATTCGTAGTATCTCTTTTTTTTCCCACCTGGATTTGCCCAATGGGGAACAACATGGCATTTTTGGACATGGATTATGAATGGACACATATCTACACTGATATTTCCCCTTAAACGTAAGCCAGCCTGTTCGCTAGTAAGATCACATCAGTACCCGGAAGAGATGTTCTTGAGCAGCGCTTAGTCGCTGAAAGTAACCATGCCTGTGCAGAGTTCTCTCCCTTGTTTTGTAATGGGATCGTTCTTCCACTGGAAGCCAAAGGAGCCCAGTATTAGCTGACGGGCTTTCATTTGAAATAGTTATCTTTGAAGTAATTTCCCCAACTAATTCTTTTGCTGCGATCAGTTAACCTGAGGTTAAGAGAAGAAATAACTTCAATAAACAACTGCCGATGGAGCACAATTATCCACTGCGATGGCAGCAATTCTAGACCATAAAAGAATTTCCAATGTTTGAAATCAAAATATGAGTATGAAGATTATTTTCCATTCAGTCATTATTATCTTCTTTGGATTAAAATTTTCAGTTTCACCAGATTCCTCAGATCTGTTTCTTTTTAGTATTTTGTTTAAAAGTTGCCCTTTTTTCTCCCACTAGTTTTGCTTCCCAGAAAAAATAAGCATTTCCACTAACCACGGCCGGCAGTTTGGCGGGTTCCTGAGCAGAGGTCTTAGTGCCTGCTTGTACTCAATAATTTTTCAAAAGGTAGAAAACCAGCTTCTGGCTTAGAGGGAAAAAAAGTTTACACTCTCTTTGACCTGTGTATAATGCATGTCTGAATTCAGGATATTAGTCCATTCATTATTTGAGAACTTAAAAAACAAGGGACTCTCCCTCAGCCTCCCATGGCAGCTATGTCTGTGGGCTCACCTGATTTTAATATATTGGTCCCCGTTTCCTCACTTTCTGCGCCACATTGAATCGAAAACTGGACAGGTTTTGCTCTCTAAAATTCCATTAGCTCTTCATGTTCTTCAAGGAGCCATTTACTTTATTGAAACAGTGATTGGAAAAGTGTTTCAGTGCGTAAATGATTTGCTCTAAGTTTAAACACGATGCTGAGGCCATGCTCAGGCCCTGCGTGGAGTATTGTTTTAATTACCCCAGTCTCCCTTTCTCAGTTGGTGTTACTGTCAGTGTTGGCACGCTGTTTCTAAGGAGTACATACATGAGATTTTCCACACACTATAGATAATACACTGTCCACATATTCCATCCTTTTGCACATACAGCTATCTTGGGGACATTTTTGTGGCACTTTCTGTAACCTCAGCTAATAGCAGCACGAAAAATAGCCTCTTTGGATGTTGTGGGTAATGAAGAGAGTCAGGGAAGTTTTCCCAGTGGGGTCGGCCACACTTACTTTCTCCATGAGTGTAGGTGGGAAAAGCTATCTTCTTGAATGTGTTGCCCTTTTCTCCACATAGATTCAACACCTGTGGCAGGACAAGGCGATAGAAGAATAGACTGGAGATTTCTGGAAGGTGAGTTGGGATGAGTAAAGAGAAAGACTTATGAGACATTGTGATGGCCTCTTATCCTGGCAATCTCTAATGCTCTCATGCATCTTGGTTCTTTTATTGTTCTATACTCTCAAAATTTTGGCTTAGGTCCATTTAGGAATATCTAACTGGCAGAAAGCACATGTTGTGTACAATGATTGTTGTAGTTTATTTTTAATAAAAGTATTTACTGTGCCTTCTTATCTTCCTATGTATAAGGACCCAGCTTGGGGAGGCACAGTCAAGAAGAGTCTAAGGGGTACATTTATCCCTCCATTGGCTTCTCCGAGGAGATAGCCACAAAAGAGGCATCCCATTACCTGGTACATGGTGGGTCTCAAAATATGTTTATACATTGGATAGCCTCTGCTTTGATTCCCTATAGTATCAACTGCTTTTTAGTCTTAGTGTCAGGATTCTCAGATTTGGTCAGTTAACATATATACTAATATTTAAGGTCTGGGGCCTTCTACCTAGGCAAGAAGACAATAAAGAAACTTAGACCAGTAATAGTTTAACTTCCATAATACTACTGAACAGTCTAGAACCTTTGTATTCCAGTTCTCTAGTATTTGAGCTCATCTTTTCTCATGGATTTCCCCTTTGCTCTTAGGTCTCCATTGACCGGGTTCCTAATTTGTTCTTCTAATTCTCCCACTGAAAAACATTCCATCTCTGAACTCCAGCCATCCTATGACTATGTGGCTATTATCAATTGTAAAAAAATATGTGAAATCACACATATACAATCAAAATTGAACCCTCAGATTGATTCTCTACCTGTTTGGCTCAAACCACCACTGCTAAATAGATGAGCTTCTGGGCACCAGAATGTGAAATGCCTTATTAACAGTTTCTGTATCTCTCTTCATATTTATATCTACTGGACTAATGCACTAGCCCTGATGCTCCAGTTATTTTTACCCTCAGTCCTGGAGGGGGATAAGTAAGGGAATGGAGTGTGTGGGAGAGAGGCCTCTGTGGACTTTTAGTTCATCCCATCATATCCTCTTCTGACCCATCCCATTACTGTCCAAGTAAGCTTGATTATGATATTCTCATTTTAGCTTTCCAAAAGCTACAGAACACAGAGGATGCAAAATTGCATAGTGGTATGGACTCTGAAGACAAAAACCTTGTTTGAATCTAGCTTTGATACTTCAGGAAGTTATTTATCGTCACTGTGTCTCAGTTTCCTCATCTATAAAATGGGGGTAATAACAATCTCATAGGATTGTTGGGATGATTTAAAAAGTTATGTATAAAGGACTTCAAAGAGTGTCTGATCCATAGAAATCTCTCAAGAAGTTTTGGCTGTTCCATCTGGTCTTTGTTCTTAAAGAAAAGATAGCAATTTCTTGGGTAGATCTGCCCATCTTATAGCATACCCTAAGCTAACAATAGTCCAGAAAGTTGTTTATGGACTTTCCATCCTCAGTTCTGGACCTATTCTTCTCCTCAGCTTGAGACTCTTATTTCCAGACTTTTCCATTAATTACCTTTCATCCTTCAGAACTCCATTTAAATAGTTCCTCTTTAATTAGATCTTCCCTGGCCATGTTTTCTAAAGTTGTCTCTGCCTATTTTCTATATTTGATCTCATTTTTTTCCTCATAGCACAATTTATTACTATTTTAGTAATTCGTTAGTTAACTTTTTTGTCTGTTTCCTCCACTGGATAGCAAATTTAATGAAAATGGAGACTAAGTTTTAGATAGATAGATATTGATAAATATTGAATGAATATTGAAAGGTTGCACGACCATCAGAAATTTCAAAAAGAAACACCCATATTACACCTGCTTCCTTGAAGGAAATTGGAGAAATGTAGATATTCAGAAAAACCTCAGAACACTGTTTACCTGCTTTTTCTGTAATAGCCCTATATTAATTCAGTATTTGATAGCCTTGTTGATTTTATTTATTTATTATTTTTTTAAAATACTCTTTTTTTAAAATTTTTATTTATTTATTTATTTATGGCTGTGTTGGGTCTTCGTTTCTGTGCGAGGGCTTTCTCTAGTTGCGGCAAGTGGGGGCCACTCTTCATCGCGGTGCGCGGGCCTCTCACCATCGCGACCTCTCCTGTTGCGGAGCACAGGCTCCAGATGCGCAGGCTCGGTAGTTGTGGCTCACGGGCCCAGTCGCTCCGCGGCATGTGGGATCTTCCCAGACCAGGGCTCGAACCCGTGTCCCCTGCATTGGCAGGCAGATTCTCAACCACTGCACCACCAGGGAAGCCCTCCTTGTTGATTTTTTGAAATTCCAACTCTAACTTTGTTATACTTGAGCTTGAATTGAAACTCGATGTCACATTGCAGTGGACCTAAGTCACTATCTAGAATATGATCCACTGACAAATTAACTTCTACTCCTGACCCAGGAAAATTTGGGATTGATGGAGCCAGACTGTAATTGATACAAGTTCTTCCCTAAGTGTGCAAATGCATCTCATCTTCTTAATACTCTTGTACTTTGGTCAGTTACCTGCTTGTAACAAAAGGGAAAAACTGGAGGGGGTGATCTGATATCTTATATTCCACCACGATGATGTGCCCTAGGAGTCATGGAACATCTCCAAACCCTTTATAAATTTCAAGTTAACTAAATCAAGCTAGTATTTATTAGGTGACTAGTAGCAGGCATAATGCAATTAGGCATTAGATGTAGTCTGTCCCTGTACTTTGCAAGGATAGAGCCTAATAGGAGTTTACACACACCAAAAAATAACTAAAATGCATACCAAATATGCTATGATAATTCCATTCTATGCAAAAGCTGCGAAGGAACAGTGAAAAATATTACTTAACTACCATTTATGGTATAGTTACTTTATATAGAGCCACTGGACACTTTTTTTTTTTTTTGACTTAAATTATTTCATTCAACATTTAAATCTGGTTCTTGAAAAATGTTTTCCGAGGTATGTTTTGTGACTTGGGATAGAGGACAGCATAGGGAAAGGGATAGAACTGGAAAAATCCATAGTCCATTTGTGAAACAGCAAATATCATTATGTGATTGAAGCAAGGGTTCCATGAGAGAGAGACAGGAGCTGAGACTGTTAAGGTAGGCTGCATCCAAGACATGAGGGGCATTTCAAAAACAAAACCAAAAAAAAAAAAAAAAAATTGAGCAATTTCTCTTGGCCAGAAGCATCCACTAGCCCAAAAGCCATGTGGTAAGACTGCACAAAATGTTTTAAAATCAAATATATTAGTATTACCATAATATACTATTGGTGTTACTATGAAAATTTATTTAAATTTTCTAATAATATATAAATATATTTTAATAGTAATACCAATGCATGGCAAAATACTCCAGATTTTTTAAAATTTGAAATTAAGGCATTATAAGCTAGTCATTGATTAACTAAGCTACTTATTAATTTTGATGGTGTCAGTGAAAGAACTGATATTTAATACAAGCTGGATATTCTCAGGGGAGAAATTCTGATGACTACAATTAGCCATGGTCTCTCTTGGTTTTAATTTTGACAGTGCTTTCATGGAAAGGACTTTAACAGAAGCAGGTGGCCTCAGATATTACAAAAGCTAGAACTTGACCACATAGCAATACATTTTGTATTTAGGGGGTTATTATGCTTTTTTGTTGGGCATAAGTCATTATTTTCAGCTTTATTAGTTCTTAAAAATGAGCCATAAATTGGATCGAGGTTTTGGCATCTGGAGGTGTGTTAACGCATGTATTAATAGTGAAGATTTTGACTCTTTTGTTTTCTTGTTTTTATAGACTCTGGGAGGCAAAATTTTTGAAAATAAGATAACAATGAATGAATTTAATAGACTTGACGTACTGGAGAAATTTCTCTAAAGTGTGGAAAACTTATTTTCATAAGTTTTAATGTTCTAATAGCTTTTCTGAGCTATAATTAGCATACAATAAACTCCACATATTTAAATTATGCAATTGGATAAATGCTGGCATATGAATATGCCTATGAAACTATCAACATGATGAAGATAAGGAATGTATCCATGGCTCCCAAAGTTCCCTCTGCTCTTTCGTCCTGGCTTCCTCTGCCCCCCTTCTTGTTCCTAGGCAACCTGTGATTGGCTTTCTGTGGGTATTTTAGTGGAGTTTTATGTAAACGAAGTATATGCTATACATGACACAGCAAGGATGGCTCTCAAAATAATTATGCTGAGTGGAGAAAAACAAACAAAAAAGGGTATATTTTCAGTAGCTTTTCAATACAGAGAGTTCTGTGGCTCTGTTTATGCAGTTTTATCAAGAGAAGACCTTATAATTAGTTTTATAAACTTTGTCAGTTAACTTTGAAAAAAATAAAAATCTTTAATCATTTTACAAAGTTAGGGTCACCAGCAAAGCCCATTAACAATTCCCGGGGAATAAAAATAGAATCTGGGTAATAAAATAAAGTCTGACCTTTTTTTCTTTTGTGCTCTGTCTAGTTTCACTTGCTCTTAGCAGGCCGCGTGCAGAGGCCTCAAACCTGGCACTCAGACCAGCGTTCCTGGTGCCAAATGGCCGTGCCAGCACCTCAACTCAGTGGGCCGTGTGCAGAGACAGCACTAACATCTGGAGCCTGGAGCAACACAGCTGTGCCAGCCCAGCTAGAACTCTGCCCCATCCCAGGATGACAAGACCCGGGATAAATCAGCCCCACCCACGGGGAGCAGAGAGTGTGTGCTCTAGAGCATGAGCTCGCACGTCCTCATTCTTCGATCAAAGAATAAAGCTTTGCTTCTAAACCGAACTCAATCTCATTCTACTGGCACGAGTGACCGCAGGCAGAAGGACCCTTGTCAGGGACCAACGTGGCAGGGTCAGTAGTGAGGAAAAGGAATTATAATCTTAAATACAAGGGGTGAAATCAACAGGTTGAATTCCCCAATGTCTTAGATCGGATTAATTAAATCTCAGTAAGATTGCATAGTCTAATCGCCTTACTTAAAAAATAATAATCAAAACAACTAAATACTTTATGATTCAACTTTAGCCAAAAATCTCAGAAGGAAATAAATGAAAATTGAAAAGTCATGATGTCAATTTCTTTCTTTTTATGGGCAAGTATGGAACCTGACTTGCAAGATTCTTAGTAAAAATCCTGCCAATGAAAAAAACTATTGAAAGCCTGGAAGAGTGATATTCTCTTTCACCTTGAGCAAACTATTAAAATATTATTTTTATGTTTTCATTGTAGATGCCTCATCTCTATTCAGTGATCTCAGATTTTTCCATGAGAATTCTGACCAAAATTCTCAAATTCTTTAATGGCAAGTAAATCTACGCTCCTATATCATGTGTTTAGATAATTTTTAAGTGATTATAATAACTTTTCATTTTTCTTAGTGCCATGTCTCAATATATAGGTACTAAATGAAGACTAAAGGACTGATTGCATGCGTGCATGAAGTAATTAATTAATCCCCCTTGGATTCATCACCTTTATAATTAATGTGTGATCTTAACCTAAAGAAGACCATATTATATCTCAACGTGTATCTCAGTCTGATGAGGATCATAATTTCCAATCCTAAAACTTCCATATCTGCCTGGAAACATTACTGGCTCTCTAATGAGCCTCCTTTTTCACATAACTAAGAAACTGATAGATTTCAAGACAAACTATCCTTCAACCATGAAGAACAGAGGTGAAGAGAAAGTCAGATTTGAGTTGTTATGTTTCCGTTTTAAAAAATCGTTAACAGAGGACATCTCAGTGTTTATGAGATATAGAATTGTACTGAATTCCAGATGGGCATGCTATCAAAGAAGAAAAGGTAGATCATAAAATGAATGGCAAATGATAAGAATTTCACCAGCTAAAGGGAAGGGCAAGCCAGGCCAAGGATATAGCATGTACAAATAATGCATTTGCAAAGTTGACAACATTTTTCTGATTAGTGATACAATTCTTCTTGGACTTCTGTAAACCTTTGTAAAATTCTTTGTTAAAATTTCTTCAAGTTAGATTTATCTCACTAAAATTTTAAAAAACATTTTTATTAATCAATTGATATGTCACTTCTTTAATAAAAGTATATTCTTTCACCTAGAAATGCTGACAATATCCAACTGACCGTAGCCACCTTTGTCATTTGCTCCCTCCCTGCATTAAATCACATATGTTTGTAAATTTCCTTACTTGATTTTGTCCTGATGAGAGGAGATCCATAAAAATTTAACTCAAATAAGCAAACTTTTGGAAACTATATGGAGATAATTAAAGAGAGATTCATTTTCCTTTGGTTAAATTATTTACTTTTTTTTAAACATCATTATTGGAGTATAATTGCTTTACAATGGTGTATTAGTTTCTACTGTATAACAAAGTGCATCAGCTATACATATACATACATCCTCATATCTCCTCCCTCTTGCATCTCTCCCACCCTCCCTATCCCACCCCTCTAGGTGGAAACAAAGTACCGAGCTGATCTCCCTGGGCTATGCGGCTGCTTCCCACTAGCTATCTGTTTTACATTTGGTAGTACATATATGTCCATGCCACTCTCTCACTTCATCCCAGCTTACCCTGCCCCACCGCCGTGTGCTCAAGTCCATTCTCTATGTCTGCGTCTTCATTCCTGTCCTGCCCCTAGGTTCTTCAGAACCTTTTTTTTTTTTTTAATTCCATGTATATGTGTTAGCACACGGTATTTATTTTTCTCTTTCTGACTTACTTCACTCTGTATGACAGTCTCTAGGTCCATCTACCTCACTACAAACAACTCAATTTTGTTTCTTTTTATGGCTGAGTAATATTCCATTGTATGTATGTGCCACATCTTCTTTATCCATTCATCTGTCGATGGACATTTAGGTTGATTCCATGTCCTGGCTATTGTAAATAGAGTTGCAATGAACATTGTGGTACATGACTCTTTTTGAATTATAGTTTTCTCAAGGTATATGCCCAGTAGTGGGATTGCTGGGTCGTATGGTAGTTCTATTTTTAGTTTTTTGAGGAACCTCCATACTGTTCCCCATAGTGGTTGTATCAATTTACATTCCCATCAACAGTGCAAGAGCATTCGCTTTTCTCCACACCCTCTCCAGCATTTATTGTGTGTAGATTTTTTGATGATGGCCATTCTGACCAGTGTGAGGTAATACCTCACTGTAGTTTTGATTTGCATTTCTCTAATGATTAGTGATGTTGAGCATCCTTTCATGTGTTTGTTGGCAATCTGTATATCTTCTTTGGAGAAATGTCTATTTACGTCTTCTGCCCACTTTTGGATTGTATTGTTTGTTTTCTTGATATTGAGCTGAATGAGCTGCTTGTATATTTTGGAGATTAATCCTTTGTCAGTTGCTTCGTTTGAAAATATTTTCTCCCATTCTGAGGGTTGCCTTTTCATCTTGTTTATGGCTTCCTTTGATGCACAAAAGCTTTTAAGTTTCATTAGGTCCCATTTGTTTATTTTTGTTTTTATTTCCATTTCTCTAGGAGGTGGGTTAAAAAGGATCTTGCTGTATTTTATGTCATGAAGTGTTCTGCCTGTGTTTTTCTCTAAGAGTTTGATAGTGTCTGGCCTTACATTTAGGTCTTTAATCCATATTGAGTTTATTTTTGTGTATGGTGTTAAGGAGTGTTCTAATTTCATTCTTTTATGTGTAGCTGTCCAGTTTTCCCAGCACCACTTATTGAAGAGGCTGTCGTTTCTCCATTGTATATTCTTGCCTCCTTTATCAAAGATAAGGTGACCATATGTGCGTGGGTTTATCTCTGGGCTTTCTATCCTGTTCCATGGATCTATATTTCTGTTTTTGTGCCAGTACCATACTGTCTTGATAACTGTAGCTTTGTAGTATAGTCTGAAGTCAGGGAGCCTGATTCCTCCAGCTCCGTTTTTCTTTCTCAGGATTGCTTTGACTATTCAGGATCTTCTGTGTTACCATACAAATTGTGAAATTTTTTGTTCTAGTTCTGTGAAAAATGCCATGGGTAGTTTGATAGGGATTGCATTGAATCTGTAGATTGCTTTGGGTAGTATAGTCATTTTTCACAATGTTGATTCTTCCAATCCAAGAACATTGTATATCTCTCCATCTGTTAGTATCGTGTTTAATTTCTTTCATTAGTGTCTTATAGTTTTCTGCATACAGGTCTTTTGTCTACTTAGGTAGGTTTATTCCTAGGTATTTTATTCTTTTCTTTTTGAAGTGGTAAATGGGAGTGTTTCCTTAAATTCTCTTTCAGATTTTTCATCATTAGTTTATAGGAATGCAAGAGATTTCTGTGTGTTAATTTTGTATCCTGCTACTTTACCAAATTCATTGATTAGCTCTAGTAGTTTTCTGTTAGCATCTTTAGGATTCTCTATGTATAGTATCATGTCATCTGCAAACAGTGACAGTTTTACTTCTTTTCTGATTTGGATTCCTTTTTCTTCTCTGATTGCTGTGGCTAAAACTTCCAAAACTATCTTGAATCATAGTGGTGAGAGTGGGCAACCTTGTCTTGTTCCTGATCTTAGTGGAAATGGTTTCAGTTTTTCACCATTGAGAACGATGTTGGCTGTGGGTTTGTCATATATGGCCCTTATTATGTGGAGGTAAGTTCCCTCTATGCCTACTTTCTGAAGGGATTTTTTAATCATAAATCGGTGTTGAATTTTGTCGAAAACTTTTTCTACAGCTATTTAGATGATCATATGTTTTTTCTCCTTCAATTTGTTAGTATGGTGTATCACATTGATTGATTTGCATATATTGAAGAATCCTTGCATTCCTGGGATAAACCCCACTTGATCAGGGTGTATGATCCCTTTAATGTGCTGCTGGATTCTGTTTGCTAGTATTTTGTTGAGGATTTTTGCACCAATGTTCATCAGTGATATTGGCCTATAGGTTTCTTTTTTTGTGGCATCTTTGTCCTGGTTTTGGTATCAGGGTGATGGTGGCCTCATAGAATGAGTTTAGGAGTCTTCCTCCCTCTGCTATATTTTGGAAGAGTTTGAGAAGGATAGGTGTTAGCTCTTCTCTAAATGTTTGATAGAATTCACCTGTGGAGCCATCTGATCCTGGGGTTGTTTGTTGGAAGATTTAAAATCACAGTCTCAATTTCAGTACTTGTGATTGGTCTGTTTATATTTTCTATTTCTTCCTGGTTTAGTCTTGGAAGTTTGTGCTTTTCTAAGAATGTGTCCATTTCTTTCAGGTTGTCCATTTTACTGGCGTATAGTTGCTCGTAGTAATCTCTCATATCCTTTGTATTTCTGCAGTGTCAGTTGTTACTTCTCCTTTTTCATTTCTACTTCTATTGATTTGAGTCTTCCCCCTTATTTTCTTGATGAGTCTGGCTAATGGTTTATCAATTTTGTTTATCTTCTCAAAGAACCAGCTTTTAGTTTTATTGATCTTTGCTATTATTTCCTTCACTTCTTTTTCATTTATTTCTGATCTGATCTTTATGATTTCTTTCCTTCTGCTAACTTTGCAGGGGTTTTTTTTTTGTTGTTGCCGTTCTTCTTTCTCTAATTGCTTTAGCTGTAAGGTTAGGTTGTTTATTTGAGATGTTTCTTGTTTCTTAATGTAGGATTGTATTGGTATAAACTTCCCTCTTAGAACTGCTTTTGCTGCATCCCATAGGTTTTGGGTCATCATGTTTTCATTGTCATTTGTTTCTAGGTATTTTTTGATTTCCTCTTTGATTTCTTCAGTGATCTCTTGGTTATTAAGTAGTGTATTGTTAAGCCTCCATGTGTTTGTATTTTTTATAGATTTTTGCCCATAATTGATATCTAGTCTCATAACGTTGTGTTCGGAAAAGATATTTGATACACTTTCAATTTTCTTAAATTTACCAAGGCTTGATTTGTGACCCAAGGTATGATCTATCCTGGAGAATGTTCCATGAGCACTTGAGAAGAAAGTGCATTCTGTTGTTTCTGGATGGAATGCCCTATAAATATCAATTAAGTCCATCTTGTTTAATGTATCATTTAAAGCTTGTGTTTCCTTATTTATTTTCATTTTGGATGATCTGTCCATTGGTGAAAGTGGGGTGTTAAAGTCTCCTACTATGATTGTGTTACTGTTGATTTCCCCTTTTATGGCTGTTAGCATTTGCCTTATGTATTGAGGTGCTCCTATATTGGGTGCATAAATATTTACAATTGTTGTATCTTCTTCTTGGATTGATCCCTTGATCATTATGTAGTGTCCTTCTTTGTCTCTTGTAATAGTCTTTATTTTAAAGTCTATTTTGTCTGATATGAGAACTGCTACTCCAGCTTTCTTTTGATTTCCATTTGCATGGAATATCTTTTTCCATCCCCTCACTTTCAGTGTGTATGTTTCCCTAGGTCTGAAGTGGGTGTCTTGTAGACAGCATAGGTATGGGTCTTGATTTTGTATCCATTCAGCCCGTCTATGTCTTTTGGTTGGAGCATTTAATCCATTTATATTTAAGGTTGTTATCGATATGTATGTTCCTATTACCATTTATTTAAGTGTTTTGGGTTTGTTATTGTAAGTCTTTTCATTTTCTTGTGTTTCATGCCTAGAGAAGTTCCTTTAGCATTTGTCTTAGAGCTGGTTTGGTGGTGCTGAATTCTCTTAGCTTTTGCTTGTCTGTAAAGGTTTTAAGTTCTCCGTCGAATCTGAATGAGATCCTTGCTGGGTAGGGTAATCTTGGCTGTAGGTTTTTCCCTTTCATCACTTTAATTATGTCCTGCCACTCCTTTCTGGCTTGCCGAGTTTCTGCTGAAAGATCAGCTATTAACCTTATGGGGATTCCCTTGTGTGTTATTTGTTACTTTTCCCTTCCTGCTTTTAATATTTTTTCCTTGTATTTAATTTTTGATAGTTTGTCTAATATTTGTCTTGGCATGTTTCTCCTTGGATTTATCCTGTATGGGACTCTCTGTGCTTCCTGGAACTGATTGACTATTTCCTTACCTATATTAGGGAAATCTTTAATGATAATATCTTCAAATATTTTCTCAGTCCCTTTTATTTCTCTTCTTCTTCTGGGACCCGTATAATTCGAATGTTGGCGCATTTAATGTGTCCCAGAAGTCCCTGAGATTGTCCTCAATTGTTTTCATTCCTTTTTCTTTTCTCTGCTCTGTGGTAGTTATTTCCACTATTTTGTCTTTCAGGTCACTTATCCATTCTTCTGCCTCAGTTATTCTGCTATTGCTTCCTTCTACAGAATTTTTAATTTATTTTATTGTGTTGGTCATCACTGTTTGTTTGCTCTTTAGTTCTTCTAGGTCCTTGATAAACGTTTCTTGTATTTTCTCCATTCTATTTCCAAGATTTTGAATCATCTTTACTCTCAGTACTCTGAATTCTTTTTCAGGTAGACTGCCTATTTCCTCCTCATTTGTTTGGTCTGTTGGGTCTTTACCTTGCTCCTTCATCTGCTGTGTATTTCTCTGTCTTCTCATTTTTCTTAACTTATTGTGTTTGGGGTCTCCATTTCACAGGCTGCTGGTTCATAGTTCCCGTTGTTTTTGGTGTCTGCCCCCAGTGGCTAAGGTTGGTTCAGTGGGTTGTGTAGGCTTCCTGGTGGAGGGGACTGGTGCCTGTGTTCTGGTGGATGAGGCTGGATATTGTCTTTCTGGTGGGCAGGACCATGTCCAGTAGTGTGATTTAGGGTGTCTGTGATCTTATTATGATTTTAGGCAGCCTCTCTGCTAATGGACGGGGTTGTGTTCCTGTCTTGCTAGTTGTTTGGCATAGGGTGTCCAGCACTGTAGCTTGCTCGTCGTTGAGTGGAGCTGAGTCTTAGCATTGAGATGGAGATCTGTGGGAGAGCTTTCTCCATTTGCTATTATGTGGGGCCAGGAGGTCTCTGTTGGACCAATGTCCTGAACTCGGCTCTCCCACCTCAGAGGCTAAGGCCTGACACCCAGCCAGAGCACCAAGACTCTGTCAGCCACACAGCTCAGAAGAAAAGGGAGAGAGAGAAAGAAGAAAGAAAGAAAGAAAGAAAGAAAGAGAGGAAGGAAGGAAGGAAAGAAGGAAGGAAGGAAGAATGAAAGAGAGAGAGAAAGAAAGAATAAAATTAAGTTATTAAAATAGAAAAAAATTATTAAAAATAAAGTAATTTTAAAAAGAATGAAGGAAAGAAGAAAGCAACCAAGCCAGAAAACAAATCCACCAATGATAACAAGCACTAAAAGTATACTTATTTTTCCCTTTGTGTTAGTTTAGCTTCACTTGCTCACAGGGTGCAGTGTTGAGAGATTCATTTTCATGGGCTTTAAGAATTGGGTTGGAAACCAGAATAAGTGAAAGGGCCAAGGATCATTTTTGCAAAGTCTCTGTATTTGAGGTTCAGGAGGAAGGAGCAGGAGGGAGTCAGCATCCAGAATACATGTAGAATTTGGGACCTACGGTGTGTCAAGTGGGTCATTTGGAGTTTATTTGCACACAATGTTCATGTACCCTAGGTGAAAACTGTCAGGAGAGTTAAGGTCAATGTTCAAACTCTCAGAGCACCAAAATTAAGACGCATGAACATTTAATTCCACTAGGAAGTTTATATATATATATGTGTGTGTGTGTGTGTATTCCCCATATGCAGACCATCCTAAAAAACATTAGGGTGCATTTTCTTACTGTGCTCTTTCCAGCTATGTGTTATTACTGTCCCATGTAAATTCCCTGACTTTATTCTCAGCTTGCATCTTCTGACTTTTAGAATGTCCTTGCCTCCTTCCTTAATCTATTTAATAACTGTCTGACTTCACGAGATCTAGTTTTCAAGTCCCACGTCTTCCAGGGCCTTTCTGGATCCCTGCAGCTTGCAGAGAGCTCTCAGCCTTCACTATCCTCTTCTCCAGCACCACTGTCTGTTCCCCTCAGTTCATCCTTTAAAGGTAGATTGCACTATAACATCATGATTTATGGATCCATCATCTCCTCAGCTAGATTGCACATTTTTGAATGGCAATGATAAATTAACTTACCTGTCTTTCATAAAATGTGGTTTCTATAATAGATCAAATCATTTGTTATATCCTCAATACATATTTGATGAATAAATGAATGAATAATAAAAGATCAGTTTTGAGCACCATCTCAGGGAAAAGGTACCACCTCAAGATGAGATTTTGCTTTTCTTTCTGGTATTGACGCTTCTACTGGTGATGACAAGGGTTGGAGCGGGGGAGGTGTTGTGATGGGACCCCTCTTCCCCAGAAAGAGCATTACAAGGAACCAGGAATGGAGCTACTGCAGTGTGGTAAACCATGGGATGGCAGGGGCAGAGGAATAGGGCCTGATCCCAAATGCCCAGACAGATGTAGACCACAACTCCTCCTCTGCAGATGGAATGTAAGAGCAGCCTCACAGGAAAAATATAGAGTGGAGATAAAGAACAGGAGAAATCAGAGATAAAACTGGGTGGGAGCTTGAAGCCATACACCATAACTAGAGTCTGGATGGTTAACTCCTACAATTTCAGTAGGAATTAAGAAAGAAAAGTTATTCAGAAGTGTCTTGTCTTCGGTAACCAAAGCCGTTGTGCTATCCAATAGTTGTTAATATTTATTGAATACTTACTATGTCCCAAGGCTCTTAAGTATATTGTATATCTAGGTAATATTATATAATTACATTCATTTTAAAGATAAGAAATCTGAGGCCCAGAGATATTAAGTCACTTGCTCAAGGTCAAACAGCTAGTAACTGGAAGAAGCAACATGTGAACCCAGGTCAAAATAGAATATCTGTTGCTGCGAATGTAGATTTAAGTTTTGTTAGACAGCTAATTACAAAAAACACAGTTTTGCTGACTAAATGGCAATTAGTTTGTAGCCCACTTTCCCCCCAAATCTTCAATACTGTTCCACCAGATTCCATGATTAAATGTCAAACTATAAAAATTAAGGATAGGCAAAACTTGTGGCAGTTAGAATTCTGAGAATATACAGACGATTTTTTTCAAATGTTTTGGGTTTGGCAAAGCCTCCTAGCACATTTTGCCAAGTCCTTTTCTCCTTAATTTTTAAATCCCTGTATATTTCAAGTGAAATATAATACGTTTCTGATTCATTTACATTTAACTCATCAAAACTTTGGTAAGAGTTATCTTATGGCCAAAGCCCTTTTCCCTCTTGAGGAAATCATGTTTTACTGATATCTAACTGCATCCAATGCACAAAGTTCAAGATGTCTTCTAACATTCACCAAAGCTAAAGTGCCTTCTAAAACTGGAAAACCGATCAACTACTAGGTTAATTTACAGTGGCATTGTTAGGGGAATCTATCAATGGACGATGGCCTTGTTTGAACCTGTGACCTATGGTGTATTTTGGTTATGTAATAATGAAAACAGTGATTAAAAAAGTACATAAAAGCAGCATTTTCATACAAAACGTTTGTGTACACATCTACCTGAATTGCAGTCAGTTGTAAGGTATCTTAACTATCCAAAATCAAACTCTCTAAAAAACTAACTGATAAATAAATAAATAACTCTTTAAATTGCCTAAAAATATGTAGAAAAGAAATGCATTTTTTTTTTTCGCACTTAGAGGCTCCACAATAATGTCAGGTTCTAAGTATTCAAAGTATTTTGATTTGATCGCTATCTTTCTTTTTTTTTTTAAACTTCGGGTTTATTTATTTATTTATTTATTTATTTACTTATGGCTGTGTTGGGTCTTCGTTTCCGTGCGAGGGCTTCCTCTAGTTGCGGCGAGCGGGGGCCACTCCTCATCGCGGTGCGCAGGCCTCTCATTATCGCGGCCTCTCTTGTTGCGGAGCACAGACTCCAGACGCGCAGGCTCAGTAATTGTGGCTCACGGACCTAGTCGCTCCGCGGCATGTGGGATCTTCCCAGATCAAGGCTCCAACCCGTGTCCCCTGCATTGGCAGGCAGACTCTCAACCACTGCGCCACCAGGGAAGCCCCGCTATCTTTCTTAATAATCAAAGAGATACCTCTCAGGTCCTTGTTAAGGTTCTTAGTCACCTAGTGAAAGGTCTCTTGGTTGTTTCCAATTTTTGGCAACTATGAACAAAGCTGCTATAAACATTCATGTGGAGCTTCTTGTGAGGATAAGTTTTCACATACCTAGGAGTGTGATTAGTAGGTTTTATGCTAAACATATGTTTACTTTTGTAAGAAACTGCCAAAATGTCTTCCAAAGGGCCTCCTTTACTTTGTAATAGTTATTTATTATTTAAATGCCATCTTAAGTCACCTGTAGTATAGTAACTAGAAAATGCTCATTTTTGTCTTATTCTTTCTTTGTGAATTGTACAATTATGTTTGCGTGTATATGTCCGTGTGTGTGTGATAGTGTGTGTGTGACAGTGTGTGTCACGATGGTAGTGATGCAAGAATAGCTCCTCTCCCCGTCCCATCCTCCTTTTCTCCTTCCCTGCACCACAGCTGGGAAATTAACATGAGTCTTAAATTCATTGCTTATAATTAGGGATAAGAAAGGATATGAGCTCTCACTCATAGCTGATTAATTCTCAATTTCATAGCTGCTTGATTTAATTTATTGTTACAGAATATATTATAATTCTTAAACTATTAATATTTTGTATGTTGTGCTTATTCAACATTTATTCAACAGCTGCTTATTCATTTTTTACAATATGTCAAACATTGTATATTTATTCACCCTTTGATTCATGAGATTAAATGCTAGGTTTTTGTAGGACCATGTTAGTCACCTACAGAGCAAAAATAATAATTATCATAAGTAGGGATACAGTCTACTTTACCAACTCAAAATGTAGTATTTTATATCTGCAGAGTATAAGCATAGGTATACTGTAGTCTTATTTAACATAAGAACAAAAGAATTTCTGTTCTGGGCTTCATTCACTGCTCATACAATATACCATGGGCTTTTTCAGTGGTGTTAAACACGTGGGAGGGTATGTGTTTTTTTTCTTGAAACTTTCTCCCCTCTGGCTCTGTTGTTTCCCTTCCTCTGGCCACTCATCTGTGACATTTGTTGGCCCCTCTTCCTCTGCCTGCTTTTTAAATATTGTGTTTCCCACATTTCCTGTCTTAGTAATTCTCGTATATCTCTCAAGATGATATTATCCACTCCTCCAAAGTCTATTACACATTGAAGAATCACAAATTTATAAACTCTAGTTTCTCCTTCTTTGTCATCCTCTAGACTGGAATTCCATCTGCTTACTGAAAATTTGTCCCTGGAGGTCCTGAAAACAGCACATATTTAAATGGTCTAAAACTGAACTCATTATCTTCCACCAAAAGCTACATTTTTCCTCCCTCCCTTTCTTCCCTTTCTTTCCTTCTTTCTTTGTTGAAATAGATACTTCATGCAACACGTTAAAAATAAAATAAAATCAATACAAAGTAATTCCTCAGAGGCAACTGTTCTCAAGTTACTTTATGTCTTCCTGTAGACATTCAATGCAAATTTTATATATATATATATATATATATATATATATATATATATATATATATATACATATATATATGTCTGTTGTCAATTTTTAGCACAATTGATAGCATATGCACAATGTCCTGCATCTTGCTTTTCTCATTTAACATATTTTGGAAATCAGTCCATGTCAATAAACACAGACCTGACTCATTGCTTTGAATGAATACAGCAGGTACACATTTATATGGATAAACATAGCATAACCTATTGATGGACAATTTCATTTGTTTTCCATTTTTGTTACTGTAAAAATGCTAAAATTAATGATGAAATGCATGCTGTGCATGTATCTATAGGTTGAAATCATAGAAAGTAAAATTATTAGTCAAAGGGGAAGTGCATTAAAAATTTTAATGGCTATGGCTTAATTTATCTCTAGTCTACCTCCACATCCATACCCTGGTCAAAGTATTTTTATCAATATTTTTCAGTTTTTGCATATTTGATTAGAGAAAAATGATATCCCAGCATAGATTAATTTTTATTTCTCATCTTGTGGGTGTTCTTTTTTTTTTTTTTTTAATTATTTACTTATTTATGGCTGTGCTGGGTCTTCGTTTCTGTGCGAGGGCTTTCTCTAGTTGTGGCAAATGGGGGCCACTCTTCATCGCGGTGCGCGGGCCTCTCACTATCGCGGCCTCTCTTGTTGCAGGGCACAGGCTCCAGACGCGCAGGCTCAGTAGTTGTGGCACACGGGCCCAGTTGCTCCGCGGCATGTGGGATCTTCCCAGACCAGGGCTCGAGCCCGTGTCCCCTGCATTGGCAGGCAGATTCTCAACCACTGCGCCACCAGGGAAGCCCCTTGTGGGTGGTTTTTAACATTAATTTTAAATGGTTTCAAATGTCTACTTGTTTTCCTATTTGATTATTATTTTTTTCTTCTACATTTGAATAACCTCTTTGTTTATTAAATGTATTAGCTTCTTGCCTGGAATATCTATTAAATACACCTTTTTCACAGTTTTTCATTTATCTTTTCCAATTGATTTGGCTTTTTTTTTTTTTTTCCTTGCAGGACTAGCTAAATTTTTATGAAATAAAATTAAATTTTCTATACTTTAACAGCTTTAGTGCTAATGTTATACTGGATTTATGAAAAAAAATGAAAGTTTTCCCTTTTTTACAATACTCTGATATGGTGTAAATAATACTAAAGTTACATATTTTTAAAACTTTGGTAGGAGTTTTCTGCTTTTCTAGTTGGACCTGTTACTTTGTTGCGGGAGTGGGTCTTTAAATACTTTTCTGTAATTGTTGGTACCTTTCAATTCTCTAGTTCTTCTTGGGTAGTTTGGTAAAAACAAATTTTCACTTTAATTAGACTTTCAAATATAATTGCTTCACTTTGAGCAAGACGATATCTTATACTTCTTTTAATTCCCAAGTGTCTGTGATTACTCACTCAGCATTTGTATTTTGTGTATTTGTGATATCTCTATTTAGTTAGATGATCTATATTTTTAACATTCTTTGGCATTTTCAAAAACTGCTCTTGGTATCATTTTTATTGCTTTTAAAATGCATTAATTCTATTTTTATCTTCGCCTTTTTCTTCTGTGCTTTCAGTTGATTTTGTTGTTATTTTTCTCAATCCTTTAGTTGAATTTTTATTTATGTTTATGCTTCTTTTATTAATGTGAATGATTGAGGCTATTAATTTCCTCTGATTTTGCTATATATGTTAGGTGTTGATATGTAGAGTTTTCATTATTGTCAAATTCTATACATTTTTTTACGTAGTTTATTTCCATTTTGACGTATTATTTAAGAGAACATTTTCTTTTAGATTTCCAGGTGGAAGGCTATGTATTGTCTATTTTATTTCATTTTGCTATTAAAGTCTATTTATAGGGCTTCCCTGGTGGCACAGTGGTTGGGAGTCTGCCTGCTAGTGCAGGGGACGTGGGTTCGAGCCCTGGTCTGGGAGGATCCCACATGCCGCGGAGCGGCTGGACCCGTGAGCCACAACTACTGAGCCTGCGCGTCTGGAGCCTGTGCTCTGCAATAAGAGAGGCCACGATAGTGAGAGGCCCGCGCATCGCGATGAAGAGTGGCCCCCGCTTGCCGCAACTAGAGAAAGCCCTAGCACAGAAACGAAGACCCAACATAGCAATCAATCAGTCAATTAATCAATCAATCAATAAATAAATCTTAAAAAAAAAAAGATTGCGTTCTTGTTTAAAAAAAAAGTCTATTTATATTTTCTTATGGTTAGAAGAATATGCATACTATTTCTATGTTTTGAAAAAATAAAGATTTTCTTTATGACTAATTTTTAACAGTCTGTTTCACGTAACTACTGAGTCAACTTTGAATTCTCCCCCAAATCCCCTTCTCTTTCCTTTAACCATGGGATACACAGGGGAATTATAATGTGTCCTGAAATATCATAGGTGGAGTATCTGATGTGTGTGCCTTCATTTGTTCTTGCTGACCTTCAATACAGTGAAGATCTGCCCTCTAAACCAGAACGATTTGCCTTAGACTTTAGTGCCCTTAGGGCATTTTTATTGATATAACCGTATTCTTGCCATGGCCTCCACTTGTCAGATTCACATATATTGTGACCTTACTCATCCCCACCAAAGGATGTAACTGAAAGTGATTGGTTTACTTGAAATAGCTATGCACACATACATATATATCTATGTACACATATATGTCCGTATACACATATACACATATATATACATATATCTGTGTATACATATATATCTGTATATATAGAGAAGTGTATATATATATAAATGCATGGGTTCAGTGGCTTAGTAAAGAAAAATAAGGATCCATTAGACCTAAATAGAATAATTAACTGTTGATATCTTTGCCCTAAAAAAACACCAGTACTAGTAACCATGTATGACATTCACAGACAACTCCATACTGAGAATAAATGTGAGCTCTTAAATCCTTAAGAAATAAATTGTGTTCAATCAGAGAAAAGTAAAGAAAACTTTCAATAATTTACAAGAGAAAAGTGTTTTTTTCCATGTGTATGTTGATTTTTAAGGAGAAACCTAGAGTTCAACATGATTCTGAGTGCCAGAGCTGCTGTCTGTGGGAGGTGTCCAGAGTGCGGGCTTAAAAATTACAGCCTGTGAGAGCTAGTTGCAGGAAAAATGCTGGGGAATTGTACCCTCTGAACAAGAGGTGGAAATAATTTTGAGGTCCAGCTGAGAAGAACTAAACTTTCATTGGGGAGATTAGAATGCATAACATATGGCCCTGAGAAGTAGGAGCCGTGGCAAGATTATGGACATTGGCAGCAGATGTACTAGGGATGGAGGCAACTGTGCAAGAAAGAGCAGTGCCAGCTGAGGCCAGCAAGGATATGTGAGGACCATAGAATGGACACGCTTCCTTTGGTGCCAGGACAATTCACAAGCCACACCACTTAACTCTCTGCTTCCTTCCTAGGTATACTGAACCTAGATCACTCCCTTCTGGTCTTAAGCGAAGGAGAAAAGGAAGCTGGAGACGTCCTTGTAGAGTGTAAGTAGTTACCCAAAGGTGACTGAGATCTAACAGGGTCTGACTGAGTTACATTAAAATAGCAAGGTTACATTTTCTATTACAACTGAAATTGACATTTTATGAACAAAAGTAACTTCATTTAAGGAGAAATAAAGAAAATTAATTTTAGCTCATCAGACTTTCTGACTGTGCAAAGCATATGCCCACACTAACTCTCCAGGTGTGCCACCTACTTTGGAGAAACACATGTTCTATTGATTTTCTCAGATATCTGCAGCAGCAGAATTGTCTCTTCCACTTTTCCTAGGGTCAATTATATGGGTCACCAGTCTCTCAATTTCCCTTGTTAGAAAGCCTAGATTTATCCTAGAATATGTCCCTCATTCCCCACATCCAATTTTTCATGAAGCATTACTGATTTTATCTCAGAAATATTTCCTGAATTGGATCTTTTTCTATTTCCACTGCCTCTGTGACCCTCATCATGTCTCAAAACTATTGCAACAGCTATTTATTATCCTACGTTCCAAAATTCCTTCCCTTTTCCAGTTTGGTGCCAGGTATCTTTCCAAAAAATGAATTTAATTTTCTTTCTCCTCTGTTTACAACTCAAGCTAGCTTCTTACTGACCACAGTATAAAGTTCCAACAACTCACCATGATACTCAAAGCCCATCACCACCTGCCCTATTGCCGGTCTCCCCCTTCAACACTCTTCGTGTGATCCAGCCGCAAGGAACTTCTCATCGTTCACTGTCTACAAAACCTATTTTCATGATACCAGGGCTGATTATCCTCTGACTTCTACATGGCTAATTGTCTGCACTGTCTGTTCCATTTACCTATTAGTTATAGTTATTTAGCTATAATGACTGTATGTGGAAGTTTTATAGACTTTTTAAAGTGAATTTTTATTTTTGTCAAATTTATTTTTATTAAAATCATTTTACATGTAGGCATTTGATTAAAAAGGCAATCATTACTAAAAGGCTTATATTAAAACCAAAAAAAACCCCAAATAGCATCCCCACAATCTTGCTCCCCAGAGGGACCCACTTTTAACTTGCTTTTCTTTTATTACTGCTATTTACTTCCATTTTTATATAACACTGAATAGTGACTTTCTTTTATGGAGCTACTTCCCTTTACTGCACGATTACAAAATAATTATATCACATTATTTTTTTGTTAAATAAAATTCCAATACATCATTATTATAATGTGAATATTAAAAGTAAACAACAGAAAATATGTTATTACATTTTATTTCTTGTAAAATTACTCTGCTATTTTATTGTTTTAATTTTTGATGTACCTAAAATTAATTTTTTGAAATATTATAAGAGGCTGTCAAATGCCCAGCAATTCAGTTTTCAAATAGTCACATCCATTTGATAATGTATTATTTCTTCTTCTTCTTTTTCTTCTTTCTCCTCCTCTTCCTCCTCTTTTTTTGAATCCTTCCCTCACTCAGACCTTCATATTTCTGCTCTTTGAACTGGCTCACAGTTCAATTCTATAATTCTTCACCATTCTTTAACCCATCCCTCTATCTGTATTCCATGGATCCCTCATTCTTGTTTTACTAGCCTGTTTTGTTGAAAAATGTATCCAAAAGCATCTTATGAGAGAACAAGAAATACGTTTTTGATCTTCTGTATATTTTTTTCTGCATTTAATTTTTAATTTTTAAGTCTTTGATTTTTTTCAGCTTTATTGGGGTAATTTGTAGTACATTGAAAGTGTACAACTTGATGGTTTAATATACATATACTTTATGAAAGGATCCCCATTGCTAGTGAACACATTCTTCACCTCACATATTTACTTGGTTTTATTTTGTGGGTTTTTTTTGGTGAGAACACATGTTCTGCTCTCAGCGAATTTCAACTTTGCAACATTGTTACATTAGATCCTCAGACCTTATTCATCTCTTATCTCAGAGAGGTTGGTGAAAGTTTGTACCCTTTCACCAACCTCTCCCTATTTTTCTTGCTTCCCAGCCCCTGACAACCACTGTTCTCTTCTCTGTTTCTATGAATTTAACTTTTTGTTTGTTTGTTTAGATTCCATATATAAGTGATACCATGCAGCCTTTTTCCTTCTCTGTCTGGCTTATTTCACTTAGCATAACATGCTCAAGGTCATCCACATTATCACAAATGGCAGGATTTCCCTTTTTATGGCTGAATAATATTTCTCTCTCTCTTTCTATATATTTATATATATATGTATATATATGTGTGTATATATATATATATATATAACATATTTTTATCCATTCATCTGTAGACCATCACATAAATTGTTTCCATACTTCTTTGGCTATTATGAATAATGCTGCAATGAACAAGAGAGTATAGATATTTCTTTGAGATAATGATTTCATTTCCTTGGATATATACCCAGAAGTGGGATTGCTGGATCATATGGTAGTCCTATTTTTAATTCTTTAATTTAGTTCTATTTTTAATGGCTTCAATAGTAACAGTACCACCTTACATTCCCAGTGATAGTGTAAAAGTGTTTCTTTTTCTCCATGTCCTAGCCAGCATTTGCTATCTCTTATCTTTTTGATAACAGGCATCCTAATGTACATGAGCTGATTTTTCATTGTGGTTTTGATTTGCATTTTTCTGATGATTAAGATAAGTACCTCTTCATGTACCTGTTGGCTATCTGTATGTCTTCTTTGGAAAAATGCCTATTCAGGTCCTCTGACCATTTTTTAAAAATCAGATTTTTATAAATTTTGTTTTGGTTTGTTTTTGCTATTGAGTTGTATGAGTTCCTTGTATATAGGGTATTTACTCCTTAACAGATATATGGTTTGCAAATATTTTCTCCCCTTCCATAGGTTGCCTTTTCATTTTATTGATGGTTTCTTTGCTGTGCAGAAGCTTTTTAGTTTGATGTAGTTCCACTTGTTTATTTTTGTTTTTGTTGCCTTTGGTTTGGGCATCAAGTCCAAAAAATTATTGCCAAGATTGATACCAAGGAGCTTGCTGTCCATGTTTTCTTCTAGGAATTTTACCAGTTTCCGGTTCATGTTCAAGTTTTTAATCCATTTTGAGTTGATTTTTGTGTATGGTGTAAGATAGGGACCCAGTTTCATTATTTTGCATGTGAATATCCAATTTTCCCAACATCATTTATTGCAGAAACTATCCTTTCCCCATTGTATGTTCTTGGTACTTTGTCGAAGATTAAGTGACCTTATATGCATGGGTTTATTTCTGGGCTCGCTACTGTTTTCCTTTGATCCAGTGTCTGTTTTTATGCCAATACCATACTATTTTTATTTTGATTACTATAGCTAGCTGTTACCCAAATACACTGGCTGCTTTTCCATATTTTTATATTTACTTAAGCTCCTTTATGTTTGGGTTTTTCCACATCTGGAATATCTTAATTCCTTTCTTCCATTTGTTAAAATCTTATCCAGCCTTCAAGACAATTACACCTGCTACTTCAATTCAGATGTCTGTCTTCATCTCCACCAACACTATATAACATCTCTCTCCTCCAATTTACCACAGTTTTTTGGCATATCTCGCTTAGCTTACTCCAATTTATATTATAATCATTTTTATACTCACCCTTTTGCCTTCAATGAGTTTATAAGCTTCAGAAATTCAAAATGATGGCCTGCCCATTTGGCATTCCACATATATTGATTTGAACCCAATCTGCTCAAAATAGGAAAAACAGGAAAATGCAAAAAGGTTCTAAGTTGCCACAATGCTCTTGGCTCACAAAGGGCAGCTAAGCTAAAATAATGTAGTTGTTCCCTACCCTCACAATTCAAACAAAATGAACAAAGTTACAGCATAGGTATTCAGATTGCCTAAGTTCAGAGACATTCTCCAGGAAAGGGCCTTTGTAGGCTGAGACAGGTTAAGGTTTTTATCTGACTTTCTTTAGAGCGAGTGACCACCTCTTACTTACTATTTGGGACGATAAAGAAAATATGTTTAATTTAGCTTGAGTGAAGGGTTTCTATTAGCCATGGCCAGAGAACATGGCTTTGGTTGATTAAAATAAGCTGGGTCATTAGGATTTGGTCATAGAAAAAAAGAGTTCTTACCATTTATTAGTTGCTATGTAGCAGGTATCATGCTTCACACTTAATACACATTATTTAATTTAATTTTTAGAATTCTGGAAGGCAATCCTTTAAAAAAGAGCAATTTTACTCATAAGGCCTCTACATTATTATTATTGCATGCTTAAATTATTTAATTGTCCAGCTACACAGATTGAAATTGGATTTCAATACAACACAGGACCAAATGGAATATCTGGGAAGTAAAACCAGGAAGAGTTTGAACATTTATGGCAATCAAGGTACATAGATCTTCTATTCACAAGATCTTCTATTCATAGATCTTCTACTCATAAGAGTATACCATTTCAAGCATTTGAGGGTCTAGGGAACATAGCAAAAATCCTAAGAAGGAAAAGTGGTCTTAGAAAAATACTGAGTGTTCTAATAGCCCTATAAGATGAGGAGATAATGAGGCCAATTCAGGGCCCTTGAAAAACTGTGCCCAATGCCCAACTCCACAATTCCACCTCCTAATCCTCTCACACCAATGGCATGGTTACAAGCAGAAGCTGGCAAATGAAGCCGACATGCTAACTGTGAACATGGATTGCAAAGCTTTATTTTGCACATGAGTAGAGTTATTATTATATAACATCCAACCAGAGCACCATTCCTCAAGGTACTCTCCATTGAGAAAAAGTGTTACACTATTAAATGATTCTGGAAAATGCTCCACGCTTTATCTCTAGCTTAGATATAAACACTGTACACTGAAAACCTAAGAAACTCTGCAATTTAACTTTGATTAACTCAGTTTCTCCAAATGGATTTCACCATGAAATCCTTCTTTCATGTAAACTTTTTTTTACATTATAATATTTTTAATTGAAATATAGTTGATTTACAATATTATATTAGTTTCAGGTGTACAACACAGTGATTCTATATTTTTATAGATTGTACTCCATTTAAAATTATTATAAAATGTTGCTTATGTTCCCTATGCTATACAATATATCCTTGTAACTTATTTATTTTATTCATAGCAGATGGTACCTCTTAATCCCCTATCTTTATCTTGGCCCTTCCCCCTCCCCTCTCCCCTCTCTCCTCTCCCCACTGGTAACCACTAGTTTGTTCTCTTTGTCTCTGTGTCTGTTTGTGTTTTGTTACATTTATTTGTTTGTTTTATTTTTTTAGATTCCACATATAAATGATAACATGCAACATTTGTCTTTGCGTGGCTTACTTCACTAAGCATAATACTCTCTAGGTCTACCCACATTGGTGCAAATGCAGGATCTCATTCTTTTTGAGGCTGAGTAATATTCTATTGCATATACATACCACATCCTCTTAATCCAGTCACCTGTTGATGGACAATTAAGTTGTTTCCGTGTCTTGGCTATTGTAAATAATGCTACCATGAACATTGGGGTGCATGTATCTTTTCAAATTAGCATTTTTGTTTTTTTCACATATATCCCTAGGAGTGGAATTGCTGGATCCTCTGATGGTTCTATTTTTAGTTTTTTAAGGAACCTCCATACTGTTCTCCATAGTGGCTGCACCAGTTTACATTCCCACCAACAGTGCACAAGACTTCCCTCTTCTCAACATCCTTGCCAACATTTGTTATTTGTAAACAGTGGCTAAAGAAGTTTTAAACAAGCCAAACAACACATCAGGGCTTATAGCAGAAGTGACGGCCTAAGGAATAAGAGAGACTTAGTGAAAGCAAAGTTGCCTACAAGTTCAGTAAAGAATGATTTGAAACTCGATGGAGGAAACTGGGGTCCAGGAATGGAAATATCTTCCATCTCCAAGGTTGCTGAGGACACTGAATGGAGAAATACACTCAACCCTGAAACCAGAGTGTCAAAGTGATGTGTTTATATCCATAACGTAATTCCAAACGTAGCTTCTGAGAGGGCCTGTGATTCACACCAGCTCCTGAAGCTATTTCAGTTTGTAGTCTCATCATCTTTGAGTGTCAACCAAGTCAAGTCAGTCAGTGAAAGAATCGGAACTAGAGTGCTTGTCTACTGTCACTCAGGAAGGCTGAGGCAACTTTTAAATTATTTTAACACAGCAATTCTGTGCCCTGTAAGCCAGCGGATTTTTTTTTTTAATATTTCCTGTATTTCAATTTTTTTGCCTTTACTGATTTTACTAATAAAATCCTATGAAAACTGCCAGTTTACCTGATAATGAAAAGGATTTTTAAAAAATAAACTGACCCTAGAAATACTGACGTGGGTGTTGGACATGGACTTACCACTTTGATTTCCCCCAAAACTAGTAGAGCCCTGGGAGATTCTTGTGGTAAATCCTTTAGATCTGAATTATTTGGAAGAGTCTTCCTCCCACAGAGATTGGTTCCCTTTATGTTTCTCCCTAGTTGGTGGACAAAGTACACACTGATGTCCTCAGTTAAAAAGTATATAGCCATAGAATATTATTTCACACACACTGAGTGACTGAAAGTTTCTTACTACATTCCTACATGTTGTATCCTAATGATACAATTTCTTAACATGGAGTGTGTATTTTTAGTGCTAATCACACCTTAATGCACCACATGTATTTAAATAAGACTAAAATAGAGGAACATGTTTATTTCTCTGTCAATCTACGTCACAGAGTTTCTTTTAAAAAATGCTCATACATTTGGAGGAAAGAACTAAAAAATGGAACTCCTTTTTAAGTATAATAAGACTCTTGGGAAACTTATCCAATATAAGAAGTAAATAAAAAAAGTAACCCACACAACCTCCAATTTAAAACAAACTAGTTTGATTTCCAATATAGAATTAGTGTTCATATCTTTATTTAGGAGCGTTACTGTTGTTTTTTTCCATTTGCTGTCCTCATAATTTGGTAGTTAACCTTCTTGTTTTTTAAAAAGAAGTTCTGCCAAAATATGCTGAGCAAGTTGTTTGTTTCTAAACCCCAAGAAATCAAAAGTAGCAAGTAAAATTTATTATTATGACATTCTAATTATGAGTGCATTTGTGTATTTTTCTTTTGATCTTTGAATCACTTTGTGATTCTGGAGTTTAAATTTGTGAACTTGGGGGATAATAATCATTTAACTAAAGAGTAATGCTAACCCATATTCATATATAAATAAAGTTATATAAATAAAGTTATCCCCCAACTTTTCAAAATAATATTAACAGTTTACATTTATGCTGTGTCAAGGCTTTCACATATATAATTTCATCTGATTACCAAATAGCTTGCGATCCTACCAGGTCAAATACCGCCCTCCCCCAGGATTCTCACCCCCTTTGGTTTATTTGTTTGCTTGTTTGTTTATCTTTTATAAATAAGGAAAATGAACCTTACAGATGGAAAATGATTTCTCCAGAGTCATATAAATATTAGGTGGTTGCTCCAGACCTAAAGCTAAAAAATGCATCCCTCTTTCCATGACACAAGGCTCCCTCTCAGTATATAAACAGTTTAACTCAGACTTGAAAAGAGTGAAATGAAAAATGTAACTGCTCCTTCCTACGCTGGTTATTAACCCAAAGAAACCTTCTGAATGGATGGCAGAAAGAAAATGAGTATCCCATCCTGTATTACAGGATGAGAAAGCAGTGAGATGGAATCGTGGGACTTTGGTGCCGTTACTTTCTTAACAAATCGTTTCCATAGGAACCTATTGAGTGACCACTGTGCACACAGCTGTGTGTCACAGTCAGGATAGAAAGACAATATGATATGAACCTGGACTTGAGACGATCATACTCTACAATTAAACACAATCCACATGTAGATAAGTATCTGTGCTAGCATGTGCTAAGTTCTTTACAAAGCAACAGCAGGACAGATCTGGTTTTATGAGGTGTTATGGTCTGAATGTTTGTGTCCCCCTCACCAAATACATATGTTGAAATTCTAACTCACAAGATGATGGTATTAGGAGGTAGCTCTTTGGGATGTGATTAGGTCCTAGGGTGGAGCCCTCATGAATGGGATTAGTGCTCTTACAAAAGAGACCCCACAGAGCTCTCTCGCTTTCCACCTTGTAAGGACGTAGCCAGGAAGAGGACCCTGGCCAGGAACTGGACCAGCCAGCCGCTTGATCTTGGACTTTCCAATCTCGAGAAATAAACCATGAGAAATAAATGCTGCTATTTTAAGGAGTGTAGTTGGGGGAGCTCTCACATAAAGGACAAGATTTGAGCAGAGGAGCCATTCTGGGAGAGGGAACAGCTAGGGCCCACAGGCTGGAGAGTGTTATAAATTCCATGGTAAGAACATACTAATAACAGGATTCCAATGCATTTACTTTGTAGCTTAATAGTTATATGTGTGTACAGATATAGGCATATTACAATACTGAATATAACTGCATAAGTTGTTTGACTATATATATTTTATTGCTATTTTACTGAGGTATAATTGAAAATTAAATTGTAAGCTAAAGTGTAAATGTGATACGTATATGTTGGGAAAGGATTGCCTCCATTGAACTAACGCATCCATCAAATGATTAGAAATGATTCAAGTCCAAACAGGTGAATTTCTTTAATAAGTCAAATTCTTTACTTCTGTCTGATTTATTTTCAGCTAATTGGGAAAGTAATTCCTTAAACTCCTTTAGTTTATCTCAAATTGTGTTTATTGAGTGCTGAAGTAGGCTCTATTCTAGCTAATTTAAATCTTTAAGTAATACAGATGTCAGCTGGGATCACTCTATTCTTTGAGACTTAAAATTCCCCCATATTCCTTTGAGTGTTTGATCTCCCCCAACTCTAAGTAGCTTGTAATCTTTCTCAGAGTCAGTTCTTTCTCCAGCTTCCTGTCTCCCCCAAGGTTCCATTATCAATTGTGTCTCATTTCATCCCATCAGCTGTACTTCGCCCCCCAACCCCGATGGCCAGATGTGGTTCCCAAGTGTTCCTTATGTTTCAGTTTCCCATACAACATTCACAGTAAGAACTTTCCTGCTGAAGAAAATCTGTTACATTTCGGGGCAATACAATTACCTTGCATCACTTTGCAGTTTCTTAGAAATACTCATCACTGGAATTGCTGCTTCCAGGTGTTTTCCCACAGATCTCCATGGCCACCTACCTCTTAATCTAAACACTGTGTTCTGGCTCTCTCTCATCTTGCTCCACACCCACCTCCTTTCTTCTGTACTCTCTTTCACTCCAAAATTTCCATTTATTTCCTTTGTGCAGAGAAGTTAAGCTTTCTGTTTGTTTTCCTCTCTGAAAACTGTCCCTTGAGTATGTTATATTCTTGCATCTATAGGTATAGATAAAATTATCTGGAAAGAAATTATACACTCCCATTTTCACTCTTAGTTTTGAATTTTATAAATCATTTTTCTCCCTGTACTCTTACTATGTCTCTTCAAAACAGGAAATTTGTTTCATTTTACAGAGGAGAGATCTGAAGCTTAAATAAGTATCTTGTTCAAAGCCACACAGTGCATTCTAGGTGTATCTGTTTTCAAGCTTTATGCCCTGTGTGAATTCAACCACACCATATAGCAAGGCCATGACCAAGTAAAATAGGCAGCCTCCTTAGGACGCTGGAGGAGAATATGCTATCTTATTATTGTGCATCTGGAATATTTTGAGCAGGTCATGGCTAACATAAAAAAAACTTGACTCATTTTAGGGAAGTGTAGTTAATATAATAAAGTGGATGGAGGGTCCTCATATACGTGATTACAGTTTTTTTTTTTTAACATCTTTATTGGAGTATAATTGCTTTACAATGGTGTGTTAGTTTCTACTTTATAACAAAGTGAATCAGTTATACATACATATGTTCCCATATCTCTTCCCTCTTGCGTCTCCTTCCCTCCTGATTATAGGTTTTTAAAAATAGGAGTCATTAAAGTCCAAAAGTTACAGAGGTTCAGTAATATAATCCAAGACTGTAAAATTCAAAATCCTGTGAATAGTGTGAACATTAACTTTCCCAAATTTGACCACTGTTTACTAAAATTAGTATATGGGAGTTTAGATAAAGCGTGAGAAGTTCTATTTATATCCAGTTTAAGGAATACTATGTTATAAGGCGATGAATGACATTGATAGCCTCATTATTCCAGACAGTGCCATGGAATTTCACTGAATCTTTTAAACCTTTGAAGTAGTTCTGAGTAAGATTTAACATCATGACATGCGACTCGACTCTTCCAAAACACATATCCAGAATGAATTTAATGATCTGATTTGTAATTTCATATACTTTTATATGTTACAATCAGATGAGAAATACCATTTTTTGCAAGTTAAGTATTCTACTTTAATAGATATTTCAATATAGAAAAAAAGCTTCTGTGAATAGCTAACAAATGAAGTTTTTAATGCATTTTATATAACACCTGGTTGAGTTGACAATAGGTAATTATTCTGAAGTTAATTCAGACATGAAAATGAGAAGTGATTTCTAGTATCTTGTTATTTACTAGGATATCTTTAGGGTATGAAGTTGTCGTGGGTTATCCCGTGCCAACAATTAAGCCAAGGCATCCTTTGAAGTAATTGATAAATCTCAAACCTGAAATGCATTTTCTTTAAGTCAGAGACAGTATTAGGTATCTACTAATGCATAACAAATCATTACAAACTCAGTAACTTAAAGCAGCAGTTGTTATGTTACAGTTTCTGTGGGTCAGGAGTCCAGGCACAGTTTATCTGCATTCTCTGGTTCAGGGTTTCTCACAGGCTGCAAGCAAGTTATCAGTTAGGCTGTGGTCTCATATGAAGGCTTTACTAGGGAAAGATCTGCTTCCAAGCTTATGTGTTTATTGGCAGGATTCAGTTCCTTGAAAGTTGTTGACCTGAGGGCCTCAGTTCCTTGCTAGATCTTGGCTGTCAGCCATCCTGAGTTTCATATGGCTTCTCCATATAGCAGCTTCCTTCATCAAAGCCAGCAAGGGAGAAGGTCTGCTAGCAAGATGGAAGTTACCATCTTATGTCATCCAATCACCGAAGTGACTTTCTGCCACTTTTGCTATAGTCTATTTGTTAGCAGCAAGTCCCTGGGCCAGTGCACACTCAAGAGGAAGAGATTACATGCTGGGATCATTTGGGACCATCTTGGCATCTGGTCACCATGTAGGTACAATGAAAGATAGAACTCGCTTCCAGACAATTATAAGAGGAAAGGCATCTTACACTCTTCCTACTCTTTGGCAATAACTAATTAAGGTTAATTTCTCAACATAAGTAAAATAATAATGTACTGTAAAATTAGAAAATAGAATTGGACATATCATAAGTGCCCAATAATTGTTGATTGTTTGGTTGGTTGTCTTTATATGTTATAATTCTGAGATTTTAGAGGTTATCTGGTGGGCCTGATAAAAGCCATTTACCTCCTTTGATATTCTGTTTCAATGTCTTTTTGTTTTTGTTGTTGCTATTGCTATTGTATCCTGCTAAAACTCACCTTGCAACTTTGACGAATTATCTTTTTGTGTCTTATTTTCTTAGTCTATATAATTGTTAATTTATTTTTTTTAAATACCTTTCTTATCCCATGGGAATATTAAAAAAGAGGATGAGATAATATATGTGAAATTACACTAAACTAAAAAATACTGAGACACTACATAAACTCAAAGATGTCCTAGAATATCATTAAAAGTACAAAAAAAGTAATATATACTTGAAATCATTTAAAAAGTATGATGCTAGGGTATGGGATTAAGAGATACAAACCACTATGTATAAAATAAATAAGTAACAGGGATATATTGTACAGCACAGGGAATCATAGCCATTATCTTGTCATAACTTTTAATGGAGTACAATCTGTAAAGTACTGGAACATTATGTTGTATACCTGAAACTAATATAATATTGTAAATCAACTGTACTTCAATTAAAAAAAAAAAGGAAAAGAGTGTATTGATAGTAAACCTCAAATGCACACTGAGGGCTCTATTCTGATGTTGCTTACCTATGTATAGTTTAGCAAACAGAAGAGTGACCTTTAAAAGTGATATTTGAGAGGAGAAATACAAATTAACCATTGTGTGGTCATAAGAAGACAGTGTGCAACCGGGAGTTTACACCCACACTCTCACCACCACCACAGGGTACAAACGGGGCAGAAGCTCTCTGTGCTCTGCCTTTGGTCACTCTAGGGGCAAATTCTATTAACAGCTTTGCCTTCACATGATGTGGGGTGGCAAGTACTGAACGCCAACTTGTCCCGAGTAAGGAGTTTATTATGTCAACGTTCTAATTTGCATCCACATGGAAGGTGCCTGTTATTGTTGGCTTAGCTGCCTCTGTAATCCTCACAGACCATTCGATTGAAGAGTACTGCTGATGGAGTGCAAAGCAGTCTGTGGCTTTCTTTGAAAGGGTATATTAAAGCTGGATCCAGATTACAAATGTTTAACCTGGCAAATAGCACTATGACCTCTAAAACAAATGTTGTGTCATTAATATAGCAGTGTCCACAGATGGGATTGGCAACTTAAAATGTGCTGTCTGTAAACATTTTCAAATTATATTTGAGGTCCTTAATTAACTCCATCAGGATTACAGATTGAAACAACTACCCAATCAGTATAAAAGGACAATTGAATAAAGATAGGGATGTGATTTTTTTCTATATATTATAAATTCTCTGGAGTCCATGGCTTTAGGTCAGATTTAATGTTCGTTGAAAATTATCTTTTCTTTTCTTCTTTCTAAGGGGTCAAGTTTTTAACATGTCAGAGAAAAATAGAATTCAGAATAATTGAACCCATCATTGAATAATAGAGTAAATTTAGATTTGGGAGTCACCTTAGAGCTCATCTCAAGCACCTCAACTTACAGATGAGAAAACAGATCCAACATGGCTAAGTGGCCCAGATACAAGTTGAAATAAAGAAGCACAATTGTACTATTACACACAATAAACGATCTACATATATATTAAAATTTTTCATCACGGACTTTGAAATCAAAAGGTTGGAAATTTCTTTCCAGCAATGAATGTTAAGTTGATGGTTGGTTTTTAACCTTGTGTGATCTAAACTTTTACTGAAGAAGTAAGTTAACATTATTGCAGAAACTAGGCATGGTGCTGAAAGTTTGTATTGCCTATAGACCAATATATGTATTTGTTTTATGTTGCTCTTTGAGCTGAGATTGATGCCCTGGCTTTGATGATCCCTCCACTGTTCAGAAGTGTGCCCTTCATCATGGTAAGATGGTTAAGAAAGTCCTCTGGTTTCTGGTAGTAGTTACTGATTTGAATAACCTGGCATTATTTCCTAGTCTGACTTTTTATCTCCTGGACTATCCAAACTTGGCCTGTGTGTGCTGGATTATTTGGTCTCCAGCTGCGGTTTCCTGGCCGACTTCAACTGTGGCCCAGAATGTGAAGTTGTGCTTCAGTGTTTCTTTACACTGTGTTTCTTCTCTCTGACATCCCATCTTCCTTCCGCTTGATGACCCACTTTATTTTCACAACACAGTAACCACCTGAATGTCTCCTGTCATCCATTATTCATAAATGGCTATGTCAACAGAATATGATTGCAGTGGGCTTGCTTCAACAATGTTTCCCAGTTTAAATTTCCCTCATCATTCATTCATTCATCATCCAGCCATTTATAAAAAAGAAATGTTAATGAGGACCTACACATTCTTGATCAAAGAACAAGCAGGTTTAAACATCAGTGGAAGTGAGCCATGGTTGGGGTTAGGGGAGAAGACCATTAGGTTGTCTAACAGGAAACACATAAACAGTCTCAATGCCTAACTCCTCTACATATGTCAACTTCTGGATGTCACACTGCTTCATCTCTTTTTTGAATCACTTTGAACAGTCATGTCAACATATTACCTCAAATGTTGTTGAAAAGGCAGTACTTGGAAGAAATGTATTCCAGGGAAATATGTTCCCTTTAGCTTCCCCCATGTTCTCTCTCTCTCTCAGTATCTACTTCTCAGTGTCTGTGTCGAGCAAAACAAACAGCCAAAGAACCAAACCAAAGCAAACAGACTACAAAACAACAATTTAAAGTCCCTGACTACAAGAAATTCTTTCTCCATGAAGAAAGAGAGACAGAAAGCTTGATGCACAATTACACTACAAATGCACACACGAATGCACAGGAGCAAGGAGAAGGAAACTCTTAAAGAAAAAAAAGCGATAAGCTAAGTGCTGAACAGTAGGGCTTAACCACATATGAAACGAGTGAAGGGTATTCCACGTAAAGATGAGCAAGGCGTAGATGCGTGAAGTATGGTGTGCGTTTTGAGGAGGTGGGTATTGCTAAAGATGACTGCATCATGGATTAGTAGAAGTTTGGGCTGCAGAGGTGGGCAACCACCACAATAGCCTGCTTAGCAATGCTAAGCTGTTTGGATTATATCCTGAAAGCAAAGGGAAACTATCCAAGAATTGTAAACATTATTTTCTGATTTTATAAATGTTCACATTTATAAACTATTTACTGTAGAAATGTTGGAAAATATAGAAAATTGTAAAGAGAGAAAATTGCTCATTATTCTGCATCCAGAGAAAATTAAAGTTTAAATCTATTTCCTCCTAGTATACTTTTTGTTTGTATTGTATATGGTATATATTACACTTATCACGACTTCAATCATTTTAAGACTTGCTTTATTCTCTTATGTGTTAGTATTTTACACTCCAGTAAATATTTGTTGAAACTTTAACTTTTAGCATTTTGATTTGGCATCACTATACAATTATTTCATTATCCAATTATTGTGGGTTGTTGTGTTGTTTCCAATATGTCATCATTACACATAAATATGACCCATACGTCATGTCAGGGCTTCCCTGCCTTTTAAGATCTTGGTAAGTGTACTCAGATGACTGCCAATCTGTGGCCTGTGGAAGACTTAAACCCTCCAGGATTCCTGCAAATTCCTGAGATTCTTTTCCACTGAGAGCAGTGATTCTGCAAATGAGGTCATTCAGGGTTCTGCGATGTCAAAACTATTTTCATGACAATTACTAAGAAATTATGTGCCTTTTACTTCTCATTGTCTCATGAGGATGACAGTTGCTTTTTCCAGGTGCTATATGACATGGAATGACAGTGTCCTTCTGAAGGCTAATAGAATGTTTGCTTGTATAGTCTCCGTTTTAAAATTTTTTCTGGTTTAATTTTGAATATGGTAAAGATGAATAGAAACAACACACAGAAACAATTGCCCATCAGGATCTTCACTATTTACTAAGTGTGTGAAGGGTCAAGAGGTGAGATAGTATGACAGGCACTATCTTAGTGCAACAAGGCATTTTTCCACAACAAGAAAATTCTGTGCATTATGACTAAGTTTTATCCTTATATCCATATTAAGAATTAATATGGTTGCCAACTTTTAAAGAGTTTTCTCCCTACCACTACGTAACTAGTATTTTAGATGAAAATTCCCAATATTTTAACTTTGGATGTGAGTGAAGAATAGAGGAGGATTCATACTCATATTTCCTCATTAGAAAGTTAGTGGAAAAATGCTCTGAAAGTGCATGCAGAAGGTCCAGTTAGGAGGCCATTATGTGAACCAGGTTAGAAGGGATGAAGTGGCATCCGTGTGGTTGCAGTGGAGTAGGATAAATGGAGTGTGTGAGTAAGATGTAATCCCATGCAGTTTTATTATCTTCATTTTACAGGTGAGAAAACAAGGGGGAAAGTGACATGTAATGGCCAAGGTAGAATTTGAAATCGATCTTTTAACTCCAAGTCTCTTGTCCTTTCTACTGTACCAGAACTCATCAAGACCTCATCCTTGAGAAAATACATTTATTGTTGACATGGACACAAAGGTGAAGCAAATCTAATAACTCACTCTTCTCAGAGCCTTGTGAAGTTTGTTCGCTTTTCTACGACCTCCTGTAACATAGTCACCTACTCATAAATGCTATCTACGTGGGTCAGTGAGTTTGATGTGGTTCTCATCTCCTCTCTCTCTCTCTGTCTCTCTCTTTCTTTCTCTCTCCTCTTCCCCCTTCTCTTTCTTTTAACTTATTTGTGCCCATGTAGTACAATTAAGTGATGGTCATAAGGGAAACACATTGGCTTGGCAAGTATAATCTTCTGAAGATTTCTTTGAAATTTGTGTAACTACTTTGTTACACTACAGCTGTGCCTGCCCTTTCAGAACAATCCCTTGCAGAATAAAAGTGACCACATGTGGCTTCATTTAGCACGCTTCTGTAGTAGTGCTAATTATGAGGTCTGGCAACTCTGAGAGCTAGCTAGTCACCTTCAAATATTGGTTTGTGATTTCCAGGTTAGTGTAGTTCCCTGTAGTGATATGGAAGCTATTGATCTGACTTGGCCTTTAAAAGATAGAAAAAGATATTAGGTCACGTCCATAGACTACAAAGTGCTTTGCCATCCCCACTGCCCTTTTTGGAGGAATGCCTTCCTCTGAAATCTTAATTCCCCAGTCATTGTTTCCATTTAATTATTTCAATTTTTATTTCATATTCTCTTCCATTGAGCTATTAATATTCAGGGGAAAAACTGTGAACTGCTGTGTGCTTGTTCTGTATAGTGCACTACAGTAAATATGTTTCTATAAAGTATAATGGTTTTATGACCACCTTCATTAAATTTTATAATTAGCAGCATTATTAAATACAGTTTAAATAGTCTAATTTGGGAAAGAAGGAATATACATTTAAAGGATCACAAAAGTCAAAGGAAGATTTCAGAAAAAGAGAAATATGTTTTGTTCCTGCTTAAGATATTCTATTCTTTCCAGGCTCTCTCATAATGAACATGTGCATATGCTGAGAACATACATGTTGTCATATTTCTCAGCATGAATAATCATGGAAAGTACATATTCACCAACACTGGAAGCAAATGAAATTTAAAACTAAGCAGAAACAGCAGGGAAGTGAGAAAATTGGGAAGTTTTATATTCTTATGACACTGTTAAACATATTGTCCATAAAGACTATGTACATTATTGGAAAAATCGAGACTGAGAACACAGAAGTAACTTTTTTCATAGGGGTAAAGGCATTTATTCTTCTCTTCAGCTCATCCTCCATTCTAAGAGTTCTGGATAATTTTCCAGAATTTTCTTCAGATAGATTTTCTGTTTTAATAAAAGCACATTTTACCTCAGATCTGATTATTCATAGTCCAACTTCTTGTGTCCTAAGTGAGCATTTTATTAGTTTCAAGGTAAAATCTCATTTCCCGTGAGTGCTACCTTCAGAGTCAAACCTGAAGACATAATGAATGGCAGAAATGCTATAGTTTAGAACAAAAGTCCATCTGGTCCAAGAGTATACAGTAGAACCAAAGAAGTATTGTAAGATAGTGAGCACTTTTCCTATCGTTCACCTGAAATATGGACTAATGTTACATAAACATTCTTAAATTTCCCTAGAATGTGTCTAATATCCATGATAGTAGCAGAGAGGGCTTATGGAAGAGAAATTAAAAATGAGCTTGGGTATCTCATCATGAGATATATATATATGTATAATAATAAGATTATTTCAAGCATTACAATGATCCTTATCAGATTTTGAGCAAATATTTTAATGTTGCAATAATTTATAAAACATAAGTCTCCCAACTTAGTCTGGGAAAGAGGTTCATAGAAGTTCTGATGACTCCAGTTTGAGCTATACGCACACAGGCACCAGCTCTGTGGGGACAAAACCCTGGTCCAGGGGCAGAGGGGTCGAGATCACCCTCAGCGCTGTAGAACATACTACATATTTACTTCTTGTCTCCACGCTCTAAAATGTAAACATTGTTGGCAAGTACTTTATCTGCCTTGTCTACTGCTAGAGACCACCTCCTGGCACATAGTAGGTGCTCATGGTTATTTCTTAAAATAATAAAAACATTGATTTTCCCCTTAGTAGCTTAAACTCTTTGCTTCCCTACCTCCCTTCTACTGACATGGTTTATTTTCATTTCATTAGCATGTTCCTCCCTTTCTACATTGTCAGTGCAAATTGGAAGCAGTAAATAGACACCTCACTTACTGGATGAACTATTTAGATCCCTCACAAGCATGTTTTGTTTTCTGGATCATGAGAAATACTCACCATTTTTCTGGAGAAGCTTCTAACAGAGACCAGGACCATACCATTTCCTTCCACGTCTGTGGAGAAAAGTGTGTTTCCTCCTTGTGAGGGACATTCTCAGCACAGCCACGGGGACTTTGCAAAACTGTGGCTCTCATGATGACTCCTGTGAGCTTGTTCTCCTTATCATGGAGCTTCTTCTGTAGGCCTTCCCAAGCCCTGGAATTTTCCCACTGATCTCTCAACCCCAAACAAAACTTGTTCCCTCTAGCTCCCTGTATTCAAATTCTACTACTCCTCTAAATATTTTCATAAAACTTCTTATTTCAGGAAGTCTTTTCTGAGAGTTCCAGTGTAGATCATTTTTCAGTCATTTTACATGCCCCATGGCACTTTATTTATACCTCTCAGATGGTATTTTCTCCTTTCAGTGATGTTATTTATGTGTATATCTCATAATCTACTAGAATCTGGAAGAATGATGTTCCCTTATTTGTTGGTAAGTGAACAACATCCATGTTTGCATGGAGCTTAGATTCTAGCGGAGGATTTATAGTTAAGTAGACTAATAAATAAAGGTGTAAGAAAGAAATCTGACAGATATTGAGAAGTGCTCCACAGAGAATGAATATAAGGTGGCATGATAAAGAGTGACTTGTTGTAAGCGGTCAAGGAGGTGGCATTTGAGCCTAGATCTGAATGACACAAATAAACCAGCTCTTGGCATACTCAGCAACAGAGCCTGCCGCATAGAGGGAACACATCCCACCAGGCCTTCTACAGGAAAGCACTTGGTGACAAAGAAACTAAAGAAAAAGGCAGTGTGGCTGGTACACCTTAGATGAGGAGGAAGATGAAATAGTGTGAAATATGAGGGTAAGAGGGACCAGGTTTTTAAAGAGTTGTATAAGTCAAGGTAGGGAGTTTGCACTTTCTTCTAAGAGTGAAGTGAAGCAGCCCTAGGTTTCTAAGTAGGGGAAAAATGTAATAAGATTTGTTTTCTTAATTTCCCTTTCTTTCTCCAGCCATCTCTCCCTCCTGTCTCCTTCCTCCATTCCCTCCTCTCCCCCTCCCTCTCCTTCCTCCTCCCTTCCTCCCTCCATCCCTTCCTTCCTTCCTTTTCCCCTGTACCTCTCCTTCCCTTTCTCCCTCCTTCATTCCCTTCCTCCTTTTATTTCTTTTTATCTGTTTGTTTATTTTTAAGCCTTCTGACTGCTCTAGGGACAATGGATCCTAGGAGCAGCCAGAGACAACCTGGGCAGAAGGCTGGTGGCTTCATTGTGCCTCTACCAATTCCTGGCATATAGCAGTCCTTAATGCAGTAAAAGTATCTAAAGAGCAATAAGATGATCTTGTCATACACAACAGCACAGCAATGTTTGTCTTCTTTACTCACCATGGGTCCTTTTAGCTACAGCAAATGTTAAAAATGGTGTGCAACATGTGCTATTGTGTGTGTTTTCCCACCACAAAATGCTCCAAAAGACATGGGTTTTGGTCTGTTTGGTTTCACTGATCTATCCCAAGTGCCTGGGAAAGTTTGTGGCACAGAGTAGAGACTCAATAAATACTAATTGAATTAATGAAAATATTTTTAATCCTTTTCCTTTCTGAACCTTCTTTTCATTCACTTCTGACAACTTCTCTGACTTACCAAATGGGGCTGAAATGGGTACAAAGGGTGAGAAAACTTTTGGAACTGTTTCCTTGCTTCCCATCCCATAGGGACAGTTTCCAACAACTCTAGATCAAAGCTCTCAGTGTCCTTTGCCTTTGTGCACTAAGATTTCTGTCACTTTAGGTAGCAAACAAATGTGTCTAGTTTCAACAGGATTTATTGGTTTTTATTTCAACTACCACGATTTTCTTTTTCTTCCTTTAGTTTTATTTTGACATTCTTTCTACAAATATCTCTCTTGTAGACATTTTCTGAGATTCTTCTCTTAAACTTTTTTTTCTGCATTTCAGTTGAGGCCAGCAGCTTCAAAGAGACTTGATTAGTTTTATGTTTTCATTAGGAAGGTCTTTCCAGAGGTAGTCATTACAGAGAAAAACCAAGGCTGTACATTGTTAATATGCTTCATTCTCTCTGGTGCTTTGTTAGAAAAGTTCCTGGTTCAGTACTATAATTCTAACTTTAATCATCAGCAACTAGCAAAATCATTTACCTTTAAGATGTTAGCAGCTAAAGGGATGTAGCTATAATGATGATTAGGGAATCAGATTATACGAGGAAGTTCTGTATTTAAAGAAATTAATTTAAAAAGAGTCATCTTAAAACAGCAACAACTTTAATGCACCTGTTGTGTGCAGGGTATTATGTTCAAAATGAGTGTATACGTGTATGAGTTTAACTTTAGTGAGTCTACTTCTTTATACCTATCTTTTTTTAAAATTTAATTTTGTTTGCATATTACTACCTACAAATAGAAGATATTGCATCTTCACAGCAATTACAATTCCTATAGGTAAATAGAACACACACACACACACACACACAATCTGCCTTTTAAAAAAAAAGGAAAAATACTGAAAATGAATGTTATCAAAGAGATAGCAGAATAGAGAATAAAAATATGTGAAATGCAAGAAACCTGTCTCCAGAGAAATATTTCTTTAATTAAATTTCTGTACTTTGTGGAAATTGAAGATGGAATTATTCAGCCTTTTATGGTAAAATTAAGAGTTTATCTGATGACAATCAGGAGAAGTGGATCATGAAACCACTGTCCAGGAGAGCTGGTAAATAATAAGCCACACGGCTACTACCATGAGACTTGCTGGGAGCTCCAACTAGGGAGCAAATGAACAAAATCTGAGGGGCCTGAATACAAAGACCGCAGGCAACCATATGGGAAGAAGGCCTGGCCCATGCCAGGAAGGAGGCAGCTGTCTAAATCAGTAAGGCCAACAGACAGTTTTCTCCCAAACTAAGAGACAGAGTGGAGGTTACACAGGGTGTGCATACCTTAGCCTTACAAAAGAATGCCAAATTGTTTCCAAAGTGGTCATCTAATTTGTACTCCCAAAAGTCATGCATGAGTTCCCATTGATCTACATTCTTACCAACACTTCATCGTGACAGATTCTCAATTATTTTTTCCAATCTGGAAGTGTATAAAAGCATTTCATTAACATTTTATTTGCATTCCCCTGATTATTCTACACCCTTTATTACTATTACTATTAGGCTGAGCTTCTTTTACTGTTTTTTTCATGTGTGTGTCATAATGGTATTCTCCTATATTTTACATAAAAGTTTCTAAGATTTACCTTTCATATTTAAACCTTTGATCCCTTGACCCACATGTAATTTATATTTTTACTTACCTATCAAATTCCAGATTAAAATATCTCCAAGGATGAAACTTTCAAATTCAAAGGCAAAGTCAATAGCTCCTTATCAAATCTTCTAAATAGTGCTTCAGTCATTTCTACATTATGTGTGCAAATTGGAATCACTCGCTGGCAGTGACAGGGAGCTCATTATTTCAACTATGATAAGATTCTTCCTGAAGATTACCTGATATCTGTCTCTCTGTAATTCCCAACAATTGACTAGAAATTTTAGTTTTGGAGACACCTCAACGAGATAGATTTCAATATATGCTGCTGACCCTTCATGCTTTTCTATGTCTACACCCTTGCACCTCTTCCCATCAAGGGATGGGAACTATTTTTCTATCCCTTACATCTGGGCTAGTCTTGTGACTTACTTTGACAAACAGAAAGCTCCAGAAGAGATAGTGTACCAGATCTGAGCCTTAACATCAAGAGGCTTTGCGTGCATTGGCCAACTCTCTTGGGACCCCTGTAATGCCATTTGAAGAATCCCAAACTAGCATGCTAGAAGATTAGAGGTCACCTGAAGCTGAGATGAGTCACCCGAGATGAACTCATTCTAGACCACCAGCCCACAGCAGACCCAGTAGCTGATTATCAACACACCAGGAACTGCAGTGAGGATTACCTGAAACCAGGAGAACTGCCCATGTGAGACCAGCCTAAATTGACTGACAGAGCTAAATAAAGTGTCGTTGTTTTAAGCCACTAAATTTTGAAGTGCCTTATTATGCAGCTATAGCTAACTGATATAAAGAAAAAGTTCCTTTCTATATAGCAATCCTTATGCCTGTGCTGTAAAAAATAATTCTATGGTGATTTGATTCAGAAAAATACCATTTAATTCAACAGCATTACCTTTCAAATTTGATGATAATCTGTATTTGTGTCATCATGAAAGTCTTTGAATGATGTGATTGTCAACTATGAAATTCATGAATCGATGTCAAAATAAAATACCACAGTAACAATAAAAGTAAAATGGAGTTCCACAATTGAAGAATCAAAGAACACATTCAAAAGAAGTCACATTGAATTTATAAAACTATTTAAAGTAAAAGATTGGAAATGCAGTGATATATATGTGATTCTAAAACTAATCCTATGGAGTAGGTAAAACTATCATCACCCATTTTTACATGAGTCAACCAAAGATTAAAGGGATTAAATTATGTATCAGTATAAAAGTTAACTGAGCTTAGAAGTGGGTAGAGCACAGAGTAAATCCCAGCTCTCTTGATTCCAAAGCCCATGATCTTTACTACTATGCCAGAGGTTCTCAACCCTGGCTGCATATTGGAATCATCTGGGGAAACTTTTCTAAATGCCAATTCCCAGACCCCTACCCAGAAAAATTAAATCAGTATCTCTGAGGGGGGATCTATGGAGAAATAGGTTATTGTTGTTGCTGTTGTTGTTTTTAACTCTGTAAATGATTATAAAAATGAAAAGCTAGAGTTAAACTTCATTGCATTATGCTTTGCACTTACAATAAAATTAAGGCTAGATGGGCCTTCATGGCTTAACCCCTGTCCATCTCCAGACTCATCCTGCACCTCTTTTCCATCCATGGATTATTAATATTAAGCAAATACAGCATCAATCTTTCAAGAAACATCCAGCTGTGAGATGGATTTAGAATTCACACAAGGACCATTGAATCGTGTTGATTCTACACTTGAATTTACCACAGACCTGCTTATGTAACCTCACACAAGTCCTTTAATCCCACAAAGCCACAGCATCTTCATGGACCCAGTAAGTTTGGAGCTATTTCTTATCCAAGACCTCACTGTATTTTGAAAACGTAATATAATTCTAAAGGGATTCTACAATTTATGAGTTTTTTTCTGTTTTTTTTTTTTTTTTTTTTTTATAAATTTATTTATTTACTCTTGGCTGCTTTGGTTCTTTGTTGCTGCACATGGCTTTCTCTAGTTGCGGCGAGCGGGGGCTACTCTTCATTGCGATGCGCAGGCTTCTCACTGCGGTGGCTCCTCTTGTTGTGGAGCACGGGCTCCAGGCGCGCAGGCTTCAGTATTTGCGGCACGTGGGCTCAGTAGTTGTGGCTCGCGGGCTCTAGAGCGCAGGCTCAATAGTTGTGGCGCATGGGCTTAGTTGCTCCGCAGCATGTGGGATCTTCCCGGACCAGGGCTCGAACCCGTGTCCCCTGCATTGGCAGGTGGATTTGTAACCACTGTGCCACCAGGGAAGTCCTGAGAGTTTTAAATTGACACTAGACTAGCTGCCTGCCACTGAAAGCAATCAAGTAAGAATTCAAGAATCAGTGATTTTTTTGTATTTCACTGCCATCTCTTGGATTTCAGTTGTATCCAAAATGTTTTAGGCTTTTCACATACAGATTAATTCACATTAAACAGTCCTGTGTACTTTGGAGATGCAGATATGTGCCCTTTTGAGTAAAGTGAGATATCCTTATATTATCATCTGAGAAAAAGCTTATTGGAATGACTTAATATCTATTCAGAAAATATATCTAGGGAATTCCATTCTTACTATCTATAATAGTTATAAGTTCAGGGGGCTTCCCTGGTGGCGCAGGGGTTGAGAATCCGCCTGCCAATGCAGGGGACACGGGTTCGAGCCCTGGTCTGGGAAGATCCCACATGCCGCGGAGCAGCTGGGCCCGTGAGCCACAATTACTGAGGCTGCGCGTCTGAAGCCTGTGCTCCACAACAAGAGAGGCTGCAGTGGTGAGAGGCCCGCACACCGCGATGAAGAGTGGCCCCCGCTTGCCACAACTGGAGAAAGCCCTCACACAGAAACGAAGACCCAACACAGCCATAAATAAATTAATTAATTAATTAATTTAAAAAAAAAAAGAAAGAAATAGTTATAAGTTCATTCACCATGAAGGACTAAGACCAAAATGATAGTATTACGAAAATTAAAAATATACCAGCCAAGAATCTTCTAGCTCAAAATTGAACTGAAATGTGTTAATAAGGTATTCATGTATTAAAGTTATTAATAATTGTCAGATTTGCCAATATTGGTGTATAGATTTTTATTAGGGGGGAAGATGTGAGTAGGAGTCAAGAAATATGAACATTGGAGGGGACCAAAATCTTGAGAAATCATTTTTTAAAAACATTAAATACAGTTTTTCATATGTGCTAGTGTATTATAATAACCATCTTAAAACAATTGAGGGGTGTCATGCAGTGGTTACCCGGGGTCTCTGTCAGAAGACAAACCACAACAAATTATTTTTTATTTTCTTGCTGCACAATTTCTGCAAAGTATGATACATTCTGAGAATAGAGAATGTATTCTTAATTGAAGATGTATTGTAGCTAGTATTCAGCAGCAAATTTCACCAGTATTTTATGAAAAAATTCGGACATTAATTGAAAGACTTTTTAGTGTGAACATTTGTTCATAACCTAGATTTAATTAGTAATATTTTATTATACTTGCTTTATCACATATTCATCTCTTTACCTACCATTAATCTATCTCATTTTTCTCATTTTATTGATGCAGATATGAGTACACATTCCCCTAAATACTTTAGCATTCCTATCAGAGTTCAATATCAGTCAAAAATTATGTAAATTTTACCTACAAAATGCACAAATATTAAGGGAAAATGTGCTAAGTTTTGACAAATGTATATATCTGGGTAATCCTGTCCCCATCAAGACGCAGAGCATTATGATAATGCCAGAAGATTTCCTCACTCTCTTTCCCAGTCAATCCTCAATTTTTCCCTTGGAAACTACTCTTCTGACTTTTCCATATAAATTGTTTATGCATTTTTAGAATTTCATACAGAGACATATGACACGTACTCTTTTATGTATTACTTATTTCACTCCGTGTGGTTTGGAGATTTACTTATGTTTGCTTTGTGTATCAGTATTTCATTTCCTTTTTATTGCTGAGTGCCATTCTATTGGATGACTATGGACACTGGTTGTTTCCAGTTTGAGGTTATTTTGACTAGAGCTGCTAAGAGCACGCTTTTATAAAACTTTTTGTGAAAAATGTAGTTTCATTTTTCTTGAGTAAATATCTAGGGGTAAAATTGCTGGACTTTAGGGAGAAGTAATGTTAGTTTTATGAGAAACTGCCAGGTTACCCCAAAGTGGTTGTGTCATCCTATATTCCTACCAACAATGTATGAGAGTTTCAGTTGCTCTAAAACATTGTCAACAGTTGGTATTGTCAGTCTTTTAAATTTTAGCCATGCTTGTTGGTGTGCAATGGTATCTTGTGGTTTTAGCTGTAGTTTACTTAATAACTAATTATATTAAGCACTTACATGTTTGTTGGTTATTCATATATCTTCTTTTGTGAAGTGTGGTCTAATCCTTTACCCATTTTCAGTTGAGATATTTGTCTATTATTAAGTGCTAAATGTTTAAAATACATATATATATATATATATATATATATATTTGATACAGTTCTTTGGTACATATTTTCTCCCCCAAATTATCTATTTATTTTCTCAACAATGTTTCTGATGAGCAGAAATTTTTTAATTTTGATAAAATCTAATTTATCGTCTTTTATTTTATTTTTATTGCCATGATCACTCTGAGTCCCTATGTGTCCACAGACATATGGACTATGACCATACTGAATAAAAGTGGTGAATATCTACATAAACTACTTGGAATTCTGCACAGGAGATTTGTCACTTCTCCTGTGCTTATTAATTTATTAAATCATTTATTCATATAAGATGTGTTCATGGATATTCATTTTATGTTTTGGGTTATAACCCATATAATCCATATGGGTATAATCCATATTTTCTTTGAGCACTTTCTTACTTTGTGGCATTATGGGATGCTCCAGCTCAGCTTGTAGATTTCCTGTTCCAGTTGTAGAATCACCCACTTCTCCTAGGTGCCCTGATTCTTCTCATTGTGGGAATAGTAATAGAAACTAAGAGCTGGGTACTAGGTATGATCATTGCTACTGGGGAGTTGTTGATTTTAGGCTCTTGCAGCTAACAGAGCAAGAAAATAAATATGTTTATATGCTAACTTGTTTATGTACACACATGCATAAATACTCATATATGTAAGTATCTATATCTGTATTAAAGTAAACATGAGTTTACACTGATGTCTGTAATTCTAATCCATTACCACATGGTTCATCCTAGCCTTCTCTCCTTGCTTATGTGTAATGTCCTTCTCCAACAGTGAGAAATCTGGCTCCAACGATCTGCCAACTAGTTGATTTTTAAGTTCTGGTATACATGTACAACAGTATCAGAATCGTTAACCTATACCTCCATGGGAAACAACTTCATAAAGTACTTATGTTCTCTGAGTGCTTATGCACAGTTCTTTTTGTCTTTGCTCTTACAGAATCTACTCATTTCTAAGGTTACTTAGGTTATCAATTTTCCCTTCATCATTCCAGTAAGCTTGTTTCATATATATATAATATGGTTAGGTTCATAGTCTGAATGTCTTCCTGGGATCCACTTTCTGAATACCTCATAAATTATTTTCTTAAATTTGTGTACATTAAAGTTCATTATTTGTGCTGTTAAGTTCTGTGGGTTTTGACAAGGACATGATGTCTTATACTGGCCCTTGCACTATCATACAGAATCATTTTACCACCCTAAATGTGTCTTTTATCTTTCTCTAATTTAACTCTTCCCTCTTTCCGCCAAACCTTAGCAACCATTGATACTTTTACTATTTCTGTAGTTTTTCTTTTCCAGATATTATATAAGTGAGCTATACAGTGTGAAGCCTTTCAGACCGCTTTCTTTCATTTAGCAATATGCACTTAAGGTTCCTCAATGCCTTTTCATCATTGAAAGATATATCACTGTAAAGTGTTCCATTATAGGACTGCCACAGTTTATCCATTTACCTATCAAAAGACATCTTGGGTGCTTCAAGTTTTTGGTGATTGTAAATAAATCTGCTATAAATATTCACATGCAGGGTTTTGGGTGAGCATGTTTTCGAATCAGTTGAGTAAATACCTAAGAGTGCAATTTCTAGTTCACATGATAAAAGTGAGTTTAGTTTTGTAAGAGACTGATGATCTGTCTTCCAAAGTGGCTGCACCATTTTGCATTTCTGTTAACAATGAATGAGAGGTCCTATTACTCTACACCTTTGCCAACATTTGGTGTTGTCAGTATTTGGACTTTAGCCATCCTGGTAGGAAATATATCCACACATTAACTTGTACACAAATGTTCATTGCACAGTTATTCACAATATCCAAAAAGTGAAAACAACCCAAATGTCCTAAAACTGGTGAATGGATAAATAAAATGTAGATCCATACCGTAGAATATTTTTGTGCATAAAAATGAAGTACTGATACTTACTATAACATGGATGAACCTTGAAAACTTTAAGCTAAGTGAAAAAGTCAGACAGAAAAGAACACATACTATATGATTCTATTCAAATGAAATGCCCCAGAGAGGCAAAGCTATAGGGACAGAAAGTATACTAATGGTCGTCAGGGGATGGGAGGAGGAGGAAATTGGGAATGATTGTGAACAGTTACTAGTTTCTTTCTGGGGTGATGGAAATGTTATGGAATTAAATAGTGGTGAGGGTTGTACAACCATGTGAATACAAAAAACAATGAATTGCACACATTAAAATGGTGAATATTGTGTTAGCTGAATTTTATCTCAAATTTAAGAATTATATACTACAATGCAAGATAGTTAGATAGATGATAGATAGATAGACATATAGATAGATAGATAAGAGAAATACAAATTATAAACAAATTGCATACCAATATACTTCCACCAGAATGAATTTCTGGGAACTCTGATCCATTGCTGGTGGGAGGGTAAATTTGTTCATATCCTTGGAAAACTCTGTGTTTACTCTGCATATCTGTAACTCTATCTGTCTATATTTGTATGAATATATTACTATATATTAACATATATAGGAATGAGTCTAATAAAATATGTGCAAGATATTAAATGGAGGAATGTATAAAACACTTAAGAACATAAAAGTAAAACTTGTGAGAGGAGACTCAGTATTACAAAGTACCAACTTTTTCAAGTTCATTCAACCCACATAAAAATACCAACGTAATTTTTCATGTAAATTTAAAAACTGATTTTAAAATTCATATTAAAACAGACTTCACTAAAAATTGCCTGGAAAATATTAAAGAGGAAGAAAAAGAAATAGTAAGACATTAAAAGCAGTAGTAATTAAAACAGTGTGATATTTGTGAAAGAAGAGGGAAATATACCAGTTGAATAGAAAAGAAGTTAATAAACAGATTCATGCATATATATCAAAGATATATTGAAAAATAGCAGGGAGGTATAAATGTATCAGTTTCTAGACATATTATATAACTTAGAATGAAAAATAAAAATTTAGATGGCTTAGCAAAATGTAGAAGAATTTGTTTATAACCTTGAATTATACTCCAAAAGCACAAACCATAAAGGAAAAGATTGATAAATGTATTTCTTCTCTACATATATACAATAAAGACACCATGAATTAAGTTTAAAACATGACAGAGATAAAATATTTTCTGTATTTTTAAGCAGGCAAAGCATTACTGTTTTAATATACATAAATAACTCCTAAACATCATTCATGAAAACACAAACTTCAATAAAACAACACCAGAAGTCACATATGAATATATGCCCAACTTACTAGTAATTAAATTTTCAAAACTTAGGAAACAAAAAAGTTTGGCAATTCCAAATGTTGGTATTTTTGTGAGGAAAGAATGTATATATATATTGTCTATGTATACCTCAGATGCCTTAGGTGTGAGATGTTTCAATGAACCAAATGAACTGTTATTGATGGGAATATAAATTGTTAACATCTTTGGACATTAATCTGTTCAGCTATAGAAATGTTGAATACCCTAAAATAAAGCTACTCCACTTCTAAGAGAGTATCCTGGAAAAAAATCATTCCATGCCCAGAAGAAATGGCCATTGTTCTATTCCTTGTAAGAATAAAAGTCTGGAAATAATCTAAACGTCCATGATTGGAAGAAGGAAAGTGTATGGTTATTCCTGAAATGGGAAACGATATAGCAGTTAAAATGAATGAACTAGAGCTACAGGTATCAGCATGGAAAGGTATTAAGGGTATAATATGTGAAAAAATGTTGGTCACTCAAAGATATGTGCAGTGCAGTACTAACTATGGAAAATTTTACGTGATGAAATAACACTACATATTATATTTAGATGTATAAGTGGATAAATGACAAAAAGCATTGATTCCAGGGACATGTGTTAGAATTGTGGTTACCCCTGAGGAACAAAGGAGAGTCATAGAGTTGGTGAGGCTAGAAAGAGAACTTTGTAAGAGTTTTGTTCACTGTAGTGTATTTAGAAGTAAAAATATAACGTTGTACATGTGAAACATATAACGTTATGAACCAATGTTACCTCAATCCAAAAGATAAAATTAAAGAAAAAGGGAAGAAAAAAGGAATTATTATTTTAATAAAAGCAGTTTTAATTGCATAGTGAAGTAGTATTCTTTTTTCACTAGAAAAGAGTAAACCATGAAATCAGAGGCAAAAGCACATTTTCACTGCTAATGAGAAATCTCACAAGGCTAACTAAGGTCACGCCTTTCAATAACTTGAGCAACACAGGCAGATGAATAGACCAGCTATGGCTGAGGTGGAGAAAAGCAGCTGGCAGATGTGAGAAACTGGAAGGACTCTGAAAACACCTTCATGAGTGATAGATCCTTGAATGAACAAGATAAGCCCTAAGCAGGAATCTGTGAAACTAGGTGGAGATAGTTAAAAAAAATGCCCTGCTTGTTTGGAAAAAGAGAGTCAATTTATTTAGAAAATAAGTCTATTTGTCAATCCCATAACTCTATGTCTGTGTGTCAGAATAGGGCCTTTACTAACCATCTGGTTCTAATTTTTCTTGTGGGCTGAACTTTCTTGTTTCTCTCACTGAAGGCATCACAGGAGATGACCCATAAGCCTAACAGCATATTGCTCTTTTTTATTAGCTTGCTGTGCCACGGAAACCTCCTTACAGAACCCATTCATCATGTGATTATAATAAACACATTTCTATGAAGGCAGATGGGGAACCACCAAGAGACAAAGGAGGTTTTCTGGTAGTAGGGAAATGAAAAAAACAGTATTCCAATCTCAGTATCTCTCTGTCTCACTCTGTCTCTCTCTCTCTTTCTGTGTCAATGTCATCATTAGAACAGTTCCTTCCTGTGAAATTCTGCAAAATAAAAAACTGATTTCCTAGGACTTCAGCATGACTACGAAAACTTGATAGTTCCCATTTAAGACAATGACTACTAAATGAAGGTAAAAAAACAAATGTTATAAGTCATGTACACCATCCTCCTGTTTAAAGTTGAAATGGGAACTCGTAAAATTTCTGCCAAAGAAAATAACACTGGCATAAATGTTGTTTTTATACCTATGCTACTGCATGAATATCCTTCTGGAATTTTCAGATTATAAAATCTTTGTAAGGGACTCAGTGAATTCATAAATGTTTGCAAGAATGCAAAACAAGTTGGTTTGTCATGTCTGTAGCAAAAAACTGGGAATTACTTGGGAATTATCTTTATTTGATTGGAGTTAGCCGAGTAATCAGGCTATCCTTGTATTTTTAGTCTCACCTCTCCTTTCAAAAGGCCTTGGCCAGGACCTGATGAATGCACACCACTCCAGCTTGCTAAGCATCCTACCCTGGGGATCAATCTTGTTTATGATGATTAAAAATTAGATTGTTTACTCCTTTACAGATATGCACACCCTGGAGCCATCTACAATCCTTTATGTGATTACTGGGCATGCTATCTGGATCACACTTACTACTGTAAAAAATATCTTTGGTGTAATACGCTCACAGAGTTTAATTTTTGGTTCACTTATCCAGCTACATTTCTGCCTTGATAATCCCATCACATACGAATAGCATTGAATATCATCTACTAATAAGCCCAAAATTTATACCACCATCCTAGAACTCTCTCCTGAACTTTTGATTTATTTATCCAACTGCTTTCACTTGGATGTGATGTCTGAAATTTAATGTTTCTGTAACTGAGTTCCTAATATTTCCCTCCAAACTGCTCTACCTTTCACTTTCCCAGTCTCAGTTGACTGCATCATTGAAGTTGTTCAGAACAGAAACCATGGGATTCTTTTAGGCCCCTCTTTCTCACATATCCTACCTCCAAACCTCCAGGAAAATCTCATGACTCTACCATTGAAATATATCCAAAATCTGACCAATTCTCATCACCTGCACTGTTGCTAAACCTGTCCAAGCCATCATTATCTAAGGACTGCAATTGTTTCCTACTGTGTCCTCCAGCTTCTAGCCTTATCTACTTACAGTTGTTTAAAATACAGCCAACAGAGTAGACCTAAACCATATCACGTTACTTCTTTCAAAATGTGACATTGTCTCCTCATTCACTCAGGGTAAAGTCAAAATCTTAACAAAGGCTGACAGGGCCCTAATGATCTGGCCTCTCTCTCTTTTTTTTTTTAATTTGTATTTTATATTGGACTATGGTTGATTTGCAATGTTGTGTTAGTTTCAGGTGTACAGCAAAGTGATTCAGTTATATATATATATATATATATATATATATTCTTTTTCAAATTCTTTTCCCATTTAGGTTATTACAGAATACTGAACAGAGCTCCCTGTGCTATACTGTAGATCTGGCCTCTCTTTACTTCTCCTGCTCATCTGTTACTTCTTCCTCCTGATGGTGCTCCAGGCTCTTATGACTTTTCCTCCAGTTTTTCCCAATGCCTGGAATCCCTTTTGCACAAATGTCCATTCGATTAATCTTTTACCTCCTTAAATTCTTTGCTCAGATCTCATCTCCTCAGTGAGGTCCACTTTATTCACCTATTTAATATTACAGCTTGCTCTCCGACATTTTCCTACCACTCTTCATTTCTTTAATGTGTGGTCCTCTTAAACCACTTTGCTTTTTGTAAGAGGCATTCCCTCTGTTTCGTATATGCTTCACTCCCATTTCTCCCGTCATCTGTTCTTACTTTTAGGTCTCAGCTTGGATGTTACTTCCTCTTGTATCACTACCTCAAGACACAAGTTATTAGAGCATAGGAGATACTCAGCAAATATTTGCTGAACGATAAATGATTTAACATATGACTGCTTAGGTCATTTTTAAAGTTTACTTTGTATACCAAGCTGATGGTGTGGCTATAAATTATGTTTGAAGGTATAAATGTGAAATTCTGTATAGTAGATGCTGGCACAATTTGCTCTTATTTTAGTCATCATTTTCTTTCAGAAAGATGTTGCACTGTGGTAAATACATTTATGAACAGTACCAATTAATAATCAATACAGGTTATTTTCTTTGCATCATTACTTTTTCAGCAGGGTTTTTTTTTTTTAAAGAGGCTGTCTAAATTCAAAAAACTTTCCTTTCCATATCATGATTCAAGATTATTATCCATGAACTAAAAAGCAAAATATTTGAAACACAAGCTGAGCTGTTTAGACCTTATCCACCAACATCAGCAATCATGGATACCATTAATTCAATAAGTAGAAAGCTACCATGCAACAGAATATGTAGGGAATAAATGAGATATCCATGTAATTTGTCAAAATATTGTCTTTACACTTAAGAGTAGGATAGGGGGAAAAGAAGTGGTGATACAAAAATAAAAGGAAAATTGTTCTTTTCTTTCTAAAAACCTGAATTCTTCATTTCTCTATCTTATTCAAAGTCTACAAAGCTCTCACGCTGATGCTGGAATCCCAAAAGCATTGACCTAGGGTCGTGTTATATGATCTTTAAATGGTAGAATTCCTCTGGCCCTCATCCCTTCTCATTTTATAAACACACTGTATTTCCCACACATTAAGGTCTTTATCCTTGAACAATGCCATCTATTTCTGAAACTTCTGTTCTGTCTATATATGCTCATAACTGGGAACCAATCTGGTGAGAATACTTGGAGTTCCAGATTTTTCATCTAACATTCTACTAATTACCTTTAATTAGAAGTTTCATAGGCTTCTTAAACTCAAATGTTCAAAGTTCCTGACCTTCCCTTAACTTTAATAAATGTCTCCTCCAGAATATCCTATCTCAGGAGATGAACCCTCAAGACATACTTTGTTCCTATCAGAAGTCTAGGAGTCATCTTTTACATTTCCCTCTCTTCCCCATCATGTTATTCATTACTATGCCTGGTGAATTCTTCCTCTAAAATATATGATGAATCCAATACTCTCTCCATCTCTCCAGCTACCACTAGTCACTATTCAAGGTGAGTTCAAACCCTTATCTTTCACCTAGACTTCTTCCCTCTTCTCCTTATGTGTCTCTTGAATTCACTCTATACTCTGCAGCCAAAATAATCTTTTAAAAATCCAATCCTGTTTACCTCAAATCCTTCCAAGGACTTCCCCCAGTTCTTAAGATAAAGGGGGAAAAACTCTAAATATGGAAAATCAGTATTACTTTATTTGTGTCTACCTCAATTATATATTTGTTATATTAGTCATCTCCCTTCCATTGCCAGACTAAATCCTACTTATCTTTTGATCCAAGCTTTGATGTCACTTCCTCAGGGAACCACTACTTTACACTCCAAAGTGGTTTTGTTTCCCATGTTATATATTCTCATATCTTCCTATAATTATCCTTTATATTGGTCTTCACACCTGCACTAAATATTTATGTAATGATTTAGCTGGTAAGAACATGGAAAATAATTTATTACTGATCACTAGTGCTTAACATGTGTTAGGCACTCAGGGAAATTTGTAGAATTTAAAAAAAAAAAAGAATCATTAGATGGATTCTACCTTTGGCAATGTCTTTAAAAGTAATTTCCCCAGTATGAAATATTAAGTATTATTTTTACTGCCTTTATGATCCCTTTAACTAATTTGGAATATGTTTTGATATGTCATGTAAAGTTAGGAATTGACCTTATTAATTTACTTTTTGCAAATGAATACCTTTTATTGAAAAACTAGAACTTTCTCCTCTGATTTACCCTGCTGTTTTCATCACAAAACTAAAAGAGACATCATTCTCAGACTTTACAATTACTTTAGTGTTGGGGTTTAAAATATATTTTTGTTCTGTTCTTTGGTTGTTTAGAATATTGTAGCTCTGTATATATCCTAACATCTGATATAGCAACTTTTAAAAAATTTTCTAACATATTTATTCTTTCAGGTGACATCTAGAATAATATCACAAAATTTAAATTATCACAAGATTTTTCTGAAAATTACATTAAATTTATAGTTTAATTTAGGTGAAGTAGATCTAGTGACTATACTGTTTATGCATGAATAGAAAAACGTTTCTCCATTCATTCAAGCTTTCATGTTTTTTTTTTTTCTTGAATGATTTTGATGGTTTATTCCTATAAGCATCATGGATTTTTAATTTTTTCTTTTTATGTGTATTACTAAATGTTTTCCCTTGTATACTTTTACTGATTATTACTGTTGTATAAAAAAATTTGGATTTTGTGTAATCATTTTACAACTGGTAGTTTTACTGAACTCATAATTTCTAATAACTTTTCAATAGATTCTTTTACTCTTTTTATATGAGGTAATCAGTAAATAGTTATAACTTTTCCTACCTTTTAACAATAATTTTACCATTTCTGAAATGATGGCTCAAAAAAGTGATAGAAAGCAGCCTTGGTTTGTTTTTTCATAAAGGCAGAGACTGCTATGCATTTATCAAACCTCATTTCCTTATCCTCTTCAGTACACAGCTAGCTGTATTTTCCATCCTCCTTTGTGGTCAGGTAGTACCATATAATTGAATGGGATGTGTGCAGAAGTAATGCACATCACTCCCAAGACTGCTTCCTAAAAATTTTCTAAGTGATCTCCCTTACCTTTTCTCTTTTCCCATCTGAGGTTAGAGGCCAAAAGTTCCCTTTCCTTAGTGGATGTTGAAGCCAAAAAAAGGAGGAGTCTGATTCTGAGTCATCACTTAGAAGACAGCTACCCAGCAGAGCTGCCAGACTGAGAACTCTCATATTGAAAAGTTACATGGGAAATTTATTGGGTAAGTCACTAAATTTGGGACTTGTTTGTTACAGTAATTACCTTATCCTGGTTATGACACTTATTTTTAATAGGAATGACACTAATCCAAACTCCTAAACAATCATGGCAGTTCTAAATCATCCTTTAATTTGTATTATATTAATAACTCTATAAATCTAAAATCATTCTAAACATCTATGAAATAACTTTTTGAAATGTATCAAGATTATCATACAATTTTTTTCAACTGTCTTTTTGTAATGAATTATATTCATAGAGTAAACAATGTTCGATCAAAGTGGGTTCTTACAGTAAAACTTTCCTGGCCATACTGAACAATTATGTTAATTTGTGAATTTGATTTGCTAAATTTCACTTTTGATTTTGAGTCTCAAAAAATCACTTGTTAATCTATTGCTTTAATTTTTCCATTTTTCCTTTCTTTCCTTTCTTTTCCTTTATATATATTTTTAGGTATTTGTATAATGTTTTCTCAAGGTTATATTAGCTTTGTACACAGCTTCAGAAATTCTTTTTCTATTTTCTGTGGATAATTTTAAATAGAATATTAGTATTTATTGCATGGACGTTTGAAAGAATTTTACATTAAAGTCATCCTGACCCAGTGTTTTTTGTGAATGTGGAGTGGTAGTATTTGGCAACTATCTCAGTTTTTCTCATGGTCACTTTACTATTCAAATATTTTACCTCTGGTCAATTTTAGACATTCATGATTCCTCTGAAAATTATCTGTTTTTGTAACTAACATATTTATTTATCAATTCTACTGTTTTTTCTTCAGTTTGTGGATTTATGACTTGAAATCAAAGCAATTCCTTTGCCAGGTCTCCATGACATGCACAAAATCATTAAAAACAACATATTCAAACTAAACCTGTTTAGACTTCTTTTTCCTAAATGAGGCAATCATTAAGTAGCATTCACTTGGACATTTCTCATAACAAGCTGACTCCTACTCTCTTTTTCTTATCCTTCAAGGTGAGGCAATAATAAACAGAACTTGAAAAATTTCCTAATCACTGTTGCAGCAAAAAAACAACTAGAATTACATTTCGCATCAAGATGAGAGAATTGGTGCCCACAGAACAGAACCAAATCTGAAAATCAAACACTCACCAGCTGAGTAGTTGTTCAATAAATATTTGCTGAATAAGTGAATGAACGGGGGCCTTAATCACTATTGCCCATACCTCCTTGGATATTTCTGTAGGCTGGTTAAAAATTGAAAAAGAAAGTAGTCTCCATTTGGGAAATTTCAAATTATATTTAAAAATGACAAAACATGGTTGTTAAAGAATATGCAAGTTCTATAACTGAAGGTCAGCTCAGATGGCAAGGGTCCACTCTTTAATACTGTCCTAAATTTAGGAATTATTAAATAATAATCTATTTACTTAATTTTTTTCCAATTATTAAATGTGGTCTACATATATTTATTGATAATATTTTGTTGTTTTAAAATATAGCTTTTCAAAATATCTCCATCCTAATAAATATACCCTATTCTAAGAAGTTGAGAATAGGCCAGTGGCCTAAGGGAGGAAAATGCTCTAAAATTTTAAACTAGTAATCCCTTTTTACATGTTGGAACTGTGTTATTTAAACATAGTCTGGAAAATTAAGTGATTAGAGATATCAGCCTGAAGAATGAAGCACAAGTCTTCAAAGTTTTTAGGAACACGCTTTTCAAGAACACACTTTTCATTCACACAATTCCATCATTTAACACCTGTGAGGTAAGCAGAGTGTGGCAATTTAATGTAAGGAAATGTAATATTTGTAGCACAAAGAAATCTATTGTCTCAACCTTTCTTGCCAAGGGCATGCTTTTGTAATACTTCAAACACGCATACCGATTCTAATTGGGATCACAGTGGTGAAGAGATTGTGATTCCATGGGTGCCAGTTGACTTACCATGTGTCCCCATTCCAATTCTTCTCATTACTATCACTTAGCCTAGAACATGCAAGTGTGCCTTTTATTGACAAAACAGAGTGCGCCAAGACTAACTTTCTCTCCATGCACTGAAGTAAAGTTGGGCTACCTTAGGGTCTGTGTAGAGGGGAGCAGCTCTCAATGTAACAGGGTCAAAGTGTTACAGAAGATGGGATCTGGCTGCTTGCCACTCAAAAGCCAATGAAGAGGCAAGGTTGGTGGAAAGTTTACTTTATTTCAGATGCTGGCAACCAGAGGGGAGGGTGGACTCCTGTCCAAAGGCCGACTCCCCGCTACTGACAATCAGGGGGCAAGAACTTTTATAGATGGAGAGAGGGGGTTACATGCAGAAACAACACAGTCAGCTCTGATAATTATCTTGAAATTAGTCCTGCAGTGGTCTGATCAGCGTCATCCTGATTGTTTTAAGTACAGTTAGTCTTTAGTTCCAGGGTCAGTTTGTTCCCATTTCTTTGAGGCCAGTTCTCAGAATTGTGGCAGCTTATGTTATGGCTACAGTCTGGTCATCATTAGTTAACTTCTTCTACCTGGTGAGGGTTTCAGTATCTATAATACAGCTCACAGGATATGGCTCAGAATATTATGTATAGCCCTTGAGGAGGAACTAAAGGGCCTTGACTTTGCTTAATGACTCTGCTATTATTATTTGGTCTCGTTTGACTGTTTTCCTCTGTTTCTGCATTTTCTCCCTTCTCTGATTAAACTTATTCTTTGGCTAAAGTTTTTCTACAGACAAAAGGCAGGCTGAGGACGTGGGGGTCAAGGACCAGAGGATCCTGCTCTATTTCAAAAGTGTTCTTGCTCTTTTCTTTCCTCACAAAGAGAAAGAAAGAGAGAGAGCGAGAGAGAGAATATTCCATACATGTACGTAAATTAATGTCCAATTTTAATATATGGCTCGGCAATGGCGAGATAGAACCCGGTCCCTGTGCTTCTGAAAAAAAAAATACTCAGCCTATCTCCTACTGTAAATTTCATGCTTCTTAAAGGTAAAGCATTACTCTAGTGACTACCTGTAAATTTGTGGGTCTAATTCCATAGTTAAAAATGCTTAAGTTTTACTTAAATGAATATGTTCTCGGGCTTCCCTGGTGGCGCAGTGGTTGAGAATCTGCCTGCCAATGCAGGGGACACGGGTTCGAGCCCTGGTCTGGGAGGATCCCACATGCCACGGAGCGGCTGGGCCCGTGAGCCACAACTACTGAGCCTGCGTGTCTGGAGGCTGTGCTCCGCAACAAGAGAGGCTGTGATAGTGAGAGGTCCGCGCACCGCGATGAGGAGTGGCCCCCGCTCGCCGCAACTAAAGAAAGCCCTCGAACAGAAACGAAGACCCAACACAGCCAAAAATAAATTAATTAATTAATAAAAAAAAAGAAAACAATGCAGTCAAAAATAAATAAATAAATTTATTTATTTTTTTTAAATGTACATGTTCTCAAAATACATTCCCTAAAAGTGACAATTACTTTAAGAAAGGACAACAAATCGGCTTTGGAAATATGTGTACTTTGAAGAGCAAGGATGAGGCAACTATGGATGAGAGCATATGATCTTGGCTTGAAGCTGAGTACAGTGTACACAATGATTTGAACAGTGAGTAAAAGATATTACCGTCTGTATTTATACTGATCATGAATGAAAGGGAACCCTTCCAGATTCTTTGCTAGTTAAATGATGAATAAGTACATCTAAGTGCAGGATTCATTTGTTTACTTAAAAATTAAAACTATAACAATTTTTTTGAGGTTAATGATGTATAGACAGTTCTAGAAATCATTTATACTCTATCTCCTTTTATTTGGTCCTTCTAAAGAATTGAAATAAATTTCGACAGAAGTTTTCCTTTAGGGGCTTCATGTCAGATAAAGCTACATTTTAAAAATCTCGTGAAAAAAGTTGAGCTCATAGAAGCAGAGAGTAGAAAGGTGGTTACCAGGAGCTGAGGGAATGGGGGTTGGGGTAAAGGGAAATGAGAAAATGTTGGTCAAAGGGTACAAAGTCACAATTATGCAGGACAAGTCTACAGGTCTAATGTACAGACATGATGATACTTAATATACTTAATAATGCTACACTGAACACTGGATATATGCTAAGAGAGTAGATTTCAGATGCACTCATCACACAAAAATGGTAACTAATATGAGGAGATGATATTTTAATTAGCTTGGCCATGGTAATCATTTCACCATGTATAGGTATACCAAATCATCATATTGTACACTTTATATATACAATTTTTATTAAAAATATACAAAGAAATTTTTAAAAACACGCAATTAAAAAAAAAATCCCTTGAGAATTGACTGGCTAAAATATATTTCAAGTCTACACCAGCAGCTAAATTTTTGTCTTGTTCTAAGTAAACATTGGAACTCTTAATTTCACCCATTAATTACAAAACAACCTGTTTGGAAAATCATTGTGTCTAGTACCTCTTTATCTGATTTTCTAAGATTTTTGATATCATTTCAAAATGCAGGTCTCATTTGGGGCACTTTCTTTTCTGTCATTAGACAGCTTTGAGACAGGAAGCCACTGTACCTCTCTTTTTGTTGATTTCCTCATGTCTGAATTCAAAATGTCAATAGCTTCACTAACTCATTGCTATTTTAAAAAGACAGTTATTATGGAATAGTTTTAGATTTACAGAAAAGTTGCAAAGATAGCAGATAGAATACCCATATACCCTTCACTCAGCTTCCCATAATGGTGACAATTTTACATAACCACAGCATATTTCTCAAAACTTAGAAATTATCATTGGTATAATACTACTAAGTAAACTACAGCCCTTATTTTCATTTCACCAGTTTTTTGTCTAATATATTTTTCCTGTTCCAGGATCTTATTGAGGATACTACAGTACATTTACTTATGATATCTCCTTACTCTCCTCTGATCTGTGACAATTTAAGCCTTTTCTTCTTTTTTTATGATTTTGAGAGTTTTGAAGAGTACTGGTCAGGTATTTTGTAGGTTATCTCCAGGTTTGTGTTTGTCTGATGTTTTCTCACAAATCAGTGGTATTATAGGTTTGGGGAACAAATACTAAAGGGATGAAGTGTCCTTCTCCTTATGTCTTATCAGGGGTACATGGTATCAACATGATGTATCTTTGGTGGTGTTACTTTTGATCACTTGGTTAAAGTGATGTCTGCCATGTTTCTCCACTAAGTTACTATTTTTCCCTTTACATACTCAATTCTTTAGAATAAAGTCACTAATTCCAACTCACACTCAAGATGAGAGGAGTTGAGTTCCACCTCCTGGTGAGAATTCTCTCCTGGAGGTGTGACTAAATATTTTATTTGGAATTCTTCCGTAAGGCAAATTTTCTCTTCCTTCTCCATTTATTTATTTATTCAATGATTTGTTTATAGCATTGCAGGATTGTGGGTATTTATTTTATTCTTTGGGCTGTAACTCAATAGTATCATTATTTATGTTTTTGCTCAAATCATCTCATTTTTGGTAATTGGGATCTTTTCCACATTGGCTTCTGTGTCCTCCTGACATGCTCCCATATGTATTTTGTTGTTGTTGTTCTGAAGTTCTTTGAGGGGAATGCTTTCTTACTTTCTGGTAAAACAAACGCTCCAAGTTCGTCTTACATTTACCATATATCAGTCTTTGATTCACCATTTCTGTAAGAAGCCCTGGTTCTTTTCATTGGACTATGTAATTTAGAAAAAAGATCTATGATTTAAGATATTTCTTAAAAATTTGATTTAAGAACAGGTTTCCATTTTTCTTTAATGTACACCTGTAACTTATATAATACTGTACATCAACTATATCTCAATAAAAAAATTGTGGTGACAGTACAAAAATTCCCTATATTCCTCATTTAATTTCTCATATTAACATCTTATATTAGTATGGTGCATTTGTTACAATCAATGAACAAATATTGATACATTATTAATAATTAAAACCTATACTTAAGTCTGATTTTCTGCGTTTTAAACTAATCTTCTTTTTCTATTCCTAAATCCCATTATATTTAGCATCCTGTCTTCTTAGGTTCCTACTTAGGCTGTGACTCTCAAACTGTCCTTAATTTCAATGCCATCGACAGATTTTAGGAGTACTGGGACATTGACAGATTTGAGGAGTACTGGTCAGGTCTTTTGTAGAATATCCTTATTTAAGATTTGCCTGATGTTTTTCTCATGATTAGACAGGGGGTATGTGATTTGGGGCGGGGGGGAAGACCACAGAGGTAAAGTGTCATTTGCATCACATCTTATCAAGGGTACATACACTCGACATGATTTATCATTGCCGAGGTTGACCTTGATCACGTGACTGAAGTAGTGTTCGTCAGGTTTCTCCACTGCAAAGTTACTCTTTTTATACTTCATTCTGTATGGTACAATTTGGAAGACAGTTACTACACACAAGTTCATATTCAAGGAATGGGGAGTTATGTTCTACCTTTTTGAGGGTAGATTATCACAGAAAGTATTTGTAATTCTTCTGCAAGAGACATTGTCTATTCTCCCCCATTTATTTATTTATTCAAGTATTTACATCAGTGTGGACTCATGGGTACTTATTTATATGTTCAGTTATATCAAGATCTATGTTATTTTCTTGCTCAAATTGCTCTAGCTTTGGGCAAGAAAAAAAAAGATTTCACTATATTCCAGTGAATAATAACAAACACATTCAGAATTTAAAAGTAAGTCCCCTTAAATGAACTATCCTCAATAATAATTAGCTACTATTGGTTGCATCTTTCTATAAGTCAGGCACTGTTGTAAATACTTGAAGCATAATTTTAATCCTAAAAACACTACTAGGTGTCTTCATGATGAGTTAATAAGGGCCAGCTTACTCATCTCTCATTATGTACATGTTCAGATTCACTAGCTAAGTGAGACATGTTTCAAAGCTTGTTGTGAAAAGAAAAATCATTTAGTTAGGTTTTATAGATTTCTTTGTATGAAACCAAAGCTAGGGAATTTCACATCAAGCTTTTGCTAATATTGTCCTTTTTTTAGTTTTGAGGTTAACAACTAAAACTTTATGACAGTTGCTGCGTCATGATCATATCAAATATAGGTATTAAAATTTAAACAAAATGGGGATAAAATTACTTTAACAAGTGGAAAAGAAATTTCATATAATCTAGCAGTTCACTAGCCCAATTTTCAGGACAATCTTCCACTTTAAAGATTTTTTTTCAGATTATGTGTATCTTTCAAATGTCTTGCTAGATTTTCACATAGGTGAAAAATCTGTTTATAATTATCTGAACTAGAACCTTTCTTTTTAGTAAAACACAGAACATTCTTGTACCATTTTAGTATACACTGAATTTTCCAGGGATGTGATTACTATATAAAATAAGGGAAGGTTTTGATCAGAACTTAATGAAGACTTATTTTTTTACCATGTTTTTGTGTGAATTGATAGCTTGTTTCCTTTTATTGCCAGTGAGTATCCCATATCATTCAAAAGTAACTTGAAAATTTAATGATTAAAAAATAAATGTGATATTCTCACTATAACAGCAATGAGAAATAAAAGGAAAATAATTTATAATGAAATTATGCCTTTCTATCCATAAAAATTCCTGAGTTGAATACACTGGGAGACAAAATGAAGTAATCTGATGATTGTTGAACATATTTATAATAAAACACTTGAAATGAAAAGAATAAAGACAATCAGAAGAAATAGGAAAGTGTTAGGACAAATAGTAACAAATCAGTGAGTAATTTGTATGTAATAAGAGAAAGATGGAAATAACCTTAACTGAAGTAAGAATATTGTGCCAAGAAAAGTTACTGACTGTTGAATGAGACACATAAGGAAGCATGATTGATATTCCTGTAAATAAGCTGAACTTTATTTTAAAATGTAGCATCAAACTAACTCTTGATATGATGTTAGAAATGTTTGCCATTTCAAAAGAAGTGTTTGTCATACAAACAGGCTTTTGATAAGTAAAATAGAAAATGTTTTTTTTCCTATCTAAAACTACAGCATATGTCAAGGCAACCATTAAGTCTCTAGTTCTCAAAAATAACCTGAAAACACTACCTTCAGTATTTGATAGGAAACAGATATCAGGTTGTAACAAGGAAAAAACAATAAAAGATTCTATATCCAAGTGGTATCTCAATCCTCTGCAGACTATATCAGAAGATGATTTAAAAACAATAGATAAGACAAAAATAAATTCAAGTTTTAAATATGAAATTTCAACAAAATAAGTTACTTACCATTGTGCTATAATAAATGTAAAATATTTAGTATAACAATGCTATGGTATTTTTAAACATTTATTAACTTCATTAATAAAATTTCATGAAATCTTTGCATTTTCCATGCCTCTGATAATTTAAGATTTCATTCACATAAAGAAAGGAGTCTACGCGATGAAGAGTGGCCCCCCCCTCGCCACAGCTGGAGAAAACCCTTGCACAGAAACGAAGACCCAACACAGCCAAAAATAAATAAATTAATTTAAAAAAAAAAAGGAGTCTGAAATCACCTCTATAATACATACTTAGTTTCATTACTTTTGCTGTAACTGCACTATTCAGTGAAAGACTCTTCAGCTACTGTTCAATTGAAAAAGCCATAATAATTATTCTTCTCTCCAAAAACCGTGTGCACGAACGTCTTCACTAGATTCAAACGTTTGGTAATTCAACTTTGCTCTCCTTTTAATTTTCAATTAATTCTTTCTTCAAAAGTAGGCTAATGCATTCCATCTTTATTTCAAATTAATTAATATACCAATCTCCAATATTAAATTCATAAGAATTTTAAGCAGCATATCTATTTAATAGCCTCCAAATAAGTACAAGTTATTATATATATATATATATATATATATATATATATATATATATATATATATATATAATCTAACTATCTCAAAAGACAAACACTATGAAAGCTCTAGGTCAGCAAGGAAACTTTTAAAGTAACTTTAATTTGTTGATAAACCAGATAATTCTATTCACTTTAATGAAATCTAGTGCACATCATTACAGATTTAGAGGAAACTGAACTTTTTAAATGTATAAAAACATTTGTCATACCATTTAATATTTTAATTCTGATGTTTAATTTTTATGGAATCAAAAATTAACAATAATATCAAATATTTAACAAAACACTATAAAAGAAACATAGAAATTATGCCACTGGTGTTTCTCTCCAACATGGTATAATAACCTCGCTTACAATTGCAATATTAAATTTTCTCCAGCAGTGCATGGCTCCTGACAGTGTTATCATCTGTGCTATTCTGTAATTGTCAACCAGAACTTTATTCTTTTAATGAGTTTCTTTTTAATACTCCAGTTACTGTGTTTACAATTTTCAAACTTTGCCTTAAAATCTTAGAAGTGTGATATATTTTTGCCAACTTTAAAACTGTTTCTTTGTAGAATGTTTATTTAATTTTGACGGTTTTCTTCGTTTCATTAGGAAAAAAAAAATGTATTGACAGAGTAGGTACACTGTGAACGGTTCATTTGCGAGCTAATTTTACTCTCAAGTATTCAATTGAGTGTTTTCTTTACCACAGTTTTATATTTGACATTTGAAAATAATGGCTAAAGACATACATATGTATATATACACATGCATAAACGCAAACACATATATATATTTGAAATTCATATTCCTTTCTTCTTGTCTTTCCTCCCTTCCCCTTTCGCCTCGCTCTTCTGCCCTGTCTCTTTCTCCTCCCCCTCCCTCTTCTCCTCCCCCTCACCCTTCTCCTCCTCCTTCTCCGTGGTTGTCTAGTATCACTGGCCACGGGCCACACCAGGCCACAAACATCTTCCCCACTCCCCAAACAAACCTTGAAACTAAATAATTCCCCAAACGCAAAACTCTTAACAAATTTCAAGAATGGTCCTCTAGAGGGCGCCAGCCTTCTCATTACTTTAGAACAAGGTTGGAGAAGACAACGGGGTTTTACAAAATAAGACTTCGCTTTCTCAGAAGTTCTTTATTCTGCTGACTCTGGGATGGTCACTTTGATCACCTTTCCCCAAGGTTCTGGTCTTCTGCCATGCTGCCTGGGCTTTCTCTTATTATTCTCTCAGTTTCCTTATTTCTCAGCATACAGCACACTTCCAATCTGGTGCTTCCCTGCAAACTAAATCCTCGGGGCTACAGCTTTTCCTCCTTCAAAGGAGTCTCTCAAGGTATGCCCTGAATGACTCTTCCCTCTTTATACTAGGTGGTAAAGTAATAATTTATCTTTTCTCCTACATTACAAGTTTTTTAGACTTTTTAATAACTAGGAAAGGGACTAACAACCATTGACAGCCTTGATTCTCTGGAAAAAAAACAAACTTACAAATTCCAAATCAATGATTTACAAATTGACTTTAGACACAATCCATTCATAAATAAATGGCTCTCAGTAATGACCAAGTGGAATAAGACAGAGGAAGAAGAAAATAACAAAATTTTATTTTCATCATTTGTACCAAAGTGCCTGGTTTGCTTTCCTTTGATTGTAACATGTTCTGTCACCTGATCCCCACTCCCTAATCTGCCCTGCTGAGCAAAAGGCAAAATTAAACAAACAAAACCTCAGAGGAAAGTGAATCTTCATATAGTACCTTCTTTTGGACCTCTTTATAAATGAGCTGAAAAGCATATTTCTGCTTCAGTGGGTTCCTCCCTCCACCCCAATACAGTGCTTACCAGATATCTCAAATTTCAATCTGAATAGTAATTATACGCAAGAGTAGTGGTCAGGGAATACTTGAAGTGTTTTTAGGGTAAAAAATTTCACTACTTACCAAAGGCAAAAAAATACAAAAAACTTAACTTTAGCCCTCAGAGATCCTATTTTAAATCTATCATCTAAGGTCTTAGCTTGGGAACTCTTCTAATTAATCGTAATCTATTTTAAATAGTTTATAGTAACATTTATTTCTCTCAAAGATTAAAACTACCCTAAACCAAATGCCACATGTTCAACATTTTATGTTTGAAATATACTGACTTACCAGAAGAGGGAGCAATCTATCTAGTCTCTAAATGCTTCATCTGTCTACCTTTCTAGAATTTGTATAAGCATGAAAGCTTTGAAAACTCACTACAGTTTTACGTGATTGTGTTTGGTATTTTAAATTTTATTCCGTATTTAAATAAAAGGTAAGAAAAATTAGAGTTTCTAAATTGTATTAAGAAACTGCAATTCATTTTGAGAACAAATCACTTTTCAATTACCTCCCTTTTGTGAAGAAACTAAATAAGTTATTGTTAAAATTAAGATGGAACCATAGAAGAAAGAGAATGCCAAAAGATAGTTTAATGACCTTAAAGTAGTTGTTGCTCGTCATGTCTTTTTTCCACTGCCCAGATGCAATTTTTATTATTTAACCATTAACAGATTAAGCAATGTTGGACCATGTTTTTGCTATTTACTTCTTGTTTTTTACAGTATCTTAAAAGTATAACAAAAATATAATGGATTAAGGGCTGATATAAACTTATTTTGGACTAGCCACTCAAAGATTAGAAGAAAGGGATGATATCAGTTATAAGTTTTCCCTTATTTTTTCACTTTTCATTGCCAATTATAATAGTCAACATTTTGTTTTAGATGACCTTGTCCAAAACTGTGACAACAATTATTTTTCAACTTAAATGATGAGGAAAATGTTTATTTCAAATGGTTTGCTTCATACCTAGACTGTTGTCCCTGGTAGATAAGATGCCTTTGAGATTAAATTTCTCTGTTTATGTCCTTAAAATAAGGAATTGCCTGACTATGTTACATATTAGAATTACAGAAAACATATGAAATATAGAATCATGAATATACAAGAGTAACATAAACTGCACCTGTTATATTTAAATACAGAACTGAGTTTTTCAGAGGCTCTACTCTACTGAGGAAAGGTGAATTTTGGTGACTCGATATCATGGATAAACTATCAACCTAAGGCCTGTGAACCAGGAAGAACTAATCTCCCCTTTATAGCTGTTCACGGGGCTCCTCTGTTCACAGGAATATGCTTTGCCATATTGCTGAATCTGTTCTGCAGTGTCTCTTTTGAGCAAAAAGGCTCTCCTCCACTCATTCAGTCTTGGGAGAGAGCCTTGGGAAGTATGGATGCGATCCAAGGGTGTTACTGGAATTAGAGCTCCACAGGGCCAGGTTAATGTGAGCATGGCTGTGGTTTGGTTTTAAGGGTTTTTTTATTTTATTTTTTTAGTTGCCTTTTGAAGCTGTCCCCATCTGAACCTCCAGTTCCCTCTTCCTCATGGCCTAGATGGAAAGGCAATAAGCTGAATTTCACATTAAGCCCTGTTTTCTTCTATGCCAAATATGCCCTCTGGTTAAACAGCCTATATGTTATGTCACTCCAGGAGGGTAACCTAGGCAGGCAATGATTCTTTGAACTGCCAGGGTTCCATGTAGCACATGGAAAGAAATATTAATGATGACCCAACAGTCAATCGAATGTAACACATGTTACATTCATAGCTCCCCTTCAGCGTGCAGTTTAGTAACACAGAGCTTTCATAGTGCCAGTCAGATCTTTCTAGTCTCAATGTTGAAACATCTTCCTAATATATTATTGTGGAGTAATGAAATTCTCTCCAAAGATAATAAAAGCTGTTTCTGTCAGGCTAAGTTACTTTAAACATCAATGAAATGCCATTTGGAGTTTAATTTCTTTAACAGTGGAAGAGCATGAGCTTTGGCGGGAAGGTGGAGTTCTTTTCTACAATTTCCACTGGCGAGGAAACTTGAAATTCTGGCCAGTTTTCAGGGAGGCTTGACAACTAAGATTATTACAATGCCAATAGGAACTCACAGGACAGGGAGGGAAGCTCCTCCTCTCCCCAGCCCTTTATTACCAGCTTCCTGACTTTGAACTCCCTTGGCATGTCTTAGTGGGCGGAGGGTAAACTGAGTAGAGGCAGATTAGCTGAAGCGGATGAAGATCAAGCTTCAGGGTCCATCATCTGCACGGGCCTTTGCCGTACCTCAGAAAAGTGACTAGCAATATGTTCACAGGGTATTGTGTTTTTGTAAAATTTGCAAAATCTTGTATTTTGATGAGTTAAGAACTCACCTCAATCACACCTTACCTCCTGCAGGGTGATGTTCACCTGCATCATTTATTTTTAATATTCCACACATAAGCAACATCACGTGATACTTGTCTTTCTCTGCCGGACCCACTCCACTCAGCATGGTAATCTCCAGGTCTACCCATGCTGCCGCAAATGGCATCATTCCATTCTTCCTAATGGCTGAGCAATATTCTGTTGTATATATGCACCACATCCCCTCCATCCATCCATCTGTTGACGGACATCTAGGTTACTCATCATCTAGGGTGATGTTGAAATGGCCCCAGGGAGTGTTGGGTAAGGAGAACTTGAGTTGAGCAGTTATCCATATAGTTTAGTATAGGCAGGGTAGATTTATGTAGCTCAGGATCTCTTCTAGATATAGTTGTTATTGCTAGCTGTCTGTATTAGAAATGGCTTCTTTGATCAACCATGCTGGAGGAAAGACTAAATATCTTTCTATTATGTCTTTAGGAAATATTGAAAGATTGCTGTCATATGAAGAGGCAATCAAAGACTATGCATCCAGTGGCTAAAAGATTATGTATTGAAGGGTTTCATGTAGTAATTGATAAATGCATCATGATATTTTCCTAGATTTTGTGATATTAGTGTTTGTTAGCTTTTTTTAAGTTGCATTTTGCTGTCTTCTACTTTATTTTCTCATTTTAAAGAAAATATGCAACATTGAATTATTTTCTTTCAAAATTTTGTTTTCCTTTTCTTAAAGAGGGTCTTGATATTTGTCTAAGCCGATACCTTTGTCACAAAAGCTGACTCGGGCCCAGACTCAGAGTACAGGTGGATTCCTGACTATAGCTGGTGAACCAGCTGCTTCCTGTCAGAACCTGGACATCTTTTACCAAGCGTCTTTTCATAGTTAAGTCATTTTTTCCTGCCCACCACTTTATGGACTGCATTTTCTCCAATCAGGAGTAGGCAAGAAGTAAAGCAAATAAGTGCCTGATATGCATATTCTTCTGGTCTTGTTTTTGCTCCTCTCTCTGGGACACTAAGAGGCTCCCTGCAAGACATCCTAGTGTGCTTCTACTTCCTTTCCATTAGAGTGACTATTAATAACAAACCCATAGATGTCAGCCTGGGATCCTCTACTCCTTTGTAGGGTAACACATTCACAGGAACTTCCATAGAGAGCTGCCAGGTCTGGCTGGCTTCTAGGTTCCTGTGTGGACCAGTCAACATCCCCATCAACAAGCATTTATTGAATGCTTAGCAAGTGCGTACACTGTGCTAGGCCATGGGGATGTGGGGATTGCTAATTCCTAATCAGAAATTGTTCCTTATTCTAAAGGACATTGTCCATCTCTTAGTACTGATAAAGTTCATTGTATTTAGCATCACATTTGACTCTCACAACTCTTTGCAATAGGTGGATCTTTTTTTAGAGATGGATAAACTAAGATTCAGAGAGCCTCAGAGAGCTTCTGCGACCCTTCTGAGTTCATGCTGCTCAAAAATGGCAGCGCTTGGACTGGACTTCTTTGCCTGGACTGGACTTCTTTGCCTGGACTCCACACCACACCTTTCCACTGTGCCACAGATGTTGCCCACAAGTGTGTCCCCTGGCTCCCTGTTAGTTGGCAGAACACCTTGCCAAAAAAAGTTTGGAACATATCAGATCTGGGTTCTAATTATGGCTCCCCCCACTTGCTAGCTCTGAGTCAGTTAACATCTCCTAGTTTCTGTTGTATTGTACGTTAAGTCAAATAATAATTATCTCAACTTGCTGAGAGCATTTATAGAGATACTAAGAACATGAGTTCTGGGCTATGACTGCTAAAGGACAGAGGTGAGGAGGCTGCAGAAAGCACACAATCTACCAACTACCCTCTTGACTCATATCTCTCTGTCTCTCTCTGTTTCTCTCTCTGTCTTTCCTTCTCTCTGTCTCTCTCTTTCAATTTAAAAGGTAACAGACAGATGCAAACAAACCTTCTTTGGAACTGTATTCCCTGATTACATTCTCCTAACATCATTCCTAAAGGCAACCTCTATTCTAAGCTGGTATATGTCATTCCCATGCATGTTTTATAATTTCTTTATCCATATTTAAATTTGTATCAGTAATGGTATGTGCTCAGCAGAGTTTCTGGCATACAGTAAGTCCCAATAGTGTCAGTATAACAGTCCCTCTTTTTCTGCATCCTGGTCAAATATTAATATTGTCAATAAGATGGTTTAAAACTGGTATTTATTATTTTAATTTGCATTTTCCTCATTACTAATGAGGGAATAAAATTCATAAGTTTATTATCCACTCAATTTTAAAATTCTGTTCCTTGGTCATTTTCTCTGGTTGGGTGGTTTGTGTTTTTATTAATAATTTTTGAGTTTCTTTGCTTATTCTGAATACAAATCTGTCAGGTATATAAGTTACAATTACCTCCTTTGAATCTGTGGTTTGTTTTAAAATTTTTTAATTGTTCTTTTATCATACCAAAGCTATTAGTTATTATCGTAATTAAATACATCAAGTTTTCTTTTGGGTATTGTGGTTTTTCTATTTCGTTTAAGAAATTCTTTCCTCACCTGGTATTAAAAAGCTATTTCACTTATATTTATTCTACAAGTTTCAAGCCCCCCTCATGCCTTTAATAAAACTGATACTGCTTTTTGTTTGTGATATGAAATAAGTATAGAATTTCATTTTTTCACAATGAAAATGATTTTTCACAGTGCAATTTATTGAATGATCCAGTCCCACTTCTTTATAATACCACACTTGCTGTCTACCAAGTTTCCAAATAGGTGTGGTTTTATTGTGTTCTAACCCATTGGTCAAACAGTCAATCCCTGAACCAGAAAGCATTTTTAATGACAGGTAGAAAGGACTTTGTTAATAGCATGTAACTAACAAGAGGCTCTGTAGCCAGCCACGTGGTGGACAGCATTTGCTACTTTTCCTTTAGGCCACACTTAGAGATCTTTAGCTTCCTCACTTCCATTGTGCATAAATCATCATGGGTTGCTATTTATAAAGATTGGCTCCTTGTCAACTTAGTGAATGACTTCTTGACTTACTGACCACTCTAATGGGTATTTAAATCCTTTAAAAAGACACATGACAAGGATCCAGCTGAGCTTCCACATTATTAATCCTGGTGCACACTTATGGATGTGATCCCTGAAAAAAAAAAACGATGAACTTGGAGAGATAGAATCGTAGAAAATCTACTGGAAGTGTTCCTTTTTAAAACAAATTCCACCAAGCTTTGCCAACCATGTTGCTCCAACATGTGGTAGTAAGCATTGCTTTTTCTAATACCTCATCTTTTTGTGTCTTGACCAGAAGAGAAAAGCTCACTCAAGTTATCTCCTTTGGGTCATGACTAGAATTGTTTGCTACTTTTTCCAAAATCCAAAATTCCAAAATCTTTTGAATTTGCAGCTAGAATCATTTCACTTCTTCAAGGTTTGTTAGAGAGTTAGTTTGGGAGAGGTAGTGTCTGTGTAGATGTACTTTATCATGCTTTGGGCTCAGAAATTAAAAAGAATATGGTTTTGTTATATGGAAAGAATTGAAATCCTCATACATTCATGAAATTGTTACCCTCATAAACTAGGCTCAGTAAAAAAAGTTAAAATATATCTGAAAACCTTCCACCTAGATAGAGTAATAAAGTGGAACCCATTGGCTCCAGTTTTAGAGTCAGACAGTTCAACCATCAATCTCATTAAAAACTGTATTTCCCAGTGATGTTTCCCTGCCTTCACTTTATACTATGAGCACCTGTGACAGGTGAGTTGTCTGGTTTTGATAATCGTCAAAAGGCCATCACTGTCAAGGCATGCCTGAGAACCTCATCTGATGCAGCTTTGAGGACCAATACTTAGATTTCATCCAATTAGTGTAATAATTCCATTAGAAGCTCAATCAAGTGGAAGGTGCACTGGTTAGAGTTCTAACCATTCAACTTTTACACAGAATAAAAACAATGTTGACTGACTGGATTTTATTTGTAAACGTATTCCCCTTTTAGAAAAGGGATACTTCATCTGTAAAAAATGACAAGGTATAGAAAATGTCCATGTGTGCTGAGTCCTCCATTCTTTTGAACTCATTCTTATACATCAGTTAAACTATGACTCTATCAGACTTGAATCCAGAAGAAAAGATTATTTCTTGTACTAGTAATCTGGAAATAGCTATGAACTAAAAAGAAAATAGTCTTAGTAAAGTTGACAAAATAGGTGGAAATATTATCTCAGAGTACGGAACCAATGCTGTTAGTTGTCCTTAGCAGGCATGATGGCCTTTGAATTTGCCATAGTTAAGTAAATGAGTATAATAATGAAATGAAATCTTGAACCCTTTTGTCTTCTGAGATATTATCTCCAGTGGTTAAACCTCAAGCCTAGACTGACCTTCGACTTCCAGTCTTTTCTCATAGTCATGAAAGACATGATTCTTACATTTGAGAACAGACCAAATTATGGCATTTTCCTGGCAGAAAACTCTTTTAAGTTAGTGAATTTTAATTTTTAAAAATTGGCAAAGATTTGCCAATAATTTGGCTTAGTAAATGTATATGCATAAACAATAGTGAATGGTTATTTTTTTTTTTTTACTTTTCAATAAACACAAGTAAAGAAAATTCTTTTAATATGTTTTTTAATATATCATTAGGGCAGTAATAATTTGAATTACTCATTTTTATAATCACCCAAAGGCATTTACCATTGTATAATAAAACACATGGGTAGGTGAAAACTAAACTAATGAATAAAATACATTTCAGAGGTTTGTTGACACTCTCTCTAGGTATTTTCATGATGTTGATTACCAATGGAAAGCAACCAAAGTCATGTAGACTTATGAATCAGTAAGTCATAATTACTGAGTATTCATGAAATGCCAAGACAGAGCTACTTCTGTTTAAGGATATTATATTCTCCCTTAGACAGCCACAGTAGTACAGTGACGCCAGGGTTATGCCACAAACTGAAGATCAATAGCAAGGTATATTTTACCTAGTTAAATAGCTAAAAAAATTCCCCCCAAAATGATTCTTAACTAAATGCATGTTTAAAATATAAACACATTAATATTAAAAGTAAAATGGAACTTCACAAAAAGAAGTTGTCTTTTAAAAGACATATTAAAAAAGGGAATAGTGGATAGAATCGTAAAAAGGTAAACAGTGAAAGAAAGGGTATATTGTATAAGTTTGAATTATTTTTCTTCATGTTTGCATCCCTTTAATTCTGTTCCTATCCTTTGGTTTAACAAAGCAGGCCAAGGGCAGACTTAAAACAAATTGTGAGAAGCCAAAAGTGGAACAGGAAACCTGGTCTGATAAAGCAAAGGCAATTTGTTCAACATGTGGGAGCAGTGCTTCATCTTATTAATAGATGGTCTGTGAGCTGAATTGTTACTAACAGATAAGCTATTAATTTAAAATAGAAATTGAATCCGTCTTATGGGATTTGCAGAAGTAATGTTTTTTTCTTACATATTCCTTTCCAGGTGTTCTTCTTGTAACTACAGGCAATCTTAATTTTCAAATATTCCAAATGTATAATTAAAGTTACAGTTTCAGCTCACATTTAAAGTATTAAATCTTGAATAAACTTGGAGAGACTGCTACTTTGGCACAACGAGAAACGTGTCTTGAATTCTTCTGATTCCTTCTTCAGCCGCCCTGCCTGCCATCTGGACAACAGCCGTTCTTCACATCTCAAGACATGCACACCTACTTCTTCCTTTCTGGCACAAGCGTGACCCTGCTTTTCAGGACATAACTTCCTTTATATAATACTGTTGAGGGCAGAAAGCCTTTGTACTTCACTTTCCCTTTTCCAGTATCAAGAAATATGGCTTACCTTGTATTTGAGCCTATACACTTCCTGTTGTTCATTTCTTCATTCAAGTGAATATACTTTTTTCCACCATCAATTCCTTCCAAACTCAAGAATCCCACTCAGGATTGAAACAGTCTTTCAAGGCTGTTTTTCTATCATGGACAAAACTATGATATTTAAAATATATATAACATTATTATTTCTTAAAATATAAGATTATCTTGGAGTTGACTGAAACAGAAATTTACCTAGCAAATTTTTAAGTCAAGAAATTATTTAGAGAAGTGATATGATTTTTCAAAGGAAGAGCAATCTCTCACTCTAGATAATTATGGAATATCATGATACAACATTTCATCCTTATTTACTCCTATTGGTTAGATCATGTAGACACCACTACTTATGTGTATTTGTTATTTTGTTAAGACACATCAATCAGCATTTTGCCAAGGCTCACAAAAATGTTCTCAAATGTTCAAAGTCACAGATGAGGGTATTTAGCCATGAACAAAATTTAGAAACTTCAAAACAAAATGCTTGGCACACATGTTTTCTATTAGTTTGCTACTTCTTAACTCCTTGTTCCCTACTTCCAATTTTTGCATTTTCTAAAGATTCTTTACTTGCACTGGAAAGAGAAAGAAGCAGTGGGGTGGGGCAGGAGTGGTGGCAGAGAGAGAGATGTCATGGTAAGCACATTAGCTCTGAGGAAAAGATTTACCATCAAATGCTGCACAGGTCACTTTATCTTTCTGAACATCAGTAATATGTGTTTCACAGGGTCGTTATAATGTTGATTTGTTAAATATAAAAGTATGTATCAGTCAGTCTTTTGTTGTGATAGTTTTGTGAAGCACTCAACGTTAAAATCTTGGGGGTTATAGAAATATTTATTGAGTGTTTAGAGATCTGACAAGTTGGCTCTGGGCTCAGCTGGATCCCAGGGTTTAGATTGGCTTAGTCCTACCTAAACTAAAGGATCAATGGCCACCTGGACATGCTCTCCTCATGACAGAAGGCAGAAACTCCAAGAAGATGCCTCCAAAAGTCTTAGCTTTTACTCATAAAAGTATGAGTCTGTTGAGCAAAGCGAGTCACATGGCCAAGGTCAAAGTCAACGGTAAGAGAAAGATTGGTAGGCAAATACAGTTGACCCTTGAACAACTTGGGGCTTAAGGCCCCCCAACCCCACTTCACACAGTCAAAAATCCTTGTGTAACTTTCCAGTCGGCCCTGGAAAGGGCCAATCCACAATTCAACCAACCCCAATTGTGTGGTATGTAATACTTATTTATTGAAAAAAGCTGTGTATAAGTAGACTGGCACTTATTGTTTAGGGTCAACTGTAATTCAATACAACACCAGCTGGAATATGTGTGTTTTCAATGAATGGTTAAAACATAATGAAAACCCACTTTCATTTTTATACCTAAAATGTCACATTTTTATACCTAAACTCTTGAAAGTATATATGATATTAAGTTCTCCTTATTATAAGCTTCGTCTGAATATAGTTTGCTATGTATTTCTTTTATACAAAAGAGTTTATATTTTAAAAGATCCAAATATCTGGATCATCAGTGTAATTAACCCTTCCACTTTAAGAATAGCGTCTTCTCAAGTCTAAAAAACACGTTCTTACTCTCAACCTTGGTTTTCTTTCCATGTTTTAGGGTCTATGGAAATCTAAGAGTAGAGCTAGAACACTTCTATATAAGGACAATTTCTTGAAAGAGTTAGGATCTGTGATGAAAACTTGAAAGGAAGGGGCAGAGAGGTGCATGCAGCAATTGAAGATGATGTTATAATTTGGGGAAGAATTTGGGCAAAGAGCACAAGGACAGGAATATTTAGGAGGCAGTGAAATGCCAAGAGTTAGTACCCCAGTTAAGGGAACAGCACGAAGCAAGACAGGACCAGAATACCTTCTGTGAACAGTGCAGTTACACAGTATTGAGGTTATGAATGTTTCAGATCTGTTTGTGAATGCTGTTTATTTAAGTATATTTCCTATTTGTCCATGTGCTCTGTTTATTATTTATAAAGTTATTATTTACAAAAACCAGCATTTGGTAGTTATTTCATTTTCTTTTCTTTTAATTCCAAAGCATTTCGAAAATCTCTGTTAATTCTTGTGCTTATTCCAGCAGAATACCTAAAGGTAACATATAGCAAGTAAAGAGTAGCACATTTTCTCCCATATTTGCAGTGTGTTTCCTTACAACTTACCTAACTAAAATTAATTTTTTTTTTGTAATCCTTGGAATTTTTTTTTAAAGGAATTCCTTTATTTTTATTTTTTAAAATTTATTTATTTATTTATTTTGGCTGTGTTGGGTCTTCGTTTCTGTGCGAGGGCCTTCTCTAACTGCAGCAAGCGGGGGCCACTCTTCATCGCAGTGCGCGGGCCTCTCACTATCGCGGCCTCTCTTGTTGCGAAACACAGGCTCCAGACGCGCAGGCTCAGTAGTTGTGGCTCGCGGGCCTAGCTGCTCCGCGGCATGTGGGATCTTCCCAGACCAGGGCTCGAACCTGTGTCCCCTGCATTGGCAGGCAGATTCTCAACCACTGCGCCACCAGGGAAGCCCCCCTAAAATTAAATTTTCTTAATCTCTCTCGTTATCTAGTGAAATAATGCTTAACATTCAATTACTATCTACACATTTACATATATATAATTTTTATATTTTATAATTATATAAAAATCATTTAATTGTGAATGGTGTATTTGCAGAAAAACATCAGGGATTTTCATTTTTCCACTTTTGTTAAATATGGTTCTTTAAAATTGCCATTAAAAGTGGGCTGCAGGGTTTTTGCCAACTATTTCTTCATGGGTTAGCTAATGGTAGTTGAGAAAGTTTTTATCCTCCTTTTATTAGGATGAAAAGCCTGTCTCTGACATTAATGCTGTAGATGAAAGGGTAGATACTTTTCCTTTTATCATGCCTGCCTTTCAACAGCCCTTCCCAGTAAACCTGAAAGGCAACCTCTAACCCAGGCACATTGTGAAGCACTTCTGCAGATCTAGAAAGAGAAGTGATCATCAAAAGATGAAGCTGCACCCAGAGTCCTCATGCCACCCTGAATGTACTTCAGAGACACTTCTTCAATTTAAAACGTTCCTAGCATTGCCTACTGTTGTGGATATTCTGATGTAAAGAAATTAAAATATAATATTTCAACCGGGATGGAGTTCTTTATATCAATGAACAGCTCTTTTCAGTTTTGCATCTACAGCTCCTGCTGTAATCTGCAATGCTGCAGATGCTAACGATACACATGTGTCAGATCTTCATAAAGAGACATGCAATATAAGCCTTCAATAGATAAAACAGACATAGTAGAACATCAATCAAGTAGAGCAATGTTCTGAAATATACTTTTTTAAAAAATGTTTTTTTATTGTGGTAAAAGTCACATAATATAAAACATACTATTTTAACCATATTTAACTGTACAGTTCAGTGGCACTAAATACATTCACATTGTTGTGCAACTCTCACCATCGTCCATCTCCAGAATTTTTCACCTTCCTAAACTGACCCTCTGTCCCCATTGAACCACTAATGGTAGTGGGTCTGGAGATTTTGTAGAGAACAGTTATGCCATGCTTAGTTTTCATTTTAAAATTAATCTGAATTGCCTGTCTGCTTTACAGATCATTTATGACATAAATCTCAAATGTTTGTTTCAATATAAGATAATTTCTCTCAGAAAAATCTCTGGGTGAAAGTCATCTCCAGCATGATGTGGAGCTTTGTTTGCATTGTGGATTCTTGTGCTCCTGACCACAAGCTTGTACATCCAGGGACACGTGTGTACTTTTCTGGTCAATAAGAATATACCAAAAATCCAAATTCAGTTGTTCATTTAACATATATTGTAAGTAATACAGAGGTCACATAAACATGATCTCTTTTCTCAAGGAGGTTTTAGCATTGTTGGAGAGCTAAGAAAATATAAGACTAGCCATAATTTATATAATAGAAATTGATAAGATTTAGAGGAAAATAAAATAGAGAAAATGGTTGACTGGATCAGTGATTTTCTTTGTGGAGAATGGTTAGAATGTGAATATTCAGAAGAGAATGAATGGAAGAAACTTCAACCAGTGAGAACTTTACCAAGAAAGGCACAGAAGCATGCACAGAAATTACTGAACATGTTTTTTTCAAATGTTTAGAAGCAGTATTGGTGGTAGTAGATAACTTAAAAATGAATCATTGCATTTAGTGATTGCAGATCAGTCAAACTTCAAATGGATGACAAAATAGGTCCTCTGCACATCTAAAAAGAAGCTTAAAATAATTACTTTCCTTTACATCAGGAGACAGATTAAGGATTTTTTAGGTTATGGCATCAACATGGATCTCAGCACTTGCATTTCTAAATAATCTGTTTAAAGCATCATAACTCTAGATTAAAGAAAAAAGACATTTTTCTACCCCTTAATTCTGAAATGTACCTCTTTTCCAGAACAAATTCACAAAGAGTTTTATAGTGATGCTTATAAGATATGCAGGCTTTTAATATAATCTCTGAAATCTTTCTATAAAAACTCAATTACTCCCTTGTCATAATATAAAAACCCATTCCAGATGGATCAAAGACCTTACTGTAAAACATAAAATAATAAAGCTAGAAGATAACATAGGAGATTTTTCTTCATGACTTTGGGATAGGCAAATATTTATCCAACAGGTCTTACACATCACTAACCATAAAGGAAAAGACTGAAAAATTGAACTTCATTAAAATTAGGACATTCTGTTCATCAAGAGACATGATTAACAGAGTGAAAAGGCAAAAAAATGAAAGGAATAAGAAATTTATAATGTACTTTACATTTAAAAAGGACATGTTCACAACACTTACAAAAGATTCTTACAATTCAATAAGAAAAAGGTATACAACTCAATTTATCTACTTAAATTGTACATAAGTATATGTTAGTACCCAGAAGTTCTACTCCAAGGTATACAGACAATAAAAAAGGTGTGAATATGTGTACAAAAAGGCATGTACAGGAATGTCCTTAGCAGCATTAAGTCCTAAACAGGACTATTAAAATTCAACAACAGAATAGGTAGAAAAATTGTAGAAGGCTCATAAAAAATAAATAAAAGAACAAAGTATTGCTACGTACAACAACATGGATGAATCTTGCGGACATATTTAATGCAAGAAACAAGACACAAAAGAAGCCAGACAATGGAATTGCCTACTGTATGATTCCATGCACATAAAGATTAAAACTAATTTTGGATAAGAAATTAGAATATTACTTACCTTTGGGGAGAATGCACCAAGAAGGAGGCACAAAGGAAACTTCTAGGAGATGGTTATGTTCTCTATCTGGATCCGAGTGGTTTTCACACAGTGTATTAACTTTGTAAAATTTCATTGAGCTGTATACCTAAGATTTTTGCACTTTAATGCATGTATGTTACATTTCAAAAATAAGGTTTTAATAATTGATTGCACACTTGTAGTTAGAGTAGAAAGACTTACGTGTGACTATCTTGAGGCAGAGACAAATGGCTGCTCTGGAGAAAAATGTAAACTGTGTTCTACTGTAAACAGAACTGGATACTTTATCAGCTGTGAGAGGAAAATTCACTAAGCACTGCCAGAAACATTATAGATTGTTTTTATCACGTGTATGGCCAGTTATTTCTATCTTCTACTTAAAAATTAAACTCTTATACTGCTCAATACTTTGATTAAAGCCCATTGAGTTTATAAAACAGCAACTATAAGTCCTCTACTTTAGTTCTCACAATAATAATATTTAACTCTTATTGGGTACTTTCTGTTTATCTGTTTTAAGTGCTTCCATGTATTAACTAAGCTTAATACACAAAGTGAAAAAGTGAGATAGCTACTGTTGTTATTTTTTTTAAAGGGAAAAGGATCCAGGGCTGGTAGAGACCAAGCAGCATAATCAAGGTCCAAGGACTATTGACACGTCATGAAACTAACTCGGGCATCTTAATTTAAAATTACATGCTTTAAAACATAGTACTACACTGATTCCACCTCACGAAACATAACACAAATTCTATTCTTACATCCTCCAATGGAGGATGGACTTACTAACAATAAGGTGATAGAACAGTCAGTGTGCCTCAGTTTGAGATTGAGGTTTGGGGTCATGAAACTATACAGTGGGTGAAATACCCAGAGATGAATATATACCCAATTTTGCAATCATGGGGATAGAAAAAACACATAAGAATATACTTAAAGATAATTCCTAAGTATGCACATGAGCAGAACATAATAGCAGCAGCAGCATGGAGAAAACAGGACATTGCCAGAGGAAGATATCTTCTTTGTAGAAATGTATCTATTAGAATGCTTTGAGCTGCAAGTAACTGAATTCCCAAGTCAGTGTGGCTTAAACAATACATTTACTGCCTGTTATGGCTAGAAAAACGGAGGCTAGGTGTTCAGTGATTGTTCAGTGTCAGGGAAACTCAGGCACTATCTGCCTTTCTGCTCAGCCGAGATGATAAGTCTGTCTTCAGGCTTGTCCCTCTTTGCACAACAACAGGTGCATCTTTTAATTTCACAAACTGATACATCAGTGCCTGAAGGGACATTTCCTCTTTTTGCATCTCTTTTTGTCACAAAAGAAAACCCTTGCCAACCCTCTCTTCACCCCCAAGCAGATTTCTTCCTTTCTGTCAGTAGCCAAGGTTGCAAGGCAAGCCCATGCTAAGTCAATTACTGGTAGCAGGGAGGGAGTGTGATGATTGCCTTTGACCAATCAACATTCACCTCCTAAGGATGCCAGTTTGACAGGATGTGAGAGGGCGAACACCCCCAGTAAACTGGAGGCTATGGGCTTGGAAGAAAAGGGGTCGGAGGCTGGTTTGTGGTTAGGCAACCAACAGTGTCTGCCACAAGAAAGTAGTAATGCTAAAAACGACTGTGGCTTTATAAGTAACAGCCTTAGCCACAAACCGAAGTGCCCCTTTTACATGAATTCTGTGACATTTTCTTCTGTCTATACACAGATCTCTCAACAACACATTAAAAAGTGAACAGTATCATCTTTGAGTATTCCAGAACATTGTGTTTGATTACTCTTGAAAATGACATTTTCAGCATATATATTAAATCAGACATGACACGATGTATTATTGAAGTGTTAATACTTAATATTGTGAATGTTTAATTATTTTATATAAAAATATGACCTGCAGTACCAAATTGGAAGCTGATAGAAACACTGAGACAAGGAATACAAACTTTTTTTTTTCCTTACCTGGAGAAAGTTTTGGAATTAAAACCTTAAAACCAAATCTAATTTTCTTTAATGTAAGCCTTTAGGTATCTGATTTGTATATTGTGTGGAAAGGTTTATAATAGAAACATTCAAGAGTCAGTGCATTTAACTTCATTTCTTAGCATCTTAATTCCCTTCTTCCCAACTTAAATTCTCTTTGAAAATGTTTCAAGTAATGTTATTACTTTTAACTGTTTTTTATTTGATACTCAGTATACTTTTCAATACCACATTAAAATTGCAGTATATAAATGTGTTCTTCATCCGATGTGACAAATGATAGTTCTTTTACCACATACTTTGGGGTCTTCCATCAGTCTCCAGGAAGGAAAACCAATGCATGAGAGTTATAAGTAACTATCTGAAAAGTGCAAATGTAAGTCTTTTTTTGTGCTTAAACTGCTACAAAATTGCAAAATTACACCTTCTATGAAAGTGGTACGTGCACCAAAACTTTTCACTTTCTGTGCCCTTCTGATAGGTCATGTTTCGCTTTTGTCTCTTTTCTATATTGTGAGACGAAGGAAGGTCTCATGTTCACCAGGGGCTTAGATTTAAATTTTTTGATCTGATAAAGTGTAATTGGGTGGTGTGGAAAGAGGTGACAATTTGGGATGATTTGGGAATTACTATCAGAAGGTTTTACTTTATTTGACCATAGGCCATAGACACTAGCATTTAGAGAAAAAAAATTGAGTTCATGGCTCACAGAAGGGAAGCAAAGGTAAGTAAATTAAATAAATGCTTAATATAAAACATACCTGTAGAAAAGCACCACATTAATTAGGGTGAGCCTTTGTGAATTTAAAATTAGTAATTAGTAATTTTCTTACTTTCAATTATAGCATGAACAACAGCGAAACTGACTCAGTTCACTATCAATTCTAGGTATGGATTTTTAATTCCTGTCAAGGTAGCGCTGATAAATTAACTGAGGCTACCCTTCATATCAACTCCATAAATGATTACATCATTAGAAAAAAAAAAAAGTTCTGTGGTCACCTTAGGACCTGAATGCAACGCGTTTTATGCATGAAGTGGAGCTCTCAACTGTCAGGTAATCCTGAGTCACAGATCACCCACCATTCTATGAAACCTCTTCCCCATTTGGTCCTCCTCATCAAGGTTTTAACGGAGCCAAAAAGAACAACTTCCCAATTCTAGACAATGGGTCTTGACAATGGAAGTGATGCCCTGGAGAAAATAAAAGCAAAAGACTTCTGCTCCCCAGCCTACCTTCTCCCCAGTCCCCTCTTCCCGCCCCAGTTCTCCTGCTAAGTCTCCAAAACCCAACGTGTTAACCCCACCTCCACCCTCTCCGCAGGCCCTCTGGGGCAGCTCCTTTCCTGTAAGGGTTGTTAGAGCCATTTTAGCATCGAGTCAGGAAGGAACTAGGAGAAGGATCTCTGAAAGCAGGGGAGCTGTGAGGGGCGGAAGGGCTTGGGGACCTCCTTGCATACGCCTCCCACAGGGTCCAGGCCTTCCACGCCCGGGTCCCTGAAGCCCAAAGCCCACGCACAAAGGCCAAGTGTCCCGGCTTCGCTGGGCCGGGGGGTGAGGGGCGTGGGGAGAAACAGGGCGGCCTCTCGTCGCTCCCGCCGCGGGCCCCCGTCCAGGGCCGGGCAGAGGTGGGGTGGGCGAGGAGGGGGAGCTCACGTCACGTGCGCGCGCGCTGGGACCGCAATAAATGCCCGGGAGCTCGAGGAAGCGGCGGAAGCGCTCGGCGCCTGGCTCTGCGCAGGGTGGCTGCACCGAGCGGGGGAGCGAGGTCGCCTCCAGCCTTCTCCGCCCAGCCCGGCCCGGGTCCCCGCCCCTCGCGCCGACCGATAAGGCTCCGAGAAGCTTGGGCGCCCACCCTGGCGAGCTAACCGGGCAGCCGCCGTTCCGCCCCAGCCTCAGGCTCTTAACTTTGGAGCACTTTTTGCCTGCTCCTTCTTCCAGGTCCAGGGAGGAGCCGCGGAGGCCGGGGCCCACGTCGCCCTGCAGTCAGCGCCGTCGTCGCCCGAGGACGCGCCGTGCCCGGGTCCTGCCCGAACCGGGCTGTCTATGTGCAGTCGTGCGTGCGGGCTGCGGGAAGCCGGCCGCCTCGCTCGGCTCAGCTCTCGTAGGGAACTTCACGCTGGAGAGGTAAGGGCATTTCTGAAACCGCAGCGCCGAGTCGTCAGGCTCCCGCCTTCTCCTATCTACTTTTGGCTTCTTAAACTCTACTTAAAAAAAAAAAAAAAAAAAAAAAATACGGGGAGGGGGAAGGGTAAGCTGTGACAAAGTGAGAGAGTGGCATGGACATAACATACACTACCAAACGTAAAATAGATAGCTAGTGGGAAGCAGCCGCATAGCACAGGGAGACCAGCTCGGTGCTTTGTGACCACCTAGAGGGGTGGGATAGCGAGGGTGGGAGGGAGACGCAAGAGGGAAGAGATATGGGGATATATGTATACGTACAGCTGATTCACACTGTTATAAAGCAGAAACTAGCACACTACTGTAAAGCAATTATACTCCAATAAAGATGTTAAAAAAAAAATCAACGTGCAGAGAATGGTCGGCACGGAGGGTGGGTGGGCTGCTCGGAAAGCAGCCGCGATGCAGATTTGTGGGAGCTCCTTCTTCTGAGTTTGTGAGTTTCACCTCCTCCCCTCGCGCCCTTTCGTTTGGGTTAAGTGAACAGCGGGCGCCTGCGGCGGGTGGGAGGAGAGGCTCTGAAGCTGCCCGCGTACTGTTGGCTTTATCGGGTGCGGGCCACAGGTTAGGCACACACTTTCTAGGAAATAATGATTTTCTTCTTGACCTGTGCCTGTAGAAGAAGAGACTTCCCCCAGCGACCGTAACTATTCACTCGCATTAATTCGGGGGTCCCTCTAGAAGTACCCATGGATATATGTGTGAATAACAGTTTGTACTTCTTTACAACATTCACCCTCAGTTTCATAATTTCGTTGACATTCTGAACCAGAGATGGGACACTGAGATAAAATAATACCTTAAAACAGAGAGAGAAACGTGAACCTCTGGATTGATTGATAAAACATTCTGGGGACAACATACCCTTTGCAGGCTGTATGTAATATCTAGCCATTTAAAGCTTTGTAATTCAGAAATTATTTTCAAGCTTTGGCTCCTTTCGGTTACTTTTGCCATTTATTTTTGTCATCATGCACATTATCTTGGAAAATATTGCTGTCTATTTTGTGGAAACAATTGTGAAAAGTCCTCTGGAGAGAAATGGATGGGAGAAAATTTATTTCAAAAAGTGCATGTCCATTTGCTGGCATTTATATAAACAAATCAAACTGGCTCAATCCCTTTGTAACTGTTGGATTATGTTTGTTATTAGAAAATTAATATCTGCCGGGATTTTCACCCTAATTACACTGTATGTCCTTATAGCCAGACGGAGTGGAAGAACCTTTCTTGGAGCTTTTCCCGGGGACATCCTGAGATCATTCATTATGAAGTGTACTGCGCGGGAGTGGCTCAGAGTAACCACAGTGCTATTCATGGCCAGAGCAATTCCAGCCATGGTGGTTCCTAATGCCACTTTATTGGACAAACTTTTGGAAAAGTACATGGATGAAGATGGTGAGTGGTGGATGGCAAAGCAAAGAGGGAAAAGGGCCATCACTGACAATGACATGCAGAGTATCCTGGACCTTCATAATAAGTTACGAAGTCAGGTGTATCCAGCAGCCTCTAATATGGAGTATATGGTAAGAAAAATTTTCAAATGGTATGTACATAGAAATGTTTAATAATGCTTTTAGCTTCCATGGTTAAATTCCATCATGCTAGTATTTAATCTTTTACTATTTGTCCTCTATAAAATTTCAAAAAAAAAAAATTTTCTTCAAGAGTATCTTCTTCCGCATACTCTTTTATTAGTGTTCCTTTCATTCTAAGAGCTCTTTGAATTTCAGAGTAGAATTAAATACCTTTAGGTCTAATGTTCCTACTAAGTACTTTAAATTCTACTCTTAGAGAAAGATTCCTATCCTGAAAGTGCTGGTGGTTGGTGTATTTGCTTTTAAGTGACTTAGAATAATTGTTTCCTAATTCCTAACCGATGGAATCTTCTTATGAATGGTGGATCTGAAAAAAATCAAGGATCAATAATTTGAAGATGCTTTCCAGATGGCTGATATACATATATGGATAGATAGGTAGATAGATATAGATATATGTCATTTCTTTTTTTTTCTAGAAAAGAGTATTTTTATTAACGTCTAATGCCCCCATATTACCTTTTTTCCCTACAATTTTTTGAATTTTATTTTATTATTTTTTTATACAGCAGGTTGTTATTAATTATCCATTTTATACATATTAGTGTATATATATCAATCCCAATCTCCCGGTTCATCACACCACCACCACACCACCCCCCGATTTCCCCCCTTTGGTGTCCATACGTTTGTTCTCTACATCTGTGTCTCTATTTCTGCCTTGCAAACTATATCATTTCTAATGGGCCGTTGTTTCTTAGAAGTATGTAAATGACGTATTGTAAAGTGAACATTTCTATGGTTGCTTTATGTTAAGGAATACTTTGGTAATGACTTTTTTTTTTTCTTCTGGATTTGTTTGTGAAGTTTGACGTGTGAAAATAAACCTGGGTGAAGGATTAAATAAAAATATGTGACTTATCCTTAATAACCTTATATTCACTCTGAGAGTAAATTAGCAAGTTGGGGAAACAAAATTACTTTTTAAAGACTATTAGTTATTACTCTTGTAAGACTATAACTCATTAATATTAGCGTACTTCATACCCTGAATACTTAGAAAAATTTTCAAAAATCTATCCTACTTGCATGAATTAGGAATGCACTAGCAAAGGCTGATAATAATCATTGGTGACAGCAAACTTAAGTGGTGCTAACATTTCTCCTTTGGACACATTGCAGGGTGCAGTTAATTTTAATACATTCTGGTTTTTACTCTTTTTTTTGCACTTACATTAGTTTTGATAGGTATTCTCTATTTAGGTAACTTCCATGAAACGTGGAAATTCTAAGGTAACATTACACATTACAAAATATTTCATTATATTATTTTAGCTTTTTCTAGAAAAATATTTTACCCTAAAGAAAGTAGGTAGCACTCAAGAGAACTCATCAGAGATTAAGAAGCAGGGCCCAAACATCAGGCCATCAGGGTTTAAATTCTGGCACTGATACTAGCTTAGGTGACTGTGGGCAGCTTATAAATTTCCCTCCACTTCAGTTTCTTCATGTCTAACACATGCGCTCACCTCAGAGGGTTGTTGTGAGGATTATGTGAGGAATGAGATGACCTGTGTAAAGTTTAGCTCATTATCAGGCGTATTGCAATTACAAGGTCCCAGTAAATGTTACTAAGACATATAACCAATTTTATGTCTCCTTATACTGTTTAAATAGAATATCTGAGGAAATTGTTCGCTCTTTTCAAAATTCTGTGCACAATGTGACATCTGTAATGTCTCACATTTCTGATTTTTGTGTATTTTAAAGTGTTTGTTCAAAGTACAAAATTCTATGACTTCTTCATCTGTGAGCTTTCAAACAGAAAGAGCCAATTATGGAGCTTTTCCAAGTAGGCCACTGTATGCTTATTCCATGTGGATAGGTATTCAGTTGCTTTTTATTTAAAATAAGGAAGAACTTGAGAGTTTAAACCCACAAAAAGAAATCTGAGAATATTTGTGTGTGTTTTAAGTAATATGGGAATAATGAAAGAACATTCTGTGATTTGTTTTCATGTCTGACTTCCAAAGAAAATAACTGCCTATTGTATGATGTCTGGTCTAGGATGTTTATATGAGTTTCTTTTTGGTTTCACTGGCTTCATTCTGTCCTTGAAATGTAGATTCAGAAACCAGCCAGGGTTTATGTTGTGTTGCCCTTAGATACTGTTAGTACTGGAACTATGTCCTAGCCAATAACTGGGCTGCCGAGGAGTTTATTTCCCAGTGTTAGTACTGGAACGCATTTTCTAGAAAACATATTTACGGGAAAGTCTAAATGAACAATACTATTTTATTTAAAATACTGTTGGTTTATATCTTACATATTAATAATGGAAGTACAGATGTCGATCAACCTGTGAAAACAAAATTTGTTCAAATAGTTGTTTAAAGTGTATTTATTTTGATAAAACAAAATTAAAAACTAACTAAAGAGCCACTTCCTATGAAATCTGCAATGGCCTATGATAAGTGCCACCACTTTTGGCCACTTACACTCTATGTGTCATATTACGTTAAAAATTTGCATAGCCAGTTACCTTATTTACATTTGGTGCTTATTTTAGTCTACTCTTTGTGCTTGAACTCCGGCAGCCAAGTCACATCCACGTTTATTAACATCACAACGCTACCCATACTCTAATGCTCATTTAATTAATAGGGTTAAAAATGGCTTCTGCAAGGCCATCTCTTCCCTTGAAGAGCTTATAGGCTGATTGAGAAGAAAGAATAGACATATTTGAAAATTTTCAAGTGAGCAAGGACACAGAGTTCTTTGTTCACATGTATGAATAATGCCAAGGGAGCACAGAATAATGGAGAATAATTTAGGAATATTCCTAAGCGAGAGAGTTAATCAATGGGGAAGCTGAGGTTTATGTTGTTCCTGGAAGGTGATCAGGACCGCAAATTGTGGCCAAGAGTGGAGGCCATTTCTCAGTTAGAAGAAGAGGAACCAACACACATGGAGTAAGTGGCAGGCTGGTTGTAGGAAACTAGAAGCAGAATCGGTTGATGAAAGCAAAGCCCTGTGGCAGAATCAGGAAGGGGAGAAACGAGTTGTTAATTATAGAAACCAGTGAACTTAAGGAGAGAGATTACCAGCATTTAACTTAGGATACATTGAAAAACTGGGGCTTTTAGGTCATCAAATGAAGCTATTACTGAAGAGGCAATGGATTTTTGAGGAAAAAAACACTGGCGCTGGACCTAGGTTCTCGTGTTGTCTCTGCTGCTTACTGGTATGTGAAGTCTGGCGGTCAGCAATCATTCTGGGCATTGCTTTTCTCATCGGTAAAGTCGAGGTTAGGAATATGAAACCCACAGGCTGCAATGAGGTAAGAGATTTGATCCTGTTGAGCATACTCTTAGTTTTCTTCAAGCCTTTCCTTTCCATGGGTTTTGACCCCACCACTTGGTTCTTTTATTTTTCTGGTTATTTCTTCAGCATATTCTTGTTTCCTGTTCATCTCTTAAAACTTTATGTTTGGCCCCAATGGTTTTACTTTCGGCCTTCTCCCTTCCTACAGGACTTTATCTACTCCTTTGACTTTAAATACCGTCCGTGTATTGATGGCCTGTAGTCGACACTCCATCCAGAAGTCGTCTTTGAGCATTGTTTTCCTATTTCCTACTGCCCACTGGGTCCTCTCCATGTCATTTGACTCCCCAGTTACTTCAAGTTTAAGATTTCTAAAAAGCAACTGAGCTGCTTTTGTTCCGTCCTTGCCCACGGTCCTACTTTTCTCCCTGGACGCCATGGACATCGGCTTAGTCCTCTCTAAACAGAAGACAAACAAACAAAAAGCAGAAAATTGGGCACATCCTCAGCTCCTGCCTTGCTCTCATTCCCCCTACCCACTTCCACGTAAAATTCACGCACAAACATAAATAAACAGTTACTTGCCAGATTCTCTAGATTCTGTCTCAAATGTCTTTTTTTTTTTTTTTTTAAATTCTCCACTCTTTGATTCTTTTATTTTTTAATTTATTTTTATTTTTGGCTGTGTTGGGTCCTCGTTTCTGCGCAAGGGCTTTCTCTAGTTGCGGCGAGCTGGGGCCACTCTTCATCGCGGTGCGCGGGCCTCTCACTATCGTGGCCTCTCTTGTTGTGGAGCACAGGCTCCAGATGCGCAGGCTCAGTAGTTGTGGCTCATGGGCCTAGTCGCTCCACGGCATGTGGGATCTTCCCAGACCAGGGCTCGAACCCGTGTCCCCTGCATTGGCAGGCAGATTCTCAACCACTGCGCCACCAGGGAAGCCCAGAAATGTCTTGTGAACCCATGTCTTCTGTTTCATCCCAACGGATGCTCGTGGTCTCCCCCTCCTCCCCCGTCCCTGCGATGAGTACCACAGCTTCCCCTGCAACGGACTGTACCGTCTAGTTCTACTTTATTTCTACTTTAGTCCGCCTTCCTCCCTGTTACTCAGTCTGTCTTTTCCCTCAGACAAATCTCTGGTGGTCACTCAGCTGCCCAAAGCTTCTGTGAACTTCTGGCTGCTCGTAAGCTAAAGCCCACCTTGAATAACTTACAAAAGGTCTAGCCCAATATGCCCCATAGCCTCAACTCCCTTGCGTATCTTTGAATCTGTGTTCACACTTAAAATATACACTCTTCTTAGAGATGATTGTGTTCCTCATGCCTCTGTGCCTCTTTGCTAGTTCAGTTTCCTCTGTGCCCGGAATGCCTGTGCATCCTGTCTCCTCCGGACAAACTCAAGACTGCGCTCAGACTCTGTCTTTCTGTAAAGCTTCCTCTGATGCGCTCATTCCCCTGCCCCACTCCTTCTGTGCTCCTAAAGGATTTTATTCAAGCCTATTTATAGTATTGAAATTTTGTTGCAATTCCATATATACATGTCTATTTTCCTTTCCAAGACTGAATTCCTAGAAGGGTAAGGATGTACCCTACTTATATTTATAACCCTGTGCCTGATGCAAAGAAGTACTCAGTAAATATTTGTTGACTGAACATTGCTGAGTGATAGTAAATATGTGTTGAATAAAGGGAGAGATGGAAGAATAGGTAAGATTATATATGAGATAAATATGAAAGACAGGTAAGAAACGGGAATTAAAATAATAAAAGTTCTGGAAGGTAGGCTATCACCAATACCAGAGATAGTGACATGGAAACTGGAAATACCAGAGATGAAGGAATAAATAATTCAGGATTTTTTTTTCTATTTTTAAAAATATTCATGCTATACTAAAAATCGTCCTGTAATATAGAGCTGCTGAGATAATACTCAAGTGCTCTGGAATTTAAATAATAAATTAATTTAAATAATAAATTAATAATAATTTAATTAAATAATTAAATTAATGAGTATTTACCCCTTCTAACAAATTTTTAATAGAGCCTCTAAAACTTATTGATTGGCTAAAATCCAAAATAGCTCACTGTGATAGAAAGCATACCTAAGTCTAGAATGTATTTTAGCAACATAAGGACACGTTACCTAAACATGGCATGTGTCATTATATCATGCTAATTCTATAAGCCATTTTCCACTATTATAACTATTTCCATGTCTTTTAGAGAACTTTTTTTTAAAATTTTATTTTATTTATTTTTTATACAGCAGGCTCTTATTAGTTATCTATTTTATACATATTAGTGTATATATGTCAATCCCAATCTCCCAGTTCATCCCACCACCACCATCCCCCCGTTGACAGATACTCTGCTGGGAGGGTTGATGGCTGTGCCTACTTGCTCTCACTTCACATATGGTAAGACTAGGGGCAGAAACTTTGCACAGCATTTTTCCAAATGTAGAACAAAATATATCTGGATATTTATCCTTTTGCTGGGCAACCAGAGGCTCCAAGCCAAATAGCCAGTGGTACTTGCAGTCTATGGTATATATTGATGCAAACAATGGCTTAGTTCCAGTTGTCACATATATTCTTTATATGGTCATGCTTAACACTGGAAATCAAGATATTTTTCTTCTGTGCTTCAGTGCAGCAGATAATTCCAGAAACTGGACGGGGGATAACCTAGTTTGCTGAACAGGGTGATGCTAGTCTGAGTTCTGCCCTATTTCTGACTATCTGTAGTATGAATCCAAGCCTGAAAAAGTGATTTTTAGCTTGTGAGTTGCTCTCACAAAACAACTCTCATAACTTCACATTTTCTGGCATTATTTGCCACCAATGACATATATCCAGAATAAATGCAAAGAATGAAATGATGGCATCATAATTTATTTACCCAAAGCTCAGTGTCTACACATTTCTTATCTTGCTAAAAGTGGCAGGAATTCACTATCAGTAAGGTTTTATTGCAACTCTTGATTCCTAAAACAATGATTTTTCTCTCTGTATACTTGCACTTGCCTGGTAGTTTTCAAAAGTTAAATATTTGCATATCTTAATGATGTACAGTATAATCCATATGCACTTAAAGGTACATGAAATATCTTTCTTGCTTCAAAGAATGTTATTCTTATTTAAAGCTTTTAAAGTTTATTCTATATTTAAAATAACATTTAATTTTCTTAAAGTGTTTTTAATTTACTTCACTAATGTTGTTTACTTCACTAATGTTGTTTAGATCCAATAAAGCTATCTTTTGTTTTAGTTTATTCGTCTACTGAATTTAAAACTTTTCAAAACCTTAATTTGATACATAGTTGTGTGTTTTTCTGTTTGTTTGTTTTTTTAAAGACATTGACACTTTAAATTAATGTAGTTTCCTTTTTGGAAGTTCCACTGTAGATGGCAGTACCTATAGGAAGAGAGTGACATTGTAGCTCAGTTCTACTGAATTTAGTAGTGACATTGTAGCTCAGTTCTACTACCCTGGAGTTCTGGGAGATTAAGATTCCTCATTAAATGTAAGCAACAAATCTAGGATCTTAGAAAGGCAAGAGACGACAAGCAGTTTCATTAGGAGAGTGGAACACCCAGAGTCAGAAAAGTGTCACAAAATTTTGAAATTGTTATTGTTGTTTATTCCTTCATTCAACAGGTATTAGGAATTTATCAAATGCCAGGCACTGTCTAGGACCCAGCAGTAAACATAACAAACATTCTTCCTTTCCTGGAATAGGTGTAAAGATCCTCATATCCCAACTCAGCAAAGGGGCCCATGTGGCTGACACAGAGTGAGTGTGGAAGTAATGCAGAAAATGAGGTCAGAGCTTTATTTGAGGAGAACAGATACATGTCATTGTAGTCATTTTAAAGACTCACTCTGAGTCTGAGTGACAAGCCATTTGAGCCATTTGAACAGAGGAATATCATGATCTTACTTATACTTAGAATCGGTTTGGTTTGTTGAGAACAGACTTTAAAGTGGTGGGAGGTGGGGCAATGGTGTGAGCAGGGATTCAAGGCTATTGCAATAATCATTCCAGCAATTGATGGTGGCTAGGAGTGGGATGGTAGCCTTGAAAGTGAAGAGAAGTGGCATGGTGTGAATCCACAGTGAAACTCCTTTGTAGTCATGACATCAATATTGATAAATTCAAGGAAGCCTTGTTGCAAGACTAGTGCAATTGACTTGGCCAGCCAGGTAGCCAATAGGCTGGGAGTTACTGCATCTGGTGCAAGGTCTAAATCCTCCCAAGCCCTGGCTGTGGTTTTTGAAAACCGGTGGCAGTTTCCATTCTGGTTTAAATATCGATGGGGAACTTTCAACTTGTATTGACTTCAGAGTGGTTACAGAGATTCTAGAAATCAGCAGGTTACTGATACCCATTTTGCCACCCCGATTCCAAGAGATCAGAGGAGGTGGAAGCAAACTCTGCCTCCTTGCTTCCCAGGATAAAGGTGCTTGCTGTTTCTCCACGTGGTCTGCCCTCACCTCCAGTCTATTCTCCCACCCCCCCTAAAAACAAGAGAAGGTGAGAACTTTAGCAGAACAGGACAGTGGCCCAGTTCCTGTTCATTAAGTACTAGTTGCACCATCATGGAGTATGTCGTTGGGATTTTATTCCATCTTGGAGGTAACACAGAATGATTTTGGATGTGGGGTGTGGCTGTACAGATTTTGCCTGAGGAACTGGAAGTATTGGAGTTACCATTTTTTAAGATAGGGAAGAATGTGGATAGACCAGCTTTTGGTAGAGAAAGCTGGAGCTCAATTTTGGATAGACTAAATTTAAGATTTCCCTTAAATATCCAAGTGAATTTGTCTTGTATGCAATTAGATACATGTAATCTAATCTGGACCATACAGTTAGGATTCATCAGAATTTAGATGGTATTTAAAGCCAGTAGAAGAGATCATCAAGGGAATGAGTACAGAAAAAAGAAATATTCAAGAAGTGAGCCCTCAACATACTTTACAGTGTAGAGGTAGGGAAGTGGGGGAGGACCAGCAAAGGGAATTGAGGACTAGGAAGAAAACCAGGGAAGCAAGATGTCCTGAAAGCCAAATGAAGAAAGGCAGAAAGGATTATCAACTCTGTTAAATGTTGCTTATAAAGATCAAGTAAAATGAGAACCCTTGAATTTTGAGATATGGAGGCCACACTGGAGGTCTGATAAAACAGTTTGGGTGGCATCATAGTGGTCCTAGGATGGTTCAAGGAAGAATGGATGGGAGAAATGAGCAAGCTTGTTCACCCACTCGTTCATCAAACATGAACCATCTCCTATGGGCCAGGTGGGATCTGCAGCCTTAACTCTCTTCTAACCAAAAGTTTTAACTTAGTTTTAGAAGAGGTAGTTTAGTTAGGGAACATATCCCAAACTTATAATTATTTTCAGTAGGAAAATGCAGTTTCTTTGCTTAATTGTTTTTGTAGTTACCTTTACCGATTGCCTTCATTAAAAGCAAACGTGGTCATTTATAATCATTTATAATGACAATTAAGAGTGACATTTAGTTCAAGAACATTCTTTGCTATTGTTCAGCTTTGTTCTTTCACATACTTCTTTTAGGAATTTATACAACCACGTAATTGTACATGATTTAAAATTTAAATTCTCGTATTTTTGTTGATTTTTACTAATTGAATTAAAGTTTATGAAACTAGCATAAATCTATGCTAGTTTTATATGTTATTATGTATTTTATATATACATATATATATGTATATATAACATAAAACATTTAGTTCATTGGAAGAAAATGTGAAAATTCAAGTGGTAGTGACTTGTCTGGTGAAGGTATTACAGTAAGTATGCTTAGTAACCCTTTCCTTATTTTTCTAAGTATTCGTTGTCTTCATAATTTCAAGAAGTTACAGAAAGGCATTTATAATTGATTAAAACAATTTGTTATTCTCATTGATAAATTTGTGATTAAAAAATCATTTAATTCAACTACTGATTGAGCATTTTTGTGCCAGGCACTGTTTTTTGAGGCTGAAGCATACATTAGTGTATAAAAGGTTCAACAAGCTAATGAAAATAAAGTGAGATGATAGAGAATGGTAAAGGTGGAGCTAACATGTTAAACAGTTGCGGAAGACCTCTCTGAGTTAGTGGCTTTTGAGCTGAGAGCTGAATTACAAGAAGGAGTCAGCTAAACAAAGCTACAGAGATCTAGGCAGAAGGAATACTGGGTGAAAGGTCTTTAAGTCAGGAATGAGGTAGGAGTCTTCAGGGACCACAAAGAAGGCTAGGGTGGCTGAATTTTATTTAGTAGAGAGGAAAGTGTTAGAAAATGAAGTAGACCTATAAGCAGGGGCCAGAATTCCTTTTGGGTCATTGGTGAAGAGAAATTTGGATTTTATTTCTAGTGAAACGGAAAGTCATTGGAAAATTCTTGGCAAGGGATTGACTCGGTCATATTTCCAGTTTCATAAAATTACTCTATGTTATGGAGAGTGAGCTGCAGGAGGGTCACAGCTGAAAGCAGAGAGATAGTTAGGAAGCCACTGGTATCTTCTGAGTGAGAGATGATAGTGACTGAGACCAGGGTGATAGTGGTAAAGATGGAGAGAAGTGGGTAGTTTCAGGGTATGTTTAGATGGCATTGCTGATGGTTTTTTGATAGCTTTAATGTGAAGGGTGAAGGATAAGGAGGAATGGTCTTAGATTTTTACTCAAGCACGTTGGTGGATAGTTGAAGCATTCATTGAGACAGGAGGAGAAACAGAAGGGAGAAGGTGGTGATGAAATCAGGCGTTTCTTTTTGGCCAAGCTTATTTTGCGATGCCATGTCATCCTCAGTTGAGTTTAATGGTCAATGCAGAGGTGGGACTTGAGATAAAAATGTGGAAATCATGTAGATACTATTAGGGACCATCTTAACTGACTGAACCAAACCATCCGAGGAGAAGATGTTTATGGATGGAGGTTGAATGCCTTGAATTGAGCCCTGGCCCAGCAACATATCGAGGTTGAGCAGAAAGGAGAAGCTAACAAAGGAAGCTGAGAACAAGCGGTCAGTGAGGTTGGGGGAAAAGACAGGCTACATTGCTGTCCCAGAAGCCAGGAGAAGAGAGTTCAACAGCTTCCATACTGCTGAGGAGTGGAGTAAGAGGAAGAAAAGCCAGCAATGGTTTTGTGGACACGGAGGCTGTCGGTGACTTTGATAAGAGTCATTTCAGGGGTGGAGTATGACCCAAAGTCTTACTGAAGTGGGAAGAAGAGAACGAAAGGTGGGGATGTTGAGAAGGAACTAAGTAACTCCTCAAGATACCGTTGCTGTGAAGATCTGAGAAATGGAACTAGCTAGCACTACACGGGTATATGGCAACGCTCTTGGTTTTGTTCTTTAAAGAACATGCTTGTAAGTTGATGGAAATGCACAAGTTGAGAAAGCACTTGACATGGAAGGGAGAAAATATAACTCCAAAGTCAGTTCATTTATTTTGACAGGAAAGGCTGAGGTTGTAGGTACACAAGCAGGTCGTTTGGTGTATTTAATGGAAAAAGAATTTTCAGATTGAGAAGGCAGGAATGGAGGGGTGTGAGGATAGGATATTATGAAATGGTAATTTTGGAGTTACTATCTAAAGATCTCTGTGTAGTCAAATGTATGAGATGTTTTGAAGTACTTTAAGTTCATTTGGTTCACCATGCTTCAAGTTACAAAATCTAATAGATAGGGAAGAGGTTTACTAGAGTATGTAGTAGTAAAGTATTTCCAAAAAGCAGGAAGATTTAAAGTAATGATTTCTCTGGTTTGCCATAGGTCACCCCACTCTTTCCAGCCACATCATGTAGTGTCACTTGCTTGACCTCTGAAGACATTTCACTAGGCAGCTCCTGGAGATGTGAAAGAGATTAAAGCCATGTTAGCCCAGGTGGGGGGAGAGCGGTTGATTTTTTTAAGTATTCAGATATTATGTAATACAGATCAAGTACAGATACAGATATAGACCAAATAATGTGTTTGAGGTTCAAATTGCAGAGTGAGGTTAAATACACATAGTTTTATGGGAACTCTAAAAATTAAACTATGGGAATGACCCAAATATGTGACTTGGATTAGTGGGTTATTAAACTCACCAAATGTAAGAACCTGGAACTATGATCCAGTGAAGCTTACTTTTTTTTTTTTCTTTTAACTAGTTAACAGAATCAATGAGGTGCAATTAAGTCAACTGCTTAGATATAACTTATTGGGAAAAAGGCAACAGATTTTCTCTATTAGAAGCTCATTAACCTAAAGGCAATATGTGAATATGGATACAATCTATTTAATAGTCTATACATGCTTTATATTTTGTTTTTAATCAAAAATTTGAAGTCAAACATCAGGAAATTGAGTAGCGTGTGTTTTTCATGGGAAAGCAGCTAGGTATGATTTGGGGAATAGCAATAAGAGGTGCTTTAGTCTAGTGCCACTCAAACTTTACTGTGCATATGAATTCCGTGGAACCTTGTTAACATACAGATTTTGATTCAGTAGGTCTGGGTGGGCCCCAATATTCTGCATTCCTAACACGCTCCCAGGTGATGAGGCAGCCGCTGTCTGGGAATGGAACTTTGAGTAGAAAGCTTTAGGCTCTCTGGAGAAAGCGAGGTCTAAATTAAGACATTAAAAGTTGACGCTAGGATCCAGATTCTTTCTTTTTCATCTCAACTCTCACATTCACCTTCTCCTTTTTATAAGGTAGCAACTCTAACTATTAGTGCAGGAAAATAGAAACTCCTTTTCACTCCCTTTCATGAAGTGCTTAGAAACCAAAAAGATAAAGAAGCTTGAACAGTAAGAGTCCCCAGGACTCAATGTTTAAATCTGCTTGGAGGAGGGGTAGAAAATGAAATGTCAAATTTAGTTAATGGCACAGTTCTGCAGGATGGCGGAAAGTGAAGTGCAGTCAGTGACAGGATAGACTCTAAAGGCCATATGAGTGAGAAGGAAGTAGAATTCCAAAGTGAGCAAGAACGGGGGTGGCAGTGTGGGGCTGGGAAGGGTCAACTAGATCAGATAATGAGCTATTAGATAAGACCCAAGAATGAGCATGGCAGTTACTCTTTATAAGTCTCCCCTTTGTGTTATTGTTGCAACTCAAACAGTACAAGTAACCATCTAAACAGGGGAATAAAATATAAAACTATATCTTATGTTTGCTCAAGACATGGCAAATCCAAATCTGAAATACTGAAAGATTGACTGATATGCTCAAAAGAAGCTACAGTGAGATCAGATATTGTCCAGAGGCAGGAAACCAAAGAGATAAAAAATGTGGGGGGGTGGTGGTGAGGGGAGGCTTTTGAATGAAGATGGAATAAGAGCATCAGAACTCCTGTCTAGAAAGAAAGGGCCGAGAGAAGAACGTTGTTAACTGAATTCCGTGAACATAGTGAATACATCTAAACAAATAAAAAGCAGTGCTATTTCACAGGAACATCTATACCGTTATTCCATATACCTTGGATTTTTTTATGCTGTAGGGATCTTGCCAAGCCCTGTTTTGCAGACGTTAGAATGACTTATGTGCATCTCGTTTTCTCTCTAGTGAATTTCTCCTCTTCCTTCAAGACTCACCTCTAAAGACTAATCTGCTTTTGTCTAAACCCTCCTGTACGGAGTTAGGTGCACTTCACCCCAGTTCCCTGGCTTCCACAGCGTTTCCTACCTGCCTTTGCCTCTGTTATTTACATCCTTGTCTCTTTCTCTAGCCTTACTTTTCTTTGTGGGAAGGAACTGTGCTTTCGTAATTTTTGCATTTCCCCAGCTGAGAGGCTGACACATGCTCTAAGCTCAGTTTATGCTAGTTGAAAGGGAAAATATGGAATGAAAGAATGAAAAAATAAAAAGATGATTGGATTTTCAACAGTGATCTAAAATGGGCAGAATGAAAGAGGATTTGATTTGTTTTGACAAGAAAATACTATTAGAAAGTTGCAAAAGCGTTCATTTCAAAGTGTTTATGTTTTATTTTTAAGTACATTAGCTTTTTGGTTAGGGTAAAATCATTCTAATAAGTATGACAAGTGGCTAAATTAGCATTGGATTTTAGTGACTTTTCAGAGTTATATTGGGTTATGGACACCTCTGTCTCATGAAGTGGGGATGGCCAGACCCTTCAGCAAGTAGGGATAGAGTCTTCCAGGAGATACAATGATCAGAATGCCATGGCTTTTGCTGGAGAACTGTTTTCAAAATGTAAATCAGAGTGTGATAAGAAGTACAAATGAATATATTTTAAACTGTACATAAATCTAAAGGTATTTCAGAATAAAGCAGTAACCAGGAAAGTCTTCTTAGAAGAGGTACATTTTGAAAGTGTTTGGAAGACGTTATAGTCAATGTGTGGTAGGGACCGTGGTTGAGGGCATTGGATGATGAGAGCCTTAACTGATAAGATGTTGATACGAGAATATGTGTACAGTTGATTCAAAGGAGAGGGCATGGCAGTCATGATCTGTGAGAACAGATGAAAAGATGAAAAGAATCTTGCTCTATCCAGTGCGACTCATGGCAGACTTGAGCAACGTAGCCCTATACGTTTTCCTTCTCTGCATACCTATGAAGAAGCATTTTATTTGACATAATTTGGTATTAGTTTGACTTTTGTAAGTTATACAGTCATTACAAAGGATTTCCAAACTTTGATTTTATTAACACTTTTTAAACTATTCCTCTGTGTGTGTGTGTGTGTGTATGTACACTAAACTAAACCTAAACTACACGGGTACTTACTTGAAGGCTTCAGTGGAAATATCGTCCTGGAAATTTAATGTGAACAAAGGTCCTGACTTATAGAGTTGATTGTGAGTAGATTCAAAGCAAAGCTAGGCATAACTTACTCTAAACTTCGTTTTATAACTAACAGTGTGTTAAATTTGAATTCTAAGAAATTTACTTTTTCACTGGAAATTTAGGTGGCAGTGATTATCTTTTTTTAATCATTCAAAATTCGGGATTTAAATTTCTTCCTTAGTCTCGTGAATATTAACAATGCGCCATAAAAAGGCTATGTGAGTCACAGCAAATGAAGCAGATCTTAGAGGAACAGAGGAATAAGAGAACATTTATTAATATATTAGGTATCAGGTAATATGTTAGGCAGCTTACTAATACACGTTCTATGAGATGTTTTTATTCTCAGATATTATTTCTCATTAGGAAAACAAATGCCACAATAACAAGGATTTAACAGGAAAAAATTAATGAAGGCTCTGTATGCAGAGTTGTGGGCAGGGCTTAGGCGAGCCGCAAGGATGGGGGGCACCCAGGCATGAATGGTGGTACCCCAGCCTGCTGAGGACCAGAGCCTGGTGGTAGGACTGTATGAAAGGACACAGGCGCCATCACTGTGAGGCAGAGTACTCAGGGGATGAGTGGGGCTGAAGAGGGGGTAATACATACTTAAATTCACACCTCACGCTCTGACTTCCTGTCCGTGTCTTCTACTGGCCAAATTCAACTAGAACCCAGGAACCAAGAGAGCCTGAAGTAACTCAGGATGTAGAGTTGAGCCTTTTGGAACATAGAGTATGGCAGCACGTGGCTGAGAGTGACTATGTGGGAAAAAATGAAGACTATTTAACACAATATTCTTTCTCAGATTTTCAAATAAAGACTTTGGTAAACCGTATTTTTTTACATCATCTTCTTAGTCATTGTTTAGTTGTTGAAGACAAATGTATAGGCAAGTTCCTAAGGGACACCTAAACATCTGATTGAGCATTCTATGGTTACTAAACCAGCTTTGAGTTTCCTAGCAGCCAAGGAAAACAGGAGACCATATGGTTTACATAGCTCTCAATGACTGTTTGGAAGCATAATAATTTATCGTTCTTGAAGCAGGAATTATTAGTGAAAACTTAACACAGAATTCCCAATACAGGAACAATGAGCAACTTACTATAGCAGTTTCATTAAAAGTATGTAAACATATGCATTTAAATGTTTCTTATATTAGCCTTTGGTTTAAGTTGAAGTAATGATGTTAAATTTTAGGTTTCGGTTTCTATTTGTCCATAAACTTTATCTTTTACTAATTTTTCCAAAAAGAAGTTTTCATTCGTTAACCCATCTCTTTTTTCTTTTTGAAAGTTAAAAAGATATCCCCAAGTGCAATAAATAAAAGCAATTAATATTTTATTTACTTGCAAAACTTGTTACTTTCATTTTGCTATTTAAATATATGAGCTAATGCATGCAGAGTGATTTATTATGAAAGCTTATCTTTCCTAGCATGCATATTTTAGGCTTGACTTTTAGATTAATCATATATCTATCTAAATTTATGAGCTATAAATAAACTAAAACATAGGTCCTCATTTTTATAAATTGGCTCAATATTTGTAGATGAAGACTTAAATAGCTGATAGTTGGTACTGTACTTTCTCAAGTCTCCTTTGAGGTCTCCTTAAACATTCAGAATATAGTCTTGAAGACTAACTACTTCTCTCCTAAATGACAACAAAAGTAATGAAAGCATTATAGTGTTGAATTTATCACAAAGTCAATACAAAGATAGATATATATGACCTTTACAAAAATAATCCGAGTTCAACTTTTCAAGAATTACCTTTTGTTTAGCCTAGGTACATCATGAACACCCTTTCACCCGAGTTTATATCACACATGTATGTTTGATGCAGGGAATTTAGGTTCCTGTATCTCTGATCCAAGTTATTGCCCAGGCCAGGCCAGCTGAGGCTAGAGATAATTGATGAGTACATATTGGCAACATATTATATGCCAAGTATATTAGGTGACATTAGGAAAACACAGAAAAAGTATGAGACAGTTTTTGATTTAAAATTCTAGTTTGAGAATTAAGACTGAAAGTAGTAGAAACAGATCTAGGGGAACATACAGTAATTGGTAAATTATATGTTTAAGAAGGTTCAGAGAAGGGTGAGATAAATGGAGTATGTATTGTGGTTGGAATGACTTCCAAGAGGAGAGTGATTGTGAACACGACTTTGGTGAAAGGATAAAGTTTAAGTAATTAAGGAGGGGAGGAAAGAAAGAACAGTCCTGTAGGGGAACATTTCTGATGGATTCAGCGGCCGAGAAGTGTGAACAGACAGGTACTAGAACCTTGCTTCTTGAAGTATTCAGTGTATGGTTCTGGCACCAAGTGTTAGAAATGTCATAACTTTGATTTCTCTCCTGACCTACCAAGTCAGAATCAGATCTCCTGATGATTTACTGGCACTTTAACGTTCCAGAGAGCCAGCAGTAGAGGACCCATGTTGAGGAGTGGGTTATAAGTAAGGTAGGTAAGTTATAGCCAGACTTGAGAGGGCCTTGGCAGGGAGATGAGAGATGAATCAGAAGATATTCTGTAGAAATGTAAGGATTTTGTTGAATTAATGTCTAGGCTGCCTCGCAAAGACAATCTGCCTTACACCATGCATTCGGTCTATCTGTATAATATTGAAACAATGGGTTTAATTAAAATGATCTTATCAGTTTATCCACACATTAAATTTCCGTTCCAAAAATTATTTTAATTTTATTAAAAGGAAGTGGCAATTCCCTAAATTATCTTTTTTAAGACCTTTACGGCTTTGTTTTGAAGTAGATTTTAAGTAAAACTCTGCCGCATCTGCCTCGCATCTCTGTAATTTCCAGGAGACCCTAATATGTGCATTGCCCTGAGGTAATGCTGCTACTTTCTCAGTACCTGGCAAAGCCTCTGTGTCCTGAAACACAGGTGTTCCCTTTGAAATCTGAGCCTCGTGCATTTTCCCTGTAACTACCGTCTTTTCAAAGTAGGTGAAGCACAGAAGTTAAACGCCTGAGGTAATTTCTGAGTTGTAAGGAATGTACTACTCCTGTTTTCCATAGTGCTTTTTATACCAGATGACTTTGTCACAGAAACCTAATACACTCTTTCAGCGTAGATTGAATGATTGATTAATTGATTTCATTGATGTCTATTTCTTTGTTATAGTTCTGATAATTCCACCAACGGGGAGAAAAGAAGGTGGCTAAGATTTTATAATGAGGCATTATTTTGGAATTTGAATCTGAAGTTTTGTGAACCGTCAAATGTATTACTTCCATAGAAAAACAAATTCTTTCCTGGAGATCAAGTTATTGCTATTGAGAGGATAACACTGACAGCTTATTCCATAAGATTTTGGGATTGCACTTTCTGGTTTAAGCAGGAAAACAGCAGTGATTTGGGAGGGATTTATGTTGTGACATATGATGGATATTTACAAACCTGTTTTTCCAGAAGGTATGACAGGTCAAGAATTATCTTTTAAAGGTGGTGTTTAGAAAGAGATAGCTCTATATGTCTTTGATTTTCTTCAACTGCTTCTATATTCATGAGCTGGTTGAAAAATCCTGGTGTTCCTTCCACATGTATAGAAAAATTACATGTGGAAGTCTGTGCCTTATTTCAAAGATTTTACCATTGGGTTTTCAGGACTAAGCTGAAGAGAGACCCATTTTGAACTTTTTACTGAGAATATCTTCTTGTCGTATTCAATTATGTTGAAGTTGTATTGGGAAGTTTTATGGAAGGTTTTCAGTTGTATTTCTCTGTTTTGGATAATATTAAAACTTTCTCCAATAGAGGTGATTCGGAAACAGTTCTCCTTTAGACTCATAATTAGAAGATTGGAAACCTTCTTGGCTTTGCAGTCTTGAAAATCACAAATCAACTTTTTCTTCTTAGCTAAGAAATAGCCTCTATTGTCAACAGAAATATTATTTTATGTTTGAAAGTTTTTATGGGATTTTACAAGCAATACGGGGCACTCTAGAGGAGACTATAAGTACAAAATAATAGAATTTTAAAGCTAAAAGGAATTGAAGAGACTTACTCCAACTTACTAATGTCAGAGACGAGGAAACAGAAGCCAAACATGACATAATCAAAGAGATAAATTTGAAAGTACACAATTTAAGTGGGAAAGAAGACTCTTCCAGGGTGTATCATGTATTTTAATTAACCTTAGTTTGAATAATTGGAACAAGTGCAAGCTTAGTTTTATCTCTGTCTATATAGAAAAAGGAAAGAAACACTTATCATTAATGACCTTGCTTGCATACGTCTAGAAGACATAGCCCCAAGGAAAGAGTATTTTCAATACTCAAAGGTATTTTCAATATATGGAAAGCTGGAATGGTATCATTACTTCTGACAGCCAGTGACTGCTCAGAACTGAGGTAGGCTTAGAGACATGAGGGTGGTTTTCTGTATGCAGATGTATATGTCTAAAAAGACAAATCTTTGTGGAATTCATTTTCAAATTTTATTGCAAATGCTTATATAGTTTTTAAAAATAATTTCATTGTTATTTATCGTTTTTAGTAGGAAGGTAAGACCAGAGCTTTCAGCCTAGATCTGGATTTCCAGTGCAACTGCATTTTCAACACCACTGTGCTTTGATGTTATTACATTGCCAGAGAGCAATGCATATTTTAAAAGTCCATATTAAATTGCAAATTGTGTCATGGACTGATGTTAATTGCCATTTAATTAAGATACCTAATAGTAAGATAGTCAAAGACTTTTTTTTTTTTTGCATTTATCTTGGAAATCCAGTAAAGCTGTATCAATTCTGCAAAAAATTATAATGAATTAAAACATTATTTCTGGAGAATGGTAGAAAATCTTGCAATCCTATTTCTCCCTGCTTAGAATGACACTGAACAGTTATTAAATTATGTGAGAGTTTCCAGTCAGGAGATTATTATTCTGTGCATTTAAAGGTATCAGATCATGCTGGTCAATTTCCTGTTAAAATTTCTTTGTTTACTCATATATTTTTTCATTGCTGAACCTAACTATATAAAATAAACTACTTCACAGCTTCAGTGTCACCTAGCATATTTCCTTTGGTAGACTAATTATCATGATACCTTCACCAAGAAGTGCTTATCAATACCTTTGTGGATAAAGGGATTTCCATTATCTCCATCCCTACCTCTGATCTTTGAGGATTTATGTATGAAGAATCTAATTACACAAATTTGCATCAGGCAGATAATATCACAAAACTTTACTTCATGTGCTTTAATGCAATCTAAAATAATAATAATTAATTAAAAAGTTCAGATTAATGTTTGACTTTTATTTGAAAAATAGTCTACTGTTCACTTTAGTTTTTTATACTAATATTTTTGAAGCCTCAGTTTTAAGAAAATGCTCTTCAGACAAATTCATAGTGACTAATTAACATTGGCTTTCAACTCTTGTTTAATGTACTACAATAATAATTTTGACGCTATAAAGAGTCAGTGATTTCCAGGACATGAATTTTAAAATTATGTAAATCTGGAAAGAGCTATAAATTTACAATAGTCAAAAAATATATTTGAAAATACTTAATCCTTTTTAAGAGAGAAGCTATTCTCAATATCAAAGAGAAAGAAAGAGTCATATTACTAATGACTGTTTTTGCCTAATGTATAGGGATACAACTTCTGGTAAGCTAGCAATGTTAACTCTATTAAAAACTACAATCCTGAGTGATTTGCAACTGTCATTGACTGTTATTATAATAGGATAACAAGTATTCTGATAGGAATATGAATTGTGTATGCCCACCATATTTCACAAATGATAGCAGTCAATGGAATTTTCTGTACTTGTCTAGCTGCATAATTTTTGATTTTTCCAAACAGTATTTTAGTGCTAAAACTACTATATGTTTCTAGGTTTACTTTTGAAAGTCCTTTGTCAAGGTTTAAGGTTTCTTATGTACACACACACAGGAAACGATAGAGCCATTATGGTGAACTGGTTGAAAAATGTCACTGGAGACAAAGTATGTTAATAGTATTCTAAATGTTTCTTTTAGTAATGAAACTTCAGTTAAAGACTTTGCTGTGTTCTCAGAAGGAACAGCTTACTTATGTAGATGGAAAATAGAGTGGTTTTTATTTCTGCACACCTCAAGTACCCATTCTATAAAGAAATGGTAATTTTAAGTGTGGCTTGGCTTTAAATTAGTCCTGGGTGAATAGTTCAGAGAGAAAAAATGAAGCTGGTTAGGCCATCTTGACTTAATTTGCAATCTAGAATTTAAATAGAAATGTATAGAGAGTAACCTGCATTTAAATGGGATGGGTATGAATTATTGCCAGTCTTAAAACCTGAAATATTATGTTGTAGCATAAAAATATACATTCCATGCTGTTGTCATGTTAAATGATAGTATTTCTTACAGGACAGCTATATTTTCAGTGATTTGTTTAAAAAGAATGTCCTTGATTTGTATTATTGAACTTGCCCTAAACACCAATGCTTGATTAGATTTTTCAAATAATTACTTTTAAAATTGTCACTAACTAATATTTATTAAATATTAATAGCAAATTTTAGTTGCATGCCCTCTGCCTCAGTTCTTATATTAAAATAATGTATGTCCCTATTTTAATATTATCGTAGTTAATTTGATATGCTCCACCCCCCATTTTTAATGGGTTAAATAGAAGACAAGTTATGCTATAAAACAACTTATCCATAATATATACTCAACAATTGATAACTCAGAGGGACCTGAGTTATATTCTATCTCAACTGACACATTTTACAAATAAGAAAACATAGCTTAAAGCATTTGAATGATATGTCTTAGATTTTTTTTCCAGTTTCTACACAACAGATATATAAACAAACTTTGGAAATACAGCATATTTGTGAATTTGGAAATAGTTGTATATCTTCTCTAAAAAGGATCCATCTTCAATTTCGTAAGAAAAACTGACATCTAAGGTTGTAGAATTGTGTGTAAAACAAGACTAAATTGACCTTGAATAAGGGTCTTAAGGACTCCCTTGGTGGGGTTTCTTGCTCTGGGTCTCTCACTTGTTTGCAGTGACCTGGACATGCAAACTCACAGATCTCTTGTCTGGGCTAGGAAAACTCAAACAGTGGGAACTCCTCTTGCATCTCTGTCTGTCTCTGTGTGGTCTCTCCATCTTATTTTTTTCAGCTACCTATTTAGGGTAGCTGAACTCCTAATTTGTTGACTCAGGTCTTTTAAGATGTGTGTCTTTAAAAGAGAAAGAATCAGATAGAGTCTGTATTTCCTAACCTAGCTTGGGAAGTCTCACAGCGCCATTCTGTTTGTTGGAAGGGAATCACTATCTAGCTTAAATTGAAGTGAAGGGGAGGGAATTCAACTCCACCCTTTGTGGGAAGAGTGTTTTAAAACCATCCCAGTGGTTTCAAGGCTTTTTTTTTTTTTTTTTCCATCTAGGAATGTTTACATTTTTCTTCTGGTTCCCAGCTGCTCTTTGACTATGAGATTGCTATGTTGCTAGATTAGAAACCTACGGATAAGTATAGTTGCACTATGCTTATGACTAAAGTATTATATGAGAACCTGATTTCCAAGATTGAAAACAAAAATTTGATTGTCTCTTAAGGACAGCTTACTTTCCAGGGAACTCTACTTGGGAACATGTTTGCTTTTGAGAGATGACCATCTCTCCAACCTTCTGAAAACAAAAGGAAATCAGCATCTTACTCATTTTCTGGGACTTCAGCCAAATTCTTTGTTTCTTACCTAATTTGTCTGGGGATATAATGACAGCAAGTTGAATTATGCCTTTGCATATTACATAATATGTAATTATAAAAATTAGGTCTAACTTAAGTAATGAATTTAATTAATAGTATGCTTGTATTTGGCGAATAAAGTGCTTACCTGATAAATACTTATTGATGTCTGTATCACAGAATCAGTCATCTTGAACATTTGATATTAATTCAAAGTGAAATTCAAGTTTTTATGAAAACCAGATACTTTTGCTGCTGTTAATTTTTTAGTGACATGTAAATATACTTTTCTGTGTGTGTTTTTGCTAGATAATAAAGATGCACTATAACAAAAACATACTTACCCTAATTTTGTATACATCTTACTTTTTGGCTTTGAAAGCATGATTTTATGTATTTCAGATCCACAAGTGAATGAGGAGGAATGTTTAATATAAAAAGATTATATGAAGAGTGAAGAAACTTCCCTTCCCCACACATACTTTTTTTTGGTGCTTCTTTCTAGTGTCTTGCCCATTTGGCCTATAGTCATGATTAGGTTTCTTCCATCCTTTAAATATCAAAGAAAGTAAAATTCTCTCTAGAGCCTGGCATCAAATCTTTTTTGGCTTCTGCCCATCTTTCTTCTTCCTCTCTAAAGTATTGACAAAGTAACTCCCACTTGCCTTCTCCACTTTCTCTTTCCAGTCACTTATTAACCTTCTGTGCTGTGATTTTCTGCCTAGGACAGATCTGAAATTGCTCTTAACAATGAATTAGTACCTAGCAGACCTCATCTTCCTTGACTTCTCTGTAACATTTGACCTTAATTGCCCACTCTCTTCTCCTGGAATCTCTTGTCCTGTCACTTTTCTAATTTAATCCTCTTTCAGTTTTCCCTTAACCTTTCTGATTCCATTTTCCCTAGTTCATCTTACTAACTCATTGTTTTTTTCTCCCCTTCAATTTTGATAACCCCAGAATTTTCTTTTCATTTCTTTTCTCATTCTGTATCATCTTCCTGAAGAAATTCATATCTGAGTGAATAACTTCAAAATCCACGTCTTCAGAGTGTATTTCTTTCCCCAGAACCCCAGTCATCTATTTCCACTTTCTACTTGACATATATACTGCATGGATCACAGACACCTCACACATCACCCTTGAAATATGCATTGAAGTGAATAGACATACACTTCTTTTTTTTTTTTTTCTTATAAATTTATTTATTTTTATTTTTGGCTGCGTTGGGTCTTTGTTGCTGCACGCAAGCTTTCTCTAGTTGCGGTGAGTGGGGGCTACTCTTTGTTGTGGTGCACGGGCTTCTCATAGCGGTGGCTTCTCTTGTTGCAGAGCACGGGCTCTAGGTGCGCGGGCTTCAGTAGTTGTGGCACGCAGGCTCGGTAGTTGTAGCACACAGGCTTAGTTGCTCCGCGGCATGTGGGATCTTCCCAGACCAGGGCTCGAACCCGTGTCCCCTGCATTGGCAGGCAGATTCTTAACCACTGCGCCACCAGGGAAGCCCTAGACATACACTTCTATTACAACAATCTATTTCTCTTTCTGTTTTTCTTTCTCACAGTTGGGTAACCTCATCAGTCTTCACCCTTTTTTTTTTTTTCCCCTCACCACCTACCTTCAGTCATCCGTCAACTTCTACGAATTTAAATTCCTAAACATTATTTCAGACTGTCTGCTTTTCTCCAGTCTCACTGCTATCACCTTAGGTTGTGTCCTCATTTTCTAGTTCCAGGACTATTTTTCTACCCTCTTAACATGCCCAGAATCCTGTAATTGTGCCAATATTGAGTACAGTTCTATCCAACTCTTTGTTTTTACCACCACACTCACTATACTGCCTGATTTTCAAATTAGCAAATTGAATATTAAACCCAGGACATATGAAATTATTTCAGTAATAATTTTATGATTTTAAATATCACTTTATAAATTATTTTTAAAATATGAATTAATATTATTGAATTTTGTACACAAATATGCATTTATATTTTATAGGATACAGATTCATTAACCATTCATGTATTGAGCAAATGTTTATTAACCACCTTGTCATATGGCAGACACAGATAATAGGCCGAAGATACCAGTGTGAGTTAAATGACTGCCCCCAAGCAACTCATAGTCCCATGAAAGAGACATATAGACGAATACTAACACTGCTGTGTAATAGCTGCTAAACAAAGGAGCATAACAAAGCTTTAAGAGCCCAAAGTAGGGAATAGCTTACTTCTAAGAGAATTGAAAATGTGTCAAGAATGTATTACATAAAGCTGGATTGTGAAGTAAGAGTTAGAGCCTGTCTGACAAATAATTGGGAGAAGGATGTCTTAGGCAGAGGAAACGATGCCAGCAAAAGCAAGGAATAACATGTTTTATGACAGGGAACAGTGTACAGAGATTTGTTGGATGCGGTTAGAGGAATCACTTAAGCGTATTTGTGTCCACTTAGGCAATTCTAAACACTTGTAGAGCAGATTGGAGGGATGAGAGGTGGATGAAAGGAGATTAATTAGGAGGCTAGTGCAAAAATCTATATGAGAGATGGCAAGAACCCAGACGAAGATGCTGACTTTGCAAAGAAGAAGGGAGAAAACATAAGAACTGAGTAACACTATATTATAAAGAAATATCCAAACTCTATATATACATTATCTGTTCGTGTCTGTATTTTGTTTTTGTTTTGAATTGTAGACATGGGATGTAGAACTGGAAAGATCTGCAGAATCCTGGGCTGAAAATTGTTTGTGGGAACATGGACCTGCAAGCATGCTTCCATCAATTGGACAGAATTTGGGAGCACATTGGGGAAGGTAGCTTAAAATACAACTTCTTGTTTCTGAAAACATAAGAGCTTGAAATGAAATACTTACTAATTCATCATTGTAAGTTTTCAAAGGCTTAGTGCCTAAAAGGAAAACAAGCAGTCACACCAAGACAAATAAGAAAAAATAAATATCATACCAGAATGATCAGTAGTATTTTAAACTTATTTTTGTTTCAAGTAATTGATATATTAGTGATGTAAAGTGCAAAAGTATTTAATATTAATAAGTTACACAAAACTGCCTCTCTACCAAACTTCATCAATCTTTTTGGCAATATTTGGTTTTATATTTTCTCCAGCCTTACTTGATCTTTGTGGTTATTTTCTTTCAAATAGATATAGGCCCCCAACATTTCATGTACAAGCATGGTATGATGAAGTCAGAGACTTTAGCTACCCATATGAACATGAATGCAACCCGTATTGTCCATTCAGATGTTCTGGTCCTGTATGTACTCATTATACACAGGTATGTTTTGGGTATATTACACTTCATTCGTTTAATTTGAGTTCATGTAAACTAACAAAGTTGTTTTTTTTTTTTTTTTGTGGGAGAACTTAGGATACTGAACATTTGCCTTCCTTATGTCATTTAGTATGGTTATTAAAAATATATTAATATTGATTTATGTAGAACAAGCTTATAAATTTTTATAAACAATAGGAATAATTATCAGAAAAAAGTACAGACATTTCCTTAAAAATATTATTTCAATGATTTTACATATAAAATACTTTAATATGACCCCAATAAATGCAAATGGGAAGAAATTTACCATCTTCAAATTCAGATGTCAATTTTTTTATTTTCAAAAAATAAAAATACGGTTTTATTTACCATGACATTCAATATTCACATGTGTGCAGCATTTATCTTTTTTTAAAATTTTCAGTGTTTGGATTAGGTATTGGACATGTTCTAAAACTTCTAAATCAAACAACAAGTGGCAGATTTGACTAGATAAAGCTCACTACAGATCTGAGTTTCTAGAATTTCTATGACTGATTATTAGTGACTATAAAGCAAATGGTTCTGTATGCCTTTGCATGGGACAAGATTAAGATCAGTATTGGACTCCCTGATAGCCAGTGGCACAGTGAAAATGTCACATTGTATAAGAAATGTGAACACCTAAACTTTTGCTCCAGTGCTTTCTGCTTTAAGATGAGAAATTCTGTTCATTTGGTAGGTAAGTTTCTTCACAGAAAAATTAATATGGCATTTAGGTTTGTGAGGATGTAACATTTGAATTATTTAGTAATAAATAAGATGTTTATGTCTTATATCTGGATAGAGTTATATACCTATCTCTTTTTTTTTTTTTTAATATTTATTTATTTATTTATTTATGGCTGTGTTGGGTCTTCGTTTCTGTGCGAGGGCTTTCTCTAGTTGTGGCAAGCGGGGGCCACTCTTCATCGCGGTGCGCGGGCCTCTCACTATCGTGGCCTCTCTTGTTGCGGAGCACAGGCTCCAGATGCGCAGGCTCAGTAATTGTGGCTCACGGGCCCAGTTGCTCCGCGGCATGTGGTATCTTCCCAGACCAGGGCTCGAACCCGTGTCCCCTGCATTGGCAGGCGGACTCTCAACCACTGCGCCACCAGGGAAGCCCCTCTTTTTTGTTTAAAGTTAAATTAAGTACTTCCCCAAGTCTCAGGAAAAATATTGTTTCTGACATTGCCTCATTTCATTTTGAATAGTAACTGTTGGTTCTTCAGTTCACTTTTATGCATTTTCTCTCAGATATGTTGCTGTCTTACTTCATCTCAGCCTACTTTTTCTGAGCCTCTCTTTTCTCTGATGTAGGTGGTGTGGGCAACAAGTAGCAGAATAGGCTGCGCCATTAATTTGTGCCATAACATGAACATCTGGGGGCAGATATGGCCCAAAGCTGTCTACTTGGTGTGCAATTATTCCCCAAAGTAAGTAAACAAAACACTACTTTCATATGTAAGTATTTCTTAACAACATAAAAATAACTTTATAGTCTTGATTTTTTCCCTTATTTTCAGCGTGTATTATTGAGTAAAGTGCATTGTTTTAACTGAGTTTATGTCATATGGCAACAATTATGGTTGCCTGATGCGTAAAATTGGTGCTTAAAAGGAATATGAAAATTGAAAATATAATCTTTGTAAAGATAGGAACTGAAGCCCTAAAGATATTTTTAGGGCTTCAGTTTTATTTATTGCACTACTGTATTGTGTAAATGTTTAATAATTTTGGTTTATTAGAGATGAGAAACTATAGACTGAGACATGTATTTTCACCTATGTAAAGACCCTTCAAATAATTACAGTGAAAATATTGTACAGCTGAACTTAGGGTCAAATCTACGTCTAAAATCTGTTTTTATTAAAACAAATGGGATATGGATGAATATTCTATAGCAGAGGTTAGTGTTTTGCAGAAGTTTGGTTTTTCAGTTTTTAGCAATATACGTAACACATTATTTAGAATATTTTCAAAAGAATGAGGTAGCAGTGTATGTTTAAACTTAGTAACAATGAGATATCACTTCCCATCTGTCAGAATGGCTATCATTAAAAAGAACACAAATAACAAATGTTGGTGACGATGTAGAGAAAAGGGAACCCTTGTCCACTGTTGGTGGGAATGTAAATTAGTGCAGCCACTGTGGAAAACAGTATGGAGGTTTCTCAAAAAACTAAACATAGACCACCTCTTAATGGAGTGGATTATCTTTTTAAGGGGAAACTGGTGGGGCCACGCCCCCTACAAACATGGCCGGCCCTGTTCTGCTTGCCCACCTAGTTTTGGAGGAGGCTGTAGAGAAAATCTGTGCTACAAAGGTATGTTATATTGTGTTGTAATATTCAGTTTGATTTATATTTTCATCCAACTTCTGCATTAATTTGTGTTTGAAAGCCAAAAGCACATTTAATTATTACATGAAAAGTTTCTAGAACTCTATTTCAAATATTTAGAAGTCATTTAAAATATTTTTTAAAAATTTATAATATTAATAAGTCTATTATACCAACATGTATTTAAAGGAAAGTTTTATGATTATCCCAGATAACCACCTAATTCTACTTTGAAATTATCCCAGAGTGACAAGTATATTTTCATTCTTAAAAGCCATCTTGATATAGTGTTGACTAGAATTATTTCCATAAATGTCATCATTTCTGAAGAATTTAGCAGTTTAACACAATTTATTTTAAGCACTTTAAGAGTTTTTGCCTGAATACCTATCCATGAATCTTATTGAACCATGCCCAATGAATTATACTAATTCTCTGCTTCTTACTGCAGAGTATACAATTTGTCATGCCAAAATAACAACAACAAAAAGTATATATATATAATAGTAGTATAAAACTGTTGCAAAAAAGTACTGTCTCAAATGTACTGGATGTCCTCAAAAATAAATATAAATATGATGTCCTTTTTGTAACACATGAAGATAAAACTTACCTGACAAAGCTTTGTGAAAGTCATGCTTTTTATTCGGCATCCAAGTGAACATTTTTACCCTCTTGTACTACTTTGTTCTTAATGATGACTAAATGAAGATTAATGCAGACCAAGTGTATTTGAAAATACATGTAAATGCAGCCACTTTTCAGTACTTAGAAAGAGATATCTTTTTTTCCTTAATGATTGAGTGCTCACTAGCTATAATATATAGACAAGAAGTAAGCATATAATTCACTGTGTAATATGAGCCATTTTTAATTCCTGAAAGCTTTTTTCATTGTGCCTGAGTCTGTTTTCCATCCCCCAAACCTCCAACCTGCTTGCTCCATTGTCAATGACCACAGTGTCTTACTAAAGCTGACTTTCCTCTGAATTCATACTTCCTTTTTCTAGATTCTGAATTCTTGGACGTACATGCAAATAACCACATTTCCAAAATGTGCCCCTGTCAAGCCCTTAATACAAGCCAACCTGGAAAAAAATATTAAATTCAAAGTTTGCATATTTTCCATTGTTAAGTTTACATTTCTGCACATTGAATTTCCTTCTGCAATAGAAACCTTTCCATGGAAACTGATATTGTGGTAAATAGCAAGGGCATGTCAATCCTTCTTAGGCTGAATTTCCTTTCAGGAGAATTTTAAATGTGATCCTTTTGAAAATTTTAAGTGTTATCCTCCTGAAAATATGATTTCATTTGAGAAAACAAATTCAAATTCACTAAGCCTGACTTCATTAGATCACTGTGTAGACCTCATGATGTCATTATGAAAGGTAATCATTGATACCACTTTAAAATATAAGCAAAGTTTAGAAATGATTCCATTTAATGTTAGCATAAATGAGTCAAGGGCTCAAAGGTTTATGCAACTGTTTTATTTATTCCAATGCAGTATGTAAGATCACCACCTTAAGCCAAAACTTGTGCCAATATACAGTACTGATTTTCTAGTAGCTTTCAGTGTTAAACAGGCATATAAAGGTGTATCATTGGTAATTTGTGCACATTTAAGATGGATTCATATTTCTTAAATCCAATCTCTCTAACAGAAGGATCAGATAGCTATTACCCTCTTCAAGAAGAAGAAACAAATGAAATTGAACGGCAACAATCACAAGTCCATGACACCCACATCCGGACAATAGCAGATGATAGTAACAGAAACGAAGTCATAAGCACACAGCAAATGTGTAAGATCTCTGCATTATTTACAAACATTTTAAAGTTTACATTACTGGCATATTCAACTATATTTTATTAATCTGAACATTTTTAGAATGGCAAAAACTTGGTGTTAGACTGTATGGGATGAATTAGAGCAGCTGTTGCATCATCTAAATTATTATTATTTTCTAAATTTTAGCTCAAATTGTTTCTTGCGAAATAAGATTAAGAGACCAGTGCAAAGGCACAACCTGCAATAGGTAATATTTATAATTACTCTCAAAATTAACTGGCAAGATATAAAAAATATTTTCATTTTATATGGACATTCAGAGAAGCTAAATTTTGTTCCCCATTTCTTTTATTTAGATATGAATGCCCTGCTGGCTGTTTGGATAGTAAAGCTAAAGTTATTGGCAGTGTACATTATGAAATGGTAAGTATTATAAATGTCATTATTTGAGGAGAGGATCCTTTCATATAATATTTTGATTTTTTAATGGGAAAAATAACAATTTATATACGTATAGCTATTTTGCTCAGAATTGTTTAAAGTCATACATAGTAATGAGTTGTATCCTATGCAGAATTCTTATCATTTTAACATCCTTTTATCCCTTCCTTTTCTCCCAGCAATCCAGCATCTGTAGAGCTGCAATTCATTATGGTATAATAGACAATGATGGTGGTTGGGTGGATATCACTAGACAAGGAAGAAAACATTATTTCATCAAATCCAATAGAAATGGTGTTCAAACAATTGGGTAAGTACCTAAATAATCTTTTGGACCAGAGATTTTAAGTTGTAACAATAAGTTACATTCATTTAGAGCAAAGCATAGAAGAATTTAGTTTATAAAGAGAGAAGGTAATTTTCAAGGTTCATTTCAACTACATAATTTCCATGGGCAAAAAGAAGGAAAAGTATCTGAATTCAAAGTTGAACCCTTTTGCTTATAAAGATCATGCTAAAACTCTAAATTTTCTAGTGTCATTAAGAATGTACAAATTTATAGTTTTTCCCATTGTGAAGCAATACATTTTTCAGCTATGATAAAAAGTGCCTGAGAAGGCTAATTGATTTGCATATTCTTCCTGCCCTGTTTGGGAGAATTATTTATTTCATGCAACAGTAACTTGGTAATAAGATAGATTACTAGGTAAAAGAGCATTTTGCAAAGTCTCTAAATATGTAATACACTATGTCACCTTTCTTTTGTCTGTTAAAATGTAATTTGACCCAACATAAAAGCATTGATTAACTTTTGAAATGTTTGTCATATTAAATATACTAAGTGTATTATTATAAAACAACATATTTTATATATACTCTATAGAAAGTAGAAAAATGTAGGCTTTTGAAATATCTTTGTAGTTTCTCTTTCTCCTATGTAAAATAATAGACATTATTGAACCTCATAATGGAATGCCTTTTCTTAGGAAATATGATAGTCTCCCTTCCTTTGTAACTGAACAATTGCATGAAACTCCACAGTATGGAATTCATAAGGATAAGAAAGAATTTGTTAAGAATCCTTGTAAATTGGTGGAATGATGCCCTCTGTATACAATTTTATTCAAAGGCCTGATGTGTGGTTTTCAGCCATTAGTGATTAATCTCTTAAGTAAAAGCTTTACAGAAACACTTATTGATTAATTTATTCACTCAGCAAATACTTATCTTAAATAAATAATAAATATTAGTTTTTAGCTTTGGTAAGCCAAACATTGGGTGTTGCATTAAAGAACATTTATTTCCTATTATTTACCTTTTTCTTTTAACTTGTTTTTTTAATTGTTTATTATATAAACTCTCTTGAAACGTGTGTGTGTCATATTAAAGTACCATCACAAATAAACATTACCTTTTGCAATAGATGTTTTTTATGAAAGCCTGGGTATAGATAAACCAAGTAAAATACCTATTCTTATATTCTTGCTTTTTAATAAAACATGTAAGGAGGAATTCATTCATTTATTGTAGACATTTTACTGGATACTAGGGGGAACAAAAAAATGAATGATGTGTATTCCTTTAAGGTACTTATTATTTAGTAGTCTTTTTACACTGCCTTGTATTGACTATTTTGAAAGATTAAATTGGTTCTGTGGTAACAGGGAATGAGTATATTGAGAGTTTTAATCTTAATAGGAAACAAATATATAGATACAAATGTGTATTATTTTATGCTATTATGTATAAATTTTTGAGTTTGATAATGAAAAGAGATCTTTCTCTGATATCAAGAATGGTATTTATTTGGCTCATACTTGAAGGTAATATGAATTTAGCATAAAACATGATTAATTCTTATACTGCTACATGTCTAGATATTTAAATAAGAACATTTAAGAAAAAATCAAATATTCATAGACTTAAAAAATATAAGAATTTATGTTGATGGTGATGCATGTAAGATGTTGATGATTGAAATTTTTATGTTTTTATCTTCAGCAAGTATCAGTCTGCTAATTCCTTCACAGTCTCTAAAGTAACAGGTTAGCACTTTTTTTGTCTTATTTTCTTACCACTCTGTTGCACATTATTCTTTCTAAAGGATTTGCTTATTGTTTTGTGTTTGAATTCTTCAGTTCAGGCGGTCACTTGTGAAACAACTGTGGAACAGCTCTGTCCTTTTCATAAGCCTGCTTCACATTGCCCAAGGTACTGTTTTCTAGATTTTCTCCTTCGTTTTTAACCTGTGAACAGGGGGCCTTTTACCCTGGATAACTGCTTTTGCCTGAGATTCCGGTGTCTCTAGGACTCAAAAGATGTATGATCTTGAACTGCTAGCAGCAGGGAGCAATGGACACCACAACTGCATACACTCTAGGCACTCCTAGTGTACTTTCTCCAAAAACTGTGGGTTTTTTTTTTTTTTTTTTTTTTTGTCTCTACGAAAATCTTTATTTTAGCATTTAAAAGAAAGAATCACATGTTCATTCCCCTACAGCTTTATGAGGCTTGGCCACCCAGTAAGTTACAAGTTACACACGTCAGGCACTTGTCTGGTCATTGCATGACTCTTTAATGGATCACATCAGGGCCAAGCAGCCCCTTTCCCTATGATTAGATGTAAAGGCAGGTACTGTTAAAATGTGTCAGCATTTTTATTCAAAGCATAACGGAAGTTGTAGATGAAGGTATGTTTACTAGATCACTATCTACATTCTCACAAATGTATAACAAGGTGTTAAAACCAGAGACTAGAACTCAGACAAGCAAAAAGCTCCTGCAGTCTTTCTTTGACCTGAACTTAACTACGTAGAAATGAACTCAGTTTGAATCTACTGATCTTGGCCTTCCACAGACCAAGTGCTAAATATGGTTAAGGTAGAGCATGCACAGCATGATCCTAAGGGCAGAGCAGCTGGTTTTATCGCCATAGGGTGGGCAATGAATGCCCAGCAGCTCTTAAATGCAAAAATAAAATTTTATAGTCAATGGGGACACCCTTCCTCCTACAGAAGACATCTTTTATAAAAATCAACCCTTTAATTCAAAGTTATAAAAACTTATTCATTTATTACTTATATTTAAGTGGTTCTGGTTTAGATGCTAAAGTGTACTGTGTTATACAAATTTTAGGAACATGAAATTTAAATAAGAAATGTAGCCATTTCTTAAAAACTGTGTTGAGGAAGATCTGCTTCAATTGGTAAAGGTAGTTACAATGAAGTTTTTTTTTTTTTTTTTTTTTAAGAATACTTTTAGGAAAATAATTGATACTTTTATCAAACAATGATTTTCATATAGTCATTTTGTTGAGACTCTGATTAACTATGTAGAATGAATTATGTTTTTTCCAGTCTTAGCTTTGATTTCCTTTTAGTGTATGAGTGTGTGTACTTGTGTGTGTGTATGTGAATTCAGAAGAGCCAATCAATTTAAATAAGTGCCACTTGGCAGTTTCTTAAACTCTGGGAGTGAATTTTTTAAAATATCATGTGACTGACTGAACACTGATAATTGGACCCTATATTTAAATAAAAGAACTTTTGGAAACTTTGAAAAAAGGAGCTAAAGTATCAGGAAGGGAGTAGGATATCTGGAAAAAGAACATTCCATGCAGAGGGAAAGATAAACTCAAAGGCCCCGAGGATGAGATTATTCTGTATGTTTGAAGAATAACCATTAGGCCAGTGTGACAGGAGCTGGGTGAGAAAGTGAAAGAGGGGTAGGATATAATGTCGGAGAGGTAATGGGAAGACAGAATACTCAGCGCTTATTGGCAGTTATAAGGATCCTGTCACTTGTTCTGAATTAGATGGAAAGCCACTAGAATATTTGGAGCAGAGGAATGATACGATTAGAGTTGTATTCTTCAGTGTAAGTGTGTGGCAAAATAGATGGGAGGGGGCAAAATCGGAAACAGGGAGATCATAGGGGAACCTCTTGCAGTGAGCTAGATATTGGAAGATAGAGCCCAGAGGTACAGTGATTGAGGTGCTTAAGGATGCTCTGATTTTATTCCAGTGTACAACGAATAGAAATTGGGTTGAATATAAGGTTGAGGTAAGGAAGGGAGTTAAGGATAGAATAAAGGATTTTTTTTGGCCTGAGCACCTGAATAATGGAGTTGACATTTATTGTAGGAAGCCTACAGAAAGAAGATATTTGTGGACTGGATGAGAAGATTAGGAATTTGGTTTCAAACATGCTAAATTTGAGATATTTATTAGGTCTACATGGAGATATTCAATAAGCAGTAGGACATACAAATTTAGAATTAAGAGAAGAGGTCCCAACTAGAGATATAAATTTGGAAATCAACAGTTTATAGATGATAATCAAAGCCATAAAATTGGATGAGATGTGAACACAGAGAAAAGAAACTATGAGATGTCTGTGGCAGACAATGATTCAGTTTTTCCAAGTTACATGTTTACTAAATTCTGCAGTCATATTGGGTACCAAATTCCCAGATACTGAGAGAGAGATACTTCCTGATGTTTCTTTCTGCTTTGAATCCCCAAATTAGAAAGCTTCCTGGCTAAGCTTTTTTTTTTTTTTAAAGAAAAAGAAAGAGAAAAGAAACACATCTGTGCCAAAAGCTGGAAGTAGGTAAAGCAAGCAGAAGCAATTGTGCTTACTGACGGGATTGTACAATTGACCTATTTCAGAAGGAAAAAATGTGTATATATACACTGGAATGCTACTCAATCATAAAAAAGAATGAAATTTTGCCATTTGCAACAACATGGATGGACTTGGAGGGCATTATGCTAAGTGAAATAAGATAGAGTAACACAAATACTTTATGATATCACTTATATATGGAATCTAAAAAAAAAAATACAACAAACTAGTGAATATAACAAGAAAGAAACAGGCTCACAGGTACAGAGAACAAACTGGTGGTTACCAGTGGGGAGGGGGAAGTGGGGAGGTACAATATAGGGGTAGAGGATTAAGAGGTACAAACTATTAGGTAAAATAAGCTGCAAGGATATATTGTAAAACACAGAATATAGCCAATATTTTATACTAACTATAAGTGGAGTATAACCTTTAAAAACTGTGAATCACCATATTGTACACCTGTAACTTATATAATATTGTACATCAGCTATACTTCAATAAAAAATAATGAGTAGGATTTAGAATGCTGAGTTTACTTTTGTGTATGCATGTCTATGATCTTACTAATAAGAAAGACTGAAATAACCAGCTACTTAATATTTCTAAGTATATATTTATTTTTTAGAGTATACTGTCCTCGGAACTGTATGCAGGCAAATCCACATTATGCTCGTGTAATTGGAACTCGAATTTATTCTGATGTAAGTATCCTAATTTATGCAGCTCTCAGTATCTATCTATATGCATGCACACGTGTTTAAATGTATATATGTACATTTATATACAGTAAAAAGAACAGATTCTGTGTTGATATACATATTCTCAGAAAGGTCAATCATCAGTAACACTAAAAAATAAATATCTATATGCAAATATGCATGCATAATCATTTATCTTGACTAAATTTTTCTTCCTATCCTATCTATATCTCTTATATCAGATACTAAATGAAATAGCTTGGATGCATCCTTGGGAAGGAAAAAGCATTTTACTTTTCTTTAACCTTCCTTTTGGTTCTTCAGTACTTGAAGTATAAACTGGATAATTAAGAGTTTGTCAAATGTATGAACAATATCTCCACTGCCAAATGGGCATTTAGCAAGTAGCATAGAATCAAAAACAGGTAATCCTTAAAATACATACAAAAGGAACCCAGTTGAGGGTGTATTGTAATGGATGCCAGGACTGGGGTTGGACCAGGAAGATTAGCTGTGATGGCTTCAGGGCCCATAAATGCTTTCTGATCCAGGTTTCAAGTGTGGGTTGGTAAAGAGGATTCGCGCACATTTTAGGTCGGGTGAATGGCACCTACAAAGACATGGAGATGAGGTGAGAGCAAGTGAGCTGAAAGTGGGCATGACTTGTAGGTTTGCTTGTATCTGAGCTGGTGAGATTTGAAGCTAAAAGGGGCTGCAGCCAACTTAGTGTGAGGGATGGAGGGAGGGATCCGGCTCTTGAAACATGTAATTGGAGAGTCTAAATACATGCTGATAAGTTTAGATTTTATGTGGCAGACATTTGGAAACCACTACCAATATCTAATCCAAAGAGTTCCAAAAGAAATTTAAGAAATATATTCTTGATGTACTTATTCAGTAGAATACTATGGAAATACAATTGTGAAGAGTCCTGAAACGTGAGTATTACCCACTTGGTGAATTCATTTCAGGTTCAGGTTTTTTTGGGGTTTTTTCAGTTCAGCTTTACCTTTAAAATTATTCTTCAAATCTAAGTCTCTCTCCCAGCTCCAGGTTTGCAGTATTCTTATCTGCAATTTCAATGTCCTGTTGGTATCTTAATTTGGTAGTCCTCACAATTTGTGCTTATCTTCTTGTCTCTGAAAACATGCTTTTTCTAATTTTTCTGTGAACATCATGGTCATTCTTTACCTTCTGAATTATTGCCACTTTCTCTGTGAAGTGTATTGCTGGTTCTCCTAACCCAAGTATGGTGTTGCTTTTCTTTTTTTTTTTTTATAAATTTATTTATTTTAAAAAATTTTTTGGCTGTGTTGGGTCTTTGTTGCTGTGCGTGGGCTTTCTCTTGTGGCGAGCGGGGTCTACTCTTTGTTGCGGTGCACGGGTTTCTCATTGTCGTGGCTCCTCTTGTTGCGGAGCGTGGGCTCTAGGCACGCAGGCTTCAGTGGTGTGGCACGTGGGGTCAGTAGTTGTGGCTCGCGGGCTCTAGAGCTCAGGCTCAGTAGTTGTGGTGCACGGGCTTAGTTGCTCCGCAGCATGTGGGATCTTCCCGGGCCAAGGCTTGAACCTGTGTCCCCTGCATTGGCAGGCGGATTCTTAACCACTGGACCACCAGGGAAGCCCGGTGTTTCTTTTCTTTAACCCTATTACTTTGTTTTTTCCTTTTATTTAGCACTTAACTGATTCTGTTAGGCATTATGATTGTTTCCCCACCTCTTTTATTAATTTTTAAGTTTCTTGAAGGCAGCAGCTGGGCAAATTATGCATTATTTTTTCATCAACAATTTTACATTTGCCAAGCTGTGAACAAGACAGGCCTAGTTCCTGCTTTAACAGAACTTAGAGCACGCCATGATATCAGACATTTGGCAAACACCTTGAAACATAAATGTTTGTTTAAAAAAAATTAATAAATACATATGAATGAGGAAATCTAGAATCATCAGAGATTTCCAAAGAAATCATTCTTCCCGGGTTGTCCCTTTAAGTAAAAAAAACTTTTAATTTTACTCATGTCTGGTGAAAATCTTTCAAAATATCCTATACACTTCTGTACCTATAAGCCATCTCTTTGCTAGAGTTCAGGTTTTTATTAGAACTTATATCCTGAGATCATTTTATCATTCTATCTCAGTGAAATGGGGTAAGAAATTTTATATTACTATGTAGAACAAGTTGGAAATATATATTTTTTATGTGCTAAATACAGAATCAGAGATTCAGCCATTAATTAAGCAATCTTCCCATCCCTTACAAAATACATTATCTATTTAAGTACAAGATATGGAAAAATAAGAAACAATCTATCAATCTCCCTCTCTCCCCCATCTTTCTGTCTTTCTCTCTTTCCATTTATAGAGTTACAACGTGTACCTTCTATTGCTCAGGGCTTTTATTTCTCATTTATGACAGATGAAATTAATTTCTGCATTCATTAAAAATGTTCCACTGTTTTCACAGATATATTTTTTTCTTTTCGTGGTATATTAGTTCTTATAAAGTGCGGGTAGGAAAAGAAAATCTCTTCTGACCTTTGAACTCAAATCGTAATGCCTGCTGACTGCAGAGTTATGGCCAAAACAATAGTTTCAAACCATATTAAGTGCTTGGATTTAGTGAATGTTATATCTAAGCACTTTTATTGCCTTGGGAAAAATGCTGATGATAACCTTTTAACAGAACAGGATAAATACTGAAAAGTGTACAGTTATTTTTAATTCCATCTGTTATGAACCATATCAGACACAAATATTAATTCAGTGAGGGACTTTAAATGGTGAATAAAATGTGTCCTCAGAGTAAGGATATGGGGTTTTGGATGTATGGTATTTTGTGATATAGCAAAAACATGAAAAGTATTAGACAGCTTGGCATTCGGTCTCTCTGATCTAATAAATACTGACTGATGCCACAGAGTTCAGAGCACAGTAATAAAGCAAGGTCACGTAAGATGCACATGCTTATGTGAACTTAAAAAAGCACATTAAGTCACTCACATGTGCATAGAGATAAGAAAAGAATACACCAGTGGGTTCAGAAAAGACCCATCAGGATATGGGGTAGATTGCTTTATACTGAAACAGTTCAAGCATTTCATTTTGTAGGATTTTGTCAGGCTATACTCAGCTATTGACAAATTTTGGTAGAACATTTGGATGAAAGCAATTGTCAAAATCTACAGAAGACTTTAATTGGCCAAAAGAAATGCGTTGACTTCTAGAACTCAGTCGTGTTAAAAAAATGGAAAGTGTTTGTTGGACCTGAAACAATTTTCTCCTTTACAGAAATTCCATTCAATTCAGATTATATAACTGGTACAATGCAAAAATAGAACTTTCTTAGTACCTCATGTCAGACCATTCAAACCAGAGTGATGTACATTGCAAATCTAGGTAGAAGCGATGATTATTCTTCATATTTTTTTCTTCTTGGGCGTATTCTTTTGGGCAAGTTTTCTCTACATAGGTTATATTATCTAATAGGAAAAACCTCCTCATTTAATGTATGCCTGTATTTTGGAAAAGGGACTGTAGAGATATACAGAACTACGTTTGAGTTGCTCAAAGTCAAAACTGAACATAAATGAGGTCCAGATAATCCCCCCTGTGAACGTTTGGTCAGAGTGACCCGAGTAGGAACTAGCAAAGGCTGAAATTTAAGAGTGATAAATAGGCCCTTGAAGAGATAAAAGGAGCTAATTTGCATTTTATTGCTTGGACAGTAGTAAAAGCTTGCTGTTTGGACAGATTAGCTGGTGAAGGGATCTTATCCTTGCAGCCACCCTTAAGATCTACCTTCAGATGAGACTTGCTTGGCTTTAACTTTGTGACTTTTAAAACATTCCTTTATGCACAAAACATCACCCTGTAACTGCTCACTGGGTATCCACATAGAGACAGATGTCAACGACCTTGTGTCCAATAGAAGAGTAGGCTGGACAAGTTCAGCAGACGTTTTCTAATGATGGTGTTTTTTTCCTTGCTCCCTTAGCTGTCCAGTATCTGCAGAGCAGCTGTACATGCTGGCGTGGTTCAAAATCACGGGGGTTATGTTGACGTGATGCCTGTGGACAAAAGAAAGACTTACATTGCTTCTTTTCAGAATGGAATCTTCTCAGAAAGGTAAATAAATTGATATATATATTTATAAACATATATGTATTTAGATATATCATCTTTCCCATTATGCTGGCTTTACAACCAACTCTCCTTAGCATGGCTTTGAGGTTTCGTGACTGAGCCAGTGTGCTTCCTTTGCACGCTGTGTAATAGTAGGTCTTCCAGGGACGGGAGAAGCTGCAGTACCAGAGATGCCTGTCTCCTGCAGGCTTATAAAAATCAACATGAAAATCAGATTATGAGTCAGAACCACTCTTTTGTTAATTGATCTTATAATAAGGAAATTTCTTTCATCCTCTTTTGGATTTTCTAGATTAGTTTTTACATGTAACTCTTTCTAGGTGAGCGAGGCACTGAATATTTCTCTAATCCAGTTATCTGACAAAGTATTTGACCAAAACAATGAGTCTGATTTTCCCCCGGAACCAAATTCTCTTTTTGATTGGAAGTTCAATGCCTAATATGATGTAAATGAACTCTTTCAGGTCATCTGGTATTTGGCTCATTAGTATTATATATTTCAGTGGTTTGAGAAAATTCATGTGACTTACTTTATCAAGTAATAATAAAAGTTAAGAGAAAAAATACCTGTAGTGATTTTTTAAATCATTGGTACTTGGGGAAGTAATATTAAGTCCCATGTATTTTGTGTAGATACAGATAAATCCCTAACTTTTAAACATTTACTAGGTTCTTCAAAATTGCCAATGGAGGGTTTGCACATATGGTAAAGTTTCTGTAAAGGACACCAAAGGATGTGTCATGCAGGATACCTAGATTGCCTTCCACATAAGCATCTGAGTGCCACCTTCATAAGATGACAGCTTTGAATTTAGCATATATTTTCAGGTGAGACTGTATCAGGAGGCCATTGTTAAGGAGGTGACTTCACAACCTGGCTTAGCTGGCTCATAGCAATGCCCTAGAGTACTAACTTACCGTTTCTTAAGTCTGAAAAAATTTAAATTGTATTGCCATCATACTTAGTAATATTTTTAACATCTAAAAAAATTTAGTGAGGAAATTTAATGGTCCAACCTGTAAGATCCTAAGAATTTCTTCACTGAAATGTAAACAAACACACAGAGCTCGCACCTCACACCCTTCCCCCATCTCTCTTCTCTCTCTCTCTGTCTCTCTGTCTATATATATATATATATATATATACATATATATATATATAAAAGACGCAATATATAAAGTAGATTGAGTTATAGAGTATGATACGCAGTTTTGTAAGCTAAACTGAGTAATGTGGCTTCATTTACCTGTCATATTTCTTAAATTTATTTTAAACCTATAAGGTAGATGATATCTTAAGAAAACTGAGAATAATAATTATTTATGAACATCTACTATGAATTTTCCAGATGCTGGAGGGCCCTTTAAGTATATTAACTCAGCTCTACCAATAGCCTTACAAAGTTGGTTCTATAAACCCTAATTTACAGACATGTTAACTGAGGCTCAGAAAGGTTAAATGATAAGCCCAAGGTCATATAACTAGTCAGTCTCAGAGCTCAGATTCAGAACTAGTTCTGTAAGTTCAAAAATGTGTATTTTTCCGGTGTATCACTGTGTACAAAGACACTTTCCAGGGCACTTTGTCAGTTTGTTTCCTACAAATAAAAATGGCTTTCAATTAGCCGTCTGCTTGTATGAAAAACCTGGCTTGTGTATGTGTGTGTGTTTATTGTGTAATGTGTGTGCACACTTGTGACATTCTCATCTCTTCTTCATTCTAAAATTCTCCCCTTTCTTTTCTTACACATGAATAAATATGTAAAAGAAATTGCACTTTGTCTCTCTCTTAGCATTTGTGTTTATCTCTAAAAGCTTTTTTGTATTATTAAGAAAATAATACTTTATGCAAAAATATGGACTTCAAAAGTCTACATTTGATTAGAATAAATAATGATTAATGCCATTATCAACCAGTTTTAACTTGAGGCATTTAAGCAAAACATACCTTGATTAATATTGTCAAATAAAATATAAATAATTTACTAAAGAGTAAAAGGAACGATTTTGCATTGCTTTCAAGTTCTGTTTTAAAATACTTCTGAAGTGAGATTGAGTGCTCTGTGTGTGTGTGTGTGTGTGTGTGTGTGTGTGTGTGTGTGTGTGTGTGTTTCCATTTCAGTGAAGAAATACTTAGGACCTTCCAGGTTTGACCATTAAATTTCCTCACTAAGATTTTTTTGAAACCACAGATGTTAAAATATTAATAAGTATGCTAGCTATATAATTTAAATTTTGTCAGACTTAGGGAATAATAAGTTAGTATTCCAGAGTATCTCTTAAGTATCTCCATCTCTTTAACTTGCAGTTAGCTTTTAACCATGCCGGTCAATTGTAAACCTGTATCTTAGTATTTCCCCAGTAAAATGGCATAAGAGCTGCTTAACTCTACTTTATTGGAACTAAAGGTGGTAATGTATGAAAACATGACCTGGAATCTATAAAGTTCTATATAAAGTACTATTATTACCACTATGCACCTTAAATTTCTTTAGTAAACTTGTGTACAACCAAGATTTTAAGAATTATGTCATTCTCACTCAAGCTTTCCAATAACTATAAATTATAGTAGTCTAAGAAAGTTGACCATCTGGATTCATAGAGCTGCTTTCTTGACTGTCATAAGAAAGCATGATTTGTCTGAAGGATTATACATGGAGATGACATCAATACACTTTGTGTATTTTTTGCAGTTTACAGAATCCTCCAGGAGGAAAGGCATTCAGAGTATTTGCTGTTGTGTGAAATGGAACACTTGGAGGAGGAACACTATTCCAAATGCCATATTTCTGAAGTTTGTATAAAACTGTAACATTACTGTACAGAAGATATCAACTATTTTCAACCCCCCATGAGTGTCAAATGCATATAAATTGTGATAGACTACGTCTATAAAATAAAACATGGGACATTATTAGTGTAGGGAAAAGTAATGAATATGTAATGGTTTTAGAAATCCTGTGTTAAATATTGCTATATTTTCTTAGCAGTTATTTCTACAGTATTACATAGTCATAATTGTTCTACATTTCATATGTTATATTATATGGTGCTTTGTATATGCCACTAGTAAAATGAAACTAAACAGTGAATGTGAATGTTCCTCAGAAAATCATCTGGTGCATTTAAAAACAATAATAAAAATAGTAACTCTAAAAATGAAAAAAACACATACTGCATTTTCCCAAGTTCAGTGCTATGATTACCTACTCCGTATAATATCAAATTATTTCCCACATAATACCTGTATAGTTTTTCTCTTTTATTAAGTTTAGGCATATAGAATATTAAGTCCTGATATTGCACTTATGTTGTATAAAATAATTCCTTAATATCCAAGTGAATTTGTTAAAATGTTTGATTTCTTGGGAACGGTCTTAATAGTAAATGGAATTACGTCAGAGTAGTGGTACGAAAACAGTTCTAGTGGTCATATAATAAATATAGGATTAAGCATGGGCAACCAGAGCTTTCTATGTATTGTTCAAACTGAGGTCACACATTTATATTGTATCCTGGCAAATACTCCTGCGGGCCAGGAAGTATAATAGCAAAAAGTTTAACAAACATAAACTGATGTATTGCATCACCATTGCCACTGATTTTCTTAATGGTAAATGGCCTTGTGTATAAATGTTGCCATATTATGGTATCTATAATGGTGATATATTTGTTTGTATGAAAAATGTATTGTGCTTTAAGACTAAAAAACTGTAAAATGTTAATTTTGGTAATTTTTTTTCTGCTGGTGAATTTACTCTTTCCTTGTAAACATATTAAAATTAATCATGTTTCAAAGTATTTTTTTAGTCCCCCTTGTATCCTTATTTTGATTTAGAAATCATTTTCAGTTAACAAAATTATTGTAAGTCTTTTGAATTTGGGTTTTGACATTAATCTAAACAACACCCCTTATAACAGATGTTGCAGAGTCACCCTGATTATTTAGTTATTTGTTTGTGAAAGAGGAGACAGACAATCATATATTTAGAAACATGATATTAAGGGAAATTTCAAAAAAGAGAGATTTATTTATAAACTAGAAGGAAGGGATCTGAACGATACAAAGTGATTATGAAAAACTGGCAACAAATACTTCAAATATTTTTAGAAAGGAAATGAGTAGGCATTTAGGGACAGATAAAAGAGAGATAAATTACAGGAGGGATCAGAGAAAGCAGGAGATCTGGATCATACCAAAAAAGGAAAGAAAAGAGGGGCTCACACAAACAGCTGCCGGAGAGGCAAATGGTGAAGAAACTAACATCATGATCAGTTATCAAGTATTGGCTGGGAATTGGTTCAAAATGTAGGTAATCAAAAAGTAACCATTTATATATTAAAAATGTCAAAACTTAAAGCAAATTTAGTGGGATCTTATTTTTTTCCAAAAGACACATACACCTTCTTAAATACTGTGATTGAAATGTAAACACATATTGTGAGATTCATCTTCTGTTCCTCACTCCCCCCACCCCCGAGTAGGGACACCCCATTAATTCTGCCAGTATAAGGATTGTTATATTTGTCTCTCGTTTAGCTATTCATCGTCAGTTTTCTGTACTATTGCAATGTCTCCAAGTGGAGCCTTTTCATTTTGTTCCTCTCCATTCTTTTTCAGTGCATCATTAATTTTTACTGGAATTACTCTCTTCCATAAGTCCGTTATTTAAGAAAACCAAATCATCTTATAAAAGCATTTAAGACCCTCCATAGTCTTGTTCCATATTGCTTATCTCTGCTGTTCTACAGGGTGTGGCCTGGAGTAAGTTACATAACTTTCTATGCTTCAATTACCTCACCTGAAAAATGGGACAAATAATACCTCATAGGGATTGCTCTAAGAATTAATTGAGATATTATGTATAACCTACTTAAAAGAACATTAAACACACAACATATGGTCAATATACGTTAGTTTTTATTACTAATGTCTTTATAATCATTTTTGTTGTTATTTACCATGGGGAAACTATGCATCTGTCATAATACACTACTGACCCTTCAGCATTTAACTAAATGTGAAATCCTCCAGGAATTTTTCTGCAACTCTCCTGGTAAGAATAAAATAATGCTGTCTAATATGCCTTTTTAACTTAACCATATTAATTTTTAAATTTTGCCTTATATTATATTTAGTTCTTTAATTAAGGATAAGCTCCTGGATAATGGTAATACTCTTATCTATCTCTGTACTCCAGAGATACAGTAATTTTTATCCTCTATAAATAGTGGGTCAGTATTGTTGAATGAATAGTCCAACAATTCCTAATTTTATTCTTGATGACATAAGTAAACATTGTGCATGTTGTCACAGCAGAAATAAAATATTATAGCTAATTAAAATAGTTTATTGATAAACATTCTAAATGTGGACTTAAAACAGAGGTCAATGCTTATATAATAGTATCAATATTAACATCATTATTTTAGCTTTCAAAGTTTAACAGACCACATGTTAACTATTACTTTAATGTTATGCATCTAATAAAAATAATGTGTGCATTTCAAGCAAAGCAGAGTAATCAAAATTTTTTTCTTTCCTAAATCTGTTGATAATTTACATGCTATAATGTATATTTTTCTATTCAATTTTGTAACTTGAAGTTTTGACTTTTCTCTAGCATTTCTACAATGTTCTTAAATATAAACTCATTTGAAGAACATGGTGAGCTAAGCAAAGAAACAAAGCTATGATTTTTGCAAACATACCAAACTCCAAGATTTAGGGTTTAAGCTAATTTATTGCACAAAGAATTACATTGTTTAGGTGGATTTAAAACACTTATCTGAGGTGGTATTTCAACCCTGGCACCATAATATTTAGGAGCTGAAGAAATAGTTTAGTCAAATTACCTGAACCTCTTTCACTAATTTGTTGGAATTAAAGGCTATATTATACTTTTGAGATTTTTAAAAGACAAACTATTTAGAACTCTACCATTATGCCAACCAGTTAGATGTTCTCTTTTTTTCTTATTCTCCAATCCCTGTCATGTTCTGCAAAATAATGAGTGTAAAACAATGCTGATAAGCAAATATCTTTGTACTAGATCATTAAATTGTGAAAACTAATTTTTCAGCGACTACTAAAAAATATCTTCTAATTAAAACTCTAATTGTCAACTATATTTATGACTATGCTGATGAAGATGAAAACAGAGGGCCTACACAGGGCTGTATCTGATAAGCTCACTTTTAAAAAGGGACATGCATGTAAGATGAAATAGAAATCAGGAATAAATATTTAAAAGTGTATGGATTGATTTAAAATAACATTAGGAGTGTTAAAATCCCAGCCTGACTGAGCTCTTAACTTATGCTAAAACCAAGATTTTTTTTTTTTAAAGCCGTATGGGAACAACTTGGTTAGGAACAGTACAATGAAAAACACAAATAAATGAACAAATAGTAGCCCCTCCTGAAGCTTTCTGCTTTCATTTATTCTAGGAGAAGGGATGACATGTATTGAGCACCAACAATGTGTTAGAAACACTGCTTTAGATTTCATGTATATTATTTGATTTCTCACAACTTGTGAGGCAAGATTATTTTCCCAAATTTATGTATCAGAATGTAGATTCTAAAAGGTTAAGTAACTTATCTCCAAGTGAACTCTCAGAAGTTATTTAAATAAAGTTATGGACTTTATTTCAGATATTAATGAACTAGATTCAATCACTTTAAATCAAATTTATTGAGGTATAATTTACATTCAAGAAAGTGTATGCATTTATTATACACTTTGATGCATTGTATTAGTTTCCTAGTCCTGCTCTAATGAAGTACCACAAAATGAGTGATTTAAACAACAGAAATGTATTGTCTCACAGTTCTGGAGGCTAGAAGTCCCAGACCAAGGTGTTGGCATGGCCAGGCTCGCTCTGAATGCTCTAGGGAGTGATGTGTTCCATGTCTCGCTTCTATCTTCTGTTGGTTTGCTGACATTTTTATGTATTCCCTTGGCATGTGGCATAAACCCAATATACACACGTTATCCTCTTTATGTGTGTGCCTGAGTCCAAATTTCCCTTTTTATAAGTACACAAGTCATCTAATATGACCTCATCTTAACTGATTACATCAGCAATGACTCTATTTCCAAAGAAGGTCACATTCTGAGGTACTGGGGATTAGGATTTAAACATATGAATTTTGGAGAACACAATTCAAGTACATGAGTGTTGACAAATTTATACATCTGTATTTACTACCATTATAAGGAGATATAAAACATTTCCATAAATCCCCAAATTTTGTGTTGCTTATTTCCAGTCAATCCTCCAAATGCCCTCAGATTTGGCTATCACTGTTGTGCTTTTTATCAGTATTAGACTGAACACCTCTAGGGTTTCATATAAATATAATTATCTATGTAGTATGTACTGCTTTGTGTCTTGCTTCTTTTGCTCTGCATAATGTTTTTAAGATTTACTCATGTTGTTACATTTATCAGTAATTTTTCTTTTTTAAACATTGAATAGTACTCTGTTGTATGAATATCCATCAATTTACTCATCCATTCATCTATTGCAGATGAATGTTCCATGTTTTAGGTAATATTGAATAAAGCTGCTATGAATATTCATGTACAAGGCTTTGCCTATACACATATTTTCATTTCTTTTAGATACATAGGTAGAAGAATTGCTGGGTTATATAGCAAATATGTGTTTAAAAGATTTTTGCTCACCTTTTTTTCAAAGTGGTTGTACCACCTTACAGTCCCACAAGTAATGTAGGAGAGCTCTTTGTTGCTCCACATGTTTGGCAAACTTGATTACATTTAATCTTTCGAATTTTAGCTGTTCAATACATGTGTAATCCTCTCTCATTTATTGTGGTTTTACTTTGCATTTACCTCATGAATAATAATGTTGAGCATTTTTTCATGTGCTATTTATATATCTACTCTGTGAAGTATCTATTCAAACCTTTTGCCCATTTTTAAATGATTGGTTGTCTTTTTATTATTGAATTATAATAGTAAGTTTTTTATATATCCTGGATATAAGGCTTTTGCCATATATATCCATATACATATAAGGATATGTATTTTAAGCAGTATATATGTAAATATGTATTTGCTTTTTTAATGATGTTTTTTGGAGAGCAGAAAATTTAAATTTGATGGAGTGCAACTTATTTTTTGTTTTGTGTTTTATCACGTGTTCTTCAAAAGTCCTAATTTTGCTTTAATTTTTAAAAACTATTTTCACTGGATATAAAATTCTGTGTTGATGGTTGTTTGCTTTTAGCATTTTAAAGATGTCATGTCATTGACTTCTGGCTTATGTATTTTCTGAAGAGACCTTCACAATCATTCTATTTGTATCCGTCTCTACATAATGGTTCTTTTTCCTCTGGCAGCTTTCAAGATTTTCTCTTTATCACTATGTAGAGATTGTTTAGTCTCATACTAAGGTCTAATCTTGTTGGAGTCTCTATGAAGTGCTCCCACTGATACGCAAGGAATAGCCACTCCAGTTGCTCAGAGCTTGTTTCCTGGGTCCTGGTGAGCTCTAGAAAAGGTTCCATTTATTCTTCTCTCATTGCTCTTTTTTGAGTCAGGCTGGTATTAAGCAAACACTCCAGGGGATCCTATGAAAATTTGTGAACCTGGGCCGACCCTGCCCAGCCAGCCATCTTCCTAGGGCCAGCGGTTCCCCCGGCTGCACTCTAGAAGAGAAGCGAGGAACTTCCTTGCAGCCAGACTCAGGGCTCTGCGCTGTGAAGGTACACAGAGCCTGAGTCAGGCCTCCCACGTGGCTCTCACCAGCCGACTTCCCGGTACTGCCTGCGATGGCAAGACTGAGGAGCTCCCCTGAGATCTGGCCTGGAGTCCCCGGCCAGATGGGCCTGGCCCATCCCTACAAGGCGTCGACCTGGGACCGATCCCAAAGAGCCAGGATGCGGAGTCGCAGGATGTGCATGCGCAGTTTGGCAGTTCGCTCGCCCACCCCCACCCTCGTCCTCTCGGAGCACCTGCCCTCAGGCGTCCAGGAGCTGTAGGGCTGTGTGAACAGGTCCGGTCCAGCCTCGCAGCCCATCTTCCTGCGGTCAGCTGTTTCCCCCACTGCACTCCTGACGCGGAGCAGGGAAGGTCCTTGGAGCTAGACGCTCCGTGGCCCTGTGCCGGGAAGGTACACAGGGCGGCCTCTGTGGGAGTCAGGCCTCCGAGGCATCTCTCAGCAGCAGAGGACTTTCCCACGGGGCCCAGGACGGTAAGACTGAGGAGTTCTCGAGATCGGCTTCAGGGGAACAGGCGTCTCTGTTTGGGGGCGGGCTGGACCTTGGCAGCGCCTTGCTGCCCCGGAACTCCCAGCCTGCGGCCTGGCCTCTCCCGCCACTGCCCAGACCCGGCTGGGCAGCGAGCTGGACCTTGGCCCGACCTTGCAGTCATGAAAATAAGCCAAATCCTGTATTTGCACTTAGCCGGAAGGTGAGTGTTCATCTGTAGCTGTTAAATACAAATAACCTTTATTTTAACTTAAAGAATTCCACCGGAAGTCTTTAATTGACTTCAGTTATCAAACATCAGAGAAGAAAAGAATTGGGAACTGTTGTCACTGCTTAATAATAAGATTTTTGCTCCTACTTGGCTCATTGCTCTGGCCCTGCTGAGATGTTCAATGTAAGGAAATAATTATGATAATGTATCCAGAACAGATGTGCTGGAAATTGTTCCATAACTTTGATACAGTTTTAATCGACAAAACAAAACAAAAAAATCTTAGCTTCCTTTGAGAACTATAGTTGGACAACCTCTATGTTGTATATGAATTTATGTGTGTGTAAATTTACATTTTTCATAGAATGATGGTGTTTTAGATAAATGTCTTAGTGTTCATCTAACTACCATTCATCATCTCAGTTTGCAGGTGGAAAAACTGAATATGCACTGACTTGGCCTAAGTTTTGTAGAGCTGTGAATAATTTTAAGTAAGTTCTTCAGATTTCCAATCATATTTTCTATATTTCCCTGAGATAAAGCCAGGAATAAGCACACACACCCAATGTTAGAGTCCCGATGCCTAAATGCTTTGAATACGTCCTTGCACACTTTAGAAAGTATCAACAGTCAGTGATTATACTACAAACACTCTACCAGTAAGGGTGAGTACCACACTAATAAAGAATAAACCTACTTAGGTAATTTAATGTGTCAATTTAGAAGCATATTTGTTTGTTGCATGAGAATCTATTTTTTAAACAGTAAAAAAAAAAAAAAAAATTCACAACATATACACTAAGTCTGTAAGACATTAAAAAGCTACCAGACAACTGGTATTGCTGTGTGAAATACTAAGAGGCCTATCAAATGCTTTTATAAATAGTACTAGTAATAACCATTTTCATAGAGTGCTTATTACGTGTCAGGCATTGTCCTAAACAGTTTATATGGAAACTCACACAGTCCACACTACAGCCCAGTGAGGAGAAGGCCATTATTATCATGTTCATATATAGATGATAAGAGTTCAGTAACTTCCTCAAAAATCACCCATAAAGTAAATATTGGAGCCAGGATTTGAACTCCTAAAATATGGCTCTAGACTCTGGCCTCTTATTAGTTATTTCTCTCCCACAGCCAGCATCTTTTACTAGCTGTATAGACAGCCTAATCTCTTTATGCAAATATACTTTTCAGAATGGGTACAAGGTGTGAAGATACTTTTGTCATAAGCAAATGCCCTTTAAAGGCATCTACTGCAGAGGAGGCTTCAATAACCAGGCCAACAAGCTCCCCACCGGGGTAAGGGACATCACCTAGACAAGTAAGTTTCCTGTTTTTCTGCCCCACGTTTTAGCCTGTAATTGGCCTCGTGTTGTGAGGGACTCCCCAACCCTGTGAAAACCTGTCAAAGCTTTGCCCAGTAAAGGTTGTGTGTGCTCCTGCCACCTTGTGGTTGTATATTGTTCCTTGATCAGCTCTGAAATCCCCTACACTTGATATATATTTTCCATTTGGTCATCTGTTTTTTATTCCTTTGTTTCTCCTTTCCTGTCTTCTTTTGGATGAGTCAGGTATATTTAATTATTCCATTTTTTTTTTTTACTATTCCATTAACTTTTTAGCTCTATATTCATTTATTTTTCTCATAGTAGTAATTTATAGGGACTGTAATATGCATTTTTTATTATATTACTGTCTATCTTAAATTAGCACGTTTGTCACTTCTAAATGCAAGTGCCTTCAAACAGTTAGTTTAATTCATTTGCCACCACTCCTGCCTTTTGTGCTCGTGTTATAATTTTTACTTCTACATTTGTGATCTGCCTTATAAGACATTATTGTTGTTCATTGAAGTAGTCAGTATTTATTTATATTTACTTTTTCCAGGGTTTGTTTACTTCAGAAGTTCTGTGTTTCCATATATGGTCATATTTTATTTAATATGAGAAAACATAATATACCGTAGTGTAGGCCAACTGCTCATGTATTTGCTCAGCTTTTATTTACCTGATACAGCTTTACTTCATCTTCAGTTTTGGAGGACATTTTTGCTAGAGAGAGATTTCTAAGTAACTTGTCTTTTTCCTTTTGATCACTTTAAAGATATTCCATGGTCTTCTGCCTTCTATAGTAATGATGACCATTAAGCTTTAAGTTTAACTTTTGTCCTTTTGAATGCAAAGTGTGATTTTCTTTGGCCGCTGTTAAAAATTTTATCTTTATTTTTTGGCAATCAGACTGATAACCAATTGGTAACTAAAATGCCTAAGTCACCTGTAGATTTCTCTTTTCCTTTTTTATTTTTCTTTGATTTGGGGTCATTTGTTTCTTTTCTTTTTGCGTGCTTCATATGTTTGCATTGGAGGAAAATTGTAGAAATTCTAAATGATGTTATCTTCCTCCAGGTGGGCTAAATTTTCTTTTGCAAAACAACCGCAGCACTATTGGATCACCTTGGTCCTATTAAGGCTTGGTTTTCATCTTTGTTAGGGCTAGTTATTTTATTTTTGTCTTTATTCCCAAGGCCCTCACTATTAGAGCATAGCCTTTCTGGGGTCTCAAATTAAAGCACTGGGTCGTAATGAAAGCCACCCCTAACCTTGACTGGGTTGAAACTCCAACTTTTCTCCCTAAATCATGTGGCTACTGCCATGTCTGATTTAGCATTTTAACCTCCCAGATGCTATTTCTAGTAAGTTTTAAAAACATTTTTGAGTGTTACCCTGTGAGCGCACAGCAGGTCAGACGATGATTTAAGGGAGATGTGTATACTAATTTTTAAGCCCTCTCTCTGAGGTTTCCTTCTCCACTGGTGTTTGCCTATTAAATCCCAGCCAGTATGGCAGCACCAACATCTGGCCTCAGTCTTCTCAACACAGTAAGACTTACACTTTCTGCTTCTGCTTTATCTCCCTTGTCTGATATTTCATTATACAATTCCCTTCTCACAAGGGTTTTACCCCTTCAAGCCCGCCTATATTTGTTGCTTTCCAAAACTTTCAAATCCATGTTTTATAGATTTTTTTCAGCTTTTATAGTTGTTCTGTGCTGGAAGGCTAGTCCAAAACAGGCTATTCTACTCTGGCTGGAACCAAAAAGCTACAAATGTTTGTTTTTATAAGCTGTATTTTATTTGGAAGAGGTAATGAAACCCATGACAACAATTAAAAAATTCAGATGTTCTAAAGATATATCATGAAAAGTATATTACTTTGAATTTATAAAGTTTCCCTTTATAAATTCAACCAAGCCTCATATGGATTTACAGTCACAGATCTGCATGTCTTTGTATTTATGGATTTGTGCATACATGCATGTGAGCTCTTAACCATTATACTATTCTATCTAATTAAGAAATTAACACTTCCTTATTAATTTAAAGTATTTTGGCCAGTCATTTTTCTTTTCATTTTTAAACTTGTACGTGTATGTTGTTAAATTTTTTAGATCTTTTCCTTAATGATTTCGGATGTCATTCTGCTTAGAGGAGCCATTCTTACTTTAAGCATACATTTAAAAAAAACTTCAATGTTTTCTTCAAGCACTTTAAGGTTTTTATTTATTATGTTTAAATATTGGATAAATCTAACATTTATTTTGGTATAAGGACTGAGGAAGGAGAAATCCAACTATATTTTTCCAAATGGCTATCCATTTTTCCTAGCACTGTTGTTTGAATAATTCATCTTTCCCACATAAATTTGAAAATGCTGTCTTATTTGAACTAAACTTCCATAAATATTTGATATAATTATTGGCTGTATCTTCTGATCTATTGATCTAGCTATCTATCAGCCAATACTAACATGTCTTGTTAATTTGCTTTGTAATATATTTTAATGTTTAGTATGGCTTATGGCTTAACTACTTGTGTTTTTTAAAAATTGCCAGCTAGCCTCACATCTTTATATTTTCATAGGAAGTGTAAAAGTCATTTTTTGTCAGTTAATAGTCCAGTTTGAGACACAGGTATAATATTGGATGCCTTATGCTTTTGCTTATAATTACAGTTCCTGCTACCATAATTTTTCTTCTTTGTATTAAACTGGATCAGTGATATCCCCAGAGCCTGTAATGTGAGGTCATATGTCATATGCACTTCATGCTGTGGTGACATTCCTGCTCCCACTGTACACATCCTCACTGCCCAGCAGAATGCTTCTGGGAGAGATCATCCTTTTCGCTTTCTGTCTTGTTACAAAATAACTCTAATCCTTCTAAGTAGGATTTAGTAGACATAAATGTATAAAACATATCACAAAGAAGTATTTGATATAAATAGGCAGCAAGTTGTAGTCTCCACCAAAAAAGAATAACATAACCAATATCTTTCAACATTGAGCTGTGCACTGAATTTAGAGAATGTTTTCACTTAGTTCCTGGTTCTCATTCTATCTGCTATAAATATGCATTGCATTGGAATATACACAAACTCTAAAACTTTGCAGCTTGTACCTTTTAAGTTATAATTCCAACCTACATTTTATGAAAGCAATAAACACCATAAAGCTCATTTAATATTAACATTTTTCTTTTACATCCTTTAGTAGAGGAAAATGATCTTAATTTGATTTTTGTTCATCTGATAAACATGTCAAATAATAATTCCTCAAATTCCAGTAGTGTCTTAAAATTTACAAGCTTTTTTCACATATAGTATTTAATTTGAGTTTGACAAAAAGTCCATGAAATAGAAGTTTATATTTCCATTTTACAAATGGGGAAAGCAAAAGCAGAGATTTTAAATGATTTTAGATTCAAACTCTATTTACTGAACTCCAAAATGATTTGAAAATAAAATAAGACACTTCTGCTTTAAATATGATTGCTATTAATTTTGTTTATTAAAAAAATTATTAAGAACCTATGGAGGTGATTCTGAAATTTTCCATGCATTTACTTAAATAGTGAAATTATTGAAACAGTAAAATGACATACACATTTTAACTATTACTTATATCAGAATATTATATTGTCACAGGAGGTTCAAAAATATCACTTTTTTCTCAATCTAAAGCCTGTGAAATATTTTACATCAAAAAAACAAACCATCAATAATCACAAAGACATAGAAAAGTGTTACAATCATACATTCCAAAAGGGGAAACTAAATATTTCTGTCATTTACTACTTTATTTGAAATATTTATCAACTTAATAAGGAGACATTTCTACCACATAATTTTTGAAACTGATGATGAGTCTTTGAGAAGATTTCTGGTCTTGACCCATGTACCAAAAAAAGTATTATGTAGTTTAAGGATTTATATTGGATCTTAGTTCAGATTTTATTTTATGCTTATCGTATAGTCTAAAATCATTAGAAATATTTCACCCAGAAATGGTTAAATGAAATAGTGTAGATAAAAATTGAGCAGAAGATAAGTTTGGAGAAAAGAATTAGAAGGGCAGAGAATTAAAAGAGGCTACTTTTATAAATGATTGGAAGACAAATGACCCTTGGTATATTTGGTTTTTTTTCACAGAGTTAACAGATACAGATTAGAGACTATTTTAAATATCCTCAGTGCTTGGAGATAATCCTTCATCCATTTGGTTGATGCCATATTGAAATACAGGGCTACTGCAGTCACATAAGTAGGGTAGACACTTAGGATCAAAAGTCAATGAATCGTTTTGCTGACAAGAAGTTAAGAGTTGAAAGCTTTGATAGTGTCAGGTCATTGGGGGAACCCAAGATTTGGAAGATCAAAAAATGGTGGGAAATTAGGTGGTTGATAAATTAGGCCGGAGTCTGGAATACCTAAAGTTGATAAAGTAGAATAAACATAATAGAAAAATAAAAACAGTGAGAATACAGAAGAGAATAATAGTCTGGACAGGTTTATTTGTCTGTGATGTCAAAGAGAAATGTATGGTTCAGCTGCCCTGAAGGCTTGGGTAGGATAGATACAACAAAGATAAGTGTGTCATGTGTGTCTTGTGTACATTACTCTAGGAGAATTTATTGCTATACCTTTCCTTGTTGAAATAGTGTTATTAACCAAAATGCTTGACCTTCTAACTGCTTTGTGTAAAAAAGAAGTAGCGATGCATGTGATCTGGTGTGGACCCAACTAAGATTATTTAAGAGGATATTAGTCCATTGCAATGTAAGTTCTACTTTGATGTATTGATTTTACTGCCTTTAAGAGACTTGTTACATTATAAATCAGGATTTCATTGAATACTGCCATATTTTAATCATTAATTTTTTTATTCATAGGATAGAGTTTATAAATACTTGTACATTTTTGATTTATGTACAAGAATACACACAGGTAGTATATGCATATTAAGAACAATTTATGTATGATCACAAGACCAATAATTTATTTCTTATATATGCATTTTTTCTTTTTATCTGCACACACTATTTCCTTACAATACCACAGATGACAAAGTGTTGAAATTATAGCATCTCACATGTAATACAGTAAATGTGAAACTTTGCAAACATTTGAAAATCAGAATATAAATTAGGAAATCATTCATGTGCTCTTTATTAACAGGTATTACTAAATATAAACTTTATTGCATGTGTTAAATTGTCTTTTCTGCTTTATACGAGTCATCTTGTTTAAACCATTTAAACATTTTCCTTTTGGCAATTGAAGAAATATAACAATTCCGAAAGGAAAGAAGGAATGTTCCTCCACAGTGAAAAAAAAAAATTAGACCAACCCACAGATAATTTCTGCTGGTTCTAATGGCTCTTACCCAGCTCTTTTGGTTAATATGACATTCTGTTTGACAGTAGCCTTCAGTGTAGCACTGCCAGAGAAAGCTAGCCTGGGCATGCAGCAGCCAAATATTCTTCCACGTCCTCACACGCTGAGTAAATCTTTGCTTACTGGCAGCCTTGCCCGCTGGTTGGAGCACTTGACTGGAAAGGAGAAACAGATATAGATGTGAAAACTTGGGCAGGGTGAAAGAGGAGAAATGGAAAAGTTCAGGAAAAAACAAGGGGAAAAGATTTGAGGATTCTTTTCCATAAAAATAAAAAAGTCAAAAAATTTTAGAATGATGAATCAAAGCGAGAAATGTTCCTATGTAATTCATAGCCACACAACGATTGCTTCCATGGATTTTAAAAGCAAAGCAATACAATGAAAAAAGTCTTTAGATAGAAGTATCGACAGTATTGACTTTTTTACAGGTTATTTACACTTAGAGGAAACACAGTTCTAGCGAGAGTAAGATGAAGGTTTACTTCGAGGGAAACATGCCTCCATAATAAACAAGGAAGTACTGTCTTTGTTCTAATTATTTATGAGCCAAAATTTAGCATATATATTATTATTTAGATAATTTAAATATTAAGAATATTTAATTGTAGGGTAATAACCTAAGTAAAGCATAATTGAATTCCTAAAAATAATATAACCATAACTAAAATAAACATTGTAATAATATTTATTGAGTGTCTGTTATGTTCTAGATGCATATAATTTATTCTAGACCTTATATAGTGAAGTAGATAAAACCTAAAAGGTTTCATTTTTGGAAAGATGACAGTGAGGATCAAGAACAAATAAGTCTTTGAAAGACAAATATGTTTTCAAGAGCATTATTGAAAATAACTACAAGTATAGATTAAAATATTTAGAACTCTTAATGCCACATGCTTCCTATCCTGCAGCCATTTTTTTTTTCTACAGCCATTTTTAAGCAAACCATTTCCATAAGTAAAATGTATACAGGCAATTGAATTTGTGTGAGGATAGAACAACAAACCACTGTCTTACAGTATCAGTAGGTGACTAAACATCCATGAATGGAAAATGTATGAAAAACTGGCTAATAGCAGCCCTTCCATCAGATTTGTCTATAAAGATACTAGACAGGAGAAGATAGATACGTAAATTTTCATAAGCATCAATTGTTCAAGGAGAGGTTTAGATATCTTGGAAGAGCTGGATGTGTCATGTAAAGGATTAAAACAACAAAATATTACTTCAAGAAATTAGGATTAATAGAATAATAAGGCATAAAATAAAAGGATGTACATAATGTGGGTGAGTTACGTTGAAGGCAGGACAGACATAGAAAGCAAATGAGAATAATGGAGCAGGTATCAGGGGGTTAAAGATCATCAGGGTAGCTGGAAAATAAAGGTATCCCTGAGCACTAATAGTAAGATAGATGTAGCTGGTGAATGAATGAGTTGAGAGATCCAATTAAGAAACTCTCCTAAAAAGCAGCAAGATCGTATAAAGTTATAGAAAACATACAATTGCTAAGAGAGAGTGAGGCCAGAAATAGAAATACATAAATCCACACAGAAGCTTCAGAAAAAGAGAAAAATAAAAGTAAAAAAAAAATTTTGAAGAAACAATTTACAAAAAATTTCCCAGGATTGAAAAATACATGTGAAAGACTTGAGATTGCAAGTATTCAGAGAGTACAAAACAGGAGAAAGGAAAATTCACACCTAGTATAGTGAATTTTAAGAATATCAGAGTCAAAGGGAAAATTCTAACTATTTTCAGGGAGAATGAAAAGACCTACAAAAGAATAAGTTTCAGATGAACATCAAGCGTTTCAATAGCACCACTGGGTACAGAAGTTCAAAGGGGTAATATTTCTTAAGTTTTGAAAATAAAGAACTTAGAATTTTCTATTCAAACAGGTTGCTTAGGAAACTCAGGACTTGAGAGACTCCTTGGGGGTGAATTCCCTGGGTTTCTTTATTGCTTCATCCTGACATCCTGGTTAGGGTGTTGCAGAAACCTCCAACCTGGAACCATCTAAGGATACAGATATTTTTTAAAAAATTCCAAGAAAAGGGTAGCCTAAAAAAGAAAACGTTTTTGGCAGTATCTCCTCTACTCTACTCAAACATCAACAGAACAACCGACCCCGCCCCCATGGTTCCAGAGAAGTGGAAGGTGAGGTTGATCTTTCAACCCACACCTGCCTCGCAGAATCCAGTGATGCTCTGAATGCCCCCCCCGAGTGCTGACAGGATCAAGTCGGCAGCTGACCTTCCCTCCTCAACCAGCTGAAGCAGGAGGTGTTTCCATTCCTTCGCTGGGGTGATGGCAGTGGGGCTGAGCAGAGCACTGATGTCTATTCCACAGCCAGCAGAAGCAGGCAGCAATCCCTCCAGCACTGCAGTCAGGTAGTGTCAGTGTGATCCAGGGGTGAGGTAAGCCTCCACTGCAACCTGGCATCAAAGAAACCGAACAAGGTGGCGCAAAGCCGGCTACTCACTCCTCTCCTCCAGATCAGTAGGTCTCCGTGGGGAGGCTGAGTATCTACCTTCACCCAGGATCAATGAGGCAAAAAGAAGTGGTAAGAAGTAAGGCTAGTCTGTATTCTGCTTCTCCCTCTCTCTTCCCCTAGTGGCAGGGGGCCCAGCGGGGAGTTGAGTTTGTACCCCTGCTTGGAGATGGTAATGCTGCACTAGTAGACACCCCACTTGTGTGGGGTAAGGTGGTGAGGCCAAGCAAGAAGCTGATCCCAAATGCCTACTTGGCCCTTGTGTATGCTTCAACATGGAAAAGGTCTGCTCTAAATATAAGTACAATACACACACATATATTTATTTATTCCAGTGTCTCATAATGTCTGAAAGTCTAGAATGCAATAAAAACCATATCAAGAACCAGTGGAATATCATACTATGGATGAGAAAAGACAGTCAACAGATGTCAAAAAAGAAATCAAACATTGGAATTACCTGACAAAGATCTTAAAGTAGCTGTGATAAAAGCACTTAAACAAGCAATTAAAATTTCTCTTGAAATGAATGAAAAAAAACAGAAAATCTCAGCAAAGAAAATATCAAAAAGGAACTAAATGGAAATTATTGGACTGAATAATACAATAACTAAATACATAATTCTCTGGATGGGTTCAGTAGTGGCGTGGAGATGTCAGAGGATAAAATAAGTGAACTTATGGACATATTCAATAAGATTTACCTGAGTTAAGTAACAGAGAGAAAATGGAATAAAGAAAGTTAGTGGAGTCTGGGACTGTGGGAAAAAAATCACACACTGTTTACCTTTGTGTTCTGACAAATATATCTTTCATGAATACTCTGGAAAATGATACTGTTGGGCCTACCTAATACTCTTTCCTCATTTGTTTATAGAACCCCAATATTCTCAGGAGCTAAAATGTCCAAGGAAAGTGCATCCTTCCCTACTCCCCAAGGGATGAAGCATGAATATCTAAATGAAGCTTGGTTACCACATTTACTCTGTCACAGATTTTTATAGAGATGATGAGGTGATCGAGTTACAGAAGAAGATATTTAAGGAGACATCTGCTTGGGGTCAAGGTGGCTCTGGGAAGGATTTTGCTCCATGGATATAAAGAGAGCAAGATAAACACACTCCTACCTTGAACAAAGTTCTGTGGAGATAGGACAGCTTGGAGTTGTGCTTTTCATTATGTAGCTAAGAAGTGACAAGCATTTATTTTAATAAAAGCTAATATGCTGAGGATGGCAAAACGGAAAAACAGTGAGAACCTAGGACGTTAATAATTTTGTTGAGTTATGACATCAGGCCTAAAACTTCCTGTCTCCAAAGTTGTTAAACATCTTTATTTCATAAATCACCTTATTTGAGCATTGTATTTCTTGCAGTCAAAACTATTTTCAGGGACTTCCCTGGTGGTGCAGTGGTTAAGAATCCGCCTGCCAGTGCAGGGGACACTGGTTCGATCCCTGGTCTAGGAAGATCTCACATGCTGCAGAGCAACTAAGCCCATGTGCCACAACTACTGAAGCCTGTGCACCTAGAGCCCGTGCTCTGCAACAAGAGGAGCCACTGCAATGAGAAGCCCGCACACCACAACGGGGAGTAGCCCCTGCTCGCTGCAATTAGAGAAAGCCAACGCGCCGTAACGAAGACCCAACGCAGCCAAAAAAATAAATAAATAAAATTTAAAAAGAAATAAAATTTCTCTTATTATAAAAAAAAATACGTTTGCAGCTGGCACAGTTACATGAACATTACTCATGATTGTTTCATGATCACCTCTAAATATTCTTTTATTTCCTTAAAATCAGATTTTCTGGGCCCACTTGAACTAATTTAAAACTATTAGGTCCTCTATTAGAATATTTTTTTCTATTCTTGAGCTTCAGTTTTCTTTTTTTTCCCGGCTTTATTGAGGTGATATTGACAAATAGAAGTTGTATATATTTTCAGTGTACAATGTGATATGTATGTATATATATGTATGTATAGATGTATATACATATGAGTATACATACATTGTGAAATGATTACCACAATTAAGCTAATTAACATAATCAGCTCCTCATGCAGTTATCAGTTTTTTTGTGTGTGGTGAGAACATGTAAGAACTACGCTCTTAGCAAATTTCAAGTATACTATATAGTATTATTAACTATAGTCAATATGCTGTACGTTAGATCTCCAGAAATTATTCATCCTGTACTACTGAAACTTTGTACCCTTTGATTAAAGTCTCATTTTAAATGGGGACAAAAACCCCACCATACCCCCAGTCCTTGACAACTACCATTCTAATCTATGTTTCTCTGAGTTCAAGTTTTTAAGATTCCACATACAAGTGGGATCATGCAGTATTTGTCTTTCTGTGCCTGGCTTATTTCATTTAGCATTATGTCATCCAGGTTCATCCATGTTGTCACAAATATAGAATTTCCTTCTTTTTTAAGACCGAAAAATATTGTGTGTATGATAGATAGATAGATAGATAGATAGTCACATTTTCTTTATTCATTCATCCCTCAGTGGACACTTAGGTTTTTTTCCATATCTTGGCTATTGTGAATCATGATACAGTGAACATGGGAGTGCAAATATTTCTTCCTGATACTGATTTCATTTCCTTTGGACATATACCGACAAATGGGATTGCTGGATCATATGGTAGTTCTATTTTTAGTTTGTTGAGGAATCTCCATACTGTTTTCCATAATGGCCGAACGAATTTACATTCCTACCAACAGTGCACAAGGATTCCTTTTTTTCCATATCCTCACCAACACTTATATCTTGTCTTTTTGATAATAGACATTCTCACTGGTGTGAGGTAATGTCTCATTGTGGTTTTGATTTGCATTTCCCTGAAGATTATTAATATTGAGCATCTTTCGATACACCTGTTGGCCATTTGTGCATCTTCTTTTGAACAATGCTTATTCAATCTTGGCACATTTTTAAATCAGGTTATTATTATTCTTGCTATTGAGTTGAGTTCCTTATATATTTTGGATATTGACCCCTTATTACATATATGATTTGCAAATATTTTCTCCCATTCCATAGGTTGTTCCTTTACTCTCTTGATTATTTCCTTTGATATGCAAGAGCTTTTTAGTTTGGTGTAAACAATTTGTCTAATTTTACTTTTGTTGCCTGTGCTTTTGGGGTAATATCTAAAAATTATTGCCAAGGCCAGTATCAAGAAGCTTTTTTCCTATGTTGTTTTCCTAGTAGTTTTACTGTTTTAGGTCTTATATTTAAGTCTTTAATCCATTTTGAGTTGATTTTTGTAGATGGTGTGAGATACGGATCCAATTTCATTTTTCTGAATATGGATATTCAGTTTTCTCATCACCATTTATTATTGAAGATACTGTCCTTTCCCCATTGTGTTCTTGTCACCATTGTCAAAGATCAATTGACTGTAAATGTGTGGATTTATTTCTGGGATCTTTATTCACTTCCATTGATCCATATGTCTGTTCTTATGCCAGTACCATGCTGTGTTGATTACCATAGCTTTGTAGTGCATTTTGAAATCAGATAGTGCAATGACTCCAGCATTGTTCTTTTTGCTCAGGATTGCTTTGGCTATAATAAAGGATAAAAATCATATGATCATCTCAAGAGATACAGAAGAAGTATTTGACAAAATTCAGTACCCTTTCATGATAAATATTGTCAACACTCTTTCATGATAAAAACTCAACAAATTGAAAACTATCAGGTATAGAAAGAATGTACCTCAATGTAATAAAGTCCATATATAACAAAACTGTAGCTAACATCATACTCAATGGTGAAAAGCTGAAAGCTTTTTCTCTAAGATTAGGAACAAGACAAGGATGCCCCCTGTCACCACTTCTGTTCAATATAGTACTAGAAGTCCTGTCTGGAGCAATCAGGCAAGAAACAAAATTATAGTCATTCAAATCAAAAAGGAAGAAGTGAAATCGTCTCTATTTACAGTTGACATAACCTTATATGTAGAGCACCCTAAAGACTCCACTGAAAAACTGTGAGAACTAATACGCAAATTCAGTGAAGTTACAGGATACAAGATCACACAGAAATTACTCATGTTTCTATACACTACCTATGAACTATCTGAAAAAGCAATTAAGAAAACAATCCCCTTTACAGTAGCATAAAAAAATACTTAGGAGTAGATTTAGCCATTGAAGTAAAAGATCTGTACACTGAAAACTATAAAACATTGTTGAAAGAAATTGAAGAAGACACAAATAAATGGAAAGATAGCATGTGTTCATGGATTAGAATAAGCAGTTTCCTCTTAATAATTTTTTCTAGCTACCCTGATCGAGAAATTGAAAAAAAATAGTGTTTAAACAGATCTGCCTTCTTTTTGATTTTCAACCATTGGACATTTCCTCTTCTTGTTTGCTTTATTTCTTAAAACATGATGTAAAAGCTCTCTTTTGGGTAGGGAATTTTAAAAAGTAATCTTAGGAGATTCTGTGTTTAAGTTTATTCACAATATTCTTATGTGTTTATGACTTTCCCCCCAGTTTATCATAGTTGAGCGATTTTTCCTTTCTGTCTTTTGAATACACTGAACTACTTTTTTATTTATCTTAATTTTTTGGCTCTCTCAATTGTCAACTTACAGTAATATTATTTTTACAAAGAAAATTCAATTTCTGTACAAAATTTATAAAACTAAAACAAATAATTATTCAAATACTGAATTTATAACATACAGGGTGCCCCAAAGACTCTCTTTTAAAAAGTAAGGGAGAAGAAAACTGGCAGGAAAGCCCCAGTTCTTTCTTCCTGGAAAACTGTGGGTATTAGCAATTTCTGATGTTTTCATTAGTTAAAAGAAAATACCAAAGTCATCCTTCTGTAGTTCTGTCTTTTCTAACTTGAATCTGGGTTTCCATTTTTCCAGGCAGCAGTTTCTTGCTCCTTGTTACTTTACACTGGCAAGGATGCTAGGCCTCTAAAGAAAATTTTGAATGAAACTGCTCAGGTATTAGATAACCAGAGGGCTGCTAATCCTGTTACTAAACTGATTCATGAGTGGTCTTTTAAAATTATATTATATACCTGTCCCCTTCGTAGCAATGTTATCCGCAGTGCCAAATGGTTTTGCTAAATAATAAATCTGATATATCACTTCCCTGCTTACAACTCTAAAGCTCTCTATTGCTATGGGGTGATCCATGCTCCTTCTCAATCCATATAAAGTTTTCCATTTCCATGAAATGGATTCTCCTCTCCAATTAGCCTCATCATTTACTACTCTGGGGTTGGCATTTATGGTCTAACTACACCAAGGTATCTGTAGATCTCCACAATTTGCATCATGCTTTTTACCTCTGCACTTCTGCTTATTGCTTTAGGAAGTCTTTCCCATTGGAATAAAAAACCCATATTAATTGAAGTCATCCATTTAAATCTACATGATATTTGAATAAACTTGGCTCAAGCCCCCATATCTATATTCTGTTTCTGTATGTGTAAAGTGGGGGAGGGGTGCAGTATTTTAGTGTTTTCCTTAGATTGCTGTGCATTCCTAGGGCCTTTTTCTTAAAATGGTTTCTCTGGATCCCGATTTCTGGTTCTATTGAATGCTCAGTTTCACTCATGTCTTACTTCCTGGGACTACTGTCTTCTCTTTGCTCCACACCAGTAAAGATGTAGGAAAAAAAAAGTCACTTTATTTGAGTTTCCTAAAACACAAGCATTTGTGTGTATACCAGACCTTATCTTAGTCTAGGGTAATGGAAAATATTTAAATTAAGACAATAAAAATTATTCAAAATTGATTATAAGTTACTGTTATTTAATAATCCTTTAGGCATCATATCACTTGATCTTCTCAATAGGTGTCTTTTCCCCTAAGAACTTCAGTACCAGCCCTGTTGCTCTTTTTTTTTTTTTTTTTTTTGCATCTTCAAAAGCAGCTTTATTGAAGTATTGTTTACATATCATAAAATTCATCTAGTTTAAGTATACAATTCAATGGTTTTTAGTAAATTTACAAAGTTGTGCAAGCATCACTACAGTTCAGTTTTTTTTTTAAGATTTTTAGAAATTTCATGTAATGCCTGAAACATTTATATTAACATATTTCCATACAAATAACCCAAAGAAAGTTTAGTTTTAGTTGTTTTTTTGTTTGTTTTTTTTATACTGCAGGTTCTTATTAGTCATCAGTTTTATACACATCAGTGTATACATGTCAATCCCAGTCTCCCAATTCATCACACCACCATCCCCACCCCATTGCGGTTTTCCCCCCTTGGTGTCCATATGTTTGTTCTCTACAACTGTGTCTCAACTTCTGCCCTGCAAACTGGTTCATGTACCATTTTTCTAGGTTCCACATACATGCGTTAATATACAATATTTGTTTTTCTCTTTCTGACTTACTTCACTCTGCATGATAGTCTCTAGATCCATCGACGTCTCAACAAATGAATCAATTTTGTTCCTTTTTATGGCTGAGTAGTATTCCATTGTATATATGTACCACATCTTCTGTAACCATTCGTCTGTCGATGGGCATTTAGGTTGCTTCCATGACCTGGCTATTGTAAATAGTGCTGCAATGAACATTGGGGTGCATGTGTCTTTTTGAATTATGGTTTTCCCAGGGTATATGCCCAGTAATGGGATTGCTGGATCACATGGTAATTCTATTTTTAGTTTTTTAAGGAACCTCAATACTGTTCTCCATAGTGGCTGTATCAATTTGCGTTCCCACCAACAGTGCAAGAGGGTTCCCTTTTCTCCACACCCTCTCCAGCATTTCTTGTTTGTAGATTTTCTGATGATGCCCATTCTAACTGGTGTGAGGTGATACCTCATTGTCGTTTTGATTTGCATTTCTCTAATAATTAGTGATGTTGAGCAGCTTTTCATGTGCTTCTTGGCCATCTGTATGTCTTCTTTGGAGAAATGTCTATTTATGTCTTCTGCCCATTTTTGGATTGGGTTGTTTGTTTCTTTAATATTGAGCTGCATGAGCTGTTTATATATTTTGGAGATTAATCCTTTGTCCGTTGATTCATTTGTGAATATTTTCTCCCATTCTGAGGGTTGTCTTTTCATCTTGTTTATGGTTTCCTTTGCTGTGCAAAAGCTTTGAAGTTTCATTAGGTCCCATTTGTTTATTTTTGTTTTTATTTCCATTACTCTAGGAGGTGGATCAAAAAAGATCTTGCTGTGATTTATGTCAAAGAGTGTTCTTCCTATGTTTTCCTCTAAGAGTTTTATAGTGTCCGGTCTTACATTTAGGTCTCTAATCCATCTGGAGTTTATTTTTCTGTATGGTGTTAGGGAGTGTACTAATTTCATTCTTTTACATGTAGCTGTCCAGTTTTCCCAGCACCATTTATTGAAGAGACTGTCTTTCCTCCATTGTATATCTTTGCCTCCTTTGTCATAGATTAGTTGACCATAGGTGCGTGGGTTTACCTCTGGGCTTTCTATCTTGTTCCATTGATCTATGTTTCTGTTTTTGTGCTAGTACTATATTGTCTTGATTACTGTAGCTTTGTAGTATAGTCTGAAGTCAGGGAGTCTGATTCCTCCAGCTCCGTTTTTTCCCCTCAACACTGGTTTGGCTATTCGGGGTCTTTTGTGTCTCCATACAAATTTTAAGATTTTTTGTTCTAGTTCCATAAAAAATGCCATTGGTAATTTGATAGGGATTGCATTGAATCTGTAGATTGCTTTGGGTAGTATAGTCATTTTCACAATATTGATTCTTCAAATCCAAGAACATGGTATATCTCTCCAACTGTTGGTATCATCTTTAATTTCTTTCATCAATGTCTTATAGTTTTCTGCATACAGGTCTTTTGTCTCCCTAGGTAGGTTTATTCCTAGGTATTTCATTCTTTTTGTTGCAATGGTAAATGGGAGTGTTTCCTTAATTTCTCTTTCAGATTTTTCAGCATTAGTGTATAGGAATGCAAGAGATTTCTGTGCATTAATTTTGTATCCTGCAACTTTACCAAATTCATTGATTAGTGCTAGTAGTTTTTTGGTAGCATCTTTAGGATTCTCTATGTATAGTATCATGTCATCTGCAAACACTGACAGTTTTACTTCTTCTTTTCCAATTTGTATTCCTTTTATTTCTTTTTCTTCTCTGATTGCCGAGGCTAGGCGTTCCAAAACTATGTTGAATAATAGCGGTGAGAGTGGACATCCTTGTCTTGTTCCTGATCTTAGAGGAAATGCTTTCAGTTTTTCACCATTGAGAATGATGTTTGCTGTGGGTTTGTCATATATGGCCTTTATTATGTTGAGGTAGGTTCCCTCTATGCCCACTTTCTGGAGAGTTTTTATCATAAATGGGTGTTGAATTTTGTCAAAAGCTTTTTCTGCATCTATTGAGATGATCATATGGTTTTTCTTCTTCAGTTTGTTAATATGGTGTATCACATTGATTGATTTGCATATATTGAAGAATCCTTGCATCCCTGGGATAAATCCCACTTGATCATGGTGTATGATCCTTTTAATGTGTTGTTGGATTCAGTTTGCTAGTATTTTGTTGAGGATTTTTCCATCTATATTCATCAGTGATATTGGTCTGTAATTTTCTTTTTTTGTAGTGTCTTTGTCTGGTTTTGGTATCAGGGTGATGGTGGCCTCATAGAATGAGTTTGGGAGTGTTCCTTCCTCTGCAATTTTTTGGAAGAGTTTGAGAAGGATGGGTGTTAGCTCTTCTCTAAATGTTTGATAGAATTCACCTGTGAAGCCATCTGGTCCTGGACTTCTGTTTATTGGAAGATTTTTAATCAGAGTTTCAATTTCATTACTTGTGATTGGTCTGTTCATATTTTCTGTTTCTTCCTGGTTCAGTCTTGGAAGGTTATACCTTTCTAAGAATTTGTCCATTTCTTCCAGGTTGTCCATTTTATTGGCATAGACTTGCTTGTAGTAGTCTGTTAGGATGCTTTGTATTTCTGCGGTGTCTGTTGTAACTTCTCCTTTTTCATTTCTGATTTTATTGATTTGAGTCCTCTCCCTCTTTTTCTTGATGAATCTGGCTAATGGTTTATCAATTTTGTTTTTCTTCTCAAAGAACCAGCTTTTAGTTTTATTGATCGTTGCTATTGTTTTCTTTGTTTCTATTTCATTTATTTCTGCTCTGATCTTTATGATTTCTTTCCTTCTGCTAACTTTGGGGTTTTTTTGTTCCTCTTTCTCTAGTTCCTTTAGGTGTAAGGTTAGATTGTTTACTTGAGATTTTTCTTGTTTCTTTAGGTAGGCTTGTATAGCTATAAACTTCCCTCTTAGAACTGCTTTTGCTGCATCTCATAGGTTTTGGATCATCTTGTTTTCATTGTCGTTTGTCTCTAGGTATTTTTTGATTTCCTCTTTGATTTCTTCAGTGATCTCTTGGTTATTTAGTAATGTATTGTTTAGCCTCCATGTGTTTGTGTTTTTTATGGTTTTTTCCCTGTAATTGATTTCTAATCCCATAGTGTTGTGGTCAGAAAAGATGCTTGATATGATTTCAATTTTCTTAAATTTACTGAGGCTTGATTTATGACCCAAGATGTGATCTATCCTGGAGAATGTTCCATGCACACTTGAGAAGAAAGTGTAATCTGCTGTTTTTGGAGGGAATGTCCTATAAATATCAATTAAATCTATCTGGTCTATTGTGTCATTTAAAGCTTCTGTTTCCTTATTTATTTTCATTTTGGATGATCTGTCCATTGGTGTAAGTGAGGTGTTAAAGTCCCCCACTATTATTGTGTTACTGTCCATTTCCTCTTTCATAGCTGTTAGCAGTTGCCTTATGTATTCAGGTGCTCCTATGTTGGGTGCATATATATTTATAATTGTTATATCTTTTTCTTGGATTGCTCCCTTGATCATTATGTAGTGTCCTTCTTTGTCTCTTGTAATAGTCTTTATTTTAAAGTGTATTTTATCTGATATGAGTATTGGTACTTGAACTTTCTTTTGATTTCCATTTGCATGGAATATCTTTTTCGATCCCCTCACTTTCAGTCTGTATGTGTCCCTAGGTCTGAAGTGGGTCTCTTGTAGACAGCATATAGATGGGTCTTGTTTTTGTATCTATTCAGCAAGCCTGTTTCTTTTGGTTGGAGCATTTAATCCATTCACGTTTAAGGTAATTATCGATATGTATGTTCCTATGACCATTTTCTTAATTGTTTTGGGTTTGTTTTTGTAGATCCTTTTCTTCTCTTGTGTTTCCCACTTAGAGAAGTTCCTTTAGCATTTGTTGTAGAATTGGTTTGGTGGTGCTGAATTCTCTTAGCTTTTGCTTGTCTGTAAAGCTTTTAATTTCTCCATTGAATCTGAATGAGATCCTTGCCGGGTAGAGTAATCTTGGTTGTAGGTTCTTCCCTTTCATCACTTTAAGTATATCATGCCACTCCCTCTAGCTTGTAGAGTTTCTACTGAGAAATCAGCTGTTAACCTTATGGGAGTTCCCTTATGTGTTATTTTTCATTTTTCCCTTGCTGCTTTCAATAATTTTTCTTTGTCTTTAATTTTTGCCAATTTGATTACTGTGTGTCTCGGCGTGTTTCTCCTTGGGTTTATCCTGTATGGGGCTCTCTGTGCTTCCTGGACTTGGGTGGCTATTTCCTTTCCCATGTTAGGGAAGTTTTCGACTATAATCTCTTCAAATATTTTCTCGGGTCCTATCTCTCTCTCTTCTCCTTCTGGGACCTCTATAATGTGAATGTTGTTGCATTTAATGTTGTCCCAGAGATCTCTTAGGCTATCTTAATTTCTTTTCATTCTTTTTTCTTTATTCTGTTCTGCAGCAGTGAATTCCACCATTCTGTCTTCCAAGTCACTTATCCGTTCTTCTACCTCAGTTATTCTGCTATTGATTCCTTCTAGAGTAGTTTTCATTTCAGTTATTGTATTGTTCATCTCTGTTTGTTTGTTCTTTAATTCTTCTAGGTCTTTGTTAAACATTTCTTGCATCTTCTCGATCTTTGCCTCCATTGTTTTTCTGAGGTCCTGGATCATCTTCACTCTCATTATTCTGAATTCTTTTTCTGGAAGGTTGCCTATCTCCAGTTCATTTAGTTGTTTTTCTGGGGTTTTATCTTGTTCCTTCATCTGGTACATAGCCCTCTGCCTTTTCATCTTGTCTATCTTTCTGTGAATGTGGTTTTTGTCCCACAGGCTGCAGGATTGTAGTTCTTCTTGCTTCTGCTCTCTGCCCTCTGGTGGATGAGGCTATCTAAGAGGCTTGATGGGAGGGACTGGTGGTGGGTAGAGCTGACTGTTGCTCTGGTGGGCAGAGCTCAGTAAAAGTTTAATCCACTTGACTGTTGATGGGTGGGTCTGGGTTCCCTCCCTGTATGTTGTTTGGCCTGAGGCAACCCAACACTGGAGCCTACCTGGGCTCTTTGGTGGGGCTAATGACAGACTCTGGGAGGGCTCACGCCAAGGAGTACTTCCCAGAACTTCTGCTGTCAGTGTCCTTGTCCCCATGGTGAGCCACAGCACCCCCCCCCCCCGCCACATCTGCAGGAGACCCTCCAACACTAGCAGGTAGGTCTGGTTCAGTCTCCCCTGGTGTCACCGCTCCTTCCCCTGGGTCCCGATGTGCACAGTACTTTTTGTGTGCCCTCCAAGAGTGGAGTCTCTGTTTCCCCCAGTCCTGTCGAAGTCCTGCAATCAGTTCCCACTAGGCTTCAAAGTGTGATTCTCTAGGAATTCCTCCTCCCATTGCCAGACCCCCAGGTTGGGAAGCCTGACATGGGGCTCAGAACCTTCACTCCAGTGGGTGGACTTCTGTGGTATAAGTGTTCTCCAGTCTGTGAGTCACCCACCCAGCAGTTATGGGATTTGATTTTACTGTGATTGCGTCCCTCCTACCATCTCATTGTGGCTTCTCCTTTGTCTTTGGATGTGGGTTATCTTTTTTGGTGAGTTCCAGTGTCTTCCTGTCAATGATTGTCCAGCAGCTAATTGTGATCCTGGTGTTCTTGCAAGAGGGAGTGAGAGCACATCCTTCTATTCCACCATCTTGGTTCCTCCTCCAGCCCTGTTGCTTTTAATCCCATTTCCAGGCCCTCTTCTCTATCAGGAGACTCATATCCTCTCACCTTACAATGTAAAGCAATTTCCACATAGTTCTCGACTCAGAATGGCTTCTCATAGTTAATTTAGGTAAACAAATGGACTTAGAGGTTCTGAAGTTTAGACTCATTTTTTTCCCATCCTTCAACAAATCTCTATATATTGAAGTATAGACCTTATGTTTTATTTGCTATGAATTAGGCTAGTTTTCATAGAAACATGGAGGAGAAACAGTACATTTAAGGTTTAAGATAACTGTCTTTCTCCTCTCTACCCACCATTAAACACATGCCCTCCCTCTCTAAGCATACACCCTCTTACACATCTCTCAGCAAGATGGAAGGCTCCCCAATGGCAGGCTGCTCTGACTTTTTGTTCCCCATATTTCAAGTGCCTGAATATTGTCTTATATGTAGTAACAGTCAATATATATTTTAATTAAATCAAATTTTGGCTATTTGCTGCATTTTTCCAAAACATTTTTGCTTCTTAAAGTTATCCAAAAGCTTGAATTTAGTATTTAATTGTATTACTGTATAATATTATTTTTTAGTTATATAACACTTTAGAGTTCTAAATGCACTCTGATGTAAATTTGTTTTGCTTAATTCTTGCTTGGATTTTGTGGGGCAAATATAATAGGTTACTATTATTCCTGTTTTGCAGATAAAGACACTGAGATACAAAAATATTGTTTTTCTAAACTAGTAAGTTGAACTCCAAACTTAAATCCATGTCTTTGTCCAGGATTTTTTCCTACTAATAAAGGATGCAATTTTTGTTAAATTGGAATGTCTGGTTTTTTCTTCTAAATTGCTCTAGTAGATTTGGAAATTATCAACAGAGCTATTTTATAATAGCACACGTCAAGGCCGTAATGCTCTTTTCAATTAAAATTTTTAAATGGAATTTTTGAGGTTACCAATTTTTAAAAATGTATTGAGGTAAAAATCATATAACATAAAATTAACCATTTGAAAGTGAATAATTCAGTGACATTTAATACATTCATAATGTTGTGCAGCCACCACCTCTACCTAGTTCCACACTTTTTTGTCATCCCAAAATAAAACCCCATACACATTAAACTGTTTCTCCCCATTCTCCCTTACCCCCAGTTCTTGGCAACTACCAATCTTCTTTCTCTATCTATGAATTTACCTATTCTGGATAGTTCACATAAATGGAATCATACAATATGTGACCTTTTATGTCTGGTTTATTTTACTTAGCATATTTTCAAGGTTCATCCACATTGTAGCATGTTTCAGCATTTTGTTCTTTTTTAATGCCTAAATAATTTTCCATTATGTGTATTTGCCACAATTTGTTTATCTATTCAGCCATTGAAGGGCAATTGGGCTGTTCCTGTCTTTCAGCTGTTTTGATAGTGCTGCTATGAACATAAGTGTATATGTATTTGAGTGCCTCTTTTTAAATCTTTTGGGTACATATGAGGATTGGGATTTATGGGTTATGAGAATTCTGTGTCTGACTTTTTGAGGAGCTACCATAGTGTTTTCCACAGTAGCTGAACCATTTTACATTCTCACCAGCAATGTATAATAGTTCCAATTTCTCATTTCCTTACCAGTCCTGGTTATTTTTTGTTTTTCTGATTATAGCCATACTAGTGGGTGTAAAGTGGTATCTCATTGTGGTTTTTATTTCATTTCCCTAGTGACCAATGATGCTGAGCATCTTTTCATGTGCTTATTGGTAGTTTATACATCTTCTTTGGAAAAATGTCTATTCAAGTCCTTTGCCCATATTTTGATTGTGTTGTGTGACTTGTGCTTGTTGAGTTGTGAGAGTTCTTTATATATCCTGGATCCTAGACTCTTATCAGATATATGATTTGAAAATACTATCTCCCATTCTGGAGATTGACTTTTCACTTTCTTGGTAATGTCTTTTGACACACAAAAGGTTTTAGTTTCAATTTAGTCCAATTTGTCTATTCTTTCTTCTGTTTTTCATGCTTCTGGTGATATATAGATAAAGATATAATATTACATGCACACATATTACATATACATGTGTTTAATACATATGTAATAACAGTATATACGGCATATTCTTTGTATACTACATTGTGAATTTATGAATTGTGTCTTAGAAGAAGTTATTTGAATTTAAACGGACAGCTGGGCCCACAACATGAAAACATTACTAAAAGCATAATTTCTTCACAAATCTCAATTTGGGCGAGAAGGAAGACTTGTGAATCTCTATTTTAAAGAATCATTTCATCTTCTCACTAAATTGTAGTCTTTCTGAGATTACAATAAAAAAGTCTCTTAAAACTTGCTTTTTAACTTTTATGTTGCCACATAAGTAAAAGGAAATGATAGTGAAATATCAGCATCATTCTGTTTCAACATTACATTAAACAGAAACATTTAACTATGAAATCCAGGCATCATTAGTTTTCTTCTGATTAAGATTTATTTCTAGTTATGTAAGCCAGATATTTAAGGCGGCTTTCAAATGATCTAGAAGCTTTTTAAAAAATTTTATAGCACTTCATGAAATCATGTATAAATTAGCTGCTTTGAGAAGAAAAAAAAATCCACACTTGATTGCCTCCTGCTGCTTCACAGATATCAGGTTGTATCGTTTCATGGAAGGCGTAAGAGAACACAGAGCAGATATGTTGCAAAAAATTCATCATTCTAAAGTCAAGCACACCAGCTTTCTCAGGGGTGTGTGTGTGTGTGTGTGACTTTTCTCTTTTATGAAAGCGTTCATTGTGTAGTTACTACATAATAGGCACCATCCTAGTCCCTATAAATACAGAAAAGTTCCTTGCTTTCTTTGAGCTCTCATTCTGAAGATAGAAGACATACAATAAATATATTGATAAAATATCTAAATTAGATAGGAAGAAGATAATTTATATGGAAAGTGTTCAATAAGTTTAAAAAATAAATTTCAAAATGAAATTCAACTGGTCTCATTTTGATGGGGAAGCTGGAGGCCCCCCAGTTCAAGCCACAGTTTAGCAAACTTGTTGGTCAGTGATTGTCAATACATACCTTGTTTTTCTCATAAACTTCTTAAAACTGAATTGAAACTACATAGCTGGCAGAGCTAAGACATTATCACAAACACAATGGCAACAGCAATACTTTGTGTTTCATCCCAGTGACTGGTTACTTCTGGCCAAGGGAGTGATAATGTGCCTACTTAGACCTGAATCATCTTTTGTCAGGCTAGGAAAGAAAGCACTGATGCAGCCAGGTGTTCCTCTGGGCAGACGTCATTTGGGTTCTCTAATTTAATAGGGTGCAAATAGATCCTAAAATTAAAAACCCAGTTTTCTGTTTATTTCTTCTGATTGGGAAGCAGTCAATAAACTCCAGAAAACATGAGCTCTGTGCTATGTTTCCAATGTCAGCTGCCCCTGTAGCCAGCCAACTTTCACTTGCTATGAAAGGATTCCATTGACTTTCACCAGCCAAAAACACAGGAGACTGACTATCCAGGAACCCCACTTTATTTTCAGTTATGGCTTCTTCTGTTTCCATATTTAAAAACAAAAAGTCTTTCTTAACTCTGGTTTTCCAGTTTAACCAGGTCTTCAATTTTACTAACAATAATGTGTTTATATGGTGTTTCAACCCAAAGGAAGCCCCAATTCCTTATACGAATGTGTACACAGTCCCTCCTTCTTCTCCTTACCTCCCCGTCCCCCAAGCCTATACACACGAATCTGGTCACATGTGAAATATGACCTCTCAAGGGTGGGGTATGCTTGATGCTGAAACAGCATATAACATTGGGTAATATGACTGACTTCAGATGGGGTGTTGTAAGACCAGCTAGCAAAAAAAAAAAAAAAAAAAAAAAAAAAATCATTAGAAATAGAACAAGGCGAAGAACTAAAAAGAAATACATATACTTCTAGTTTAGGATTCAAAGAGAAAATTATTAGATAAGGATTAAAGATAAGAATGAAAAAAGGAAATCACCTCATAAATTGGCATAAATAGCATAAAAACTATACTTTTATATAACTGTGGCAAACAATATAAAATTTGAAGAAAATACATTTTAATTAAGAAGTATTTCCTGGAACCTTAGGTTAAGTAGATAGTGTCCTATGGCTACCAACATAGTTGAATTAGATTCTGTTTGGAATTCTAACAGTATGAAGGAGAATAATAAGAGAGGTAAGGAAAATTCCACAAAGGAAATTTTAATGGTAAGAGGGGATTATACTGGATCCCTAATTATAACACTGATCTTGGATTTGTGTAGTGAAAGCATTAAAACAGACCCAGGCTCTTCTGGCAATCTTAGGAATAAAGATTCTCAAACAGGGCCTGATACATGTGCACGTGTGCGAGGGTATCAAGCAAACGCTCTCCTTAAAAAGTGACAAAGGGCTTCCCTGGTGGCGCAGTGGTTGAGAATCTGCCTGCTAATGCAGGGGACACGAGTTCGAGCCCTGGTCTGGGAAGATCCCACATGCCGCAGAGCAGCTGGGCCCCTGAGCCACAATTACGGAGCCTGTTGCTCCGCAACAAGAGAGGCCCGCGCACCGCGATGAAGAGTGGCCCCCGCTTGCCACAACTAGAGAAAGCCCTCGCACAGAAACGAAGACCCAACACAGCCATAAATAAATAAATAAATAAATAAATTTAAAAATAAAGTGACAAAGCCACAAGGAGAGAGCATTCCTGTATACCTCCGTACTCAACAACAAAAACAACAATAATATGCATCTGCTACAAAAGGAACAAAGGTGAAAAAATAAATTTAGATTTATATTCCTTAAGTACAATTCCAGTTACATCCATATGCTTACGAAAAACATCAGTGACTGCATAGTGTATAGCAAAATGAATAAAACATTTTCATCCTAGGAATTAAGCTTCTTCATATTATGGCATAATTTATTTGTCTTGTATTATTTCTTACTCTTCTTGATGCCCTTAGTGCCATTCCAAAGGAAAAAAAAATATTACCCTGCATGCTAAGAAAACAAAGGGCAATTCTACTCACCATTCTACTCACTTTACAGACTTTGTTTTTAGTAAGTTGCTCTGCCTCATAATACAGTTTTGCGTGTGGTATCTATTTTGTTATGCCTTAGCTAAAACTTTTATTTAGCATTTTAACATTAACACTTCAGAAAATCTCAGACCCATAGCGTCTTAGTACTTAAAAAAAAGTTCTTTTAATTGAAGTACAGTTGATTTACAATGTTATATTAGTTTCAGGTGTACAACATAGTAATTAGATATTACTAATTACTATGTACAACATAGTAATTAGATATTTGAATGGATTATACTCCATTTACAGTGATTAATATTTGTTACATTCCTTGTGCTTTACATTATATCCTTGTATCTTATTTATTTCATACCTAATAGTTTGTACCTCTTAATCCTCTTCCCTCCTCTTGTCCTTCCCCCTACCCCTCTCCTCACTGGTAACCACTGGTTTGTTCTCTGTATCTGTGAGTCTGTTTCTATTTTGTTATATTCATTCATTTTTTTTATTTTTTAGGTTCCACATATAAGTGAAAACGTACAGTATTTGTCTTTCTCTGTCTGACTTACCTCACTAAGCATAATACCCTACAGGTCCACCCATGTTGTTGTAAATGACAAAAGCTCATTCTTTTTTATGACTGAGTAATATTCTTAGGTTGTGTCTATATCTTGGCTATTGTAAATAATGGTACTATGAACATCAAGATGCATATGTCTTTTTAAATTAGTGTTTTCGTTTTCTTCAGATATATACTCAGGAGTGGAGTTGCTGGATCGTATGGTAGTTCTATTTTTAATTTTTGGAGCAACTTCCACTCTGTTTTTCCATAGTGGCTGTACCAATTGACATTCACACCAATAGTGAACTAGGGTTCCCTTTTTTCAGCATCCTGGCCAACAATGATTATTTGTTGTCTTTTTGACGATAGCTGTTCTGATGGCTGTGAGGTGGTATCTCACTGTGGTTTCAATTTGTTGAATCTTAGTTCTTTAGATGTTCACAAGAACATGAACTTCAGCTCTTCTGTATTACAGGTGAGTCAAGTCCAGAGAGGGCAAAGAACTTTTCCGAGTTCACACAGTAATTAAGGACAACAAAATAGGAACTAAACCCAGATTTTCTGTCTTCCTGCTCTGAACTCTTTGCCAAACACACTTGATAGGCCCATCAACCTTTTCTTTTCTTAGCTATTCACTGAAAACCAACAATTTGAGGACCAAACAAATCCATGAGGAGATGCGTTGTGATTTATTAAGTATCCAGTGTAATGTACATATTTGTGTGTGTTTACATGAAAAGTTATGTTCTCTGAAATGGATATAATGAATAATTTGTGTATCTGATGGATGTAATGAGTCTTTTTTCTTCTTTAGACTCTTCTGTATTTTTTTTTACATTTTCTATCACGGAACCATTATTACTTTTTGATTTGAAAACTTATTATCCTTGAAATGATTTTTCTTTTTTCTATAATATGGGAGAAACAGCTAACAGGAACATTAAAGCTTGTTTACTGATGAAAGAAATACATTATTTTTAGACATTCTATTTAGTGTGGGTATTTTCAAAATCTGTGTGTTCTTGGCTTTGGGTCTTGCAGGGATTTTGCAGGAGGCCAACACAAATAGGGGAAGTAATGTGTTTCCCCAGCACAGGAGGAGACTGACATAGTGTAGGGTTGACTCCCAAAGAAGTGGCAAAAAGTCCAAATCATAATATGCATAAGACTGTGGCAAACTCCTGTTTGCACAGGGCTGAGATTGATAGCCACTGGTTCCTAATTTTGTTTAGGGTAGCAGGAATTACGAGATGCAATGACACTAATAATCACACTCCTGTTACTGACTCCAGGCAAGTCTCTCTGGGTTAAAACAGGACGCAAACCAGAGACAGGCGATAGAATACATCTTAGTAAAGGGAAGAGGGTAGTCAAAGTGAAATACTGAAATGATAGACAATATGGACATGATTAGCCCTGCTCTCCCTACCCCTTTCTTCTTTCTTAACCCAATCCCTTTATTAGTGCAAACCATGGCTTTAGGGCAGGCCTCTAATCCCAGCAGGCAGAGCTGTCCAAAGGTTTGGACAAACAGTGAGAGGTAAGGGGATAGAAAAGGATTTGGAAGACTGCAACCCTGGAAGGAAAATCCAGGTCGGGGAGCCACACTGGCTTTGCCAGGTGGTAGAATTCAGTGCCAGACCTCACCTGTTGGAGAGCATGCAAGTCCTTTTGTACAGGCAGGCTGGGTTATTTTGGTTTATGTCCTGAGCAGAGCTTTGCCTGCAAGTTGAAGAACTTCAGTTCTTGTATTCTGACAAAAAATGAGAAGGTAGAGGCCTACAAATATGATGGGATTGTTTCCTAAATGCAAAACTATGATAGTCAGTTACTAAGTAGATAGTTTTCATTCTTATGTAAATAAAAGACCATTTGAAATGACAGATCTTTCTTAGAGCATTTATTCAATTCATGTTGTGTATATCTCTGTAGTATATAAAATAGATACATGTGTTGAAATATAAACTTACCAAAGAGAACTTCTCTCCAGGCAGTTTTTCTGTTTGAAGAACTATAAGTAGTTCCTAAAATTATTTTTTTAACCTGGAAAAAAAATCTTTCAATCTGAGGAGTGTTATAAGCAAAATCATGTTGAATGTGATATCACAAGTAAGATTATATAGCTAATATTTGTACTATCCTAACATTAATTATGCACATTTATACATATTAACCTGTTAAATCTTTGCAAATACCCTGAGGGTAATTATTAGTATGGTAATTACACGAGTGAGAAAACTGAAATTCAAAGAGGCTGATCAAAATCATATAGCCAGTTTATCTTGCATTTTGAAGTTCAGCCAGGTTATCCTACCTCTAAACAACACTTTAACATAAAAATTCAATTTTTCTAGATGCACAGCTCTTCCTAGCTAATATCTTCTTCTCTATTCCAAATAAAAGCATCCATTAAAAGAAACAGTAGATGGGAACGTTTCTGAGTAAATATATTTCCATCTTTGTTTAGTTCCTAAAACTCAAACAGATTATTCGAGGAAGACAAATTTAAACTGAATTGCTCAAGCTTTACCAAATTGTGGGTACAAATGAGCCTCTATACACAAAATTTCCTTGTTCATTACACAGTTTACACAGCTTCTAAGTCATTGCTTCTCTGAGCAAAAGCCATTCTGTACTCTGCCCAGAAATGAGGACAGTTATTGTTCTCCTGGCCTCATTTTCAGGGTAGGCTCAGCCTAGGTCACCCTGCTATACATTGGCACAATAGCATGTTTTGTGCTTTTGTAAATTTGAGCTAGAGTCTTAACTCCATCCTAAAGCAGCAATGTATTCTGAAAAGAGTTATCACACTTGAAATCAGAATTTTCAGGTAAATTGGCCACATTTTCCCTGTGAGATCTTAAACAAGATATTTTATTGCTTTGAGCCTCAATTTATTCATCTTTAAAATTGGAGTAACAAAAATGCCAATCATAGGAGATAATTTGGGGATTTAAGAGAGATCACAAATGTGAGAACTTGGTTTTATTACACACTTTAATGTAGGTATATTGCATTAGATGGGACTCTTTTGGTTCCAAGTGGCAAAACATCTTTTATTGTAACAGAAAACAGAGTATGCACTGCAAATCTAAATGCAGCGCAGCTGGATCTGAAGCTTACTTTGACTCTGTTTCTTGGTGTGTCTTCCTTCTCTTCTTGGCTGTTGCTCTGCTTCACATAGGTTCTCCCCACATGGGGGATAAGGTAGTAGCTGATAGGCTTACAACTTGAGCTTTAAAAAAAGAAAGACCCTCTCTCACCCTATGTCTAGGTGGTACATTTCAAGAAAAGGTTGTGGTCAGCTGTGGTTGAATTATATGTCCAATTTTTTGACTGATTCTGTACCCAGCTTGGGTCACGTGGCCATAGTTAAGGGAAAGCATTCCAGAATCACACAGGGTGAGGGAAGGGCAGTTCTAGAGAGAGGGATTCTGGTGCTGGGCAGAAAAGAGACCATTGCCCACTGTAACTCTGCTACTGTTGTATCGTAAGAATCTACATCCATCACATAGCTTTTCCTTATTTATTTAGTGTCCATTATTCTTCATCCCCACTGATGGCATTCAACACTCATCTACGAAACACTTCTTAAAATCCTACTCACTGCCAGTGGTGCCAAGTACTAAGAAAACAAAGACAAAAAGGCATGGCTCTCAGTAGCTCACTGTCTAGTTGGGGAGACCGTGATGATACAGCGTGACCTCCGTCCTACTAGAGATAAGCATAGAGTGCAGTGAAATACCACCCAGCGGAGTGTGGGGCTGGGTGGAGGAAGGTGTGGCAGAATGGGTCATGCTTCCCAAAGGACCTGAGTGTGAAATCAACCTTGAAAGATGAATAAGAATTAGCCAGGCAAAAATGGTGAGAAAGAAAATCTCTGTACAGTTTAACCAGCTGGTATTCTTTGCTACATATTTTTACCTCTCCTATTTTGATTGTAAGTGTCTTGATAGTGATCATGTCTAATAATTTTTCTGAACTATTGACAGTGCCTACACAATGCCAACTACCTTATTGACTCTTGCTGTCTGATATAGTTAATGTTGGTGATTATTTTCATCACTGGCTGTCTGGAACATTTTTATTTTTCTTCTTCTTAGGAAAATGAGCTAATCATTAATAGTAATGACATGACATACAAAGCAGTGTCTGTTTCCTGGAAAGCTTTTCAGATTTTGCCAGGTTTCATTTTTTTCACTCAAGGATTCTTAATGCTACTCTTATAGCACCATTTTTAGCCAATTTAAGAAGCTACAACCATTCATACATGACAACTCCGAAGTGATGCCTCCTCTGAACCATCCACTGAAGAAACAAAATCTGACTTTTGCCAACTGCTTTAGTCAAACTTTTGTTCAAAAAATATATTAAATTAGGAAAATAACATCATGTAGTAATGCCATGCCAGTAAAAATACCACCGTGTCCAGAAAATACACTCATGGGTGGCTTGATTTGCCTAGAACAACTAATTAAATTTTTTTTTTCCCTTCCCCCAGTGACATACGCACATTCACAGATTGGTTGCTGGTAATATATGTGCTTCCAAAACCACTGATCTCAGATTTAATTCACATGCAAGACTTAGAAGCAAGAAAAACAATACTGATTTTGAGCACCCAGAGACAATTCTTTCTCTTTGTGCATGTTTATCTATCTACATTTGGTGTGAGTGGCTTTAGATATATGCATACATAGATTGACCAGAATATTTATTCTTAATATATTGAATATTAGAGAGATTTTTACATTTAACTATATCAGTTGACTCAGCCCCCTCATGTGGTTGGGGTAATACAGATATTTTCTCTGTGAGTGTGAGGTAATTCTCACTTTTTGTGGATTTTGGATATAAGAAGGGAATGGGCAATAGAAAGAGATATGCCATCTCTGGAAACTGTCTGGCAGCATTTGCATTTTCCATGCCTGCTTTACCAATTCCACATCTAATCCTGTGAAGTTTGGGTTTTTTTGCACTTATTTTTCATTTTGATTGTGTCAAAGAGATATGGACACAATCATATTCATTGACTCCAAGACGTCATTGGTAGAAAAATCTTTCTTTGAAATCCTCCTTCAGTTCAATTACATTCAAGATATTTTTGAAAATGTTAAATGGGATTTTTAAAAAACATGTATTTCTCTTTTCTGGGGCAAATAGGTGGTCCAGTGGTCTTTCCTTGCCTCCAGTGTGGAACTAGAGTGACATTGACCTGTGTGGTATGAGCACAAGAGAACCCAAAAAGATAAAATGAAAAGTATCCTTGATAAGAAAAGGCGGAGTGTACATGACCCTGGAGCTCAAAACAGGACAAGCAGAAGGATAAATTCTGAGGCAAGTGGACAGCCTCAGGTTCAGGTTTTTAGGTTGCCTGGGGTGTGTCCCTGAATCGAGAGAAAGGTGTTAAGAATACTCTGGCAATACAGAAATTTTTCATGCATTATGTGAAGTCAGGTTTCTTCACATTGATGAATGCTTCTAATACACTTGGCATCATTCTCAGGATAGGAGTCCTGTTACCACAATTACTTTTCCGGGCCGGGCCTTTCCCAGTGGGATAGGAAGTAGTTCAGCCACGGAGTCATACGATGTTTTACAGAGCTTCCCTCAATTTGACCTCCAGGAAAGGGTACTGGCATTCAAAGTAAAGAGTAAGGTCTCTGTGGGCTGAGAGTAAAAGGCAGTGTTGAAATATCTAGTGAATTCCCTTGCATGGAAGTTGAAGAAGTCAGAAAATAATGGGAGAATGACTTCCATCACAATGAAAAAGACTTGGGAGGCGTTTTACTGCTTCTCACTGGTCAGATCATACATGTAATGTAAAGAGGGTCAGATGCTCCCTTCTACCTAGATATCTTCCTATGGGCCTCGTGCCAGTCAGTATGCTTATTAAATGGCATTTACCCCCATCCTTACCCATTTTACAAAAATAATTCTGAGTAACCTATATTATACTTGAGTTTTGATTAGCTGTCAGTATTTTAGGGCTTATGGGGAAATTGCATAGGGGTAGAAATGCTAAGTGCAATTAAACAAGGATATTTTTGATAGATAAGGGCAGTAAGATAAAGCTAGAAAGGGGAAAGTGTTGTGCTGTTGATAGGAAAGACGTCCCTTCTGTTCAGTGGTGGTGTTCTCTCTTTAGACATCTGTCTGTGGATTGTGGGCAGTGGAAAGTAAATATGGACTTGCAGAATATGAACTTCCTCCAAATCCAGGAGCCTATTGAGACCCTTGGTTGGGGAACTGATGATTGTAGGAATGGTTGGTACCCTAGGTAGGGTCTGTGTGAGTTTATAGTGGCCTTCTCAGAAAGAGTGGCTCATGAACCTCCACTTAAGTTTGTGCTTGGCTGGAAGCTTGGAAAGGAAATGTGCCTGCTTTGGGAGCATACAGGCACCAGGCTCTTGGAACCAATTTAATTGCAGTCTTCTTCACACAAACATGTAATAGTTCTTGGCACATAGATATTTGTTGAATTCTATTAAAATTAAATTGAAACCCAGACATTTTGGTCTACATTTTATATTGTAACAGTGCTGATTCTAGAGGCACAGATACTTTTAATAACTTTTTCATCCATGTCTCATATTTACTTGTTTTGAAGCTCTTTATAGATTGACCTAATTCCCTCTTATTATCTTATGGCTGGGTGAGATGTCAGCAAGTATCTCCAGGCTTATTCCTTTCAGCATATTGGCCCCATGAGAAAGAAAGCCTTCCCTGCTATCTCTAACAGAAATTTTCTGAGGAATCACTGTTTTGATAGACACTGTTTGGCTTCAGTGGCCATTCTTGAATTAGGAATATCCTGACTGGCTAACCTTAGGTAACCTGCCCATTGTCATAGCTGCTGGGGGATGAAGGGCATGATACTGTGATTGACAACTCTGCTTAAACCTCATGGAGATCAGGAGAAGTTCTCCAAAAGAAAGACGTAATTGTTTCTAGTAGTAGAGGAATGATAGAGCATCCTGGGTAAATAAAACAAAAGCTACCATAGTCTAAAACATATGTGTTATCTCTTAATACTGGAGAATTTCTATTTAGAATAAATAGAAGGATGTTCAGAAGTTCTCTTTATGTAAAACTCCAGTATAAGCTAATTTACTATCGTTTATTTCATCCCAGCCATTATAGGCAATCGGCAATCAATACTTTTCAAGACAATATAAATTGGACTAGAAGAAAGGTAAAGCCAAAAATTACAGGGACATGGAAGGTGTTAATGAAATGATAGAATTCAGGCTTTGCAATTGTGCCATATTAGGACCATCTGGTACCTCAAAAGATAAGCAAAACAGATGGAAATCAGATGTAGCCTCATGAGCAGCAGGATTATGATGGTAGAAGAGTCAACAACTTTGAGTCCAAAATTGTCCTAGTTCCAGCCCTGTCTTTCAAATTGATAATGGAAATAGAGTTCTAAATAGTCTTCTTGCCTCCAGTTTGTCCCACGTGCAATTTGTCATTGTTACCAATGTTATCAATCAGATACACATGTGTGATCATTACAGTGTCCTGAAAGGCTATGGGGATGGAAATATTAACCACAGTGAGAAATATCAAGCTGGCTTGTCCTAGAAACTGACTGTGAGGGGCAGAGGAGTGATGTAAGCATCAGGTAGAACATGATACTAAGATGATTCGTGTGAGACAACAAGTCTTTCTTAAGGCAAGTGAGTGACATTAGGCAGGACCGTTAAGAGACAGCAGAGTGTCCCAATAATGAAATAGATAAAAACATCAATATTGAAATAAGAATATTGAAAAAGTGTGGCAGAAGGTATCAGGTATCATAATCAATGGCAAGGTGAATGTTATAGTTAGTGTCTGAAGCAGGGTTTGTAATCCTTAGAAGTTTATGGTAAGACCGGAGGAGACCCAGGAAAATGGTATGTAGAACTTGATGCATATGTGACCCATAACTTTTCACCAGTTTTTTAATGCTCCATATAACCCCTCAAATATTCACACTGAAAACAAATCTCTATTCAATTTGCTTTTAACGTATAGAACTTATTTGATTTATTTATAGAATATTTAGAAAAAAGTGCCATTTAAATTACAGACATAATAATTGTTTTAATATTTATATGTGATTTTTAACCCAGAATAAGTTTTTGAAACTTTATATTCCAGTTTGAGTGACAATAATAACTTAATACCATGACTGTTTTTTCCACTCTGTTTTTCATTTTTATTCTCTACTTTTGGTTTATTTGGACAAAATAAACATTTTATAAAATGCATGATTAATCATTCCATTTGGAAGATTTATTTAAAAATTTTTTCCTCTCGTACATTTCAAAACAAAGAAAATATTCTAGGAGACCTATTTTTCTTATGATAATAAGACATCATAGAGAAATCTAAGCTGTTTTTAACCTTAAATTTGTTCCCACTGCTAGTCATTTTTTAATGGCTGGTATAATAGATTCATCTTTGTGCTTTCACACTCCTAGCACAATGGTTGGCATGTAGTGGTTGTTCAATAAATATTTGTTGAACTGAATTGAAATGAATCAAATTGTAAATATTTTCTGGTCACATGAGTGAAATTAAGAAATATACAACTTTTCTTGGTTGCGTTTAGGAGGTATTCCGATACTAATAATTAAACATTTGCCTTTGCACCAAATTTTGAAATTTGAGTTGAGGTCACTAACCACATATAATCTGTTTCTTTCTGGAATAGATGATGAAAAAATTTCAACCCTTGCCAACTCGTTTTTGGAAAGGAAATATGTGGATAAAATAAAATTAGAGACAGCAGTATTTTATCCATTTCAAAACTATTGATTCATAATTAAAATACTGCATGTTAAAAATTGTCAGCATTTACTCACCACAATATGTTGACATGAGGCCCTACCTGGAAGACACAAGAATTCTTAAAATCAAATTGTTGTACTACTCTACTGTGGATCAAATGTCATTCTATAGCTTTTACCCTAAAGGGATAAAACACTCCTCAAGTGCTTTCAATCTCGTTTGTTCGAATTCTGTATTTGACAAGCAGCCTTAAGTGTGCTCATTTTGTTTCTTAGGCATTTAATTTATTCCAGGAAGGGCTATATTTCATTATAGAAATAAATATTCTGATCCCTAGTATGGCATTATAATTAAGGATATTAAAATTCTGTCATTTCATTAGTTGACTGTTAAAATGACGTGTGTGTATATATATGTATATATGTATGAAATTATATATATATATACATATATACATAAAATTTGGGAGAAGAGATGACATCTGTAAAGCTGAGGATCAGTTCCTAGATCAGTAGTTAGCCTCCTGAGACAAAGTTACTAGGAGAAACAGAATTTGAAGAAGCTAATATCCTCTCTTGATATTTCTGAGTTACAATGTTTTTCTTATGGAATGATTTCTATCAAAATTTGAAAGTTAATAAAGGCCAGTTATGAGGGGTGAATTCTTTTCTTTATATGTGTCTATAACTAAGTTAGTGAATTTGGAATGAGGATTTCTCTCGTGGACTTTTTTTTTTTTTTAACATCTTTATTGAAGTATAATTGCTTTACAATGGTGTGTTAGTTTCTGCTTTATAACAAAGTGAATCAGTTATACATATACGTATGTTCCCATATCTCTTCCTTCTTGCATCTCCCTCCCTCCCACCCTCCCCATCCCACCCCTCTAGGTGGTCACAAAGCACCGAGCTGATCTCCCTGTGCTATGCGGCTGCTTCCCACTAGCTATCTATTTTACATTTGGTAGTGTATATATGTCCATGACACTCTCACCCTGTCACACCTCACCCCTCCCCCTCCCCATATCCTCAAGTCCAGTCTCTAGTAGGTCTGTGTCTTTATTCCCGTCTTGCCACTAGGTTCTTCATGGCCTTTTTTTTTTTTTCCTTAGATTCCATATATATGTGTTAGCATACTGTATTTCTTTTTCTCTTTCTGACTTACTTCACTCTGTATGACAGACTCTAACTCCATCCACCTCATTACAAATACCTCCATTTCATTTCTTTTTATGGCTGAGTAATATTCCATTGTATATATGTGCCACATCTTCTTTATCCATTCATCCAATGATGGACACTTAGGTTGCTTCCATGTCCTGGCTATTGTAAATAGAGCTGCAATGAACATTTTGGTACATGACTCTTTTTGAACTATGGTTTTCTCAGGGTATATGCCCAGTAGTGGGATTGCTGGGTCGTATGGTAGTTCTATTTGTAGTTTTTTAAGGAACCTCCATACTGTTCTCCATAGTGGCTGTATCAATTTACATTCCCACCAACAGTGCAAGAGTGTTCCCTTTTCTCCACACCCTCTCCAGCATTTATTGTTTCTAGATTTTTTGATGATGGCCATTCTGACTGGTGTGAGATGGTATCTCATTGTAGTTTTGATTTGCATTTTTCTAATGATTAATGATGTTGAGCATTCTTTCATGTGTCTGTTGGCAATCTGTATATCTTCTTTGGAGAAATGTCTATTTAGGTCTTCTGCCCATTTTTGGATTGGGTTGTTCGTTTTTTTTTTGTTATTGAGCTGCATGAGCTGCTTGTAAATCTTGGAGATTAATCCTTTGTCAGTTGCTTCATTTGCAAATATTTTCTCCCATTCTGATGGTTGTCTTTTGGTCTTGTTTATGGTTTCCTTTCTCGTGGACTTTTGAAAAGGTAATGCCAAAATCTTAGGCTATATTGTTGTCAGTGACACATTTTTTCGATGAAAAACTTAATCACAACCTTTCAAAAGAGCACTCAAGGCTTTAGCTTGTCTATACTCAGAATATAAACAGTTGTACAATCTAAGCCGAGTGCTTATCCAATTCAGTCTCTGAATTTAATATACCTCATATGAGAAAAAATTCATTTGTTTACATAGGGAAAAGAGTAGAGCAACCTAATACAAAATTATAGAATGGAAACCTTGTAATAGCCTCAGCTTTATACTCCAACATCTTGGCATGAGGTCAGTTTTGCTTATTATGATTGGCGCAGGCAATAGACTGCCAAGTTAGCCTAGTAGACTGGAGTAAATCTAGCTGTTTACATCATTAAATTTTGAATGATGGCATATTTTTACTTTTTTCTGCCAAGTTTACCTTTGATAAATAATTCTTAGGATCAATAGTTTGTTAGCTGTGACAATCAGGAATGAATCCAGAGAAACTAATTCCATATTATTTATTTTACACCAAATTCTCAAGCTCTCCTAGGGGGACTCTGAGTTATTAGTGTGTATTAAAAGCAAAAACTGAATACAGTAGATTTTCAGTGAGCACTGAGTTCACTCCAGAAGCTTATATAAATGTTCTCATTAAGTTGCAGCTCTACAGCTGTATTAGAGAACTGTTTTATTTAATTCCAAAGCAACCTTTCCAATGGTTGGCATATCTATCCCTAGACTGAGGCCTTAAGGTCAATTTTACACCTTTATAAACATAATTTAAAAAATAAAGTGAACAACCCCCTCCAATTCTCCAAAAATCATTAATTAAGACAATCAATCCTGTAGCAACTTTGGATTGGATTCATACCCCAAGGTGAGTTTTACAAAGGAAAGAACTGAAAAATGTCCTAAATTTCACAAATCTGACTGGTAAAAAATTGCTGGCTTTAGAATTAGAAAACTGGAGGTTTGAATGCTAGCCCTGCTACTTCTTGGCTGTGGATTTGGGACAAATTACTTATCCTCTCTAAGCCTCAGTTTCTACTTCCCAATGTTGTTCTGAGTGTAAGTAAAATAGAGTATGAAATTGCCTAATAAAAAGCATGGTGCAGTGTAGATATTTTATTTTGTTTACTGTCAGCCTTTCCCCATGATAAGGTGATTTACTTGAGGACAGAGATTTTCATCTTTCTGTTTAAATGCTGTAACAGAATACCATGAACATTCTGCCAGATAGGAATGCTCAGTAAATATTTATTGAGTAGAATAAGTCTCAGTTTCTTCATTGCTAAAATGAAAGAGGAAATAATTTGCTACATATATTCTAATTTAAGGCCATATCATGATTATTTTTTTCCTATTATGGGGCATTTAATTTATTTCCAAAGTTTTAGAGTATATGTCTGTACATCAGCGTATTTTGTGACATAAACTTTTAAATTCTGTTTCAGATGATTACCTAACTATAAATTAGTTGGTGTAGAATTATCAAATCAAAATAAATCCATATTTTAAGGCTCGTAATACATGCAACAAAATATAATTCCAAAGATATTACTGATATATCAATTTATGCTCTCAAAATAATGCGTGAGAATATCTGTTTAACCACACTATCATCAGAATTTTTTTAAATTTTGCTAATGTTAGACAATTTAATTTCATTATCTCTAGCTATATTTGATTATATAAGATAAACATATAATCTTATGAAGAAGTTTGCTGAGCTAACTCATGAGTTTTGACCACTGGTAATTTTAAAAGTCTTAACTATCTAATCATTGCTCAGTAAGGAGTGACTGAATGGGTGAGTGAATCAAGTAGTACACCCCAGCATGAAGGGTTATGTCAGCAATTTAAAAATACTGGATTCTTCAGACATCATCTTCTCCAAGTAGATTGAGTTATTGCTTTCTATGCATTGTGAGTATTGTGTACTGTGAGCATTAAACTCATAATACTTTATGATTATTTCTTGTAAGATGGGGTATGATAAGTACTGTAATAGGAATTAAACAACATGCTGTGGGAGAGAGGAAGGGTTGAGGAGGATGGAAATATGGGCTTTGATTTGGATCTTGAAATAAGATCACAGTAGTAAAAGTGTTCACTGGTAGAGAGAGGGACTTCCTTGAAAGATGAAACAAGGGTGTCAGATTAGGAGCAAGTTAAAAAAGATTCAGTTATTAGACTAAATGTATAGGATTTTTTTTCAAACCATGAATAACCATCAAAGTTATTTCATCACCAAGTGGATTTTATCATTTACGATTTTCCAAAGCTAACTCTGGCAACGGTGTAGGGAAAGACACAAGGCTAAAGAGAGAGCCTGAATGTGCAGGTGCACTAGAGGAGATAGATTCAAATTTCTAACTCAAGTTAAGACAGTGTTTTCTGTCTTAAAAAACCCACGCTTTTGGGCTGCCCTGGTGGCGCAGTGGTTGAGAATCTGCCTGCCAATGCAGGGGACACGGGTTCGAGCCCTGGTCTGGGAAGATCCCACATGCCACGGAGCAACTAGGCCCGTGAGCCACAACTACTGAGCCCGCGCGTGTGGAGCTTGTGCTCCTCAACAGGAGAGGCCGCGACAGTGAGAGGCCAGCGCACCGCGATGAAGAGTGGCCCCCACTTGCCACAACTTGGGAAAGCCCACGCACAGAAACGAAGACCCAACACAGCCAAAAAAAATAAAATAAATAATTAATTAATTTAAAAAAAAAAAAAAACCCACGCTTTATTCATGTGACAATATTTAAAAAAAAAGACTGCCTGAGATGACTAGCTTCCTTTAATCTGGCAAGATATTTATAAGCAATATGCAAATATTTAATACTTATATCACTTTGCTATGAAGTTAAAAGGTATCCTGAACTTGTACCTGCATTAGAGTATAGAAAATGCACAATTTAGGCTTTCTGTCACAACCTTTATATTTTTTCTAACAAATTATGGCTTGTCCTGAGAACTCTATTTTCTTCTCTGGTAGCAACAACAACAAAAAACCCTTCAAAGTCTCACAAATATGTGGTTTGTAACATTTATATAAGAAGTTATATGGAATACTTCCCTAGATTTTACAACTTATGTCATAAAAATAACTTTTAAGAAAACTTCCTAAATTTTCATATTTGAAATCCTTATCATTTTGGTCTTGCTCTTTCTCTATATCTTGTCAAAGTAGATTTTATGTATTCAACTGTCTGTGTAGTTAAAAGTATATAATTAAAGAGGAGTAAATTTTAACAACTTCTCATTTGGGGGGAAAATCACTTTTAAGCAAATTTACTGTACATGACTGTGTAAACATAAAAGTAGGATACATGCCGCTGTACAAAAACATATTTTGTTAGCTTGTAGGATGGCCACACAGGTTGACCGACCTTAAATCACTGGAAAATAAAGGCTTCTTGTTTTGAACTGATCTACATTGGTTTGGGACAGGAAACTCATTAGCCGTATTAAAACACAGAATAGGCTTTTTAATTCATCAACTAACTTGATTTCAAGTTTTCTCTGCTTCTTGATTTTAATCTCTTGGGAGGGTTCCTTACTTTTCACTGTTATCCAAGTCCCTTACTCTCAAAGAGATGTGAATAAGGACACTTTTGTACTGCCTTTCAAATGAGGATCCCCATGAGTCTTGCGTGAAGTACTCATAGGCACCTTTTATAGTACAGGAAATGCAGGCAAATGGAGAGGTTAAGGAAACTGCTCAAGGACATTCAGCAAGTTGCCGTCAAAGCCAGAAGTAGTACACAGGCCTTCAGTCAAAGCCAGAAGTAGTACACAGGCCTTCAGTCAAAGCCAGAAGTAGTACACAGGCCTTCAGTCAAAGCCGGAAGTAGTACACAGGCCTTCTGACTCCAAGTCCTTGGCACAACTGCCACATTTCAGTCCCTTTCTGATGTTGAGAGAACAGCCATCCTGGCATCATTAATTTCAGTTAATCTTGCTGCTTAAGAAAGCAAGCTTGTAACAATGGACTTTGAGAGGAAAATAAAGCCCAGAGCAGAAGGTATTATTAAATTTAAATTTAATTCTTACCCTTCTTTAATCTTTCCTCCTGTTCTCAATCTTTGAGATTGAGAATCTTTGGTTCTCAAGAACCAAAGGTGAAAAGTTAGCTCGAGAGACAGTTTGTAATGGCGCAGGTGGGATGGCAGAAGTAGTACTGCGTTGGTGTTATTCACTTTATTCAACTCAGTTCAACATGTATGTTTTTTTTTAAATTTAATTTAATTTTTTATTGAGTATAATTTACTTACAACATTACATTAATTTCGGGTGTAGAACAATGAGTTGACACCTGAATATATTGTGAAATGATCACAGTAAGTGCAGCAAGTGTTCAACATGTATGCTTGAAAGATTTATCCTGTCCCAGGAACTGCATGAAAACTACAAACATGATTTAGACATTGCCCCTACCTTTGAGTAGCTGACAGTTTATCAGGAGAGACAGACATAAAAACATACATGTGGCAATAAAGTCTATGAAGTGTTAATATTCAGGACTGTATAGAGCATTATAGAAGCTAAGCGAATGGGTTCAGAATTTAAAATAAAATAAGCTATGAGCCTAGGGAATGCTCTCTTAGGGAAAGGATGCTTGGATTGAGCTTTGAAGGATTCTCATTGTAGCCAAAGAAAAAGTCTGAAGAGACCACAAACAAAAAGAATAAAATTGATGAATGCAAAGAGATGTGAATTACAAATTCATGCAAAGGGTTATTGTTTAATAATGAAACTGTAGAGGCAGGGAGTTGTGAAAGCTGAAATGAGAGAGGTAGGAAGAGACTTTGCTGAAGATCCTTCTAAAATCCTTGCCAGCAAATCCTTTTAGGAATGAGAGCCAGAGGTCAAAGGGTATGATTTGCTTGTTAGATAGATTACCCTGGTTTCAGGGTGGAAGATGAGTTTAAAGAGGACAAAACTAAGTGGATCATGCAATAATCAAGAAAAGGTTGATAAGGCAATGACTAAGAAAATAGTAATCAGGATGATGACTGATGGTGATAAGATATGAAAAGATACAAATGAATCTAGATAAGATATGAAAAGATGCAAATGAATCTAGACACAGACCTTACACCCTTCACAAGAATTAACTCAAAATGTATCATAGACCTAAATGTAAAATGGAAAACTATTAAACTTCTAGAAGATAACATAGGAGAAAATCTAGGTGACATTGGGTATAGTGATAACTTTTGAGATACAACACCAAAGGCATAACCCATGAGAGAAAGAATTGATAAGCTGGACTTCATTAAAATTAAAAACTTCTGCTCGGTGAAAGACAATGTCAAGAGAATGAGAAGACAAGCCACAGATTGGAAGAAAATATTTGTAAAACACACATCTAATAAAGTCCTGTTATCCAAAATATACAAAGGACACCTAAAATCCAAGAATAAGGAAATGAATAAACTGTTAAAAAATGAGCCAAAGATCTGAACAGACACCTCTTCAAAGAAGATATACAACTAAGCATATGAAAAGATATTTAACATAATTTTTCATTAGGGAATTGCAAATGAAAACAACAATGAAATGCCACTACACAGCTATGATAATGACCCAAACCCAGAACACTTACAATACCAAATGCTGGCAAGGATGTGGAGCAATAGGAACTCTCATTCACTGCGGGTGGGAATACAAAATGGTACAGACACTTTGGAAGACAGTTTGGTTGTTTCTTACAACACTAACATAATCTTACAAACAATCCAGAAATTGTGCTCTCTGGTATTTACCCAAAGGAGATGAGAACTCATGTCCACACAAGATCATACAGATGTTTAAAAAATTTTTATTGGAGTATAGCTGATTTACATTGTTGTGTTAGTTTCAGGTGTACAGCAAAGTGAATCAGTTATACATATACATATATCCACTTTTTTTAAAGATTCTTTTCCCATATAGGCCATTACAGAGTATTGAGTAGAGTTCCCTGTGCTATACAGCAGATTCTTACTAGTTATCTATTTCATATAGTGTAATGTGTATATGTCAGTCCCAATCTCCCAATTTATCCCTCCTCCCCTCCCTTGTTCCCTGGTAACCATAAGTTTGTTTTCTGTATCCGTGACTCTACTTCTGCTTTGTAAATAAGTTCATTTGTACCCTTTTTTTTTTTAAGATTCCACATATAAGTGATATTGTATGATATTTGTCTTTCTGTGTCTGACTTACTTCACTCAGTATGACAATCTCTAGGTCCATCCATGTTGCGCAAATGGCATTATTTTGTTCTTTTTTTAAGGCTGAGTGATATTCCACTGTATTTATGTACCACATCTTCTTTATCCTTTCCTCTGTTGATGGACATTTAAATTGCTTCCATGTCCTGGCTATTGTAAATAGTGCTGCAATGAACATTGGGGCACATATATCTTTTTGAATTATGGTTTTCTCCAGGTATATGCCCAGGAGTGGGATTGCTGGGTTATATGGTAGTTCTGTTTTTAGTTTTTTAAGGAATCTCCATACTGTTCTCCATAATGGCTGTACCAATTTACCTTCCCACCAACAGTGTAGGAGAGTTCCCACACAGATTTTTATAACAACTTTATTCATAATTGCCAAAACTTGGAAGCAGTCAATATGTCCTTCAGTAGATGAATGGATAAATAAACTATGGTACATCCAGACAATGAAATATTATTCAGCTCTAAAAAGAAATGAGCTGTCAAGCTGTGAAAAGACATGGACGAATGTTAACTCTATATTGCTAAGTGAAAGAAGCCAATTTGAATTGGTTACATACTGTATGATTCCAATTATATGACATTCTGGAAAAAACTATGGAGAGAGTAAAAAGATCAGTGGTTTCCAGAGGTTACTGGGGAGGGAGGGATGAATAGGTATAGCTCAGGAGATTTTTAGGGCAGTGAAACTATTCTGTAAAACACTACAGTGGTGGACATATGACATTATTTGTCAAAACCCATAGAATTTACAACACCAAAGGTGAACCTTAGTGTAAACTATAGACTGGGTTATAAGGATGTGTCAAGGGAGTTTCATGAATTTTAACAAATGTTCTACTGTGGTGCAGGATATGAATAATGGGGGTGATGGTGTGCGTGGACTGGGGGTAATCAAATAATGGGAAATCTCTGTAGTTTCCACTCAATTTTTCTGTGAACCTGAAACTGCTCTAAAAATAAAGTTTATCAATTAAAAAAAAAGAGGTACAATTACTATAAGAGTTTGGTGATTGGCTGACTATAGTGTGAGGAAAAGGGAGGAGTCTATATGTTCTCTGGTTTCTGGCTTGGATAATTGCATAGACTATGGTGCTCCTAACTTTACGGAGAATATAGAAATAAAGGTTTGGGGGAAAATGACAAATTAAATTAGGATTTGGGGGGACATACCATTGACTATATTCTTTAGTTAGCTCAAGATGTGACTCTGAGCCTCAGAAACTATGTCACAGCTGGAAACATTTCAAACTTCTAAGTGTACAAATGGCAGTTAAATTTTTGAGAGTAGATGAAATAAACCAAGAAATGGGACTGAGGAAAAAAGAATAGTGAACCACATGATCAAGTGGGATTTATCCCAGGGATGCAAGGATTCTTCAATATATGCAAATCAAACAATGTGATACACCATATTAACAAATTGAAGAATAAAAACCATATGATCATCTCAATAGATGCAGGAAAAGCTTTTGACAAAATTCAACACCCATTTATTATAAAAGCTCTCCAGAAAGTGGGCATAGAGGGATCCTACCTCAATATAATAAAGGCCATATACCACAAACCCACAGCAAACATCATTCTCAATGATGAAAAACTGAAAGCATTTCCTCTAAGATCAGGAAGAAGACAAGGATGTCTACTCTCGCCACTATTATTCAACATAGTTTTGAAAGTCGTAGCCACGGCAATCTGAGAAGAAAAAGAAATAAAAGGAATACAAATTGGAAAAGAAGTAAAACTGTCACTGTTTGCAGATGACATGATACTATGCATGGAAAATCCTAAAGACTCCACCACAAAACTACTAGAGCTAATGGATTAATTTGGTAAAGTTGCAAGATACAAAATCAATGCACAAAAATCTCTTACATTCCTATACACTAACAATGAAAGATCAGAAAGATAAATTAAGGAAACAATCCCATTCAGCATTGCAACAATGAGAATAAAATACCTATGAATAAACCTACCTAAGGAGGTAAAAGACCTGTACTCAGAAAACTGTAAGACACTGATGAAAGAAATCAAAGATGACACAAACAGATGGAGAGATGTACCATGTTCTTGGATTGGAAGAATCAATAATGTGAAAACGACTATACTTCCCAAAGCAATCTAAAGATTCAGTGCAATCCCTATCAAACTACCAATGGCATTTTTCACAGAACTAGAACAAAAAATCTTAAAATTTGTATGGAGACACAAAACACCCTGAATAGCCAAAGCAATCTTGAGGAAAAAAATGGAGCTGGAGGAATCAGGCTCCCTGGCTTCAAACTATACTACAAAGCTACAGTAATCAAGACAATGTGGTACTGGCACAAAAACAGAAATATAGAGCAATGGAACAGGATAGAAAGCCCAGAGATAAACCCATGCACCTATGGTCAACTAATCTATGACAAAGGAGCCAAGGATATACAATGGAAAAAAGACAGTCTCTTCAATAAGTGGTGCTGGGAAAACTGGACAGCTACATGTAAAAGAATGAAATTAGAACACTTCCTAACACCATACACAAAAATAAACTCAAAATGGATTAAAGACCTAAATGTAAGGCCAGACACTATAAAACTCTGAGGAGAAAACATAGGCAGAACACTCTTTGACATAAATCACAGCAAGATCCTTTTTGACCCACCTCCTAAAGTAATGGAAATAAAAACAAAAATAAGCAAATGGGACCTAACGAAACATAAAGCTTTTGCACAGCAAAGGAAACCATAAACAAGATGAAAAGGCGACCCTCAGAATGGGAGAAAATATTTGCAAATGAATCAACTGACAAAGGACTAATCTCCAAAATATATAAACAGCTCATGCAGCTCAATATCAAAAAAACAAACAATCCAATCAAAAAAATGGGCAGGAGACCTAAATAGACATTTCTCCATAGAAGACCTACAGATGGGCAAGAGGCACATGAAAAGCTGCTCAACATCACTAATTATTAGAGAAATGCAAATCAAAACTACAATGAGGTATCACCTTACACCCTTTAGAATGGGCATCATCAAAAATTCTACAAACAATAAATGCTTGAGAGGATGTGGAGAAAAGGGAACCCTCCTGCACTGTTGGTGGGAATGGAGAACAGTATGGAGGTTCCTCCCAAAACTAAAAATAAAATTACCATATGACCCAGCAATCGCACTACTGGGCATATACTCAGAGAAAACCATAATTCAAAAAGACACATGCACCCCAGTGTTCATTGCAGCACTATTTACAATAGTCAGGTCATGGAAGCAGCGTAAATGCCCATTGACAGATGAATGAATAAAGAAGATGTGGTACATGAATATTACTCAGCCATCAAAAGGAACGAAATTAGGTCATTTGTAGAGACATGGATGAACCTAGAGACTGTCATACAGAGTGAAGTAAGTCAGAAAGAGAAAAACAAATATCGTATATTAACTCATATCTGTGGAATCTAGAAAAAGAGTACTGATGAACTGGTTTGCAAGGCAGAAATAGAAACACAGATATACAGAACAAACATATGGTCACCAAGGGGGGAAAAGGTGTGGAGGGATGAATTGGGAGATTGGGATTGACATATATACACTAATATGTATAAGATAGATAATTAATGAGAACTTGCTGTATAGCACATAAGACTGTACAGTAGAAACTAACAGAACATTGTAAAACAACTATACCCCAATAAAAACAAAACAAAACAAACAAAAAAAGAATAGTGAACCAGGAATGAATCTTGAGATACACCTGAGATTAAGTTTCTGGCAGAAAAAGAAAAAAATATGGAAGAGACAAAAAAGGAATGATGAGAGCAGTAGGTATTTAAATTAGTCACTTAGATAACATGATTATGTTTGTATCGTAATTTTTTCAAAGAATCCTCTTATCAGAAATTTTACTTACATCTCATATTGAACATAGGAGAGAGAGGTAAGGTGTCAGTTCTGCAAATCCTTTTTACAAATTAAGAAATGAATAATTTCTTCATAATCTCCTTCACAGTTTTTATAATTTAGTGCAACCTTAAATGATAATTCCATCTTTTTTTGTTTTCTATATTGTTACTAAATTATTTTCATATGTTCTAATTGCTTCTGTTTTTTTCTATAAATTACTTACCCAAATCATTCTCCATAGTAAAAGATTCACATATCCAACTCTTTATTGAACATCTTCCCTAACTTTTTCCTTCTGGGTGCTCATCTCTGTCAATGGCAACATCATTAATCCAATTATCAAAGTCAGAAACTAAGAAATCACCTTGGCCTTCCTTCTCCTTCAGTCCCCACATCCAGTCCGTCACCAAAGCCTATCACTTTTCCTTCCTACCTTTCAAGTAATTCAACTGTTTCCATTCTCTCTATGAATGTCTTTAGTTTAGGACATCATATTTTCTTCGGTAAGCTATTATAATCATTTCCTCATTCTGCCTTTAGTCTTTCCCCTTATGTATTGTGTTGTCAACACCATACACAAATTGAACATGTCATCAACACCTGCTTAAAACCTCCCATTTTCCTACCTGTTTCTTGAGGATAAATTCTAAATTTCTTTCCATGGCATATATGGCTCTTCAAGACCTGGCCATTCTTACCCCGAAATTCATAACTAGTTTCTTACCATATTCTGTGTTCCCACCATACTGAGGTACTTGCAGATCCTTGAACAAACGTTTATTCTTTCTCTGTGTCTCTCCCTCTCTTTCTCTCTCCCCTGGGCTTTCTATTCTATTTGCTTGTCATGCTCTTAGTTTGTTCTCTTTTATGTCTTTGAACATACACACATACATATGCACATACACACACACACTCTAGTAGTGAATGGATGCACTGGTGCTCCTTTCCAGATTTTCTTTTTGGCAGTACTCACTGATAGATCTTCTCATGAAACTCTCCATCTCAAAGTCTGTTTCCAGGCAGCTCAATCTAAGATGCATGGTTTGTCTTTTCATGTCCAGTTAGGAAGCCTTCCATGCTTAACCTTTGAGATACTTAGAGAACCTATAATTAGCTTATCTGGTATTTACAAACTATAATTATTTTGCTTACCAGTCAGTAAGCAACTTGAGGACAGAATTTATCTTTAATTATAGTATTCCCAATGTCTAGCACTGATGCACTTGATAATTCTTTTTTTGAATGAATGAAGAGTATGCCCAAGACCATTTAAATATTTGCTGGCTTAAAGGTGCCTAAAATACAGGTTTCTTGAGAACAAGTACCAGTGAACCACATGGCGGTGGTTACTCAATAAAATATGGGAGGAAAAGCACTGGGAAGTATTCGTTGTAATTTTGCTATACCGTTTTCAGATGTTGCTGTATTCCAGAGATCTGAATTCTTGAAAAGAGAATAGAAATATATCCACAATATTAAACATGAGAGAGATTACACTAGAGATCCTCCCTCTTTCAGAAAACTCGTATAGTATTATGATATTAATTAATTATAGAGACAAATCATAGGTGGTATAAAGACTATGTTATAATCCTGGAATGTTATAGCTGTAGTTCTATATAGAAAGAAATAGGAATAGATTTACTTTCAAGAAATATGTATTTTCAAGCATACAGGCCATTGTCCAAAATTGGATCTGAGCATGCCTTTAGAGTTCCCTTTTACTTCATGTCTACATATATGTAAACAGATATTTTTAACTCAAGTTGTTTATATAAGATCAGTCAGGGGTCATTGATAATGAAAAGTTAAAATTCAAAGTCCTACATTCAAAGTCTGTAGGCCACAAAATTATCACTATACTAAAAAAAAAGTTATGTAGGTTTGCTGCATGAAAAATTAAAACATTAAGATACAAGAAAATTGCATGTGAGAATAAAAAAATATTTGAGTAGAAATAAGGAATGTTGGGAGGAATGTGCTGAAAATAACGTAGTAATTCAAACCAGGGAAAGGTGGGGTAAAATGACTGCTGTTAAAAATAACATCATTATTTTCAGTTATTGTTCTATATAAAGTACTTTCTTTTCAAAATTTGTCTTTGCCAAGTTCTTATACATATGTGAAATTGCCTGACAATTTCAATCATTGAGATGATTTTTATAATATGTATACAGGCGCAAAAAAGCCATGCTTTTGTTTCTGTATAACTCTGTTATAGTTGCTGTTTTTTATAGCCAGTTGCCATTTATAGTTCTATTTATTTCTCAGTCTTTTATTTCAGCATGTAGTGTTTCTCAGAACTCGAGGCTCATTACCATGGTTCTATGACTGAATCATGCTTTAACATAAGAGTCATGTGCATATTTTCAGTGCTCTGACATACCAGACTTGCATATACTAATCTCATTCATTGTGCTTCACCCTCAAACCCATTTTAAATGATTTTCAAGGAGTTCTAGAGGTAGACTGAGAAACAACATGATGATAACAATGACTTATAATTTAATGACTCATGTAGTTAAGCTATTAACAAAAAAGCTGGATATACCATCTGTGATAGTTCAGTTACAGCCACTTTTTTTTTTTTAAATTTTCATTTTTGGCTGCATTGGGTCTTCGTTGCTGTGCGCAAGCTTTCTCTAGTTGTGGCGAGCGGGGGCTACTGCTCATTGCAGTGTGTGGGCTTCTCGTGGTGGCTTCTCTTGTTGCCAAGCACGGACTCTAGGCACGCAGGCTTCAGTAGTTGTGGCTCGTGGGCTCTAGAGCGCAGGCTCAGTAGTTGTGACGCACGGGCTTAGTTGCCCCGCGGCATGTGGGATCTTCCCGGACCAGGGCTCGAACCTGTGTCCCCTGCATTAGCAGGTGGATTCTTAACCACTGCGCCACCAGGGAAGCTCCTACAGCCATTTTTTGAAACAAATACAGAACAATAGAACTTCATTTAATCTGAAGCTTGATTATATTTTGCCAGCTGTCTTATTGTCCACTGTCTAAGGACATGTTGATCTTCTCATTTCCATTTTGGACATTATTTTCTAGTTGTCCTTTTAACTATCAGTTTTGTTGTAATATTATTGTTTCAAGTATATAGGGTTATAGTGTAGTTGAACTTTTAAAAAAGTTATTCTTTTTGTATTTGCCTCTTTGGATTAATTTATTGATATATGGATATGCCAGTAGTTGCTTAAAATATACTTGTTGGAATAAGTGAAATAATGGATTGTTAGGCAGCCTTGTATTAAAAAATTAGTTGACATAATTGAGATATAGGAAACTTTCTAGTACTCAGTGATGAATTAAAATAAAAATTTAATTGTCAAATGATCTCCTGGTGATGTGGCAAGGCAGTAGGTTTCAGTGCAGTTCCCAGACCAACAGCATCAGCATCAATTGGGAAGTTGTTCAAGATGCAAATTCTCAAGACCCATCCCAGACCTACTGAATGAGAAACTCTGGGGGTGGGACCCAGATATCTGTGTTTGTAAAAAGCCCTCAGGTGATTCAGATGCATGGTAAAGTTTGAGAACCTCTGTCATAAGTTACCCATCAGTATAAATCTGTGGAGGCTTTGAAAGATTTACATCAGAATGAGAGGTAATTTATTTACACTTACTATAATGCCACACTGTCATGTTACACTTACTATAATGCCACACTGTCATGTTACACTTACTATAATGCCACACTGTCATGTTCACACTGAAACTTACTAATGTTCCTTTCTGCATTGATATTTTTTGCATCGAGTTAATAGTTGAGCCATTCTGATGAGTTTGAACTATTTTTCGTGAAAGACATCTTTGTCTTGCTAGTAGATTGATCCTTTTATCATTATACAATACACCTCTTTGTCTCTAATAATTTTCTTTGTTCTGAAGTCTACTCTACCTGAAATCAATACAGACAACTCCTCGTTTTCTCTTTTTCATTAATGTTTGCTTGGTACATTTTCTCCATCCTTTTACTTTCAGTCTACCTATGTTGTGTTTGAAGTGAGTTTCTTATAGTCAGCATGCTTTTGGATTGTTTGTTGTTTTTTAATCCACTCTGCTAATGTCTATTTTTAAACCGGCATAGATGATTTGGATTTAAGAAATTGTTGGTATGTTAAGGCTTAAGTTTGCCCTTTTATTTGTTTTCTGTTTTCTCTGTTTATCATTCCGCTGTTTCTCTCTCTCTCTTTTAACTTCTTATGGATTATTTGAATGGTTTTTAAGGATTCTGTACTGATTCATTTATGCATTTTTTTAGTATATCCCCTTGTTAGTTTTCGTAGTTGTTGCTGTAAACGTTATAGCATGCACTTTACCGATGCTGATGTTCTGCCGCTTTGAGTAAAGGGTAGAAAACATACTTCCATTACATCTTTTTACCCTTCTGAAACAGTTTCTCTACATACCTTGAGACCCACATCAGGTCGTATTATCATTTTGCTTCAACAATGAAGTATTATTTAAGAAACTCATGAGAAATAGGATAATCTACTATATTTACCCTGATTTTTAACATTCCTTTCTGAAGTTCCAAGTCTTCTATTAACATTTCCTTTCTGTTCAGAGAATTCCTTTAAGGCAGGTTTGCTAACAACACATTCTTTTAGGGTTTTTTGGGGTTTTTTGTTTGTTTGTTTGTTTGTTTTCTTCTTTTCTTTGGAAATGAATTCATGAAGAAATCAGAAGCATGGCTTAATATTGATTCAGCAGCATTCAAAAACATTGTATTGATCTGAGACAAAAGATTTCAAAGCCAAATTTGAAAGACATCTGGAGCCAGACTGCCTGATTTCTAAATCCCAGCACCACCATTTACTAGCTATGTGAATTTAGGCAAGTGACTTAATCTCCCTGTGACTCAGCTTCCTGTTTATAAAAGATACAAATGGCATCTGCCTTAAAAGGATTAACTAAGCTAATACATGTAAAGTACATAGAACAGTGGCAGGCATGTGTGAGAAGTAAATGTCAGTAATTGTTTTTATTAGTGATTATGGAGCTAGATGCTTGTCACAGCATCTGAATTATTCAATTTCGTCTCTTCTGATTCCAGGCTGACGTAAAATTTTGCTTTAGATGTAGAACTAACAAATTATGGGTAGTGTGCTAATCATGCGGAAACATGAGTTTTGATTTAATTCCCAGTTCACGCCTCAACAGAACTTTGGCAGATTTCTTAAATTCTAAAGCCTCCTTTCTATTGTAACAAGAACAAGGCTGCTCTTCCTCCTAAGGCCAATCCCTCCTTTGCATTTTGTTTCACATATAATATTGTGTTGTATAGAACCTTTTGTTTTCAGTTATCTATTCTTACTCTCATATTCATCAAATGTTCTTTCTCAATGGATTCTTCATATTACCTTTTATTTTTAAAGTATAATTTACATTCAATAAAATTTACCCACTTTAAGTCTAATATGTTTTGACAAATGCATAGAATTGTGGAAACCACTACTACAATCAAGATATAGAATATTTCCATTATCTCAAAGAATTACTCTGTGTCCTACTGTGGATGATTCCCTCCCCTATGTCAACTTCTGGGAACCACTGATCTTTCCTTCTGTCACTATAGTTTACCTTCCCTAGAATGTGTTATCTTTGGAGTCAAATAGTATGTAATCTTTTTGTGTCTCACTTGTTTCACTTAGCATAATACTCTCAAGAGTCTTTCATGTTGCTGTGTGTATTAGTATTTTCTCTCTTTTAATTATTGAATAGTATTTCATTGTGTGAATATACTATATACTGTTTAACCGTTCACTGGTCTATAGACATTTGGTTTGTTTCATGTGTTGGCTACTAAGGAAAAAGTTGCTATGAATATTTGGATATATGTCTCTGTGTGAATATGTGTTTTAATAGTTCGTGGTTGAATACCTAGAAATGTAATGGCTTGCTTGTATATTAGGTATATATTTAACATTTTAAGAGAATGCCAAACTTTTCCAAAATCCACTATAGTATTTTGCATTTTCACCAGCAATGTATGATAGTTCCAGCTGCTCCACATCCTTTACCAACACTTGTTAATTTTAGCCATTTTAATGGAAACAAGTGAAAACAAGTTACCTTTTGATATTCTATATCTTTTCATGTGCTTATCAGCCATTTTGAATTTTGTTTTAGTGAAGTGTCTGAATCCATGGCCCATTTTTTTTTTGCAGGGGGGAGGGGCTATTTGTCTTTTTATTGCTGTGGTCTGTTTTTCTGTATTCTGGAAACAAGTTCTTTATCAGATATGTGTTTAGTAAATATTTTCTCTCAGTGGGTAGTTTATCTTTTCATTTTCTTAGGAGTGTTTTTCGAAGAGAAGATTTTAATCTTGATGTCAATCCAGTCCGTAGCTGAGCTGGATCTGATTTTTTTGTTGATTTAGTTCTCATGGGTAACCCACAAGCCTCAAATTCCTCGGGTGGTGGACTGAAGCCACCTTTCTCTGAGTGCGAGGGCTGCAATGCTGGAGCGTGTTTCTCAGTGTTCCTACTGCACCCTCATCTTTAAGTAGGCTCTGCTACCTGTGCCACACAGGGGTCTCTGCCCTCTTGCCCCTCCCCCAGCAGAAGCCAGCTGTTACTTGTTACTTGGTATACGGCTCAAGATCCTTGCACATGTGTATTTCTTGCGCCTGCAGGTGGCTTTACCCAGTGTCAGGGCAGGTTGGTGGATGGGGCAAGGTTTTCTACCAGTTTCTTCGCCAGAGGCAGTGGACTTTTGCCTGCGATTGGGGGTCCTTCTCCCACTGGTCAAGCCCATTTCTTTTTTTTTATTGAAGTATACTTGATTTACAATATTGTGTTAGCTTCAGGTGTGTAGCAAAGTGATTCAGTTGTGTGTATATATATATATACATTTCAGATTATTTTCCATTATAGGTTATTATAAGATATCGAATATAGTTCCCTGTGCTATATATTAAATCCTTGATGCTTATTTATTTTATATATTGTAGTGTGTATCTGTTAATCCCATACTCCTAATTTATTCCATGTCCCCCTTTCCCCTTTGGTAACAATAAGTTTGTTTTCTATGTCTGTGAGTCTATTTCTGTTTTGTAAATAAATTCATTTGTCTTATTTTTTAGATTCCACATATAAGTGGTATCATGTATTTGTTTTTGTCTGACTTACTTCACTTAGTATGATATTCTCTAGATCCATCCATGTTGTTGCAAATGACAATATTTCATTCTTTTTTATGGCTGAGTAATATCTATCTATCTATCTATCTATCTATATATATTACTTCTTCTTTGTCCATTCATCTGTTGACAGACACAGGTTGCTTTCATATCTTGCCAGTTGTAAAGAGTGCTGCTGTAACATTGGGATGCATGTATCTTTTCGAATTAGAGTTTTTGTCTTTTTCAAATATATGCCCAGGAGTAGGATTGCTGGATCATATGGTAGCTCTATTTTTAGTTTTTTAAGGAATCACCATACTGTTTTCCATAGTAGTTGCACCAGTTTACATTCCCACCAACAGTGTAGGAGGGTTCCCTTTTCTCCACACCCTCTCTAGCATTTGTTATTTGTTGTCTGTTTGATGATAGCCATTCTGACAGGTGTGAAATGATACCTCATTGTGGTTTAGATTTGCATTTCTCTAATAATTAGTGATCTTGAGAATCTTTTCATGTGCCTGTTGGCCATCAGGCATGTCTTCATTGGAGAAATGTCTATTTAGGTCTTCTGGCCATTTTTTGATTGGGTTGATTGTTATTTTGTTACTGAGTTGTATGAGCCATTTGTATATATTGGAAATTAAGCCGTTGTTGATTGCATCGTTCACAAATATTTTCTCCTATTCCACAGGTTGTTTTCTCATTTTGTTTATGGTTTCCTCTGCTGTGCAAAAGCTTGTAAGTTTGATTAGGTCCCATTTGTCTATTTTTCCTTTTATTTCTTTTGCCTTGGTCGACTGATCTAAGAAAATATTGCTACAATTTATGTCAGAGAATGTTTTGCCTATGTTCTCTTCTGGGAGTTTTATGGTATTGTAGCTTATATTTAGGTCTTTAAACCATTTTGAGTTTATTTTTGTATATGGTGTGAGAGAATTCTAATTTTATTGATTTACATGAGGTGTCCAGATTTGCCAACACCACTCACCGAAGAGACTGTCTTTTCTCTATTGTGTATTCTTCCCTCCTTTGTTGAAGATTAATTGACCATAGGTGTGTGAGTTTATTTCTGGCCTCTCTATTTTGTCCCATTGATCTATATGTCTTTTATGCCAATTCCATGCTGTTTTGATTATTGTAGCTTTGTAGTATTGTCTCAAGTCTGGGAGGGTTATGTCTCCAGCTTTGCTCTTTCTCCTTAAGTTTGCTTTGGCAATTCTGGGTCTCTTGTGGTTACATATACATTTTAGGATTATTTGTTCTAGTTCTGTGAAAAATGTCATGGGTAATTTGATAGGGATTGCATTAAATCTGTAGATTGCTTTGGGTAATAAGGCCATTTCTCTTAAAGCATTATCAGGTCTGGCAGTGGACGGGTTTCTTACTCTTCCTCCGAGAGCAAGTGGCTTTCCATTTGTACTGGAGAAGTGTCCACAGTGCCAGTGGCTTTCAAGCCTGTGAACTAGTGGCTGCTGATCTCTACTTGGAACTCTCAGGGCCCAGGGCTCAGATGAGCTTCTTCTGGTTCACCTGCTTCCCCCCTCTAATCTTGGCAGGTCTTGCTCACCTGCATAGCTGATACTCCCAAAGTTTTGCTTTGCTCTTGTCCCCAGTCTTCCCCCCAGGCACTGGTGGAGGCCTGTAGGGAATGGTTGGCAATGGTTGTGGAATCCCCTTGCATCTGGGGCCCTAGAAATTTTAAGCTATCCTGGGCTGACACAGCCTTTAAGAGACTGGTAAAAATTTCAGTTTTTTTCTTCTTACTTTTGTGGTTGCCTCCTCTTCCTCTCATGTTCTGTTAAGATGAAATAGTTTATATGTCCCATCTCCTATTGCAGGGGCTTGTCACACTTTGGAATCTGAATAAGTTGGTTGATTTGTGACCTCAGGTCTCTGATAGGCTTCAAAAATTATGGCACATTTTTTCCCTAGGATGGCAGTGACTTCCACTATGCCTGATTATACATCCTAAGTCCCATGAACTTTTAAACAAGTGTCTCCGAAAGAAAAAGCAATCTCCATGTCCCACATCTTCTTGCCACTGACTTTTGACTCTCATTCCCTCATAGTAGCCATATTTTTTTATTTTGTGAAGATTAAATGAAAAAAAAGTTTGTAAAAATCTAGCAAACAGCTAATGGTAGCTTTTAATGTCACTGTTAAATAAATACTGGACTAGGTTTAAACAAAAGTAACCCTACTTGCATGGTCTTTCCATTCCAAAATATGGAATCATTCTTGTTAAAAGCAATTTTTTTTTTTTACTACTTATACATATCATTAGATTGAAATGTAGTGGTATAGGAAGCATTAAGATAAAAAAGTATATGATTACACTTGATCTTTACAATGTGCATCATTCAGTGTTATTGGGTAAATATTAACATTGAGAAAATATATCAGCTCCAATATTCATATTGATAAAAGATGTACATTTTTTTTAAATTACACTATACTAGGTGTGCTTTATTTATTTATTAATGGCTGTGTTGGATCTTCGTTTCTGTGCGAGGGCTTTCTCCAGTTGTGGCAAGCGGGGGCCACTCTTCATCGCGGTGCGCGGGCCTCTCACTATCGCGGCCTCTCTTGTTGCGGACCACAGGCTCCAGACGCGCAAGCTCAGTAATTGTGGCTCACGGGCCCATTTGCTCCGTGGCATGTGGGATCTTCCCAGACCAGGGCTCGAACCCGCATCTCCTGCATTAGCAGGCAGACTCTCAACCACTGCGCCACCAGGGAAGCCCAAAGATGTACATTTTTAAAAAGAAATTTATTCATGTGTCTCAGGACATAAGGAACGTATCTCAAAGAGAAGCTGCAAAATTTGTACAACTAAAGATTTGCTGAAGTAAAAATGTTTTCTTTGGAATTAAAAGTTAGCCAGAATATTTATCTGTAGGAACAATGCTCAATATGAAATAACAAATGCAAATTTCATTTTATAATCCATTCAGGATTTAGAGGTTTGGTTTGGGGCGTATTCAGATGTTTAATTAGGAAAGGAAATTTTCAAGCATCAGCTTTTTGTTTTTTAATAACCATTTCTATTTCATTTGGCAACATAGAGCATTTTTTCCCTTTTCCTAGCAGCTAAATCTGGTTTCCAAGCTCTATTCCAGAGAATTATTTTAGGCATAAATTCCTGTAACTTTTAAAAATTTTAGTGAGAAAGTCTCAATTCAAAATTTTAGAAAGCTAGCACAAGCCTTTTAGATTTAGTTTTCACATATAAACCCTCACAGATATGTCTAAGCTTTTGAATAATCCACCAAAATCCCATAGCTCTCAGTTTAGAGATGATTGTTTTCATTTCTAGAAATGATTATGTCTCTCAAATTTGCATTAAATTATGGTTTGCTAATTTACTGAGGAATAAAAATATTTCAACATACATTTTTTACCTACAGGGTATAGGAAGCATTTGGGTCCGTTACATTTCCATAACGTCAAATTAGAAATTATAGTTCAAACTAGATACATTTCTTAAATGAATTTCTAAAAAGTCCATCAATGTATGACTTTTTCATAAACTTCTCTTTTCACAAACTTCTTTTTTCACATAATCATTTTAAATAATTAGAGGGTTTTTTATGCCCCAAATGATGTCTTATACAATGAATTAAACAGTTTCTTCCTTCACTTAGAGCTTTCATAATATTTATGAAATATATTTTAAAGGAATTTTTTTAATATGTCTTGTTTTCCTTGTCACTTTCTTTAAAACACTAAATTCAGATTGCTCTTAACAAGTTTTGACCAAATTTTAAATTCTCAACCAATTATAACTGTCAATGAGAATTGGTATCAGGACACATAATTGTCTCTAATATTCATTAGATTTCATTATTCATTCATGATATGAAAATTCTACCTCAGAGTTCCTTAGGTAGAATTCCTGTTTTTATTCTCTTCATCCAATTAGAATTCCAGATATGTTAGCTTCCTTATTATGTTTCCTCTTATTTTTCAATACAGATTTTGACAATAAGTTAATGGTATACATAGGATGCCAGTATCAGATGATTCTGTAGAAAAGAAGCTAAGGGAGGGAGGAAGGAAGGAAGGAAGGAAGGAAAGGAGGGAGGGATGGAGGAACGGAGGAAAGGGGGACCTGGAAGACATTATGCTAAGTAGATTAAGTCATTCACAGAAGGACAGCTACTGAATGATTGCTGTTATATGAGGCATCTAAAATAGTCAAAGGTATAGAAGTAGACAATAGAATGGTGATTACCAAGGGATGAGAGTAGAAGGATATGAGGAGTTGTTCAATGGATATAAAGTTACAGGTATACAAAGTGAGTAAGTTCCAGAGACCTGCTGTACAACATTGTGCCTGTAGTTAACAATAAGGTGTTATACACTTAAAATTTTATTAAGAGTGTAGATTTCATGTTAAATATTAATACCAAAAAGACACACAGACAAACAATAAACAACAAAGAGACAAAGGAAACTTTTGGAGGTGATAGATATGTTTATTACCTGGATTGTAGTGATGGTAACATGAGTGTATACATATGTCCAAACTCATCAATTGTATACATTAATTATGTGCAGTTTTTGTATACCAATTATATCTCAGTAAAGCTGGAAATAATAAATTACTTTTTCTTAGACTCTGAAACATCCAGTGCGTGTTTATCATGATGTAGGTATTGGACCAGAGGATTTCAGATTTGTTACTTCACTCAGTTTCTCAGAAATATGTTAATGCAGCTCTGATTATGGTTTTTATAAGCAAAACAAGTCAATGGCAATCCCTTGTTTAACCAGCATTTACTAGTTACTTCTCATGTGCTGGGGTGTGCAGGCATGGATCAGATGCCCTCAAATATTAAGCATTAAGAAAAAAAGGCAGTTACCGGAGTACCTGGATTACTTCTTTCATCCTTCTTGAATTGATCTTTGGTGAAATAAAGGCTCTTACCTGGTCATGGGCTAGCTGAATTAATTAAGGCAAATTAATCTGGCCTAGGGGACTGAAGTTTCTATGATGCATGAGTCTTATTTGTACAGGGTCCCTGAACCATTTCTGCACCCTGATTCTTATACCTTGACTTATGAATGTACTATAGCAAAGCCTAGGATTCCTTTGATCAGATCTGGTCTGGATAGTAATTCCTGTTATGACCTGTTCCCCATGACCGCCTCATCCCACCAGGACAGTGGGGGTATTCTGGACTAAGATTCTGCTCCCTTATATAATGACCATTTTATATTCCTTTTCATAATGAGAAATAACAAGATCTTAAGATCAACAATAAGGGAACACAATAATATTGACCAAAATAAGTACCAGCAGCTAGTTCAGGGAGAGGTTTGGGGATAAGAAATGGAAGTACAATTTATTTGATCTGAGTAAGCATTCTTGGGAAGCAAGTCTGTTTTAGAGCCTAGGGAATCACTGGAGGTGTTTTTTCATTGAGATTGGAAGAGAATAAGTAATATTGACAGAACTGTTAAATTAATACAAAACCTTCATTTTTTTTCTATTCCTTTTCCTTATTTAATAAGCTTCTCAAAAAGAAAAAAAAAAAAGAAAAAAAAAATAAGCTTCTCAGGTTTCACTCTCCATGACAATTTTTTTTTTGTCATTTTCATAACTATCAAATTACTTTTTTTTTAAAGCAAAAGTAGTTGGATAATAGTCTGAGAAGGAAAATCTGGACACTCTAATTCTACCACTTCCACCCACATGAGTGGAAAACATTTGGTTATTTTCTCTATTTTCGTTTCCTTTCAGAGCTTCTTATGTGGTTACTTCATCTTTGACCTAAATCTTAAGTAATTTTTTAAAGCAAAGTTATATCGTGCAGTTCTTATTTGGGAAAAAGGAAAAGAAAAACAAAAACAAAAACCTGTTCTTTCAGTAGTCATTGGTTTCCAGATAAATTCAGATAATATATAAAATCCTGAAGTAAAGTGTCCTTGATACGTAATACAGAATATTAACAATTAATTTATTCTTAAAAATATTCAGCCACTATTTATTGATTGTCTTTATATACTAAACAAGGGCAAACCTAGGCTTTGTGGAGTATGAAGCTCATCTATTTGGGTTGTCTTTATAAGATAAAGGATGCAAAAATATGCCTGCTATGTTAAAATACAAACACGAATATGTTATTTAAAATAAAAAATCATATTAAAATAAATCCAAAAGCTTACAGATGCCACAAACATTACAAAATCCAGAAAAATAACATATTTTTATTAATAATTGTGTAATCACCTTTATAAAATTTTTTCTTGTACTTTTGACGGCATATACTTTATTAGCCTCTTTATATAACAATTATTTTACAATATCATTCTCAGTAGAAGAAAAAGGACATAATTCTGTTTCTCCTTTAGCCTGGTTTTTAAAATATTATTATTGACAGTTTAGAAAAGTTTATTTGGGCCTCACAAACCATTCTGAATAATTTCATAAAAATGTTATAATTACTTTCAACTTTGGGAAACCTCAGTTAACTTTCTTTCACACATGTCCCACTAAACCCAATCTAAATGTCTTTTCAACTCATACTTTCCTTAGGAGCATTTCAAAAAATACAGCCACTCTATCACAAGCTGGCAGAAGGAGAAGTCTGATAGAGGAGAGATCAGACAGGGAAGAGACAATGTTCTTAACCAAATATAGTTTAAAAATCATAGTTTTGCAAATTTTATAAAAAAATACTATTGTGTGGATGCATTATTAGGGTCTCCCCCATAGCCTGGGGAAGGACACATGCAAGTGAGTGCCCTGAAGCTTATAAGCATCATTAGCTTCACAATAAACTACCTCTGATGATGTTACAGTGATGAACCAGATGAATTCCCACATTCTGTATATTTTTCATTCTGTTGTGAGAGAGAAAATAAGCATAGTATAAAAAAATAGATTATGGTAAAATGAAAATAAAAGGCAGGTACAACAGAGAATAATTTGGGAGAACTTCAAGATGGCAGAAGAATAAGACGTGGAGATCACCTTCTCCCCACAAAGACATCAAAAATACATCTACATGTGGAACAGCTCCTACAGAACACCTACTGAATGCTGGCAGAAGACCTTAGACTTCCCAAAAGGCAAGAAACTCCCCACATACGTGGGTAAGGCAAAAGAAAAAAGAAAAAAACAGAGACAAAAGAATAGGGATGGGACCTGCACCTCTGGGAGGGAGCTGTGAAGGAGGAAAGGTTTCCACACACTAGGAAGCCCCTTCATTGGTGGAGATGGGGGGTGAGCGGGGGGAAGCTTCGGAGCCACGGAGGAGAGCGCAGCAACAGGGGTGCGGAGGGCAAAGCGGAGAGATTCCCGCACAGAGGATCAGTGCCGACTGATCACTCACCAGCCTGAGAGGCTTGTCTGCTCACCCGCCGGGGTGGGTGGGGGCTGGGAGTTGAGGCTCGGGCTTTGGAGGTCAGATCCCAGGGAAAGGACTGGGGTTGACTGCGTGAACACAGCCTAAAGGGGGCTAGTGAGCCACAGCTAGCTGGGAAGGACTCCAGGAAAAAGTCTGGACCTGCCTAAGTCAAGAGCACTTGGTTGCTCTCTTCTCTCTTTTTTTTTATTACTTTTAAATTTTAATAATATATCTTTTTAATTTTTTATTTTAATAATTTATTTTATTTTACTTTTTTTCTTTCTTTTCTTTTTTTTCTCCCTTTTCTTCTGAGCCATGTAGCTGACAGGGTCTTGGTTCTCCAGCCGGGTATCAAGCCTGAGCCTCTGAGGTGGGAGAGCTGAGTTCAGGACACTGGTCCACCAGAGACCTCCTGGCCCCATGTAATATCAATTGGTGAGAGCTCTCACAGAGATCTCCATATCAAAGCTAAGATCCAGCTCCACTCAACTACCAGCATGTTCCAGTGCTGGACACCTCATGCCAAACAACTAGGAAGACAGGAACACAACCCCACCCATTAGCAGAGAGGCTGCCTAAAATCATAATAAGTTAACAGACACCCCCAAACATACCACCGGAAACAGTCCTGTCCACCAGAAAGACAATATCCAGCCTCATCCACCAGAACACAGGTACCAGTTCCCTCCACCAGGAAGCCTACACAACCCACTGAACCAACCTTAGCCACTGGGGGCAGACACCAAAAATAACAGGAACTATGAACCGGCAGCCTGCAAAAAGGAGACCCCAAATGCAGTAAGTTAAGCAAAATGAGAAGACAGAGAAATACACAGCAGATGAAGGAGCAAGGTAAAAACCCACCAGACCAAACAAATGAGAGGAAATAGGCAGTCTACCTGAAAAAGAATTCAGAGTAATGAGAGTAAAGATGATCCAAAATCTTGGGAATAGAATGGAGAAAATACAAGAAAGTTTTAACAAGGACTTAGAAGAACTAAAGAGCAATCAAACAGTGATGAACGACACAATAAATGAAATGAACAATTCCCTAGAAGGAATCAATAGCAGAATAACTGAGGCAGAAGAACGGAGAAGTGACCTGGAAGATAAAATAGTGGAAATAACTATTGCAGAGCAGAATAAAGAAAAAATAATGAAAAAAATTGAGGACAGTCTCAGAGACCTCTCGGACAACATTAAATGCACCAACATTCGAATTATAGGGGTCCCAGGAGAAGAGGAGAAAAACAAAGGGACTGAGAAAATATTTGAAGAGATTATAGTTGAAAACTTCCCTCATATGGGAAAGGAAATAGTCAATCAAGTCCAGGAAACACAGAGAGTCCCATACAGGATAAATCCAAGGAGAAACACGCCAAGACACATATTAATCAAACTATCAAAAATTAAATACAAAGAAAAAATGTTAAAAGCAGCAAGGGAAAAACAACAAATAGCATACAAGGGAATCCCCATAAGGTTAACAGCTGATGTTTCAGCAGAAACTCTGCAAGCCAGAAGGGAGTGGCAGGACATAGTTAAAGTGATGAAAGGGAAAAACCTACAACCAAGATTACTCTACCCAGCAAGGATCTCATTCAGATTCGACGGGGATTTTAAAACCTTTACAGACAAGCAAAAGCTAAGAGAATTCAGCACCACCAAACCAGCTTTACAACAAATACTGAAGGAACTTCTCTAGGCAGGAAACACAAAAGAAGGAAAAGACGTACAATAACAAACCCAAAACAATTAAGAAAATGGTAATAGTAACATACATATCGATAACTACCTTAAATTTAAATGGATTAAATGCTCCAACCAAAAGACATAGACTGGCTGAATGGATAGAAAAACAAGACCCATGTATATGCTATCTACAAGAGACCCACTACAGACCTAGGGACACATACAGACTGAAAGTGAGGGGATAGAAAAAGATATTCCATGCAAATGGAAATCAAAAGGAAACTGGAGTAACAATTCTCATATCAGACAAAATAGACTTTAAAATAAAGACTATTACAAGAGACAAAGAAGGACACTACATAATGATCACGGGATCAATCCAAGAAGAAGATATAGCAATGGTAAATATTTATGCACCCAACGTAGGAGCACCTCAATACATAAGGCAAATGCTAACGGCCATAAAAGGGGAAATCGACAGTAACACAATCATAGTAGAGGATTTTGGAACCTCATTTTCACCAATGGGCAGATCATCCAAAATGAAAATAAATAAGGAAACACAAGCTTTAAATGATACACTGAACAAGATGGACTAAACTGATATTTATAGGACATTCCATCCAAAAACAGCAGATTACACTTTCTTCTCAAGTGCTCATGTAACATTCTCCAGGATACATCATATCTTGGGTCACACATCAAGCACTGGTAAATTTAAGAAAACTGAAAGTGTATCAAGTATCTTTTCCGACCACAATGCTATGAGACTAGATATCACTTATAGGCAAAAATCTGTAAAAACTCCAAACATATGGAGGCTAAACAATGCACTACTAAATAAGCAGGAGATCACTGAAGAAATCAAAGAGGAAATCAAAAAATACCTAGAAACAAATGACAAAACACATGACCCAAAACCTATAGGATGCAGCAAAAGCAGTTCTAAGAGGGAAGTTTATAGCAACAAATCCTACCTCAAGAAACAAGAAACATCTGAAATAAACAACCTAACGTTACACCTAAAGCAATTAGAGAAATAAGAACAAAAAACCCACCAAAGTTAGCAGAAGGAAAGAAATCATAAAGATCAGATCAGAAATAAATGAAAAAGGAATGAAGGAAACAATAGCAAAGACCAATAAAACTAAAAGCTGGTTCTTTGAGAAGATAAACAAAATTGATAAACCATTACCCAGACTTATCAAGAAAAAAAGGAAGAAGACTCAAATCAGTAGAATTAGAAATGAAAAAGGAGAAGTAACAACTGACACTGCAGAAATACAAAGGATCATGAGAGATTACTACAAGCAACTGTATGCCAATAAAATGGACAACCTGGAAGAAATAGACAAATTCTTAGAAATGCACAACCTTTCGAGACTGAACCAGGAAGAAATAGAAATATGAACAGACCAATCACAAGCACTGAAATTGAAACTGTGATTAAAAATCTTCCAACAAACAAAAGCCCAGGACCAGATGGCTTCACAGGTGAATTCTATCAAACATTTAGAGAAGGGCTAACACCTATCCTTCTCAAACTCTTCCAAAATATAGCAGAGGGAGGAACACTCCCAAACTCATTCTACGAGGCCACCATCACCCTGATACCAAAACCAGACAAAGATGTCACAAAGAAAAAAAACTACAGGCCAATATCACTGATGAACATAGATGCAAAAATCCTCAACAAAATACTAGCAAACAGAATCCAACAGCCCATTAAAAGGATCATATACCGTGATCAAGTGTGGTTTATCCCAGGAATGCAAGGATTCTTCAATATAGGCAAATCAATCAATGTGATACACCATACTAACAAACTGAAGGAGAAAAACCATATGATCATCTCAATAGATGCAGAAAAATCTTTCAACAAAATTCAACACCCATTTATGATAAAAACTCTCCAGAAAGTAGGCAGAGGGAGCTTACCTCAACATAGTAAAGGCCATATATGACAAGCCCACAGCCAGCATCATTCTCAATGGTGAAAAACTGAAACCATTTCCACTAAGATCAGGAAGAAGACAAGGTTGCCCACTCTCACCACTATTATTCAACATAGTTTTGGAAGTGTTAACCACAGCAATCAGAGAAGAAAAAGAAATAAAATGAATCAAAATTGGAAAAGAGGTAAAACTGTCACTGCAGATGACATGATACTATACATAGAGAATCCTGAAGATGCCACCAGAAAACTACTAGAGCTAATCAAGGAATTTGGTAAAGTAGCAGGATACAAAATTGATGCACAGAAATCACTTGCAATCCTATACACTAATGATGTGTAATCTGAAAGAGAAATTAAAGAAACACTCACATTTACCATTGCAACAAAAAGAATAAACCTAGGAATAAGCCTACCTAAAGAGACAAAAGACTTGTATGCAGAAAAGTATAAGACACAGATGAAAGAAATTAAAGATGATAGAAACAGATGGAGAGATATACCATGTTCTTGGATTGGAAGAATCAACATTGTGAAAATGACTATACTACCCAAAGCAATCTACAGATTCATTGCAATCCCTATCAAACTCCCAATGGCATTTTTCACAGAAATAGAACAAAAAATTTCACAATTTGTATGGAAACACAAAAGACCCCGAATAGCCAAAGTGATCTTGAGAAAGAAAAACGGAGCTGGAGGAATCAGGCTCCCGGACTTCAGACTATATTACAAAGCTACAGTAATCAAGACAGTGTGGTACTGGCACTAAAACAGAAATATAGATCAATGGAACAGGATAGAAAGCCCAGAGATAAACCCACGCACATATGGTCACCTTATCTTTGATAAAGGAGGCAAGAATATACAGTGGAGAAACGACAGCCCCTTCAATAAGTGGTGCTGGGAAAACTGGACAGCTACATGGAAAAGAATGAAATTAGAATACTCCCTAACACCATATACAAATATAAACTCAAAATGGATTAAAGACCTAAGTGTAAGGGCAGACACTATCAAACTCTTAGAGGAAAACATAGGCAGCGCACTCTATGACATAAATCACAGCAAGATCCTTGTTGACCCACCTCCTAGAGAAATGGAAATAAAAACAAAAATAAACAAATGGGACCTAATGAAACTTAAAAGCTTTTGCACAGCAAAGGAAACCATAAAGAAGACGAAAAGACAACCCTCAGAATGGGAGAAAATATTTGCAAATGAAGCAACTGACAAAGGATTAATCTCCAAAATTACAAGCAGCTCATGCAGCTCAATATCAAAAAAAACAAACAACCCAATCCAAAAATGGGCAGAAGACCTAAATAGACATTTCTCCAAAGAAGATACACAGATTGCCAACAAACACATGAAAGAATGCTCAGCATCACTAATCGTTAGAGAAAGGCAAATCAAAACTACAATGAGATATCACCTTACACCAGTCAGAATGGCCATCATCCCAAAATCTACAAACAATAAATGCTGGAGAGGGTGTGGAGGAAAGGGAACCCTCTTGCACTGTTGGTGGGAATGTATATTGATACAGCCACTATGGAGAACAGTATGGAGGTTCCTCATAAAACTACAAATAGAACTACCATACGACCCAGCAATCCCACTACTGGGCATATACCCAGAGAAAACCATAATTCAAAAAGAGTCATGTATCACAATGTTCATTGCAGCTCTATTTACAATAGCCAGGACATGGAAGCAACCTAAGTGTCCATCGACAGATGAATGGATAAAGAGGATGTGGTACATATATACAATGGAATATTACTCAGGTGTAAAAAGAAATGAAATTGAGTTATTTGTAGTGAGATGGATGGACCTAGAGTCTGTCATACAGAGTGAAGTAAGTTAAAGAGAAAAACAGATACCGTATGCTAACTCATATACGGAATGTTAAAAAAAAAGATTCTGAAGAGCCTAGGGGCAGGACAGGAAGAAACATGCAGACATAGAGAATGGACTTGAGGAAATGGGGAGGGGGATGGGTAAGCGGGGACAAAGTGAGAGATGGCATGGAAATAGATACACTACCAAATGTAGAATAGGTAGCTAGTGGAAAACACCCGCATAGCACAGGGTGAGCAGCTCAGTGCTTTGTGTCTTCCTAGAGGTGTGGGATAGGGAGGATGGGAGGGAGATGCAAGAGGGTGGGGATATGGGGATATATGTATATGTATAGCTTATTCACTTAGTTATACAGCAGAAAGTAACACACCATTTTAAAACAATCATACTCCAATTAAGATGTTAGGAAAAAAAAAAAAAGATGAATAAAAAAACCAAAAAACAGAGAATGATTTTATATAGGATGATCTGTAGAATTCTCCAAGAAGGTAAAATTTGGTTTAGGTGACACCGTAGTCCTTGAAACAAGTTTAATAGTCACATGAGAATTTTATTTAAAATAAAAGTTTTATTGAGTTATATGTCAGAAACATACAGTTCACGCTTTGCAAGTGTATAATCAGTAGCTTTTAGTATATTCACAGAGTTTTGTATCAATTAATGTTATCTAATTCCAGAATATTTTCATCAACACCCTCCACCCCTGCAAGGCCCCGTAGTCATTAGCAGTCACTATTTACCCCCCCAATCCCCAAACCCTGGCAACCACTATTCTACTTTTTGTCTCTACGCTTCTGTCTCTTCTAGACATCTTTTATAAATAGAACCATATAATATGTAGCCTTTTGTGTTTGGATTCATTCATTTAGCATAATGATTTCAAGGTTCGTCCATTTTGTAGCATGTTTAAGAACTTTGTTCTTTTTTTTTTTTTTTTTTAATATTTATTTATTTATGGCTGTGTTGGGTCTTTGTTTCTGTGCGAGGGCTTTCTCTAGTTGTGGCAAGCGGGGGCCACTCTTCATCGCAGTGCACAGGCCTCTCACTATCGCGGCCTCTCTTGTTGCGGAGCACAGGCTCCAGACGCGCAGGCTCAGTAATTGTGGCTCACGGGCCCAGCTGCTCCGCGGCATGTGGGATCTTCCCAGACCAGGGCTCGAACCCGTGTCCCCTGCATTGGCAGGCAGATTCTCAACCACTGCACCACCAGGGAAGCCCAAGAACTTTGTTCTTTTTATGTCCCAGTAATATTTCATTGTATGGACATACCACATTTTGTTTATCATTTATCAGTTTATGGAAATTTGTGTTATTTCTATTTGGGACTATCATGAATAATATTATGATCATTCCTGTACAAGTTTTCTCTTGGGTATATATTTAGGAGTAGATTTCCTGGGTCATATGGTAACTTTACATTTCATATTTTAAGGAAATACTGAACTTTTTTCCAAAGCAGCTGCACTATTTTACATACCCTTTGCAGTGTGTGAGGGTTCCAATTATTCACTGCCTCATCAACACTTATTTTTATCTGACTTTTATTGTAGCCATCAAAGTGGGTATGAAATGGTAAATCATTGTGATTTTGATTTGTACAGTATTTCCCTAATGGTTAAGAATATTGAGCCACTTTTCATGTGCTTCTTGACCATTTGTATTTCTTTGGAGAAATGTCTATTCAAATCCTTAACCATTTTTAAAATTGGCTTGTTTGTCATTTTATCACTGAGTTGTTAAGAGTTTTTTTATATATATATATATATATTTTTTTTTTTTTTATATTTTTGATACATATATGATATGGAAGTATTTTCTCCCATTCTGTGGATTGTCTCTTCTCTCTCTCAATAGTATCCTTTTAAGCTCAACAGTTTTTAATTTTGATGAAGTCCAATTTATCTGTTTCTTCTTTTCATTGTTTGTGATTCTGGTGTCATGTCTAAGAAACATTTGTCTAACCAAAGGTCACGAAGATTTACTCCTATTTTATTCTAAGAGTATTATGGTTTTATCTCTTACATTTAGGTTTGTGATCTATTTGGGGTTAATTTTTGTATATAGTATAAGGTAGTGGTCCAGGTTCACTCTTTGGTATGTAGATATCCCATTTTCCCATTGCCATTTGTTGAAAAAGTTATTCTTTCCACACTAAAATATCTTTTTACCCCCTGATGATATTGTAAGGATTTATTGATTTGAGATCTTTTTTATTCTATAATACAGATATTTACAGCTATAAATTTTCCTCTGAGCATTGATTTAGCTACATAGAATAAGTTTTGGTAAGTTGTGTTGTTATTTTTATTCATTTAAAATTATTTTTCTAGATGCTCAACATCGCTAATTACTAGAGAATTACAAATCAAAGTTACAATGAGGTGCCACCTCACACTGGTCAGAATGGCCATTATTAAAAAGTCTACAAATAACAAATGCTGGGGAGGGTGTGGAGAAAAGGGAACCCTCCTACACTGTTGGTGGGAATGTAAATTGGTGCAGCCACTATGGAAAACAGTATGGAGTTTCCTCAGAAAACTAAAAATAAAACTACTATATGATCTAGCAATCCCACTCCTGGGCATGTATCCCAAGAAAAGTATAATTGAAAAAGATACATACACCCCAATGTTTATAGCAGCACTGTTTACGGTAGCCAAGACATGGAAACAACCTAAATGTCTATCAACAGATGAATGAATAAAGAAGATGTGGTGCATATATATATATATTTATATAAATTTATATTTATATATAAACAATGGAATACTACTCAGCCATAAAAATGAATGAAATAATGCCATTTGCAGCAACATGGATGGACCTAGAGAAATTATTATACCAAGTGGAGTAAATCAGAAAGAGAAAGACCAATATTATATCACTTATATGTGGAATCTAAAATATGACACAAATGAACTTATTTATGAAACAGAAACAGACTCACAGACATAGAAAACAAACTTATGGTTACCAAAGGGGAAAGGGGGTGGGAGAGGGATAAATTGGAATTTGGGATTATCAGGTACAAACTACTATATTTATAAAATAAACAATAAGGTTCTACTGTATAGCACAGGGAATTATATTCAATATCCTGTAATAAACCATAATGGAAAAGAAAAAAAGTATTTTTCTAAATTCTCTTGTGATTTTTTGATCATTGTTTATTTAAGAATGTATTCTTTAATTTCCACTTATTTGTGAGTTTCCCACATCTCCTTTTGTAACTGATTTCTAGTTTCATTTCATTATGGTTACAGAACATACTTGGTTATTTCAATTCTTTAAAATTGTTTAATCTAATTTTATGGCCTAACATATGGTCTACCCTGGAGAATGTCCCATGCACACTAGAGAAGAATGTTTATTCTGCCTTTGTTGGGTGGGTGTCTGTTAGGCCTAGTTGATCTATAGTGATGTTCAGTAAGTTCCTTCTGTCTAGGTTTTCTATCCATTATTGAAAGTTTGATATTGAAGTCTCCAGGTATTCGTATTGAACTGATTGACTATTTCTCCCTTCAATTCTGTCACTGTTGCTTCATGTATTTTGGCACTCTGTTGTTAGATGCATATATTTTATTAAAAATTATTATGTCTTATGTATCGATTATTTTAATCTGTCACTCTTTGCCTATATTCTAGTAACAATTTTTAGCCAACATTTGTTATTTGTAGATTTTTTGATGATAGCCATTCCGACAGGTATGAAGTGATATCTTGTTGTTTTTATATGTATTTCTCTAATAATTGGGGATGTTGAGCATCTCTTCATGTGATTGTATGTCTTCTTTGGAAAAATGTCGACTCAGGTCTTCTGCCCATTTTCTGATTGTGTTGTTTTTTGATATTAAACTTGGTTAAGTTTATTCTTAGGTATTTTATTCTTTTTGATGTGATTTCAAACAGGACTTTTTTAAACATTCTCTTTCTGATAGTTCTTTATTAGAATATAGAAAAGCAACAGATTTCTGTATATTAATTTTGTATCCTTCTACTTTGCTGAATTCATTTATTAGTTCTAATAGTTTTTGGGTGGAGCCTTTAGGGTTTCCTATATAAAGTATCATGTCATCTGCAAATAGGGATAGTTTTATTTCTTCCCTTCCTACTTATATGCCTTTTATTTCTTTTTCCTGTCTGATCGCTGTGGCTAGGACTTCCAGTACTATATGAAATTGAAGTGGCGAGAGTGGGCCTTCTTGCCTTATTCCTGAGTTTAGAGGATGGCTTTTAGCTTTTCACTGTTGAGTGTGATGTGGGCCCATAACAACTTAATTTTAATGTTATACAAAAGCTTTGCTCCATACTTTCCCTACTCTTTATATGCATACAATTTACACATTCATGTAATAAAAGCCAATCAACACAGTTCGATAATATTGTTTTATGCAGTTGTCTTTTAAATCAGATAGAAGAAGCAAAGAGTTATCAAATATACATTTTACTATATTTTACATTTACCTATGTGTTTACCTTTACTGGTGCTCTTCACCTACATGTGGATTTGAGTTATTGTCTAGTGTCTTTTCATTTCATCCTGAAGGACTTCCTTTGGTATTTCTTGTAGGGCAAGTTTGCTAGTGACAGATTCTCTCAGTTTCTGTTTATCTGGGAGTATCTCCTTTGTTTTTAAAGCATAATATTGTAAATTAAGTGTTTTAGAGCTTTAAAGGTCCAGCAAGCCATTTATTTGACAATATTTTTGGAGAAATCTTAAAACTCAAATAACAACCCATTTAAAGAAACTAATTTTTAAAAATTTTAAATCAACCTTATTGGTATACAATAAACTGTCCCCATTTAAAGTGAAAAATTCAGTGAGTTTGACAGATGAATACATCTTTAAAAAAATCCCCCAAGTCACTAATTTTTCCTTTTTATTGATGAGTAATATTCCATTGTATGATAGGTCACACTCTGTTTATCCATTCACCTGATGATGGCCTTTTGGGTTGTTTTCAGTTTGGAGCTAGTGTGAAGAAAGTTCCGATGAACATTTGTGTGCAAGACTGTGTGGCATATGTTCTCATTTCTCTTACATAGATACCTAGGAGTAGAATGCTTTGGTCTTATGATAAATTATATTTATTTTATGAGAAACTGAAGATCAGTTTTCCAATTTGGTTGTACAATTTTACATCTCCACCAGCCATGTATGAGAATTCCTGTACTTCACAACCTCCCCAACAATCAATATTATCTCTTTTGTTTATTTGTTTGATTGTTTAAGCTTTAGCCATTCTAGTGGATGTGAACTGGTACCTCATTGTGGTTTTAATTTGCATTTTCTTAATTACTAATGATGTTGGGTATCTTTTCATGTGTCTATTGGCCATTCATATACCTTTTACATCGTGTCTGCTCAAATATTTTTCCAATTTTTATTGAGTTGTTTGTTTTCCTATTTTCGAGTTGTAAATGTTCTTTATATATTCTAGATACAAGTCTTGTATCCTATGTGAATTTTGTAAATATTTTCTTCCAGTGGGTGGCTTGTCTTTTTATTGCTTAACAATGTCTTTTAAAGAGCAAAGGATTCTAATATTGATAAAGGTCAGTTTAGAGTTTTTATGGTTCTTGTTTTTTGTGTTCTATCTAAGAAATTTCTGCATATCCCACAGTCACAAAGATTTTCAGCTATGTTTTCTTCTACAAGTTTTATAGTTAGTTTTAACAGTCTATTTTAATTTCATTATAGTGACTGGTGTGATACAAGGGTGAAATTCCACCCACCCCCAAAAGATAACCAATTGTTCTAGCACCATTTATTGAAAATATTTTTTTATTCCTCATCAAATTGCTTTGGTGATTTTGTTGATCCGTTGGCTGTCTACATGCAGTTTCATTCTTGAACACTATTCTGTTAACTAAGTTCTTTCTACATATGTGTATCCTTTAATCTGTACCACAAAGTCTTCCTTACTGTAGCCTTGTAGAAAGTCTTGGAATTAGGTAGCATAAGTCCTCTATGTTTATTTTTCTTCTTTTAAAATTACTTTGGCTATTTATTGTCTGCATATCCACATAAATTTTAGAAGCAGTGTGTCAATTACTTCAACAAAAGCCTCTTGACAATTTTTATTGGGATTTTCTGAATCTATAGGTCATTTTAAGGAGAATTTACATCTTAACAATATTGAGTCTGCCAATTAATTATCACGGTATATTTCCTCATTTATTTAACTCTAATTTCTCTCAGTCATATTTTGCACTTTTAATGTGGAATTCTTACATATCTTTTGTTAAATTCATTTTAGATGATATTCTAGTTTTTGATGTTGCTGTGTCAAATTTTAATTTCATTTTCCAATCAGTTGCTTATAGCTAATAAGAATTAAATTGACTTTTTAATATTAACCATGAGTCCTTCAACCTTGCTAAATTTGTTAGTTCTAATGCTTGTTTTATAGATTATTTAGTATTTCTACATAAACAATTATGTTCTCTGCAAATAGACATGGCAGTTCTTCTTTATTTCCAGTCTTTATATTCATTTCATTTTATTGCCCTATTGCAATAGCTGGACCTTCAGTATAATGTTAATACAAGTGTAGAGAGGAGAGCAGCATCCTCGTCTTTTTCCAAATTAAAGAGAAAGAGTTGAATATTTTACCATTACATGTAACATTGTTTATGGATTTTTTTCATAGATACCCTTTATCAGATTAAGGAAATTTAATTCTATTTCTTATTTTATTGAGAATTATAATCATAAATAGGTTTGAATTTTGTTAACTGATCTTTCTGCTTCTACTGAAATGAACATGGTTTTTTCCTCCTATTTTTAATATGGTGAATTGTATTGATTGATTTTTGAAAATTAAACCAACTTGAATCTTTGGAATAAATTCTACTTAGACATGATGTTTTAAACTTTTTATATATTGTTGGATTAATTTCAGAATATCTTATTTTTTTTATAAGTTTTTGGGAGATATTGATCTTTAATAGGCTTTTTATATATTGGCATTTATAAATATATTTGGTAATTTCTTTGTCAGGTTTAGGTATTAGGGTTATGCTGGCCTGCTAAAATAAAACTAGTTGGGAAGTATTTTCTTTGGAATGAATTTTTACAAAGTTGCTGTTGGATTAGCTCTTTTCAATATAAATAATTATTCATATGTCAATGGACTCAAATAAGAACAGTAGGGCAGGTATAATTGATGGACTTCACACCCATCTCAGAGAGACTAGAAGTTTTGTAGATATGTAAACACCTCTAGATGAAGTTCAACGAAGATTCATTCCTCTGTTCTTTCACTTTCTTTTATCCCTCCTTCCCTCTGTCCCTAATTCTTTCACTTACTATTGATAAGTACATATGGAACAAAGCCTTCATTGAAGAATGTTTTAGTTAAGCAAGTGAAGCTATTCAATATGTAGCCTTAAATATTCATGATACATTAGATTCTACCCCAACCTAAAGGAGCTTTTTGTTGAGGTCCTCAAATCATACACACTACTGTTCTGTGCAGAAAGTGATGCTTATTAATCGTGCAGATTTCTATTTGAGAATTTCCTCTACTCTGACCTGAGTCTCAGGTCCAGTGAAAAATATCCTCGTGTCACTTGCCCACAATTTACCCTGAAGGGTGGAAAAATAATAGACATCACAATGTTTCCTGATTTCCTAATCTTCAGTACTCTATGCCTCCCATGGAAGAATCCCATTTTTTTTTTTTTTTGTATTCTTAGAAGGGATGGTAATGATAATCTGATAATAGCAGCTAATATTTATTTACTTTTTGTTTCATCTCTGACACTGGCATGTACTAATTTTATTCTTATAATAACCCTGTCAAGTAACATTATCTCCATTTTCTGAAGAGAAAACAGGAGTGTAGAGAAGTTAGATAAAACTTAACTGATTCACATAGCTATAAGTGACAGAATTTCTTAGGCAATAACTTGTTCTTAACGGAGCAGTAATATGTAAGACTTTCTGACCTCAAATAAATACACTAACTTTGAGAATAGTTATAAAATTTGGATGATTATCATCTTATTATTTCTTTTTCTTTTTTGTTCTTGATCCTTTTCTGTTTATTTAAAAATTTTTTTTAATGGAATATAGTTGATTTACAATGTCCTGTAAGTTTCTGCTGTACAGCAAAGTGAATCAGTTGTACATATACATATATCCACTCTTTTTTAAGATTCTTTTCCATATAGGCCATTACAGAGTACAGAGTAGAGTTCCCTGTGCTACACAGTAGGTCCTTATTAGTTATCTATTTTATATATAGTAGTGTTTATATATGTCAATCCCAGTCTCCGAATTTATCCCTCCTCACCTTACCTGCTGGTAACCATGAGTTTGTTTTCTACATCTGTAACTCTATTTCTGTTTCGTAGATAAGTTCATTTGCACCCTTTTTGTTTAGATTCCACATACAAGCAATATCATATGATATTTGTCTTTCTCTGTCTGACTTACTTTAGTCCCTCCCCACCTTTTAGTAATATTTTGGTTTCAAGTGAGAGAAACTCAATTCAAACTAGCATAAGCAATATATTAAATTGGTTGACTCCTGAAAGAAGAAAATGCTGGGGAGGTTTATCACAGAAACAGCAACAACAACAACAACAAAAAACTAGAAGAATCATGATGTCAGGGGCAGGCACTTAGGTTTTTAGAGTTACCGGATTTTCCCCCCTCTTTTTCCTTCTACCCTTTCCATTTCATCTCTCCACTTGTCACTTCTACATTTTAACATGGTATTTAATATCTTCTCTTGTAAATAGACACTCTTCTCATGTGGCCAGGGCTGTGCTGCCATCTGAAAGCCCAAGGGGTAAAGGATCCACTTTGAAAAGGTCATAGGGTTGTTGGCTGGATTCACTTTCTTGAAGTCTTTCTGTTGGACTGAGGCCCTCAGTTTCTTGCTGTCTATCTGAAGGACGCTGTCATTTCCTCGCCACGCAGGCCCTGCTATGTGGTGGCTTACTTCATCAAAGCCAGCAATGGACAGAGTCAATAGAGAGTTTTCTAGCAAGATGGAAGTTATAATCTTACATAATGTAATCATGGAAGTGACAGCCTATGAACTTTGTCATAGTCTAATGGTCAGAGGCAAGTCACAGTTCTTGTTCAACCTTAAGGGGAGGGAATGATAAAGGGACATTATTACCAGGAATGGGGATAATTGAGTGCTACCATTTGGATTATTAAAACTGACCCCAGGGATAAGGGGGGTTATAATCTATGAATGCTCAAGCTTGGGTCAGTTATCCTTCCTCTAGGACCACAGAGGCAGCATGTGTTACCACAGAAAGAAAAGCAAAGAAAATTTTCTGTGCAGAAAAAATGGTTACCCCATCCCAAATTAGAGGTCCAAAATTAGGTCTTATCTACTTTTTCAAAACTAATTTTATTTATATCAATTTTTGTAAGCCATATTTTAAATTCATATGAGAAATTATTATTTGAAGAACTTTGGTCCTGATCCTCAATTTATGAGTTTTATAGTTGGAAAGGCATACCATTAATCTGACTTGAAATGTTGAAGTGATCAAAATATGTTCATTGTTACTATATATTTGTATTAATCATAGAGAACAGCTGTCCCTAGACCAAGAATTTGTTTGCAAAACAGACAGTGTTGGCAATTAAGGCATCATATAGTGTAATAATAAGTCTTTGTTTCTACTTAAAAAGTTTTAATAACTTTGAGGATCTATTATATTCTATGATTTTGTGCTAGGAGCTTTCCTGTATTATATCTCCATTACTTCTTATAACAATCCTGTTTTTTAAAAAAATGGAACGGTTGCCATTTTTATAATAGGAAGTATTAAGGCACCATGGATCTATATTAGCCAGCAAAGATGACTTAGAAGGAACTATAGAAATATGGGGGGAAACCTAAACAACGTTATGTCTCAGAAGGGTTGATCAATTGTATAATATGTGGTTTGAGAGCTCTTGTAATCTTCAGACAAAATGTTTCAATAGTGTTTAGTAATATGGAGGTCACTGGTGACTTTAGTGAGAAGATGAAGTCAGCAGAGTAAGGGAGACAGAAGCCAATAAGGAGTGTATTGGTGAAAAGATTGGATTGAGTTCATAGTTTTCATGAAATTGAGCTATAAAGGGAAGAAAGCAGACAAGGGATAATAATTGGGGGAAGAAAATTTTGGTATTTTGTTCCTGTTATTATTTTTTTGATAAGTGTGGTGATTTTCAGGTTTGAGCAGGCTGATCAACTTAAATGCTAATTGGAAGGATCATATAAGCAGCAAGAGAGAAAAGATACAGGAAAGGAATTATCTTTGGTTTCTGAGAGGAGATTGGGATGTAATTCAGAACACAGGTGGAGCACTTGGTTAGAGACACAAAGTTCTTAAGTTTTGAGGCCAAGTCTTGACCCAGGTTTTAATCACAAAAAGGGTAAATCACTTTGAGAGGATTACAAACATTTTCACACTTTCCCCTCACTTTCCATAGACATGGCCAGAAATTTTTTTTTCTGAGCTAGTTTGTCTATTATTCCCCCAGAGGCTCTTTTAAATCAACCAAAAAGTAAAATGAAATATGAATAAATATGGGAAAACTGGTGTTTTTGGCGTGTTAACAGTTCTGCTTGAATAGAGACTAGATATTAAGGGAAGAAATTCAAAGAGGTGGTAATTACTTGAGGAACAGTTCCAAGTCAGTTCAAGTTTTAAAGTTCTTATTTTAGGCAGAAAATAATATGAGCAAAAGGAAGCAAGAGACAAGTCAGAAGGTCATAATGAGATTATCCTCAAAGCTTGGATTATTTAAACCAGTTTTGAAGGTCACCACATTTCCCTGTCAAGACATTGTATGGATGGTATTAAAAATTGTTACCAGAAAAACAGCTTCCATTGTCAGTAATGATTCAGTTATCCACTCCCAGGTATACACAAGACAGAGAAGCTTCCTGCTTTCAATTAGTACTTTATTGTTGTTTATGTTGTTATTAAAGAACATACATAACATTTTAAATGCACTGAAACCACCTTCAGTAATGATTTGTGATACCTATAATTAATTTTGTGATCTCAACAAGCCACACAATTGCTCTGAATTTTAGATTCCTTTCCACTAAAATAGTAAATGTATACAGTGATCTCTAAGGTTCCCTTGACCTTATCAAATTGCATGTTTTTAAGTTCATAAAATCTTTCCATAGGAAAAGTGACACACCTAAAAGACTCAATGAAGAAACCCTCCTGTCTAGGAAGGGCTCCCTGTAATGGTCAGGGTGGAGTAGGGGGGTGGCAATGAGAACACTGGATATTAGCTCTGCCAAAACCAGTAGAAGGAGTTTACTTTCCAGACACTCCATAGGCATTATTCATATCCTATGTTAGTGATAGAGAAAAGGAGTCAATTTATTAACTAGGTTAATTTTCAGTAACTTTGGACAATGATGCTAATCTAGAGTCTCAGCCTCTTCATTTTACAATAGACCGACCTTTAAGGAGTTGATGAAGAGTCAGTGAGAGGGTCGGGTGCAGGTGAAGCATTTATCTGTACAGTGGCTGCACGTGATACACACTTAAGAAAAGTTCACTCTGATTTTTCAGTAAGAGTAAATGGTTTGCTTAATACCACAAAGCCAGAATGTGGTAGGATTTAAATCAAAGCAATTCCTCCAACTCCAGCCACTTTCTGCTGCACCCTGTCTCTTGAATGAAAATGACCAGCATCGAGAATTCCATTGCCTAATCTTCCCAAGTGTGCACACAGATGTACACGTGCACACGTCACTAACTTGCTGCATCTCTCATGGGCCTTCTCACTTTTCAGTCCTAGTACTTTTATGGATCATTTAAACACCTCCTGCAGTAGGCAGAATAATAGCCTCTCAAAGATGTCTACATTCTAATCTTTGAAACTTGTGGGTATGTTACCTTACATGGCAAAAGGAACTTCGCAAATATGATTAAGGATCTTGACATGGAAAGTGTATCCTGGATTACCCGGGGGATGCCCAGTGTAATTGTAAGGATCCTTTCAAGAGAGAAGCAGGAATATCAGACTCAGACAAAGGGAGGTGATGATAGAAGTGGAGGTTGGAGTGACGGGACCATTAGCTGAGGAGTGCAGGCAGCCTCCTGAAGCTGGTAAAAGGCAGGGAAGAAGGTTCTTCCCCACAGTTTCCAGAAGGAACACAGCCCTGCTGACACCTTAGGTTTAGCCCAGTGAAACTGATTTTGGACTTCTGATCTCCGGAACTGTAAAATAATAAATTTGTATTGCTTTAAGCCACTAAGTTTGTGGTAATTCGTTCCAGCAACAATAGGAAACAAATATATCTTCCTTCTTCTTTTCTGTCTTTTTTTACTGTGCTCCTCCCTGATAATCTGCTCAAATACTCTGACATTAAGGACCAGGTAATTATTAATATTTGGAATATTAGCAAGCATTTATTTTTCCTTCTTTGTGTTATTCCATTTCATGTTTATGTGGCAGTGGCACAGATGGCAGCAGCCTGGACTTTAGGGTGTCCCTAAAGTCTCTGACTTTCTGGGACTACTCTTTCTTTTAATATTTGAAATAAATTGGCCACAGAAGATAATCCTGATAATTTGAAAAATACATCTTTCCCTTCAACATCCTTGTGGACTCTCAGGGAATTTTATTTATCTTTTGCATTAAAGGCCTGTTTTGTTTTGTTTTTTTTTTGCTGAATTATTTGTTTCCTCTCTAAAATTGCACTCCCTGAGTAGAATGGTGGTTGCCAGAGGCTAGGGGGTGGGAGAAATAAGGAGATGTTGGTCAAAGGGTACAGACTTCTAGTTATAAGATGAATAAGTTCTGGGGATCTGATGTACAGCGTGGTGGCTATAGTTAACAAAACTGTGTTATATACTTGAATTACTAAGAGAGTGGATTTTAAATGTTCTCACCACACACGAAAAAATGGTAACTAGGTGAGGGGTAAATGTATTAACTGACCTTATTGTTGTAATTGTTTTACAATATATCCGTGTATCAAATCATCACAGTATACATTAAACTTACACGATGTTACATGCCAACTATATCTCCATAAACCTGGGAAAAAATTTCACTCCTTGTGGCTACAGTTCTTTTCTCTGTGCCATATCAAACTAAATGTGAGGCACAGATCCATACTTGTCCCTATTCACTATTTAGTTCATCCAGAAATTAAATTAGCGAGACCATGAGGTACTGTGCATAGCAGAACTTTATCAAAAGTTGGAGTAAACAGAGTGGGTTGAAATTGCAAGCCGGCAATGCATTCAATATTTACTATTAGCTTGCCGATTGGAAGATATCTTTGCTTTTTACCAACCTTGGGAATTTCTTGCTGGGTCTCCACTCCCACCCCTCATGTTAATGGGCCCTGTGTCTCTTTGTAGATTTCCTTCTCTTTTACCTAGTCTGCCACTGTTCATTGAAAAGTTATTTTTTCTCATCAGCAAAGAGAGAATCAGTTTGAAGAAGTACCTCAAAAGGCAAGAGTTAGGGAAGGGTTTTTATAGGGCTTTGAGGGTTGGGGTATTAGTCACTGGATGGTGTTAGGGCAGAAGTTAGGTAGAAAGATCTTATAAATTAAGAGATCTGCTGCGACAGTCAGTGGTCTTATTTTTGGGACATGTGCGTCCTTATAGGGTTACTCTTAAATCGGTTTGTCTTTGATCTAATATTGGAACACAAGAGTTTGTACTTCACACTGGTATTTAAAATAATTTAAGCTTTTAACTCTCTACCTCAAGTGATTTCAAGGTTTATTTTGTACATCCAAAAGGTCTTTCAGGAACTTTCTAAAACAAAGAGCACTTTGCTTTGTTTCTCCACACTTTATCTGCATAAAGCATTTCCAGAAACGTAAAATTATAGCCTTTCCTTAAAATATGGATAGTTCAATTCTTAGAAATGGTGTCCCTTCTCCTCCAGTCTCTGTTAGGGACATAGAAACACCCCACTCTATTGGAAAGCAGAATCAAAAGACTTAAGTTTCTTTTGTTTAAAAATTACACATTTCCCTTCCTGCAATGTTGTGGATTTTATTCTCTTTATTAGTCTCAATTTTCAGGTGAGGAAACTGATGCTTGTAGATGATAAGTGACTCACCTAGGGCCTGACACAGAGATGTGGCCCCTATGTGGTGTTAGAGCTGTGATTTGTTGAGAACTTGCTATGAGAAAGCACACAACATGAGACCCTTGCACACTCACTCCCCTCATTTCTCCAGTATTTGGAACTTTTTTTTAATAGATAAACCATACTATGGATTTATCTTCATGTCTTTGTCAGGGCAAAAATGCAACTAATAATAATTCTGAAGTGTGAAATTTTTCAGTATAAAATACTTCCTGGAGTGAACTCTCCTAACTTTTGCCTTGGGAGAAGCAGAATTTACCTGTGGTTTGCCCTATTTGTAAGGGGCCGATGAGAAATCCTGAGAACAACTGGTGTCTGTACATCCACTCTCCTCATCTTCATTCTCACCCAGGATCTGTCTCCACCCCCGTGCTTAAGGAGGAAATGTGCTTGGGAGCAATACTTCCTCTCTCTTTCTGTCAGACCAGCCCCTGAGTCTATAAGATCACCTACAACATGACCAACTACTTTCTTGAACGTTTACATTGTGACTGGCACTCTGCTGGAGTGTGGTTTCTAGACAAGTGTCCCTGCCACATCTGAGTGGGTGTGTAAGTGTAATACGTATCAGAGAGAACGCAGCCATCTAGCTTATAGGGAACATACTTGGAGTCCAGAGGATGCCTTAGAATTTTGTTGCTGTTCAAATGAGATTTCCTTCAGACCTGCTTGACTTGAGTGTCCATTGTGGCAGGGGGGAGGGAAGGACTGACTTTCGTATGTGATATAGGGAAAATCATCTCTCCATTTCTCCATGACAAGAGGAAAATAGGAGTCTTCAGCATGGAGGGCCTCTTTCTTGCTAATACAGATCAGCTCTCCAAGCGTCACTTCAGCCAACTAGGGTTGAGGACAGACGTGAAGTGTACATAGCACAGGGATCCTGTTCTGCTATACTAACGTAATCATATTTGCTATTTACAAAAGCTCTATGATGTACATATTTTAATAATCATCTAACAAATAAGGACACTGTTCCAGGAGGACAATTAATTTGTCAGAGGTAGTACAACTAGAAATTGAATTTGGAGTTGTATCCAGTTAGGGTAGTAAACTGTCCAAAGTTAGTATGCTTGGGTTGACTTTGGAATCAACTCAGTTCAGTGTAAATCCAAAACCCAGGCTTATGTCCATTATACTCTGCCGCCCCTTCTATGTATTTTAAGACAAATCACCACATGGTTTCCTTATTACTTACCACTGTGCTTATTGGAATCCAAGTTTTTTAGGGTTTCTCTTCTCTATAATGTTTAGGAATGACTCATACTAACATAACAATTATATGAAAATGTAAGCATCAGAAGTCTGAAATTAATGGAAGTAAATATTTTCTGGATAAACTCATATTTGTCTACTAATTTACTTTTAGGTCAAGCTAGTTTCTTTTTTTTTTTTTTTTTTTTTTTTTAATAAAGCCTTTTAAACTTTATTTATTTATTTATCTATGGCTGTGTTGGGTCTTCGTTTCTGTGCGAGGGCTCTCTCCAGTTGCGGCGAGCGGGGGCCACTCTTCATCGCGGTGCGCGGGCCTCTCACTATCGCGGCCCCTCCCGCTGCGGAGCACAGGCTCCAGAGCGCAGGCTCAGTAACTGTGGCTCACGGGCCCAGTTGCTCCGCGGCATGCGGGATCCTCCCAGACCAGGGCTCGAACCCGTGTCCCCTGAATTGGCAGGCAGATTCTCAACCACTGCGCCACCAGGGAAGGCCCTCAAGCTAGTTTCTTACAAGCTGATGTTACTGGGTTGCAGTGCCCTGCATTATCTCTTATCATATCTCCAATTTCTCAGGAATTCACACATGTCCAAATCTTTTTGGGAGGTAATGAAAGTTGTACAGTGGTCAGACTTATAGACCACAGAAGAAGGGAGAAAAGTGTTCTGGTTTCACTGGTGGCATGAATCAGTTCCTGGTACATAGCAGATAATCAACATTTTATTTAAACTTAAAATGAATCATTATTTAAATCAATATATAAAAATTAATCATTATTTTAAAAATCTGTTAACACTTTCAAGATTGAATGAAAGACTCTGCTGTCTCTAGTCATGTTTCAAGGTGGCTTTTCTTGTTTGAAAACTCAGGAAGATAATATTGTTTCTGAAGTTAAAATTTAATCACTCATGAGGTGGAATTTACCATGTAAATTATGTAGGCCATGTAAACATTGTTTCTTGCTCTCAAAAAATATTGAGGACTTCACCATTTCCAGTTGGAAAATAAAGCCAAGCAAATGAAGATCAGGAAAGAGGATTGTAAAAAACACAGTGTTCCCTTTAGCTGGCTTCTTTCTGTGCTTACTCATTACAGCCATTATATTTACCGAACAATTAAAGCAAGGAAAATTATCGTCAGGAACCGTCCTAGACACTCTTGTAACCATTCACTGAATCCAGGGGATGTGATTATTAACCATCATTACTTAAGAAGCAAGAAGATCTGAAGTTCACATATGTTTACAAAAAGATGGCTTACTTTACTTAGTAAGGAAATAATTATTAGTTTCTAGTAAATACGAAAGTATGCCACTAGTAAGTTAATTAGCATTTTCTGCCTCATAAATAATCAATGCACATAGCTTATTTCTATTTCTTTAGTCCCATGTTTCTCCATTTTAGCAGCCTGAATCATGTGGTAAAGCAGATTGCAGGATCCTGCCCCTAGAGAAATTGATTTAGTAAATCTGAGTTTGGGCCCGAGTATTTGCATTCTGCTTTTCTAAAAATTCCCAAACGCTGCTGACTACTGGTCTGGGGACCACACTTGATTAATCACCATGTTAAACTGTGAGGAAACAGTTAGGAAATAAACCATCATTTAAAAATAAATATCTAGTATTTTTTTGGAGAAATATTATTGCTTCAGCATTCTCAAACAGCTGCTGTATTTCTCACAGTGTACTCATCCAGGTAGACCTCAAACAGAAATTCTTACACCTACAGGGGATATTTAACCTGAAAAAGAAAGGATTAAGGGGAAAGAAAGTCTTCACATAATCTTAGGATATCATATAGAAGAGAGAATAGACTCTTTGTGTTGTCCCACAAGCACAACTAAGATAAATAAACAGAAATTAACAGGAGTTAGATTTTGGCATGCATGAGGATTTTTGAAGTGGGTAACATCATGCAATAGGAGTTTTCTGTCAATGGAAATAGCCAGTCAGAACCTGGGACCACCTTGCAGAAAAACCAGTGAGAAGATTCCTACCCTAGGCTGCTTCTTACTTTCAAATCTAAGAGTCTATACTTTTTGATAATTAATATAGAATTTTAAAAAATATAGTTGAGGGGTTCAGAATCTAGAGAAATATAAATAACACCTTAATACACTTGAACTCCATTTATAAGAAGTATTTAGTTACTTAGATGTCATATGTGGAGAAGATTACTGGCCTCTCCTCCATCTATTCCCCTTTTTCCTGGGAAAATGGCTCCTCAGCCAGATTATATTTCTCAGCTTCCCTGTGACTAGGTATGACCAAGTATGACCATGAGGCTAGGTTCTAACGAACAGGATATAAATGGCAATAATGTATACAACGTTCAATTCACTTAATAAGAAGACCCTTGCAGTGTACTGGCTCTTTCTTTTTCCTTCCTAATGGCTGAAGACGTTGACATCTGGAACACCCATGGAAACCTAGTGTTTAACTGTGGATTTTTCTGGATTTCTGGAGCCATAGCCATGACCTACTCATCCTTCACTGAAAAAGATACCAGCTAACCTGTTTAAAAGTTAACTTGTGGATCTTTTCATTACTGTAGCATATCCTTCTCCCTACCTAATGCACTACAATTTAAGAACTTCAGGGGATAGTTTTGGCTTAAATACAGGAAAAAAAAAAAAAAAAAACTTGATTTGGTGAGCTGGCCTAATGGTGTAGCAATTATTTGTACAACCATTGAAATTGAAAGGATAACTTGTTTACATTCCATAAAAAGCCCTCTGAGTAAAACGCGGTACAGTTGACCCTTGAACAACGCAGGAGTTAAGGGTGCCAACCCTCTGTGAAGTTGGAAATCCACTTATAACTGATAGTCAGCCCTTCCCATAAACGGTTCCTCTGTATTCATGGTTCTGCATCCACAGATTCAACCACCTGTGGATCGTGTAGTGCTCAAGGGTCAACTGTATGTGCGTATTAGGAGCAGTCCTGGGGGAAAGTTCAGCAGCATATAATCCAAACCAAAATTACGGCTTCTTTCTCATGATGATTTTAAAAAAAAAGGTAAAATTCTCTAAATAGGATGTTTACAGTACAACACATGCTTTTAAAGATTGTACATTAGATTTCTCTTTCATATATATTAGGTGGTGTAGAAAATGTGTACATTTTACAGTTCTAAACAATAATAAAACTATTGGATAATTCAGTGGAATTTTTTAGCATAAAACACAAGAATTTAATAATCTCTTTATTTTTATTCTATTATGTGTACAATTAATAATTCATAAACCTTAACTTTCGTGTGTGCTACCCTTGTCCTCATTATCTCTATCTTTATATTATTTACCTGAGAGGAATCTGATACACACAGAGTGGTCTTTTTAAAGTCACACAGCTAGTTAGTAGTAGAGCCATAGGTTTCACCCTCATATGTGGATGGCTCAGTTTTGTTTCTGTTCTCACTAATCATGCCACCTGAGTGAATTTAGTTGGTTCGTATGGTAGATTGTTGCTATGATGGCCTCCAATGGATAATGCCTGCATTTGTGTAGTCCCTCTCTCAATGATCTTGGCTTGTCTGTGTGACTTTCTGTGATGAATGGGCATTAGCAAGTGGGATGCCAGCAGACATGTGAAAAGCCCTTCTGAACTGGGGCTTGGGCTGTCTTGCTCTTGGCAACACTTCTGCCATGTAAAAGCCTGGCCTAGCTCACCTGAGGATAAAACCATATGGAGCAGACATGAGCCTTCCCAGCTGAGGCTCCAAGCTGACCCACCAGCTGACTGTAGCCACGTGAGTGACCACAGGCAAGGCCAGCCACTGACTAACAAGCTGGGCCTAGCCCAAATCATCAGCAAGTACAATGATTGTTCTTTTAAGTCACCAAGTTTTGGGGTGGTTTGATTCACAGAAACAGATAAGTAATAGAGCTTGCAATTTGAGGTGATTGTGGTGTATTTTCATTTAATCTAGCTAGTTTTCCATGACTTTCAGATATGGTACTCTACTGGTAAAATTTCAATCTCATTCTTCGTAGCTTTCCCATCTTTCCTCTGAGGCTCTATGCTCTATTCAGAACACTCTATGACATAAATCACAGCAAGATCCTTTTAGACCCACCTCCTAGAGAAATGGAAATAAAAACAAAAATAAACAAATGGGACCTAATGAAACTTAAAAGCTTTTGCACAGCAAAGGAAACCATAAACAAGATGAAAAGGCAACCCTCAGAATGGGAGAAAATATTTGCAAATGAAGCAACTGACAAAGGATTAATCTCCAAGATTTACAAGCAGCTCATGCAGCTCAATATCAAAAAAGCAAACAACCTAATCCAAAAATGGGCAGAAGACCTAAATAGACATTTCTCCAAAGAAGATATACAGATTGCCAACAAACACATGAAAGAATGCTCAACATTATTAATCATTAGAGAAATGCAAATCAAAACTACAACGAGATATCATCTCACACCAGTCAGAACGGCCATCATCAAAAAATCAACAAACAATAAATGCTGGAGAGGGTGTGGAGAAAAGGGAACCCTCTTGCACTGTTGGTGGGAATATAAATTGATACAGCCACTATGGAGAACAGTATGGAGGTTCCTTAAAAAACTAAAAATAGAACTACCATATGACCCAGCAATCCCACTACTGGGCATATACCCTGGGAAAACCATAATTCAAAAAGAATCATGTACCACAATGTTCATTGCAGCTCTATTTACAATAGCCAGGACATGGAAGCAACCTAAGTGTCCATCGACAGATGAATGGATAAAGAGGATGTGGTACATATATACAATGGGATATTACTCAGCCATAAAAAGAAACGAAATTGAGTTATTTGTAGTGAGGTGGATGGACCTAGAGTCTGTCATACAGAGTGAAGTAAGTCAGAAAGAGAAAAACAGATACCGTATGCTAACACATATATATGGAATCTAAAAAAAAAAAAAAAAAATGGTCACGAAGAACCTAGGGGCGAGACAGGAATAAAGACGCAGACCTACTAGAGAATAGATTTGGGGACACGGGGAGGGGGAAGGGTAAGCTGGGACAAAGTGAGAGAGTGGCATGGACATATTTATACTACCAAATGTAAAATAGATAGCTAGTGGGAAGCAGCCGCATAGCACAGGGAGATCAGCTCGGTGCTTTGTGACCACCTAGAGGGGTGGGATAGGGAGGGTGGGAGGGAGGGAGACGCAAGAGGGAAGAGATATGGAGATATATGTATATGTATAACTGATTCACTTTGTTATAAAGCAGAAAGTAACACACCATTGTAAAGCAATTATACTCCAATAAAGATGTTAAAAAAAAAAGAGACTCTATTCCATACATTGAATTTCATTATTTTTTTCTAATCTTATTTGACTTGAAATCTTTCAAGAAAATAAATGTTAACTTAGTAGCTCCAAGAGAGTTAATAAGAGAGGTCTTAAAATTGCTTAATATGTACCCTTTTTTACATGTACATTTTACATCACAAAGGGGGGAAAGAAGCTCACCCTAGAAGGTAATGAGAACAAGAGAATTTAGCACAATATTCACTAAACCAGTAGTTGGCCACTTTTTAAGAGAGGTATGCCATAGTTTTAGCCTGAGGGTGGTTATTTATTTATCTGTTTGCCAACTTGGAGAAGAGTCAACCAAACTGATTCTTAACTTTTATGTACAGAGAGTAAAAGTTATGTGGCTATTTTGTGACCATCAATTCTCCTGACAGTAGGAGCTGTCTCAGAAATATAAAGAAAATTGTGTAGGTGGTATGAAACATTGCCCCCCTACACCACTGTCATGCTGTCTTTGGCACATACATCATAGGATCTTGATTGCTGCACTGAATCCTAAGACATAAGTAAAGCTGTGGAAGATTGTGTGTTGAAAAGTTTACAGGGCAGCATGGTTTTAATTTGATGTCTTTTTTTAAAAAGAAAATTATATGCTCCATAACAGTGATGAAAAGTTTAATGAGTGTGGGATTAGTTTTGAGAACCAAGCTCTTGATAACCCTTCCAGGCCTGTCGATGTATAGTAACATTGGAACTGGCAAAAAAGGTTGGATAGTTTATTTTCTTTTAAAGTCAAAGAAGGTCAGTGTCTACCCATGTTCAAACATTGCATGACATGCCTGTCCTAATAACAGTTGAGTCTTTTCACAGAGTGTTTTCACAATAACATGTCATTTGATAAATTCATAAATGTAAGAATAAATGAATAAATGAAACGTACCTTAATCCTATTTCTGTCTTTCTCTGATTTACTTTCTCTGCAATTTTTTCTATATTATTCCTGTTATTACAATTTTTAGGGTGTGTATGGCTAAAGTGAGCACTGACTTAAATCATATCATTTTGAGCCAAACTTTCTGTAAAATCATAACTGAAATTTTAATAGTATGATCTGCAGATTGCAAGGCTCTTTTGCATATATTACAATGAACCATTAACGTCTGTTGCTATTATTATTATATAGTAATATGTTATTATTATCTTTCTATTGATGAAGAAACCAATTCAGAGAGTTAGATGACTTGTCCAAATTCCCACAGCCATCAAGTGAAAGAAATGATGTCCAAATTCCCACAGCCATCAAGTGAAAGAAATGGTACCCAAATCCAGGCTTGCTGGTCCAAAGTCACATGGCTCTTCTTCCTTAATGCTATCTTTGTGAGATAGAAGACATAGTTCCTGGCCCAATCCACCCCTACCTCTTCCCATAACTAAATGACCCATTTCCCCACCGGCCTGGAATGTTGGTGGCCGACAGCTGTCAGCTGAGTCAGCAAGTCCTCTTTGGGATTTGCCGTAGCCCAAGAAGAGCACAGCCTACGCCATGATCACACCTCTCAGGAGGATGTCAGTCCACATCCAGTTACTAGTTGATACAAGAGCATAACAACCTGTCACTCTTCCCAGCTCAAAAGAGCCATTCTAGCTCTAGAGCTTCCCTAGTTTGATTGGCTGATGCCTTTGTTGCAGATACATCACAATTCAACTTCCGTCACTGGCCAATCCCGGGGTTGATCCTGAGAGCACCTGCCCATGAACTAATTGTACAATTTCTGTCTTAGGGTCTGATTCCTGGGGAACCCAACAAGTGAACTTTCTTTGTAATGTGTTTCCTTTTTTAATGTATTTTATGCTTCCTTAGAACTGTATTCATTCAGTCAACAAAAATTGAGTGCCCACATATGAGTCAGAAATGAATTATGAAAGACAGAAACCACTCTATTTTCAGCAAAAATGGATTTAATACAAGGAATTGGCTCTTTCCAAAACGTTGGAATGGCTGAGTCCCCATGACTGACCACCATCTCTGCTACAGTCAAAAAGATGACAATTAAACCATCATGTTGTACATCTCAAATATGTAGAATTTTTATTTTTTAAAAAGAGAAGATGGAGAATCAGGAAGGCTTGTCTAATTTGATGAGTGCAGATCTCAGAACCTTAGTTAGCTGTAATTCCAAGATCAGAAAGCAACTACTAGAACCATTGGCTCCAAAATCACATCAGATCTGCTAGATCTGCACCAGCAAAATTTGGACACCCTGTACAATCTCTGCTTCTTTCCCCAACTAACATAATTTCAGTTTCAAATAGATGCATGCAAATGACTCAAGAACATGAGTCACATCTGAAAACTTAACCTGGAATGTGTCCTGGAAAAGTTGGGGGTTTTTTTTGTTTGCTTTTTTTTTTTTTTTAGCTTTCTGGCTTTTGCAGTGTAAGAAGTCACCCCAGAAGGGAATTGGGACATAAGAAGTATGGGCCAGTCTACTGTATCTACCACACACTGTTTGCCTTCACCAGGTTTATATTTTAGACAAAATATAAACAAAAAAATAAGCAAATAGATATGACAAATTTATAAGACTCTTAGGTAATGTTATTAGAAGATCAACAAACTTTAAAAGTGAAAAATGTTTGTTTGGCAACAGTCAGCATAATTTGTTCCTTATAGTAATTCATACAGAAGTGTCAGTGTGATACAGTTAATTGAAATATACCATTTGGCAATGGTTGTATGAATTGATTTGGGCCTTGAAGGGTAGTCTGCAAGTTTAGACATGCACTACCACTTTTGAAAGAATTCTATTAGACTCAGCAAAACTGATTAATTAAATTTGAGAAACTCAAATTAACTCACATTTCTCCAGATTTTAGATGTGAAAAGGTTAAGACTGAAGAATACAGAATATAGATTATTCTATCCAAGAAGTTTATATTTTGAGCAAAATAATAATAATAAAGAAAAAAGTTCTTGCTCGGTAAGCCTGAGCAAATAATACAAAATTGAGTATAGAACACTGATGCTTAAGATGTTCTTGGTGAAAGATTCCTTTGAGAATCTTGTAAAAGCTATAAACTCATCATATTCCAGAAATGCAGAAATGTACACATATATATACATATACAAAATACGTCACAAATATCATCTGGTTCACAGACCCTTTGAACTCCTGAGATCTCCTTAAGTTCTTGGGTCCTGCCTTAAGAAGTTCTAGGCTAGGGGAATCCCTGGCAGTCCAGTGGTTAAGACTCCGCGCTCTCAGTGCCGAGGGCCTGGGTTCGATCCATGGTCGGGGAACTAAGATCCCTGCAAGCGGCGGTGCGGCCAAAAAAAGTAATAATAATAATAGTAATTTTTAAAAAGGGCAAACTCTAAAAAGAAAAAGTTCTAGTCTAGAGTGGCATGCTCTCTGAAATTTCTGAGGATTTTGTGAATTTTCAGTTCTCAAAAAGTAATATATAGACAAGAATGATACACGTATGTGATATATGTATACATATATATCATATAAGTACATGTATAATATATATGTACATATATATGTACTTGTACAATACAAATATATATATATATATATATACACACACATAATATATTCTACTAAATATCATTCTGGCAAGGAAGTGTTGCCTAAGTTAGTTGTCTCAAAAGTTGTTACTTTTGAGTAAATGTAAAATGTTTTTGAGAATATTCTTCTCCCCAGTTTTCCATTTGTTTCTCTGCTTACCTCTTTTATAAACTAATAAAATAGAGGCAGATTACCTAATACCAACTGAGTGTGGTCTGATCTTGAGCAAGTCATGGATCTATATTAGTCTTCATGTCTTCATCTCTAAATTTCTTTCATAATGTGATATATATTCTGTTTGCTGCTAAGATTTTTTAATTCTTTCAGTTGCTACTAAAATTTGGGATTGTATTTATTGGCTTTTTGGGATAGATGCAGGCAATGTATGGAACAGAGCAGGTCCTGCTATACATTATGCTTCATCAATATGAAATATTAAACTAAAGGAAAAGGGATATTTCTTATGCTCAACCCACAAAATGAATGAATGAATGTGCCTCTCTTTAGGAACAAATAATACCTCTTTAGCTCATGATAATAAAACGATCATGGGGTCTATGACCCAAGTTGCAGGTTGCCCAGAGCAGCATAGAATAGTGACGCTGCCCCACAGGACACTGTCTGTCTTTCATGCTAAATTTGCTAAAGGAATGGGGTAAGTAAGAAACTAAAATAGCCACACATTTAGCTGTGGCTAAATGTGCTTAGACATGGAAATTTCTGGGGAGGGGCCTCAAAGACACTGATTAGCCAGGAAAGTATTAATAATCAGAGTGACCATACCAAAGTTAGCTCAGGACCTGGGTAACAGTGTGCAAAGCTTAAGACTATCTGTGCCCACCCCCCTCTAGGGAGTAGATTTAGAAAACTTGGTTCATTTTGTTGTTATTACAGTACGGAGAGCATGACATTAAAACGCTAGGTCGCCAATCCAAGAGGAGAGTGCTGGAATGAGGAACAGTATGACATTTGATAACAGGGCAGGTGGTTTAAGAGGGAGTCAGCATCGGTGGCTTTATAATTTGCTGTTTCATTTCTGTGTCTGGCTTCTGCTGCAGCCAGCTGGCATGAAGAGTCTCTCTGGTGTATGGAATCAAGAGGAGAATAAAACTCACTCAGGCTTTGCTACAGATAACCTGAACATTTTGAATCTGGTTCATGGCAAGAGAAATGTGTACTTTGGGTTTGCTTTTTAATAGTGGTGTTATGTTGGCTGAGTTGAGTCTTCTTTATGACTTGGGAATTTATTTGTAAAGTAGTGCCTGTATTTAAGATAAGCAATATTTACTTACAGAAGGAAATTGAAAGCAATTGGCATCCATGAACAATGGCTGCTTAATAAGAAAGTATCTGTTGACAAGTAATGGAAATTGTTCAATTTTTATTGAAGGATTAAGCATGGTTCTTCCTCTTACCTTCCCCTTGGTCTATTAGATTGGTTTACTGCTTGAATTTAGTCATTGTTATACAATCGTGAAAAAGAGAAAATGTTGTGTATCCTTTGTCTTTGAAGTGATGTCTGCTTTTTCTTTAATTTTTCTATCAATGTATAATGCATAACAAAAAATTTATGTATATAAAATCTTGTGTTCAGCTCAATTATCTTGATATGTTAATCCAATCTTTGTAACCAGCACCCAGATCAAGATGTACAATATTACTAGAAGCTTCCCTTGAATTCTCCTAGACATCACCTTCCGCAACTTCCCCAAAGAGAACGATTTTGACTTTCATCACACGGATTATTCCTGCTTAGCACATTTAAAGAAATGTAATGGTATAGTATATATTTTTACATCTGGCTTCTTTCACTCAGTGCTATGTCTGTGAAACTATATATGTTGTTGCCTGTAGAAGTAGATTACTAATGTTCATTGTCATGCAACATTCCACTGTATCAATATTCTAAAATTATTTACATTCTTCTATTCATGAATATTTGGGTTGTTTCCAGTTTTTCACTATGTTAAATAACGATATCGTTAATATTTGTACACGTCTTCCAGTGCACATATATACACATTTTCAGTATCTAGTGTATTTTCTGTGGCATAAGGTGTTTATATCTTTTGCTTTAAGAGATACTGTTAGACACCTTTCCAAAGAGATTGTACCAATTTATACTCTCACTTGCAGTACTTGCCCCCAGCATTTCTGGTAGGTGTATAGTGGTATCATTGTACGTATTAGTATGTGCATTTGTGTGCTTGTGTGTTTCATTTAAACTCTTTTTTTAAACTTTAATTTTTTAGAGCAGTTTTAGGTTCACAGCAAGCCAAGAGGAAGGTACAGATATTTCCCCTATATCCCCAGCTCATACACACATATAACCTCCCCAATTGTCAAGGTGCTCTATCACAGTGGTACATTTACTATTGAAGACCTACATTAACACATTGTAATCACCCAGAAGTTCACTCTTGGTATTGTATAGTCTATGGGTTTGGATGAATGTGTAATGACATGTATCCATCATTATAATATGATGCAGAGTATTTTCACTGCCCTAAAAATCCTCTGTGCTCTCCCTATTTATCCTCACCCCCTAACCTCTGGTAACCAATGATCTTTTTACTATTTCCACAGTTTTACCTTATCCAGAATGTCATATAGTTGGAATCATACAGTATATAGCCTTTTCAGATTGGCTTCCTTCACTTAGTAACATGCATTTAAGGTTCCTCCATGTCTTTTCACGACTTGATAGGCCATTTCTTGTTAGCACTGAATAATATTTCATTGTCTGGATGTATCACGGTTTATTAATCCATTCCCTTACTGAAGGACATAAAGGTTGCTTCCAGATTTTGGTAATTCTGGATAAAGCTGCTATAAACATTTGTGTGCAGGTTTTTGTATGGACAATAAGTTCTCAACTCCTTTGGGAAGTTACCAAGGAGAGTGATTGATTGCTGGATTTTATGTTAAGAGAATGTTAGTGTTGTATGAAACCACAGAACTGTCTTTCTGAGTGTCTGTACCACTTTGCATCCCCACCAGCAATGAGTGAGAGCTCCTGTTCTCCCACACCCTTGCTAGCATTTGGTGTTGTCAGTGTTTCAGATTTTGGCTATTCTCATCGATCTGTAGTGGTATCTCACTGTTGTTTTAATTTAACATTTTTTCAGATGACATGTGATGTAGAGCTTCTTTTCATACGCTCACTTGTCATCTGTCTTCTTTGGAGAGGTGTCTGTTAAGATTTTTGGCCCATTTTAAAATCAGTGCTTCATTTTCTTATTGTTGGGTTTTAAGATCTCTTTGTATATTTTGGATAACAATCCTTTATGAGATGTGTCTCTTTTGCAAATATTTTCTCCCAGTCTGTGGTGTATATTCTTATTTTCTTGACACTGTTTTTCACAGAAGTTTTAGTTTTAATGAACTCCAGCTTATCAATTTTTCTTTCCTGGATTGTGCCAGTGGTGTTGTATCTAAAAGTCATTGCAACACCCAGTGCCATCGAGGTTTTCTCCCATATTATCCTCTAGGAGTTTTATAGTTTTACATTTTATATTTAGGTCTATAATGCAGTTTAATTTCTGTGAAGTATGGTAAGGGCTGACTTTTGTTTTTATGAATCTAGATTCATCATTTATCAACATGTAGGTGTTCAGTTGTTCCAGTGACATTTGTTGAAAAGACTATGTTTGCTGCATTGCATTGCCTTTGCTCTTTTGTCAAAAATCAGTTGACTATATTTATGTTGGTCTATTCCTGGGCTTGTTACTCTGTTCCATTGATCCACTGGTTTATTCTTTCTTGATTATTGTAACTTTACATTAAGTTTCCAAGTCAGATTGTGTGAGTCTTTGACTTTGTTCTCCTTCAACATTACGTTGGCTATTCTGGATTTTTTGCCTCTCCATCCACACTTTAGAATCAGGTTGTCAATATCCACAAAATAACTTGCTGAGATTTTCATTGGGATTGCAACAAATCTATAGATCAAGTTGGGAAGAACTGACATCTCGACAATACTGAGTCTTTCTGTCCATGAACATGGAATATCTCCCCATTTATTTAGTTCTTCTTTGATTTCATTCATCAGAGATTTATAGTGTTCTTCATGTAGATCTTGTGCATATTTGTTGCATCATGGTTTTAATTTGCATGTGCTTGATGGCTAATGGTATTGATCACTTTTACATGTGTTTATTAGCCATTTGGATATCCTCTTTGTGAAATGCCTGAAAAAAGGTTTTGCCTACTTTTTTCTGTTAGGTCATCAATCTTTTTATTGAGTTGTAGTAGTTTGTTATATATTCAGTTTATTTTTCCTATATAAAAATATATATATAGCAAATGTTTTCACCCTCTCTGCCTTTTAAACTATCTTCATGAAATATTTTGATAAACAGGAGATCTTAATTTCTGTGAGGTACAAATAATTAGTGTTATCTTAAGCTAATGCTTTTTGTTTTCTCTTTAAGAAAACTTTACTATGTTAGTCATCAAGATATTCACATACATTATCTTCTACAACCTTTATTGTATTATAGTTCAGATTTAGTTCTGCACTCCATCTGGAATCAATTTTGGTGTATTGAGGACATAAGGATTCAGATTCATTAGCATAACTTTTTCTTCCACTGCAATGCAGTGTCACCTAAGTAGATGGCTATATACATGACTCTTTTTCTGGACTCTTTATTGCATGCCATTGGTCAGTTTTTCTATTCCTGTGTCAATATCATAAAGTATTAATTATTGTGATTTTTTGATAGGTGTTGATATCTGGTAATGTTAATACTCTGACTTTCTTCTTATCCAAGATCACCTTGCCTTTTCTTGGCCTTTTTGCATTTCCATATGAATTTTAAAATAAACATCAATATGTATAAAAATGATGCTATGACTTTAATTGGGATTGCATTGAATCTGTACATAATTTGAGGGAGGACTGATATATTTACAATCCTTAATAAATTCCTCTGTTTATTTAGCTCTTCTTCAGTTTTTCTCAGTAATATTTTGTAATTTTATGTACAAGGATTTTGCACAAGTTTCATTAGATATATATTAGAAATTTGATGTGCTTGATGTTAAAATTAATGCTTTCTTTTAACATTTTTATTTTCTAATTGTTTTTATCTAGCAGCCATATTAAATTTACTTATTGATTCTGTCATTTTACAAATGTTTTTGGGTTTTTTTGTGTGCATATTCATGCCATTTGCAAACAGTGTCCGTTTATTTATTCCTTTGCAAACCTTATAATTTTCATTTCTTTTTATATTATTGCACATGCTAGTGCATCTGGTACAAAGTTGAATAGAACTGATGATATCAGGCTTCATTATCTTGTTCCCAGTCTTAACAGGAAGTTTTTGATATGCTTTTATTAAATGTAATTTTTGCTATGGACTTTTGTATTATAGATACCCTTTAGCAGATTAAGAAGATTCTCCTCTATTCCTAGTTTGCTAAAAGTTTTTACCATAAAAGAATATCGAATTTTATTAAAAGTTTTCCTACATCTATTTAGATAATTATGCCATTTTCCTCTTTATTCTATCAATGATATGAATTAGATTGATTGCTTTCTGAATATTAAACTTCTCTTACAGACCTAAAATCAACCCTATTTAATGTTGTTATATTATCTGTCTTTTGATATGATTTGCTCACATTTCATTTAGGAATTTTCTACTATGTTCCTGAAAGAAATTTGTCTGTAATTTTTTTTTTTTCTTATAATATCCTTTTAAAATTTTAGAGTAAACGCTATGCTGACCCCATAAGGTTAGCTGGGGACTGTTCCTTGTTTTTCTCTTCTCTGAAAATGTTGTGCAGAATTTTTATTGCTTTCTAAATGTGGGCAAGAATTCAATAGTGAAGCCATCTGGGCTAGGGTTTTGGTTTTTTTTAATGAAAGTTTTAATAACATATTCAATTGTTTTAGTAGTTAATGGATAATCTGAATTTCTTTCTTTTTTTCTGTCAGCTTTGGTATATTTTATTATTATTTTCCACCTGGGAAGTGTTTTTCCATTTCATTCAAATTGAAGAAAAATAACTAGGACCATATTTTATTATACAAAGCAAAAAATTTTGTGCATTTTATCAACTACATCAAATATATTAAATGCTATGTAATATTGATAGGATATTTTAGCAATAGGTAAACCTTAATGCTATTTTGAGCAAATGTCTTTATTTCCCAGTGAGATTTTAGGTTAATTAAAATACGAATATGTTTTTGATAAATATGATTGGTAACCCATGTCCTCCACATTTCAATAACTGTGAAATCTACATAGTTCCAACAAAACCCAGTATTTTTGTTTGCAATTAGATGGTCTTAAGAGTTCTTTTCTGTTTCCTTGATCATACATCTTCTTTAGGTTAAAGTGCTTGCTACTGTGAGAGACTTGTTAACAATTGGAAGTTGAATTACTTACAAAATTCATGGCTTCATTGTCTATCAATATCTCATAAAATATACTGTTATCTATTGCCTATGTCTTAGCGGCTATCTAGAATTTCTGACAGTTTTAATTACATGTTCATTTATTTTTTCTCAAACATTTAGATATTTTAAAAGATTATAAATTCAGTCTAGTTTTTTTAAGAGAATTAATACAGGTTCCAGTTCCTCCAGAAATATCACCCTAGGTTGTAAAATCCCCTCAGCACTATTTACCTTTCTCTCCATAGAAATAGGTCCAGAGTAGAGCAAACCACAGGTAAACTCACAGGGTTTCAGTAGTGATGGTGACATGAGGTGAGGAATAGTAAGGGCAACGTTCAGGATCTAGGTCAAGAATATTAGTGAGGGCTCCACCAATTCAAATTTAGGCTAACTTGTATGAAGTCCAGAGTCAAGGACGACACAGGCTGTCTTTATTAGGAGTTGGGTTATACAAGCTCTGGGACAGCTCCCATTCTTTGTGGCTATCCAGGCAAGTCATCTCACCTATTTAGTGTGGCTGGGTAGACCAAGGAAAGCACTGACAACTGGGTGCTTTTCATGGCTAATCCTGGCCTTGACTCACTCTGTGACCTCTCATGGTGTGTTTCCTCAGCTGGAAAGTGAAGATAATAATAATGACCTATTTAACAAGGGGTGTTGTGTGGATTAACAGTTAATAACATGTTTCACAAGACAAGACAGCATTGAGCTTGCAAATACTAATAGAAAGTTTCTCCATACTACAAACTAAATTAGTGCTTCTCTTGAAGGAAATCCAATATGCCAAAACATGAACATATAAAGCAGTTGAAATAAGGTGAATTTTTACTTGACAGAAATAACTTCATTTTCTAAAAGAACACTCCACAGTTTTCCTTTTGATACTTGGTTCACTTTTGTGCCCTTAAAAGCTTTTATAAAATTCATCTATACCTATTCTATTATTTTAGTATGTAGGACTTAGAATACATTTTTGGTATGCTTGGATATGATTTTTTTCCAAAAATTCAACTATGAATAAATATCATACAGCTTGTCACCTGTATATAATCTCAAAGTGTCTTTAAAGTCAACTTGGCTTATATAAGCCTTTTTGTTGTTTTGGTTGCTTCATCATGAAGGATTTTTATATTACTTGGGGAAATTGTGTTAAACTTAATGGATTTGAATTTATGCATAGCTTTCTACAGATCTATAGTATATTGCATCAGGTAATTTACTTCTAATAGTTTAGCACTGAGTCACCTTTCAGCAGATAAAATTATATGTCTGCCAAATTAATTCTCCATACAGTGTATTCCATTTCCTTTGTGTCTACTTGTTTTGTTACTCACAAAGATGAAGAAAAGTCACAGATACAAATGTAAAAGAACTATTAATTTATTAAAAGAAAGTCAAAAGATAGTGATAATTTCTAGCCACTAAAAAGTGCTTGAATTCTGGAACTATTGTTGACATTACCAAGGTGAGGTCAAATAGAAAGACAAAAAATTTTGCTGGTAAAGAATTTGTAAATAGAAACATTAAATCCATGTTTAGTAAGTTTTGTTAAGATAATTTGAAAACATAAAAATGAATGACTAGACATGTAGTTGAAATTTTGCCCAGGCTATGGCCTAATGTTGTCTTACACTGCTATTAATAATTGTTTTCTTTTTGTAAATTTATGGATATTTTAATGGGAATTTTAGAGGATTTATATAATACACATCTTATTTGATCTTTACAAATAAACTACTTCTAAACTCATTAGTTCACTTGATCTTTCCTGATAAAAGATCAGGTATTTTACTCAGGTAAGTTTCCTGAGTGACACAAAGAGTATATATACTACTTTTCTTTCTATGGAAGGAAGGTGAGACTCTGACAGTTTGTGCATTTACTCAGACTCTGACAGTTTGTGCATTTACTCAGTTTTTCGTTTTTTTCCAAAAAAATATTTATGAAGCCTTACTCATAGCCACACAACTAGTTAAAAATTATACTGAAATTATCTTTGAAATGTCAGTGAAGTCCTCCTCACTATGCTATATTGCTCCCTTTTTTACCATATAGATTATCTTTGCTCATTCCTCAGTCCTTTTGGTCTACTTCCAACTTCTTTCTACCATCTAACAAGATTAAGAGAGAAAGAGAGAGAGAGAAAAGTGCCTTATATTGAGGTTGTAAGGAGCTACTTGTTTATTTTTTTGTTGTCAGTTTATTAAAATGTCATACCTAGAATTAGATATCAATTTTCTAAAAACAACATAATTTAAGATAAACTGCAGAATTATAGGAAATCTATACTATTCTCATTATATACAATGATTAGCCTTTGGAAATGGAGAAGAGTCTTGGGATCAGGTGTTTGCAGAAAAGGTTCTACCAGAGACTATATCTACCAGAGATATAATTTTGAAATTAATTTCTGCCATGACATAATTCTTAAACTTTGACTAAAAGTAATATTCCACTCCCATTAGACATGAAGCACAATAGAATAGAAACTTGGTCTTATTTACAACTACTCTGCTTCACTGCCAAAAGAGTCCAATATTTTAATATTATTTTGGAATGTGTCTATATAAAATTAAAGAGGTGAAGACTATTAGCAGAGGGCCTTCCTCAAGGACCACCGCACAAATTTCATCACTCTGAACCTGGGAATGGGGAGTTGGGGACCATATTCATCCTACAATTCAAAAGTACACCCCTAAAATAAAAGAATATCTGGCCCAAACTGTCGATAGTGCCAAAGCCAATAGTTGATAAACTCTGGTCTAGAATGAAAGAGATTCCAGCACTTCTTTTATTACTTAATTAAATATTTAAAAAATAATAAATATCCTTTCGTAAGCAAAACATATCTCTGGATAACCTGATTATCTGATTTTTGTGTTGGTTTCTGTTAAAACTACAGCTGTATGACATAGACATTTGAGGTGGTTTCAGTTATAAAGTCACAAGTAGACAAATGTCATATTTTGTTATCTTTAATCAATGGTCATTTTTATGCTTTGGTTTGATGGCTGGCATCATTGAAGTACTATGGAATTAGGTAGCGTGTAAGCTAGCACAATGTCATTGCATGAAGACCACACTTATCATAATGTCTCCCACACTTTGTGTTATGTTGCAAACAATCTCTTTAAGGTTTAATTACATTTGTAAAATGGATATAATACCTTACTCATAGAATTCCTGAGTATTAGAGATAATAAAGGTAAAGAGCAAAAAGCACATCAACATAGAATAAGTACCTAAAATATTAGCTGCTATTATTATTATTACTCACTGTACAAGTTCTCCTTTCCTGTAATTAGTATTAGAATTTTACCTGCAATTTATCCAGCTTTCACCAGATGTCGATGGCATTTTTATTATGATACACAAATCAAAATCTCACAAAAAAACTGAAAGGACTACACCGGGGATATAATCCATCTGATTTAAAAAAACAAAAACAAAAACAAAAAACTTAATTAGAGGATCAGAATGAACATCAGATTACACTCCATAAGAAAATCATATATAATGGGAAATCATCATGTTTTCTGTTACTTTGTATACTTTGTATGAGTAGTACATGCCTGCTGTAGCGTTCACTGAGTTTCTAAGGGCCATGTAGCTGCAGTTCAAGTAATTTGAACACTAGATGCCACCCTTGTATTCTTAAATAAACACAAATACACATTTCAATGTTTTCAACAAATTAAGGCCAATGTTTAAACCTTTAATCAACTGTATTTTATATGAACTTCTAACATACTATAGCATTGTTTCTGTGATATACCCACGGAAGTGGAATATACATCTAAAGTGTACTCAGGGCACACATAGACTCTGCAATTACTATGAAATTTACCACTAAAGTTTCTCAGTTTCTTTTCATGTTGAAAGGCTGCTATAAATCAGTTTTGATTTTAATTCTAAAACCTTAGCTAATACAACTATCTGGAGAGGTCTCCTTTCTTCAAATAAGTTTCAAGAATTAGCTTTATTGTGATTATTTTTCTCTGATGGCCTAATACCTTAAGATTTTCATATTCTAAAACAAAACATACACACACATACACACAGACATATATACACACAAAGGAAGAGAAGAACACCTATATTAAATAATAAAATAAACACATTTATTAAGACTATTTCTGAGAATCATGAAAACTGTTTTAAATATATTTGTTCACGAAATGTTCACAACTCCCATTTTACAGTTGTAGAAACAGACTCAGAGAGACTAAGGAATTTGCCCTACAGCACATAACTCACAAGTAACACAACCCCTGATTTGAGCCCAAACTGTGACTAGAGAGCTGAGATACGTAGTGACTACATGAAATTCTTTCATTGTGCTTAACTTGCACTGTACTTGATACCATATCACAACTCTTCTATCTAGCCAATAATACTATGTACTATTCAGATATTGACTTTGGCATACACAGAACTTATTTAGGTACCGACATGATCATGCCAATAGTAAAGTAACATTTGAGACAACTGGAGATGATAGTAAGAAATTATTATTAATTTTTGTAGGTGATATAAGCATAGTGGTTATGTTAAAATATATTTATTATTTATAACTACATTCTGAAGTATTTATAACAGGTGAAAGCATGAGTCGTTTGGGATATACTTTAAAATGCTTCAGAAAAATGAAATGGGGTGACAGATAAATTAAAATTGGTAAATACTGATTATTGCGGATGTTATATAACAGCTACATGAGAGTTCATTGTGTTATTTTTCTAATTTTGTGAATGTTTGAAAAGTTTTATGATAAAAATTTAAAAGAATATTTATCAGTTCAAGGTACAAAACCATCTCAAGTAATCACTGTTAAAAATGATGTGCTCATCTTTAAGGAGTTTGTGGCATAGAGCTTTGCTTTCTACAATGAACTCATATCATAGAAACACAGCATAGGTTTTGTTAGATTAAAAAATTATTACTCTTCTTAGAGAAGAGTTAACACCTATTCTTCTCAAACTATTCCAACAAATTGAAGAAAAAGAAATGCTTCCAAACTCATTTTAAGAGACCAGCATCACCTTGATAACCAAACCAGGCAAAGACACCACAAAAAAAGAAAATAACAGGTCAATATCACTGAACATAGATGCAAAATTTCTCAACAAAATATTAGCAAAATGAATTCAATAATACATTAAAAGACCATGATCAAGTGAGATTTATCTGAGGGATGCAAGGATGGTTCAATATCCACAAATCAATCAACGTGATGCTCCATATTAACAAGGAAAGAAATAAAAATTATATGATCATCTCAATAGATGCAGAAAAGTCTTTTGACAAAATTCAACATCCATTTACAATAAAAACTCTCAGCAGTGTGGCTATGGAGAGAACACACTTCGACATAATAAAGGCCATATTTGACAAACCCACAGCTAACATCATATTCAACAGTTAGAATCTGAAAGCATTTCCTTGAATCAGGAACAGGACAAGGATGCTTACTCTCACCACTTTTATTCAACATAGTATTGAAAGTCCTAGCCCCAGCAATCAGACAAGAAAAAAAAATGAAAGGAATCCAAATTGGAAAGTAAGAAGTAAAACTGTCACTGTTTGCAGATTGCATGATAGTATATATAGAAAATCCTAAAGGCACCAACATAAAACTATTGGAACTAATAAATTAATTCAGTAAAGTTGCAGGATAAATAAACAGAAATATGTTGTGTGTCTATACACTAATAGTGAACTATCCGAAAGATAAATTAAGAAAACAATCCTATTTACAATTGCATCAAAAAGAATAAAATACCCAGGAATAAATCTAACCAAAGAGGTGAAAGACCTGTACTCAAAAAATTATAAGACATTGAAGTAAGAAATTGAAGACAACACAAACAATTGGAAGGAGATGCCATGTTCATGGATTGGAATAATCAGAATTGTTAAAATGACCATATTACCCAAGGTCATCTACAGATTCAATGTAATCCCTATAAAAATACCAGTGGCATTTTTCACATAACTGGAACAAATTATTCTAAAACTTGTATGTAAACATGAAAGACCCCAAATAGCCAAAACAATCTTGAGAAAGAAGAACAAAGCTGGAGGCACCATGCTCCCTGATTTCAAACTATACTACAATGCTACAGTAATCAAAACAGTATGGTACTGGTGCAAAAACAGACTCATAGATCAATGGAACATAATAGAGGGCTCAGTAATAAACCCACATCTATATGGTCAATTAGTCTATGATATAGGAGGCAAAAGTATACAATGGGGAAAAGACAGCCTCTTCAATAAAAGGTGTTGGGAAAACTGGACAGCCACATGCAAAAGAATTAAACTAGACTACTTTCTCACACCATATACAAAAATAAACTCAAACTGGATTGAAGACGTAAATGTAGATCTGAAACCATAAAACTCCTAGAGGAAAACTGAGGCAGTACACTATTTGACATTGATCTTAGCAATATTTTGGGGGATCTGTCTCCTCAGGCAAGGGAAACAAAAGAAAAAAATAAACAAATGGGACTAGATCAAACTCAGAAGCTTTTGCACAGTGAAGGAAACTGTCAACAAAATGAAAAGGCAGCCTACTAAATGGGAGAAGATACTTGAAAATGATATATCTGTTTAGGCACTAATATCCAAAATCTACAGAGAATGCATACAACTCAACATTGAAAAAGCAAAAAACCTGATTAAAAAATTGGCAGAGTAACTGAATAGACATTTATCCAAAGAAGACATATAGATGGGCAACAGACACATGAAAAGATGCACAAGATCACTAATCTCTGGGCAAATACAAAGCAGAACCACAGTGAGATACCACTTCACACCTGTCAGAATGGCTGTCATCAAAAAGACAAAAATAACAAGTTTTGGCAAGGTTATGAAGAAAAGGGAACACACATACAATGGAGTATTACTCAGCCATAAAAAAGAATGACATCTTGGCATTTGTTACAAAATAGATGGATCTAGAGGGTATTATGATAAGTGACATAAGTCAGAGAAAGACAAATACTGTATGATTTCACTTATATGTGAAATCTAAAACACAAAAGAATACAAAAACAGACTCATAGATACAGAACAGATAGTTGCCAGAGGGAAGAGGGGTTGGGGTGGGGGTGAAATATTAAAGGGGATTAAGAGGCACAAACCTCTGGTTATAAAATAAGCCATGGGGTTATAATATACAGCATTAAAAATGTGGTCAATAATATTGTAATAACTTCATATGGGGACAGATGGTTACTAGATTTATAGTAGTAATCATTTCATAATGTATGCAAATATCAAATCACTGTATAGTATACCTGAATCTAACAAAAAATAAAATAATAAATAAAATTTAAAAAAATAAAAATTACTACCATAAGAATTAGATAGGAGTATATCATTGATTTCAGAAAGGGTAGGTTTTGATGAGAACCAGGAAAAAGAAGGGGGAGGTTGATCAAGGGATCTGTCAAGAGAAGACATCTGGTGTAACAGCAGCCAGAGGCACCATGACATTATCAGTCTCTGGTCATATCTGAATGGACAAAAGGAAGTGTGGAAGGTGGAAAAAAAGCAATAAATGTTTATTTCACCATAATTTTGTTCATGGCATATGTCTGGTGATTTTGGGTACAGTAAAGAAAGATAACTATGTCTTAAATTATTATTAACTCAGGTCTGTGTAAAAATAGCCCCAAAACATGTTATAGTAATGAATTACTAGGCAGACAAATTTAAAGAAAATTGTAATAGAGCATCCTAAGAGAATGGAGAAGAATGAGATACCTAGAGATAATACCTATATGGAGAGAAGTAGAAAATAATAAATCTTGTCTCTGTCACAGTAACTGACATTTCTACCTTCAAATAATGTTTACTTTGATTAATCTGACTTTTAAAAAGTCACAAAGTCGATTACTGTGATTTATGTTCAGCAATGCTTTGCACAATTTCAGGCATATGGAAGCTCAGTAAATATATGTTGAATGAATAAACGAATGAATGAATATATGAATTAGGCTATAAATTACATAAACACATATGTGCCACAAATGTTAACTGGTCATTCTAGAGACAAAAATATAACCTGGATTTTATATTCAGTAAAATATTATTAATTTTAAATGTGTCATGAGAGGGATGAGTTAATTCATGAAAATTTTTAAGCTAACTCTGAATAGAGGTTAAGTGGAACCTACTGCTTTCCGTGGATATGTGGTTCCCTTTCAGATAAATCTATTTTTATTTTCTCCTGAGTGTATTTTCAAGTTGAACTGTAGAGATTCTTTTCTATTGTAGATGAAAAATTTTCTGAGGCAAGAAAAAAAATTAGACTATTTTTTCCCCTCATTTCAAAACCTTTTCCTGACAGTCCAAACAGAAGAAAATCAATTAATAAATCCTTATTCCAGTCACAATGCATAAATGTCTTAGGCTTTTTGGAGACATTAAACATTGGAGCCTCTGTTAATTATAATGAACATTTATTTCTCTAGTAATAAGTGAGTTAAAAATGCATTGTTGGGTCATTTTAATGAGCAAGAAAAAGTACTACTTAGTGAAATCCATACAGTTCCTCCAGAAGTCTTTTTCTCCCCAGTTATTAAAATTAAAATGTAAAATAAAATATAAAAATTATAACTAAACAAATTAGACATATGAGAAAAATTTAAAAGATAGAATATAATTTTGACATAGAGTAGCCTGAGAGTTTTTAATGTGGCGTATTTTATTTTTACTTCATAACTTTACTAATTACTTATGTACTTTTTTTTAGAAGATGATGAGATATATCAAACTCTATTTAAAGCTACTTTCTTATCTCATACAGTGGATGTCATAAAAACAGCATATTAGTCTTTATTTTCATATGTATGAGTAATGCGTTTTTAAGTAATAAATGTAATCAAAGGGCAGAAATCTGTGGTTCCAAGATCTAAGATTTAATTCATTTTATAGAAGGCGATTGAAAGTAAATTAAATATTCACATCCATTTTATTATAGATAAATACATGGATTAATTGGGGAGATTTTATTTTTCATTTGTAACGCAGGAAGAAATTTAGAAGATTTAAAAGAAATAAGCTTTGACCCTATTGCTCAATACACAGTCCAAGAGTTTTTCACAAATAATAGTTAAATTTATAATATAGGAATAAATACATGGATGTTGAGAAATATTCCATAATTTGATATTGAAAATTAAAGAAACATAGTTGAAATTAAAGGAAAAAGAAAAATATCTATCCATGGCTACTGTTTGGTCCTCCCACTTTGGAAAATACAGCCCCGCACTAAATTAACCTCTTCTGTCATTAGCTTTTTTTGGTGGTGTCCCTTTGTTTAGCTTCCTCAAATGAAAACACAAATCAATAAAGGCCTCATTCCAGAAGGGCTCCTGAGAATAAACAAGCATTAAAGAACAAACATTGATTTCTCAGGAAGCATGAAGTTACTTTTAAAAGTCTATTTTATCTTTATCAATATATATATAATTGATGATTATAGAATCATAGAATTTCCAGGATTGAAAGGAACCCGAAAGATCTTTTGAGAGAAAGGTACATGATGTGTGTCTATGGAACATATTTCTTTGGATCTTGCTCCCATAATCCTTCACTAGCGCATCATATAATTTAATGTTTACAGGTTTTTAAAAGAAAGGATAATGTTTGTGGAAGAAGAAACGGTTACTAGAATATCTCTTTTACCTTACAATTCCCTTTAGTCCATATTGTCCCAGGGATCCTTCAACAGATATTAGCATTTCCCTGGCAGCAGCTAACACAATTTTTAGAATAGTTTCTAGGAAAACATAATTAGACTCAAATGTCCTAATTTTAATGTAATTAAAAACTCAACAAAAATAGTTATAACTAAATCTCAGTTGTTACCTACTGTTTATTAATCTACCTCTGGTGTCTTCCAGGACTAAGTGGCCGATTTTCCTTTGTTAAGAGTCATTATTGAGTGGAGATCAATTATATCTTCTTTGTACAGCAAAGCAGCATGAAAGACTGAAGTTTGAAAGCTTGACTTTTTGCACTGACTTTCCCTGCTTAGGCATGAGCACTTTTACTAAAACACTGTAAGTGTATTTCCAGAGGATAAAATTTAACTTCCTCTAAAGATAGGCTTCCAGTTTCTTCAGTCTTTATCTGTGAGTTAGATTGGAAGAGATAAAAAAAAAAAAGCCCCTCTCCCCAAATACAAAATCTTTGCAGTGGAATGCACCCCAAAGTGTTAAATGTTGCTAATGAGGTGACAATACTGTGAAACTTTTCGTCTCTCAAACATCTTTTACTTTTGCATGTGAATACTTACGGTCATTCATTAACCATATGAGCTATCTTTCTGTTTTTTGCTTCTTGAAAATTTTAAACACATCTAAAGAAAACTGGTAGTTTTTCCACAGATGCATTGAAAGCTATTGGAGGGAGGTTATTATGACAGTGAAGTGATATTATTGTTTAGACGTATACAAACCAGGGTCAAAGACCAAATATTAGAACAAAAAAATGCTCCTAGCTCTTATCACTTAGGAAATTTCAAGAGTTTTGGAGTTTCTGTGCCAGGAACTGGGGGCAGAGACCAAGATATGCATTAGCTATAATCTCACAGGGTCTTTGCGTAGTAAGTACTATACAAGTCTTTGTTATTTAAGCAATAAATAAATATAGACTCTTTAATGGGTATTGGAATTGCAGGGTAAGATTAAATATTTTCAATTTGTAACTGCTTATTTTTACAAATCAGTGTTTCCGCCCATATTTCTAATGATTAAATGATTTAGAGAATCTGTGTTTTTCAAATGACAGTGCTGTAAAATTGGGTCTAATGCATGGGCAAAAGTGCAGTTATTTTACATTTGGACCGAGTAAACATGTCACTTATTCTTATATGTATAGCATTAAAATTACACCGTCTAAAAAAAGATGAGCTTCATAAAATTTCTCTTCTTATGTTGGTAAACATGAAATAACACATTCTCTTTAACTTTTCATTCATCAGGCTATAGAAGTTCTCAAATGTTAAGTGTACTGTACTGAAACATACGTAAACTGAGAAACTGTGCATAATCCTAGCATTCAAAACTTGCTTTGTCAAAAGTTTTTGACCTTGAACTGTACAACATGGAGCTATGAAAATTTTGAAGTATAAAATACAACTTTTGATAGTGTAGAACTGCAATCTTAGTATTAAAAAATCCTATCTGATTATCTTGGTATGAATTGTAATTTTAAGTTTAGTTTTGTGATTATTTTACTTAGTTTATACTTAAACTTTAAAATAACTGCATGTGTTTGAATATTCAGAGGTACATTATTATCTGTGCTTCTTTAAAAAAGTTGGAGTGATTTCTTTTTTCCCTCAGAATCTGACCTGTCAATCACTCAACAGACCTTTTTTTCCTGTTCTTCTGTGCCAAAATCCACTACTTCTAGGTTTTTTGGCTCTTGGTTAGTCTTTAAAAGCTGAAATCCTACACTGAATAAACTGTCAATATTTGTTTTATAAGTCTCCTACTTTTATAGCAGAATGGTGGATCATGTGGTGGAGAAGTGAAATCTCAAGAGTGCTAATTAAATATTAAGAACTCAAACCTATGTAAGATGCATTTTTCTAAATGGAACACTTCAGTTGGCCTCGAACTCCTTTAAGTTTCCAGGTGCAATACTTCTGAACCTCTTTGTTTATTCAAATATCCAGGAAGTACTGATCTATGACAGACCCATAGATCTGAATGGGCTATACGAGAAAACATTAGCCACAACCCTGTATCTCATTCAGCCCAGAAGTTCATGTTGCTTTTGTTCTGCAGCTCTCTGGAGAATGTTATCCATATAAAACCAAAGTATGAAAACAAGCCTATTTTAATGGGCTTCAGTAGTTGATTTGGGGTTAGTTTCCCTTACTTCATCATTTCTAAAAGATACATGTTGAAACACCATGAAATTGAATGAATGCGTTGCTCAATTTTGGTTAAAAGAGGTGGTTTACTTTAGGGAAGTGGGCCCCAACTGGATCGTGGTTAGAGGATATAAAAGTACATTAACAGCAGACTTGCCTGGGAAGTGAAACCTTAACTTTTCAGCAAGTGTGTGTGTGTGTGTGTGTGTGTGTGTGTTTGCATGTCTAAATCTTTGTTTTTGTTTTTTGCTGGATTAAAGGTAACTGTTAATTTGCTACTGACTCAAATCATAATCTGGTTAAGGTATGTACATTTAAACTTCAGGCAAACTGGTACTTTAAATTATCTTAAGTACCTTATATTTTTGTAGAGATAATGAGGATCTTGAGCATAGTGATGGTTTCATAAAGAATTTATATCCCTATATTGAAATAATAAACATGAGTTAGTCCTTATCAGATGAATAGATAACAAAGTTTGGTGATATATCCTCTGGTATTTATTTAATTTTTAAGATGTCAACATAAAAATCAGATTTTCCATTATATTTTACTCATGTTGTTATCTATTCTTTAGAAAACCCTCTCACTCTCATTTTATATTGTTTACGTATTCTATATACATGTAGTATATTTTATAAATATAAATTTATATATTTTTTTAAAAATATAGGTAACTTGCCTAAAATTGTGTGAATGTCACTCTGCTGACAAAGTGGGACGAACACTTAGGAGTGGGAAAATTTGGTTCCTAATCTCAGTTTTGCTTCAAAACAGTTGTTGACCTAGAGCATTTCATACATCAGGAGAACCATCACCATGACCATCTTTGTTCAGGTTCACTCTGTCTGAACTGCCTTTCACATCTGACATCACACAAGAAAATTCTACCCATCTTTTGTCTTTCAGAACCTATTCCTTCTTTGATGCTTTTTCCAACTACTGGCACAAACTGATCTCTCTCTTTTACAAATTGATAGAATCATAATATGTTAATATTAGAAATGTCTTACAAAATAACATAAGCCAACTTCCCAGTTAAAGCAGTTATCCATCCAACCACTTCCACAACAGATAATCAGATTCCACTTGAATACTGGCATTGACGAGGAGTTTAGAAAATTAGGAGAAATCCCATTTTAATCTCTCAAAAGCCCAGCTATTAAGAACTTCACACTCAGGTTGCCCAAATTCTGTAGCAGAGCTAAAAAGAAAGTCAATACACTGCATAAGTGGAAACATGCAAATATTCAAGCCAAATATATTTTTCTTTACGTTAACAAAACCACTTAATTTTCCCCAGAGAATGTCTACCTCTAGACCTCAAATATACCCCTTGTCTGAAAATGCAGAATATATCTGGCTGGTAACCAGATAGGATCTTTGCACTATAAGGAGGCATTTCCTCTCCTTCATAATGGGAGCAGTGAAGGAAGAGGGCATCTACCTTATGCGTGTGTGCGTGTGCACACACACACGCCCTTAAACATACTTCCCTGCCTTTATCTTTGCAAAGCCAGTCCAAGTTGTGAGGAAAGATGTGAGAATTAACTTATTCACTCTACCCTTATAAAATGTATGTTTACAGAATCATTTCTTGAGAAATAATAAAAAGATGGAAAATAAATCCTAATTGATAACAGACCTTCCCAATGATAAGGACTGCCACCAACATCTTTTATTAGATAAATCAAGCTCACCAAGTCGCCCATGTTTTAGAATAGCTTACGTTTTATTTTCAGAATCCAACAGAAATAGTGGTAAAGCCAAATTGCTACTTGTTCCTAGTTCTTGATCAGATGGACACAGTGGGATAAAATAGAAACTCTTTACTTGAATAGATGAAAAGAAATACATATATATATCTTCATATCCATAACAGCCATTGTGAAAAATGCTCTTTCAAATCTAACTAATGATTTTTTTGAATAATCAAGTACTCTGTTCTATTAAAAACTCAAAATGTACTTTAAAATTTTGACTGAGAAATTTTTGTTTGTCAAATATTAGTAATTTTAATTAGGTTTGTTTTCCCAAACCTTTGTAGAAATGTTCCTGGCTCTACCAATCTGTGCTGGTAAATTTGGAGATACTTTTTCCAGAAGAAAATCTGTCTTTGATTTTTATGAGTAAGCATTTTCCCAGGATTTGAAAAAGGACTCCAGTCATACAACAAAATTACTTTGCAAGGAAAAATGAACAGATTGGCAAATTAAGTCATTACAGAAACCTGTAATGCTGAGAAAACAGTTGTATTTTATTACCCATCTTATCCCATTATCTTATTAGAAAGATTTGCCTCTGTGATATAAAAACAAAAATAGGAAGGTATGTCTAAAAATTGTAGGGATCAGTAAAAGTATAGTTTATCTTTGAGGATTTTTATTTTTTAAAAAATAATATAGGATGAAAAACAATTTGTAGTCATCTAGCATAATAAAAAAAATTTCATGCCTTGCATCCCAGAATTTATATCTCTAGAAAAACTCTCAGATATATATACAAAAATGTTTATTGCAACATGACTGGTAAAAACAAAATAATAGTTAAAAATTAAAAGCCCATCAAGAGGGGATAGATAAAATATGTTATATTTATATGATGGGATATAACATATCTGTTAAAATGAATGAACTAAAATTAATGTATCAGAAATAAATCTCAAAGTATAATGATAAAAGAATTACAAAATGATAAGATGATGCAGAAATGTATGGTACTGTTTATGTGTTGATATATTTGCAACACAACACAAAAGTACTACATGCTCTTCAAAAATACATATACATGTATATGTAAAGTATTAAGAAATATTAAAAATATGTATACTAAGTTTATGATAATATTTATCTCAAGAGATAAATGACTAGATATGGAGGGAGAGACTTCAAATTTGTCTATAATGTATAATATGTAAATGATTAGATAAAAACAGATAAAGCAAGTATCAACAAATTATAACAATTCTAAATTCTGGTTGGTGGGTAAATGGTTATGCATTCTACTTTCTGTGAATATTTCTTCATTTTGGAATTTTTTTAACAATAACCACAAGCAAGCCCAGGGAATACATTTAGTAAAATGATAGTTATTTAAGTAAAGATAATCATCCCTTTTGTTGATTATTTGATGTATTTAATATTAAGCAGCCTTTTATTTACCAACATTTGAAGAGGTATTTTAAACTATTTTTCTAGCCTGTATGTATTCAGGATCACAGGAGTTTCAAGCCTTTATCCAAGACTTCTAGATATGAATTCATTTATGAGGGTACTGAGTTTAGTGGTGAAGCCAGAGGTAGATCCCAAGATTATCTGAAATGTTGACTGAAATAAGACAATATTATCAGCCTTCACTTTATACAAATACACTATGCTATATCTCGATCCAACTTACTGCTTGAGGAAAACTCGTGTTATTTTTCAGAAATCACCAAAAAGAGCTATTACTGTTTTGAAATGCCTGTAACACTTAACCATCTTTTTTTTACTCTGTAAATTGAAATTTGGAGTTTTCCCCAAACTTTGGTTTGAAATTGATTGAAATTTAACACACATAAAGTGTTTCCTTTCTGTGTTTCCCAGGCCCACATGGAGCTTTTAGGCATTGTTACAAATGTAGTGCGTCCCTATTCCCCAGCTCCTAGAGCACATTCCTTGTGTTAAAGGGTGATTTCCACTACCTACCTCCATCATGGAAGAAAAAGAGGCTATATCCTTTGGCTAGGATGATAGCATATGTCTAAAGCTCCACCAATAAGACATTTTTGCCAGGGACTTTGAATATTGAATATGTAACTCCAGGCAGGGTCAATGAAGGGGTAAGATCATTGCAGAAGTTTTGGTGGTACCAAGGACATTTTTGGTAGCAGCAAAATTCTCAGTAAAGCCTGCAGCTGCAGCAAAAATTGGCTGCGTAATGCCAGTAACAGCAACTCCTTGGATGGTCCTGTTTATGAACCAAGTACTTTGGCTGCAATTGTGTGAGCTAACTGAATAACTTTTCTGCTAAAATGACCCAGAGTTGCTGTCTGTTGCTTGCAACTACAAAGTCTGATCTATTAAACATTCAAGGTGAATGAAACCCCCAAAACAGTAGAAAATAGAAGTTTTAAAAATTATGGCTATTTCTATACATTTTGGAAAAAAATGTAGAGAAAAGTAAAAATGTCACTTTGAAATAGAATTTTGGGTACATAGTATATCTTTGTTTAAACAAACAGGCATTATTACTGATATCAAAATATTTTTAATTCAACACACAAATATGAATTCACTTAAATGTAGTTGCACCAAGAATGCAGCTACATTTAAAAAAAATTTTTCCCATCCCTCTGTGCTAAATAGCCTTCAAGTTTTCCATGCTAGATCCATGATATGAGAGGGATGTGAAGGGGAAAGCATTGAGCTGATCTCCGTGTCACTTGGATGTTATTGCTAGAATTGGAAACCCATAAATAGCAAAGTGCCTTAAAAATAAAAAATTAGAAAAATACATATTCATTTCTCAATATCAGAGGGATTGGTAATTTATTATTTGATAACTAAAAATATAATAGTTCCTGGAAGAACTAAACACATTCTTGTCCTTAGAGTTCATAGCTAACATGTATAAGTCTCTAAATTTTTCAGTCTTAATTTCATTTGGACTAAATCATCTCCAGTCTCAGAGAAAGGGCAAATCATAGATAGGCTGATATTCCAATTTTTGTGGTGTTGCTATTGTTATGGATTGAATTGTATCTCCCTAAAATTCTTATGTTGAAACCCTAACCCCCAGTACTTCACAATGTGACTGTATTTAGAGATAGGGCCTTGAAAGAGGTGATCAAGTTAAAATGAGGATCTTAGTGTGGACCCCAATTCAATTTAACTGGTGTCCCTGTAAGAGGAAATTTGGACACTCAGAAGAAACACCAGGGATGAATTCACCCAGGGGAAAGACCATGTGAGGACACAGCAACAAAGCAGCTATCTGCAAGCCATAGAGAGAGTCCTCAGGATGAGACAATCCTGCCAATAAGTTGATCTGGGACTTCTAGCCTCCAGAATTGTGAGAGAATACATTTCTGCTGTTTAAGCCACCCAGTCTGTAGTATTTTGTTATGGCAGCCCAAGCAAACAATTACATCAGATTTCCAGTGACTAATAAATAAAATGCTGGAATAAATAGTATTCAGATTGCTCTTTATATCTGCTATAGAATAGAGATTCCAAACTTGCAAACATATCAAGAAAGCAATTAAATAAATATAATATGATAAAATGTTAGGTTATGGTTTTATTGTCTTTGCATTTATGTACGTGTATCACAATTTTTTTCTAGTTTTTGATTCTTGGATATGTCAGTGTATGGTGGCCAATTCTCCTTTTGAGGAAAGGGCAGGCTTCTATTTAGGGAATTAAGTCCTTTCTACTTTTAAATATTAATATGTCAGTTATTTTGTGACATTATGTTGATTTAGATTGTATACTTTTTTTTCTTTCATTGGTGTTCATTTCCTTTACTTAATAAAATAATAAATCTATAACCCTCTGTCAGGATTGGTAAGAGAAATTTAACCACCTAGGAAACGAGAACTAAATTAATTCTCTACAGAGGTTGGCTGTAAAAAAAACAAACAATAGTAAAACTTAGTAGATTCATTAGGGGAATAAAAAAGAGACACATAGTTCCCTACTCCTTAGCCCACTTACCAGGAACAAAAATGAGAAAAAATATATTGGAGGTAAAATTATAGTCAAATACTTCTCAGGGAGGAAGAAAATGGTGTAAGGTAGAATTTATCAGACCACTCTTAATTCCTAGCTCATTAAATTTTTGCACTTTGACTTAGAATTATTTAATTTTCAATTAAATTACGATAGATGGTATGTATTAAGTCAACTTGTTCAGTGTCCCGGATATAACAGACATTCAATAAATGTTAGAGTCATTTCCTCCTTCCTTTGTGTAAATATCCAGGAAACATAAAATGCAAATCCTTTAGTAAAAAAGAAAAGAAAAATGTTTTTAAAATTATCTTTAAGTAAAATTATCATGAACATGGTTATTTGAAGTGTTTGGACATATTAAGCAACAAAGAGCAATATGCAGAAAAGGGTAGATGAGAGATTTCATGGATTACATTTATGTGCAGAAAAGGCTATTTGAAAATGTATATGAATACTTTGAATTTCATATGCAAAGAAATACTGGCTTTGAAGGATTTGAAAAAGGAAGTAATGTGGGCAAAGCAATACATTTGAGAGATGATTTTGGCAGCAATGTCTGGCCGCATGTTACAGAAACACAAAAATGTGGAGGAGAGTTGAGACTACATATGTGGAAGCTGTGGAGGTGAGATGAAATCTCAGATGTGTACGATGCCACTATAGAAACAGAAAAGGATGTTATGAAGGAAGAAACACTGACAGAATTTTTTCAGTTTGGGGCTAAATAATAATACCAAATGGCTGATTTTAGGATGTGGAGTCTTAAAAATAATACTAAATGGTTGATTTTAGGATGTGGAGTCTTAAAAAAAATCTTAGGGACGGAAGAATAAAGCACTAGAGCGCAGAAAGATACAAATACCAACATTTGGTACCATAATGGAAATATTTTGAGTACAATAGGTAATTTATTTATGTCATAGAAAATTTAAAAATTAAAAATGAGAAAAAATATTATTTACTTCTCATTTCTCTAGCCAAGATTGTTAATTTTTTGGCATGTATACTTCACACCATCCATATAGTTTTATATATAATCTATAACATTTTATGATGTGTTTTAATTATCCATATATTTTGCATAGTTGCCACAGCGCTAAATATCCTACAACATATTTATCATACATTATTCTGCTAAACCTTGCCCCAAGAAATACTAATAAATTATTTATAAAAATAAGGTGCCAGGGTCAAATTAAATTTAGAAACATTCTATACAATATCTCTTGCATTCGTCTATGTGGTGAAACACAGTGGCTGTTAGAGTATTAACATAGCTGAGAATTAGTGACACCTAACTTTATATAATTTTACATATTCAAAATATTTATTTTTTCATAGAATTCATTCCAGGGACTCGTATTTCTTAATACAAGTTTGGGAAATATTATTTTATTTTAATGTTTATATTTTATTACAATCTGTAGATATAGTATATTTAGTCATTTCACTATTATTGGACTTTGTTTCACTTTTTATTTACATAGAGTTAAGATGAGTTACCCTTATAATTATAAATTTTAGCATTTATTTGATTATATTCTTACGGCACTTTTCTTTTGGTGGCCTTGTTAGAGAGTGTATACAGCTAAATATAGTTTTAAAGGTATGTTTTATATCATCGTTCAGAAAGTATATACTAATTTACCTTCCCATTAGCATTGTTTGTATATCTGCAGATTTGTCAATTATAAACTGATTTTGAAAAATAGAGCACTTGTCTAAGTTGTATTTATGGGATAGATGTTGATGTTTTTATTTTAAACGTTTTGCTTTAATGTTAATTTTTAATCATTTTTTGTGTTAATAAATAAAAATTGGAGAAGATAGCGTCACATTCAGTATTAGAGCTGGAAGAGATTCCCTCAAAGTCACATAGTAAGCAACAGAGCTGGTTCTAGAACACAAGTCTCCTTAGTCCCTGTCGTGTTCTCTAAACCACACTCCCTCAACAAAGAAATTCCCTGTCATAGACTCATATCCAGCCAATAACAGGGAAAGTGCCAAGTCCTAGTTACTACACCAGTGTAGTCAAGAAATATGGGTTTTGTTTCCCACTCTGCCATTCCCCAATTGTATGAACTTCAACACTCAGCTTATTGAGAATTTAGATTTCTTTTGTATAAAATGGAGTGGGTCCCTTATAGTGCAAACATTGTATAATAGCAAATGTGAATAAAAATATTATACCACCTTAGATGTGAATTTATTTAAATTGTTTATAACTGATCACTCCTTGTAATTTTGAGTAGCCTTCCTTTCTTTTTTAAATGTTGAAATTAAGTACTTTCTCATTCTATCTACTGTAAATAATGTTTGCCATTTTATTGCCAACTATTATTAGTTGGCATCTTCTACTAAACAAAATCAAGAATGAAAGAAAAAATAGAAAAATAAATTTTGAAGAAATGTAGATAATTATTAGTGGGAAAGGAACTAGTGCAGTTCTGAGAAAATAAATATTTATGAGCTACTTTAACTCATCATTACTTAATTTTTTTTCAAAATTTTTATTTACAGAAAAGTTGCACGAATAGTACATAGAATTCATGGACACCTTTCACCTAGAATCCCCCAAAGTTAGTATGTTGTGATATTTACTTTTTCATTTTTTCTAGGTAGAATGTAGAAATTTTTCCCTGAACCATTCAAAAGTAAGTTGCAGACATGATGTCCCTTTACCATAAACACTTTAGTATTTATTTCCCAAGAATGTAACCATGATGCAGTTTTCAAAAAAGCAAATTAATGTTGATGCAAGGCTGTGTTGTGATTTCACCAATGTCTCTATTAATGACCTCTGAGCAAAAGAAAAGCCAAAATCATGTGTTATGTTCAGTTGTCACATAACTTTAGTTTCTTCTAATTTGGAAGAATTTATTAATATTTTTTGCATTTTACAGCATTGACAGCTTTGAAGAACAGAAGATAGTTACTTTTTTACAATATTCCTCAATTTTAACTTGTCTGGTGTTTTCTCATGATTACATTGAGAATATGCACTTTGAGTAGAAATACCCTAGAAGTGATGCTGAGTTCTCAGTATATTATACCTGAGGGCCCTTGCTGTTGGTTTGTTTCATTACTGGCAATATTAATTTGATCATTTGGTTAAGGTGGTTCCTGTCAAATTTCACCCCTGTAAAGTTACTGTTTTACATTTTGAGATATTAAGTATTCTGTGGGAAGATATGCCAAAATATTGTAAATATTTTGTTATCTTGATGGACTAATTATCAGCCTCCATTGATGGTTGTTGACTGACTAAATCATTGTAATGGTGGTTTGCAAATAGTGATTTCAAATATTATTCTTATATATGTTTTGTTAGCATGTTACTGAAAAGAAATAATTTTCCCTAGTTGTGTATTCATTTATTTATATCAGTATGAATTACAGAATACTATTTTATTGAATATAATCTCTTACTGTAATTATTTATTTTGATATTCAAGTTGTAATGCTAGTAAGAGCTCCTTCAAGTTGAGTCTGGGCCCTTTTGACAATTCCTCCATTATTCTTTATGCATTTCTTTACATTTTGGCTCAGAATTATTCCAGGATTATTATGTAGTTTCCCCACCCAGTTCTGGAATCAGCCATTTTTTCTAAGTATTCCTGATTCCTTTAAGAGAAAAGTGGTATTTAGAAACCAAAAGGTAGGTATTCAGTGTGCTTATTGCTATTGAGTAGCCATTGCTTCTATACATTTTTAGAGTACAGAAAGAGTTATCACACTGATATGACCAAGCCCAATCCAAATCTACAGGCCTCATTCTGCCTTCTTAATTTCCATCTTTGTTTCTCCCTTCTCTGAGTGAGAAACCTATCTCCCATTTCCATAACGTTTTTATGTGTTCCATCCTAGAAAGTATAGAGCATGATTTTAGAACTGCTTATTCATGCTTTTATCATAAAAGAAGCCTTTAACTTGGATTTAAATTTATTGTGAGTACATTTAGAAGGTATTTTTCCTTTTCTCTTTAGCTTGAAGGCATGTAGTCTAACCACTGTGTTGAGAGTAACTCAGTTTTGATCTCAACCATCCTCCTTCAAGTTGTAACGTTATTCATTTGAATACAGGTAAGTTAATATGTTTCTGTTTGTATTCTATTTTAGAGGTTTGTGGATTTTATTTATTTTTTTCTGAGTATATGAAACTTTAACATGGCTATGAAAGATATTTACAGAAAGATATATTCAGAGAATATACCAATAGACCATTTCTACCCACTCTTTGAAACTAACCACTCTCATTAGTATCTAGTTTATCCTTTCTTGTTTCTTTGTGCTTAAACAAGTAATTACATGCATATATTTATTTTCTTCTGTTTTTTTACACCAGTTACTCTTCTGTACTTATCCTTTTTCACATAACGATATATATTCTGAAAATTACTCCATTCGAATTCTTCCTCATTCATTTTTATACTTTTACAGCATTCCATCAGATGTGCTGATATTATGTAGATATAGAGATACCAGAGTTTATTCAATTATTCCTCTGTGTATGGACATTATATTGTGTCCAATATTTTGCGATAATTATGTTGCAGTGATTATCCTTGAGCATATCGTGTATTTTAGTGTTGCTGGAGATGTATCTTTAGATAAACTCTTAAAATTGGGATTACTGAATTAATAAGTAAACATCTATGTATTTTTTGGTGAGTTTTGCCAAATTCTCCTTCACAAGGTTTGTATAAATTTGTGTTCCCATAAACAATATATGAGAGTCTGTTTCTCCAGTCCCACCAATAGATGTGCTGTTTTACAGTTTAATATTTTCCAATTTGGTAGGTGAAAATACTATCTCAGTTATGTTTTAAATTGCTTTCTTCTAATTATGTATGATGTTGAACATACTTCTGTATGTTTAAGGATAACATTTTCATTTTTTGTTTGAGAATTATCTGGTTGTATATTTTGTCCTTCATACTTTTAGGCTTTTGTAATTTTTCTCTCAATTTTTAAGAGTTCTTTATATATTAGAAAGATTTAGCCCTGTTTCTATGATATGTTGCAAATATCATCTTTCAGTTTGTCAGTTGTATTTTTATTTCATTTATGGTAACTTTGTTGTGCCAATTAAAAATTGTATAGCCAATTAACCATTCTTTTACTGCCTCCAGACTTTTAGTCATAATTAGGAAGCCTTTTCCTACACCCAAGATAAAGGAGGATCCACCATTATTTTATTTTGTACTAGTTAAATCTTCACTTTATATTAATCAGTGCCACCTTATGCTTGCTAAAGGTTTTTTTTCTCATTTTAGCTATTAACTATTTGATATTTAAGTATATCATCAATGTTTTTCACCTTTTTTTTTAGTACAGTTGATTTTTAGTTGATTTGCCATTGACAATAGTTGTGTGATCATTTATGAGAGATAAGTGTCTACTATTAAAATTAATAATTTCTCATTATAGAATATCAAATTTTTTAAAATTTAAGAGCAATTTATAGATCTAAATAGCACTAAGTTAATAAGTTCATGCTGACTTAAATGATGTGAGCTTGTTTAATTAAAAATAGTAATAAATGAAGCCAGAGAAATACCAGGCATTAAGTTATTTAAGACCTTGTAAGATATTCTACTTAATTTGGACTTATTCCTAAGAGAAGAAAAGAGTGTTTATAGGCTTTTAATTACTGAAGTGTCAGATACCGTGGCTGTAATGTGAATAATGGATTAGAGAATGTATAAAGCTTGAAAAAAGGAACCAAATGAACATACTGAAATATGATGGTGGTTTCTTCAAAGGAACTGGTATTTGTGAGAGAAGTGAATAGAATTAAGACATATTTGGAAAGCCAAAGCAACATGATTTAGAAATGGATGAATTTGGATGTGAGTGACATGGAATACTCCAAGATAAAGGTCAAAGGTTTTGTTTAGTTCAACTTCATGCACAGTTATAATAATCACTTAGGTATCAAAAGGTGGGAAGAGATGATAAGTTGAATTTTTGAAATGTTGAGTTTTAGATGACTAAGGGACCCTAAATTGGAGGTTCAATAAGTAGTTGGAAAAGTGGATTTGTTTCCCAAGAGACTTTTCTTGGCTAAAGTTAATGATTTAAACATCTTTAACACAGAAGAGGGTAAGTTTTCTTGAGTAAATTGTGGAAGTGCTGTATCAGAGTTACTAAAAGTGACATTGTAGGAGGGAAAATGGACAAATACTGAAAGAAAATTTTCTTTCTTAATAATATTATATATACAGATGCATTTCAATGAATCTATTCATTTCAACAGAAACTCTGGGGATGTTGGGCTTGGAAAGAAAGCTTCAAACAGTTTGTGGGTAGGTCTAGCTTGAGGCCAGATTTTCTGGTCAACCAACTAGGACAATTATAGATGCGAAGATCTCATTTAGTGATGATTTTTTAAAAGCTGGGCCAATAGGCCACATGGTTTTTACTAAACAGAATCAATCCTTGACATGCCCTCCCCTGAAACCTTACAAAGCAACAATGGGAAGTAGGAGAGGGAAGGGAGCAAACCTATCTTAACTCACACAGGATAACTGTTGAAACTTAATGCAGGGGTCTGTGGCAACACAAAGCTTCTGACCTATATACTCTACAGAGTGTTTTTAAATCCCATATCTACTGAATACATGTGAACTTTGAAAACATAATGCAGTAATGTATTTGAAAGAGTTAATGAGGGAAGTCAAGAGCAATAAAAGAGCACAAGACAAGAAGGTCAGTCTAGCCAAAGAAAATGGTGATAAATTGTAACCAGGTGTCTTTATTTCCTGATCCCTCAAGTACTGCACACTCAGCTTTCTCTGGTAGAAAGGGCAGCTTGTGAAATTCCGTACAACATTTGTCAGCTTCAATAATCCCTTGCAAGATCTCAGAGTTGTTTGCTTTAATCTCAACTACCTCAGAGGCAGATGAGATAAACCATTTGGAAATTATTGATACATATGTAGTAAAAGAAAATCTACTGTTCATTGTGATTTAGGAACTTCATAGGAATACCTTATTGGCATTCTGATGTTTGCTATAATCATTCAGGGCACAGTAGGTCTAATTGTGGCATTGCTCATGTGCACAGGTCAAAAGCCAAGTTGTGAAGTATTCCATGATTATATACTGACTTTTCCAACAGAAATACTCAAATTCCTGTGAATTTCTGTATTTCACTCATTATTCATACTCCGAGTTTCTTCATAAGGTCAACTTTTCTTTAATTGCATACTGCACTATATGTAGTATTCTTTGTTTTTGTATTGGTATCTGGTTTAGTCCATATTATTTCACTAAATTACATGGACAGAAAAGCATTCAAAGAATTATTCAATCTAACAGATTGTATCTGTATCTGAGATACAGAGCAAAGAAACCATCTGGGAAGAAGCAAAGTGTAAGAACATTTGCTGGTATTGGACCTAGCAAATACACTGACCAGAATAAGGCAAGAAACAAGCCCTCGTCACTGAAAGGGATACAAGGCCAGATTCCTACCTCCCATCCATGGTTTGAGGAAAGGGATAAAATGATAGAAAAATCTATTGTATTTAAAATATCAGTACAGGAGAAGAAAGAACATTCTTCTGCTGCTGCACTGTAAGGAGATGCCCTTTTCTATGTGAGCATTTTCATGGAGCTGTTCATCAAAACATTGACTCCCAAAGTTACTTTCCTATAGGTGTTCCAGTCTTCAGGCATGAAGCCTAAGGGAATATTCTAGCCATATTGAACAGTGGGTAATTAACACATGATATCTTAAAAGATGCAGATCTTTTAGAAAGGAGTATGTGATCTTCTAGTATCTGACAGTTCAGTGCTAACGGATGATTTGAGCCAGCAGTGGACAAAGATTCATTTTTTAAAATGCTTGAATAGAGTTTCCATGAATAAAAATCATATATACATTTATTTTTATTCTTTCCTATTAAGGGTACTAGAGAAAAGAAGTTAGAATAAACCAGTTTTCAAATTAAGTCCTCTTATTTCAAAAGATCTCTTTTATTTCAAAAATAGTTGTGAACTTAATGTAGGAAAAGAAAGTCACTCTGCCATGATCTGGTTATTTTCTATAAATTAAAAAAAAAAAAAGGGAAAAGAAATAAAGTCAATTAATGACCTAAGAAATTGCAAAAAATGACAACCCATTACCAAATAACTGAGTTTGGGATATTTCAAGGCATTATTTTTTCAGAGATTAGAGAAGATATGTTCCTGGATGGGGATAAAGAAGTACATCAATATCGTGTTTATGGGGAGTGGCAGGGATGAGTGGTTTGAAAAGCATCCTACAACTCACCATTTAATAACATGCCTGGAACTAGAGAGTTTGCACCCACCTGTATTAAAGGATAAAAGTTTCAAGTTATTAAATATGAATAATGAAAAGAAACAAACTGATACCAAAACTTGGAAGCAACTAAGATGCACTTCAGTATATTAATGGATGAATAAACTGTGGTACATTCAGAAAATGGAATATTATTCAGCTCTAAAAGGAAATAAGCTATCAATGAAATGAAAAGATATGGGGATATTACTAGTGAAAGACCCCAATATGAAAAGACTATCTGCTGTATGATTCCCAACTGTATGACACTCTGGAAAATGGAAAACTATGGGGAGAGTAGTAAGGTTGCCAGGATTAGTGAGGAGGCATACATGAATAAGTAGAGTTCAGAGGATTTTTAAGGCAGAGAGACTACTCTGTATAATACTACAATGGTGGCTCATGTCCAAACCCATCAAATGTACAACAGCAGGCTGAACCCTAACATGAAATATGTATATTGGGTGATTATGATGTGTCAGTGTAGATTTCATCAGTTATAACAAATGTACCATTTTGGTGGGGGATATCACTTGCGGGGTTGCGGGGAGCTGTGTATGTGTGCTGGGGATATATGGGGAAATCCCTGTATCTTCTGCTCAATGTTACTGTGAACCTAAAGTTTCTCTAAAAAAAAAAAAAAAGTTTTGTTTAAAAAAAGAAAGAAATGAGCTATTAAGCCATGAAAAGACAAGGAATAAACTTAAATGCATATTATTATGTGAAAGAAGCCAATCTGGAAATCCTGCACACCAAATGATTCCAACTACATGACATGCTGGAAAAGGCAAAGCTGTGGAGGCAGTAAAAGGATCAGTAGTCACTAGGGGTTAGCGAAGAGGGAGGGATGAATTGCCAGAGCACAGAGGATCTTTAGAGCAGTAGAGTTAGTCTGTATGATACTATAATGGAGGATACATGTCATAATACATTGATCCAAACCCATAGACCCTATCAATACAACACCAAGAACTCAATGTCAACTATGGACTTCGGATGATAATGATGCATCAATATAGTTTCATTAATTATAACAAATGTATCACTCTGGTGGGGAATACTGATAGTAGGGAAGGCTGTGCATGTGTGCAGGCAGGAGGTATATGGGAACTTTCCTTTTGATTTTTCTTTGAACCTAAAACTGCTCTAAAAAATAAAGTCTATTAAAAACAAAAAGAAAAAAGAAACAAAATGAAACTCAAGCAAACTGAAACTCAAAGAAGTGACTGATATTAAGTAGCTACCCAGAAGAAAAATTCTTGGCCTAGTCTGAAGCTTAATGACATGCAAATTATCCATTTCAATAAAAGAGGAACTTATTACTTTGGTATATTTTCTGAGATATATCCTCAGAAAATATGCTACTTTGGGAGGTAGCATATTTTATAGGAATGTTTCAAACAATTCGTTGCTTAAAGACAAAAATACAAGGAATGTTGATCTGTTTAATGAACCCTATCTCAAGGATAGAAACTGGTAGCCACACAAAATTGTGTAGGAGCCTCCCATTTTAGAAAGGAAAATTAATCATTTTCCATGAATCATGAATTAGGAAATTTATAACTTTAGCAACTCAGTTGTGTTTAATTTTGTAAAATCTTTTTTTTTCATCTTAATGATTAGCAGTAAAATCTACTGGCTTGTTTATTTTTACTGGCAACAAAGAAGGAACAAAGGAGACAGCATCCCTATTTCACTTCAAGTTTGGGGGAAGAAAAAACCCCAAAGGATAGATTAGATGGTTGCAAACAACCAATGTAGAAATAAAGGAAAATTAGTCCCTGTGGCAAAGTGGATAAAGAAAAGAAAGGGGAGGGGGAGAGGTGGCTGTGATGGGGTTGAAGATGGACCCTGGGGCAATGCATGTAAAAGGCCTTTGAAATCTGTAGTAACAATTCATCATGTAATTTCCAAATAACATTATCATCTTATAGACATTTGGGAGAAAGGAAAACGCTGATTGTTTTTCTTGATGAGGATACTAGAAAGAAGAAGCTGAGCACAACTGAGAACAAATTTTTGAAATAGAATGTTGTTTATTCTTTAGATAAGGATTATTTCCAATAATCACTGTAATTTGTCACTGGTAAAGTGAAATGTAGAGTCAAACCTCTCACTACTTTTTTCTGCTTAAGTTGCGTGGCAAAATAGGATATATTGGTACTAAACTACATCTCACTAACCTCTTTGCCTTAGCTATTGACACGACAAGTTGTTTTTATCTTGAAACTGTGCTAAAATACACTTGGCTTTGCCAGTGAGCTTAAAATGGCTCACTGTTTTCTTGCCAGAAAATAAGAAACTAGCAATTTTTAAAATGGGTAATAATTTATGCTCCAATGACTTACACCTACCTCATTCTGGGTAATATAGTGCTGTTTCATTTAAATGTTTTAATGTATTTAAACTTAATTTATTACTATTAAAAACTACTCAGTTGACATTCATAAGACTGAACTGCTTTGTCTTTAACTACATAACAGGTACAGCAGGGGTATAATTTGGTAATATAAAATATTCTCCTTGATTGCATAGCACATCTACCTTGTGTTTTCTGGAATGGAAATCTCCAACTTCAGGACTGGGTATTATTTTTTTCAAGTTTCACTTTATTGTTATAGTGTGTTAATAACAATGCAAATTTCATTCTAGTTATCATAATGTGTGTATTTGATTATTGAGGAAGAGAGAAATAATAATAATAAATAATAAGATAACTTACTTGCTCATAACACATAATTCATTCTAAATAACATGGGTTAAGGAGCATAGGCCAAATAGAAATAAAAGCTTAAAAAACAAAGAACTTCCAGGGAGCTGAAGATAATAATGGCTAAGTTTGCATCTTTCAATATACCATCTCCAAACAATTCAAAACTATAAGAAAGCAACAATAATAGCAAAACTATACCCAAAATACGCCTTAAGCATGACTTAAAGACAAAGAATGACCAAACTTCAAAATAACAGTAAATAAAAAAAGAAAAGCATCAAATCCCAGAAAACAATTTTTACATGATAGCACCACGCCCAGCCTCTGTGGTGAGCAAGGACAGGCCAAGAAAAGCAGAATAGAAAAGAGAAATTTGTGAGATAATTGGATAATAAAGGGGAAAATTTAGAGTCTTACCAGACAAAAGAGAGCCAAATGTCAGAGACACACAACCTCTTTCCCAACCATAAAAAAAGAAGTAACAAAACCCACTAAAGGTCTGGATTTTTATCTATTTTGATGTACTGATAAAAGAAGATGCCACTGAACTAGAAATTCTGTTAGAAACCTAAAGTTCACAACAATGAGCAAAAGAAAACTCTATAAATCTATACAGAATTATTATAAAAATCAGAAAATAAAATTTAATGAACTTTAACTGATGAAATTCTCCATTTCTCCAAAAAATAAAAAGAAGGAAAGCATGTAGCAAAAAACAACTGTAAGGCAATACAGTAAGTCCCCTACATGCGAACCTTCAAGTTGCGAACTTTCAAAGATTTGAACGTACGTTCGAATGTCCAATCATATAAGTTAGTTCACGCATCTGGCATACATTGTCACATGCGTGCATCCTCTACCAGTGGGTGTGCTTTTGTGTACTTTACTGTGCAATACTGTAAGGAGTACGGTAGTACAGTATCTTTATTTCAAACCCAGGATGTGAGTGAGTGAAATTGCAGCTTGCCCTCCATCTCCTATTGCTGACTATCCTTCAGCTCTACCATCTCCCACCTCCTCTCCCTCCTCCAGTCAGTAACTCTTCTTGCCTGATCACTCGATGACAGTCCCTGTATGCCAGCTGTTGTATTGTACTACTGTACTTTTCAAGATACTATACTGTAAGATTAAAAATGTTTTCTTTATTTTTTGTGTTTGTTTTTTATGTATTATTTGTGTGAAAAGTATTATAAAACTATTACAGTACAGTACTATATAGCCGATTGTGTTAGTTGGGTACCTAGGCTAACTTTGTTGGACTTATGAACAAATTGGATTTACAAACGCGCTCTCGGAACGGAACTCGTTTGTATGTAAGGGACTTAGTGTACTTCAACTTAGTTAAATATACACAAAAAAAGTATTTAGTGATATGGAAAAATCCCTTGAATTATAACTTTAAAAATTAAGATGAGAAAAGAGCAGAAAAAGAGAAAAAGAAATGAAGGAAGGTGGATTAGATTCAGTATAGAAATGGAAGACATTGAAGAAATTATCTCAGAAATAAAAACAAATGCATGACACTCAAGGGAGAATAAAAATAAATAAAACTTCATAACAATTAGGAAAAACAGGAGAACAACCAAAGATACAAAAATTAAAGAAGTGAAAAGAGCCAGCAAGAACATAGTAGAAATGGAAGACAGGAAAAGAAGAGATAATATTTGTGTAATTGGAGTTAGTAAAGACTAAAACAATGCATTCATACAAAATTAATATTTATAATTGTGATTGAAAAAAATTTCCAGAAATAGAAAGCCCAAGTCCATATCCTGAAAGGGCCAACTGGAAAACTGGGAAAATTATGTGGAATCATCAACCTTGAGAAATATGCTAGTAAAACTATTAGACTTCAAAGATAAAAATGATTCTCAAGGATGCTACAAATAAGATCAAATAAATTGCAAGAAAAGTAATTATATTGGAGGCAGAATTTTCAGAATATTGATACAAAGTCTTTCCTTTTCTTTCTGAGTATTCTTCAGTCTGTTTTGGAAAATTTTCAGGAACACTTGGGAGATAAGTTAACCTTAGTGACAAATGAATGTGAATTATGAAATTGACTGAAGGGCTAGCCTTTTCTGATGAAGTAAACACAATAGAAATGTAGTTAATGACAACTTTGGGCAGTTTCACTTCATCATGAAGACTCCAGTCCAAAGGATGTAAAATTGGTATCAGAAAAGTTTGACATACTCTGTTTCTTTCATTTCTCCCTAGTCTTCTGACAAACCCATTGTTCCTAACATGCAGTAACTGCCCCAGAACTTTTAATGCTCATTGGGTCAATTCTCAAATATTCTTCTACTATTTCATACCCAGGACCATGTAGCTGAGGATACATACCAGGATAACTATGGTGGATTGGTGGATTGAAAATAATTTCTAGTGTTACAAAAAAGAAGGAAATTTAGTTGTTTCATCTCCATTTCAGGTGACTTAGGTGGCTATAAAATGACCTCTTAATTAAATTTTCCTTTTATAGCCATTACTATCAGAACCAAAGAAGCATCTCTAAGTCAGTGAATTGCAGATCAGGAGCAAGGGAGGATTTTGCCTTAGCAATTGGAAGATAATGGTTTTGCTAAGATGTGGAGGATTATTTTTGGAACTTCTCAAATCACTCCCATTTGGGAAGTATAATTATTTGTATTACTTGTGACTAAAGTTTCCATAGGGCAAGTAGATATATAGCTTCTCATCTGGCATAATTATTTTGTATTATTTGAATATTCTTTGAGATATGGGTCTCTGTCTTTTAGCATTTCATATTCTTATAAATTAAATTATTTTCCTTAAGAAACTTTTTCTTGGGACCTTAAATACAGTACTTATAAAAAGAAATATGTGAACCATATTATTTATATATATAATTTGAAATAAATTGAAATTATATAGTGTGTAATATCAAATTTTCAACAGAAAAAGAAGAAATATAACTTTATATACTCTGTTATTACTTCCTTTTTTCCTTCCCTCCTTCCTTCATTCTTGAATAAATCAGTCCCAGATATACTCAGCAGGACTGAGTAAGGCAGGTATTCTCACAAGTAGAGGGGAGAGCCCAGTGTAGGGTGTCGTCATCCAAGCAGGTTGGAAAGATCATCCATTCAGGAATGGGAATGGCTATGCTGAGGGCTGCCTGGTTTGGAGCATCAAAGCCCAGGTGAGTAAGGAGAGCCTCTGCAGGAGGCATGGACGCAGCAGTCATCTAGCCAAGTATGTGGGATCTGAAGAGGGATGAAGGGCAGTATCCACAGTGAGTAGCAGTGGCACTGACATAAGATTGTTTTTACATTAAGAGGAAATTGATCAAATTTTTAAAATATTGAAAATAATTGGAACCAGATATTTTACTTAATTTCAAGGCCCAAGAAACTCACAGATTGGTCCTTTGTACCTGCAAGGCCACCCGGAGGCTCCCACACTGAAATAGCACCCAGGGGTTTACTGTTGAAGACAAGAATACCAAATATATAAAGGGAGAAAACAAAATTCCACCCTGTGTATGTTGCACATTGTCTGGTAATATACAGAGTGGAGGACACAGCATCACTTTAGTAAAATTGCCAGCGAAACATGTAAAATCTGAATCTAATCATGAGAAGACATCAGATAAATCAAACTTGAGAATAATTCTAAAAAATAACTGACCCATAATCTTCTCAGGTCAAAATCATGAAAGTCAAGGAAAAACTGAGAAATTGCTTTGAATTGAAAGAGGCTAAAAGAAACATGGCAACTAAAGGAAAAAGTTGTCCTAAGCAAATTAATTCCAGGACATTATTGGCAAAATTGAATGCTCTCTGCAGGTTAGAGGTATCAGTGTTGGTTGTATTGTGATTACATGACAGAATATTCCTGTTGTTAGGAAGTACATATTGAAGCATTTGAGTACTAGGGCATTATACTGGTAATTTACTCTCAAAGGATTCAGGAAATAATTTTTTTTGGTATTATTCTTGCAGTTTTTTAATAAATTTAAAATTATTTCAAAATAGAATCATGCAATATAAAATATATTTAATTATATTTAAGAAGAAACACGGTTATTTCTAAAACCTACCAAAATCAATGGTTATTTATATAATTGAAAAATCACTTAGGAAAGAAGCTAAGTTCTGAACTAAATGTTGAGGTAGAGAGATTTTTCACAAATATTTATTATTTTTAGTAATCAATTTAAACAATATTTGCCTGCATCAGATAAATTAAACTTATTATTGATTAACAAAATAGAATCAATAAAATGCAATTTATAAAATCATATGTAAAACATTTTAAAAATAATTTAGCAGATAAATTGTAATGCATTCAATGAGAGGAATTCTTCTATAGCTATGTGCTCATTATGTTAAGGAAAATTTACTGTTTTATGAAAGAAAGATAATATTTGTGAAAACTCACTCTTGAATAGGATAAAAACTCAAGACTTTAAAAAAAATCAATTTCCAGAAAGAATTTTAGCTGTACTTCTGTTGTACAGAATTGCACTGAGCTCTGTCAGTGAGGCCTCTGATGGATGATCTTTTGGGGCAGTGATAAATAGGGCTTGTTGAGTGTGAACCATTTTCATGTGTTTTAGCCTTCTTTCCTCCTGATGATAACTCCTTGGCCTCTGAGACTTGGTTCTTCATCCCCTCTTCCACAGACTGTGAGCACAGCTTGAAAGTTGGCTCAAGGAGACTTTTGAGTCCTGATTCCAGAGCAAATAATATCCTATCTTTGGGACTAGACTGCACTACTTCACTTCCCTGGTTTCATTCAAGGAAATTTTCCAAAAGTACTTTCTTTCTTAATCGTGTAGCTTAGGGTTAGCAAACTCCTGCCTCCTCTGTGTTTTTGTATGGCCAGTGAGTTAAGAATGGTTTTCACAGGTTGCATTAGTCAACCAGAGCTGCTTTAACAAAATATTACAGACGGGGTAGCTTAAAGAACAGAAATTTATTTTCTCACATTTCTGGAGACTAGAAGTCCAAGATCAAGGTGTTGGTAGTGTTGGTTTCTGGTGAGGACTCACTTCTTGGCTTGCACGTGCCTTTTTGCACACATGGTCTTTCTTATGTGCTCTCACATCCCTGCTTTCTCCCTCTCTTCTTACAAGGACACCAGTTCTACCGGATTAAGGTCCCATTCTTATGATCTCACTTAACCTTTACTATATGCTTATAAGCCCCATCTCCAAATACAGTCACTTTGGAGATTATGGCTTCAACATAAGAACTCTGAGGAGACAAAATTCAGTACACAAATGAGCACAACTGATAACACAAATGAAGATCTACAATCAACTTGATGATAGGGAACACTGACCTTGAACCCTAATTAAGCAAAATGTTGTCTCCTCAAGAAAGAATTTTATTCTTTTCATTAGTAGACTTTTACTCCAAAAAAAGGAAACGGTACTCAATTATTATTTTTTATTTTGAATTTTTTCAATAAAATTTTTGTGGAATTTGTTTTCTATCTTTTTATAAAGGTACCTATATTATGTTTTTGATTCTGCCTCTTGGCCTGCAAAGCCTAAAATACTTACTGCTTGTTCCTTGACTGAAAAAGTTTCTCCACCTCCAACGTGGCCCAAGCAAGGTTGACTGATTCATTTTTAGACTTCAAGCCTTTGTCTAAATTACAGACATCTGCTCAGTTAAACATTTGCTGCTTCTGATCTCTAAGTATTTGCTATAATTTCCTATTTTGCTTTAGCTCTCTTCCCACAGAGATCCATCTCTTCCCATGAGCTTGTTTTTTAAACTCTCCTGAACTGTTTTGACAAGCATGGCATTAGCTTGTGTAAAGCCCAGTTCTGTTGTAAATGTTTTAGGATTATAAGGGCGTTACAAAAAAAAAAAAAAAATCCGCAGACTCAATTTATCAAGGGAATTTTCTCACAGTTAGCTTGAGGGGCCCCCAGTTTCCTAAATGCCTTCACTATTAGGAATGTTTAATCCAGATCTGGGTGCCAGGCGCACATAGGAGAGACTGGAGCAGGCTGTTTTTTTCCCACTGCATTCACCTAAATTTTTCTAGACCATTGTAGATTTGCCATAATAGCGAGAAGAGCAGTGGCTTTTGTATACAAACCCAATATCCTGGTTAGTTTTTAGTTCTGAGAAATATTTGAAAAATATATATAGAAAATCCTGCACAGAAAGGCCTCCTGATTTCATAGAGTACTATAACTTTGCCTTATGAAATACTTGAACAATAATAATAGCAAAACAATAATAATTGAAATTTACTGAGCATTTACTATATGAGAGTACTCTGTTAACAATATCTTTATAATGTAAATGCTAATATGCTCCTTAATGTACCAATGAGAAAGTATCTTATAATATATGTATAATTAGCCTAAGGCCACACATGGTTACCATTTGGAGAGTTGTTTCTGAAACCCAAGGCTGTTTGACATCAAATCTGTGTTTCAACCAGTCTATTTGATTGCCTCCATGTACATGTTCTGTATAAAAGTTATTCTAAAAAAAAAAAAAGTTATTCTTAGCAAGAATTAGAGAATTAGACTTATCATCCCTCTATGCAGTAATATGACCATGTTTTGACTCATTGGTACAAATTAAAATCACTGTATATAATGTCTGAACTTCCCCAGTAGTAAGCATCAACTTTGTCACTCCTGAGAAATAACAAAGAGAATATTCGTTCTGCATTATGTCTATTCAAACCAGGTTTCAATATATTGGAGGAGGCAATGATGCTGCCTTTATACTTGACCCAAGTTATTTATCTCACATAGCAAAAATACCACAGGTTCTCTGGTCAGGATGGGTTCAGGGATCAGTCAGACCCACCGCTTACCAGCAGTGCGCAAGGATGTTATTGGTTGTAGTTTATGGTGAGTTTTCTCTCAGAAATCCATTGTCTTTTAAAATCTAACCTCTGTGGGCTTCCTGGTATATTCCTGAATACCACTGGTGGGAAGGCCCAATTATGTTTTGATCAGCAGGTATCCCACACCTGATGTAAATCAGTGGATGAAAAATGATATAACAGGAGATGGGTTTGCCTCACTTCTCATCAGTAGCATGACCCAGTTCATGCCCATCCAACATAGTCTGTTACATAAGTGTAAAGAAAGATATTGTAATGTATGCTTAAACAATTATTATGAGCCTACAAAGACAAGTAGTGATTGGTATCGCTGATTAAGTGAGTTTATTCATTCTAATTATTGGGAATATAGAAATATTTTTAAATGTTATGTAATTCTTCTGTGCTTAGAAACAAATGAGTATACTACTTTTTAAGGTTGGCGGGGTGAACTCATGCATTTATGTTGTCCTCTGCCAAAATGTCAATACAATGATAATAAAATTATTTTTAATGAATCAACTAAAAAAAACAAATGTAAGTAAAGCATGGAAGATTGAAAATACTAAGTTGATAACTAGCTAGCAGACCCTAAGAAGCTGCCAGACATTCAACATCCAGGCAGAAGACTGGGAGTTGGTTTTTTTTGAGAAATTTAAGCAGAACAAAACAAACAAAAAATAAATCTAAAGATTCTCATGTAGGAGATTCTCCAAAGAATCAGCCTGGATAGGTTATCCTACAATGGGATTCAAAGTCAGTAGTAAGTACTATAAGATTACACAAAGCTTCTAAACAGTTTTTTTAAAATTGTCCTATTCTTAAATATGAGTCCATAATTAAAAGTGACCAAATACTTAAGGAAAGTTTCTTATATGATAAATAAATATTAAAAACAACAAACTTGGAAGAAACATATGAGGAATGGAAACAAAAGTAAAAGTAAAGCAAATTTTTTCAGAGATAAAAGAAAAAAATCACATTAATAGAAAACACTGAAGATGTGATACAAAAAAAGGAAAGAACATTTAGGGGAGGAAAAAAGGAGAATTCAACATAGTAGCAAAAAGAGATGGCAATGAATGTTGGGGAAATATATATAGTAGATAAAATTGAAAATGAGTAAAAATAAAAAAATATAAGGATATTAAAGGAAGGAAGGAAGGAAGGATCAAGTTAGAGAAAACAAAATGAAGCATATCAAAGAAAAATGATAGTATCATGACTTACCCGTGAAGTGTATTTATAATTATAATATGCATGTTATATGCACATTATATTTTAAAATACAAGTTTAACGAAAATTATGATGCAGTGCTATTAGGAGGATGGGAGATTGGGAAGTATGTGTGGAAGAGGCAGGCTGCTGAGGGGTGAAAGAAAATTAACTTCTCATCTTCCATACTGAAAGGCAATACAGACATTAAAATTGCAAGGCATAGAAATTCAGATCTATTCTTTGTTATTAGAAATATGGAGGAAATTACCAAAAGAAGTGGCAAAAGGATTGAACTGAATCGCCCTTTGAGAGTGAGTAATTGGTGGGGTAGGTAGTACACTGCTCTTTTCTTTACAAGGCTTGTAAACCTATCAGTATATGATTCTCTAAATTGTGTTCATGTGTCACCTAGATAAAAGTAAAAATTATAATACAAACAGATGAGTAGTTTGCTGAAGTACTGTTGCCAGTGTGGGTGTTCTGTGCTCTATTGTGAGTTATCTACATCAACTAAACAAATAACATCAACTCTGTCAAAGGATTAAGGTAATTTTTACTTGCATTTTATTGAATTGACCCAAATTCACTTCCATCTCCATCTGAAATATAGCTTAGGGAACCTAAAACAGGGGAACCTAATCTAATTTGAAAATCAAGGAGAGACCTTCACGATGACGGAAGAGTAAGACGTGGAGATCACCATCCTCCCAACAAATACATCAGAAATACATCTACATGTGGAACAACTCCTCTAGAACACCTACTGAATGCTGGCAGAAGACCATGGACCTCCAAAAAGGCAAGAAACTCCCCACGTACTTGGTAGGGCAAAAGAAAAAACAGAGACAAAAGAATAGGGACGGGACCTGCACCAGTGGGACGGAGCTGTGAAGGAGGAAAGGTTTACACACACTAGGAAGCCCCTTCGTGGGCGGACACTGTGGGTGGCAGAGGGGGGAGCTTCGGAGCCACGGAAGAGAGCACAGCCACAGGGGCGCAGTGGGCAAAGAGGAGAGACTCCCGCACAGAGGCTCGGCACCGAGCAGCACTCACCAGCCCGAGAGGCTTGTCTGCTCAGCCGCCGGGGCGGGCGGGGGCTGGGAGCTGAGGCTCAGGCTTCGGTCGGATCCCAGGGAGAGGACTGGGGTTGGTGGCGTGAACACAGCCTGAAGGGGGCTAGTGCGCCGTGGCGAGCCAGGAGGGAGTCCGGGAAGAAGTCTGGAACCACCTAAGAGGCAAGAGACCATTGTCTGGGGGTGCACAAGGAGAGGGGATTCAGAGCACCGCCTAAACGAGCTCCAGAGATGGGCCCGAGCAGCAGCTATCAGTGCGTACACCAGAGACGGGTGTGAGACACTAAGGCTGCTGCTGCCACCACCAAGAAGCCTGTGTGCAAGCACAGGTCACTATCCTCCCCTCCCGGGAGGCTGTGCAGCCCGCCACCGCCAGGGTCCCATGATCCAGGGACAACTTCCCCAGGAGAACGCACGGCGCTCCTCAGGCTGGTGCAACATCACACCAGCCTCTGCCGCCGCAGGCTCACCCGGCATTCTGTACCCCTCCCTCCTTCTGGCCTGAGTGAGCCAGAGCCTCCGAATCAGCAGCTCCTTTAACCCCGTCCTGTCTGAGCGAAGAACAGATGCCCTCAGGCGACCTACACGCAGAGGCGGGTCCAAATCCAAAGCTGAACCCTGGGAGCTGTGCGAACAAAGAAGAGAAAGGGAAATCTCTCCCAGCAGCCTCAGGAGCAGCAGATTAAATCTCCACAATCAACTTGATGTACCTGCATCTGTGGAATACCTGAATAGACACGGAGTCATCCCAAATTGAGGAGGTGAACTTTGGGAGCAACGATACATATATTTTTTCCCCTTTTTCTCTTTTTGTGAGTGTGTGTGTGTATGCTTCTGTGTGTGATTTTGTCTGTATAGCTTTGCTTTTACCATTTGTCCTAGAGATCTCTCTGTCCGTTTTGGGTTTTTTTTAGCATAGTTTTTAGCGCTTGTTATCATTGGTGGATTTGTTTTTAGCTTTGGTTGCTCTCTTCTTTCTTTCTTATAAATTTTTTTATTACTTTTTAATTTTTAAAAATTATTTTTTATTTTAATAACTTCATTTTCTTTCCTTCCTTCTTTCTTTCTTTCTTTCTTTCTTTCTTTCTTTCTTTCTTTCTTTCTTTTCTTTTCTTTTCTTTCTTTATTCTCTTTCCCTCCCTTTTCTTCTGAGACGTGTGGCTGACAGGGTTTTGGTTCTCCGGCCAGGTGTCAGGCCTGTGCCTCTGAGGTGGGAGACCTGAGTTCACAACATCGGTCCACCAGAGACCTCCCGGCTCCACGTAATATCACATGGTGAAAGCTCTCCCAGAGATCTCCATCTCAACACTAAGACCCAGCTCCACTCAAAGACCAGCAAGCTGCAGTGCTGCACACCCTATGCCAAACAACTAGCAAGAAAGGACACAATTCCACCCATTAGCAGAGAGGCTGCCTAAAATCATAATAAGGGCACAGACACCCCAAAACACACCACTGGATGAGGCCGTGTCCACCAGAAGGACAAGATCCAGCCTCATCCACCAGAACACGGGCACTAGTCGCCTCCACCAGGAACCTACACAACCCAGTGAACCAACCTTAGCCACTGGGGGCAGACACCAAAAACAACAGGAACTACGAACCTGCAGCCTGCGAAAAGGAGACTCCAAACACAGTAAGTTAAGCAAAATGAGAAGACAGAGAAACACACAGCAGACGAAGGAGCAAGGTAAAAACCCACCAGACCAAACAAATGAAGAGTAAATAGGCAATCTACCTGAAAAAGAATTCAGAGTAATGAGTAAAGATGATCAAAAATCTTGGAAATAGAATGGAGAAAATACAAGAAACGTTTAACAAGGGCCTAGAAGAACTAAAGAGCAAACAAACAATGATGAACAACACAATAAATGAAATTAAAAGTTCTCTAGAAGGAATCAGTAGCAGAATAACTGAGGCAGAAGAATGGGTACGTGACCTGGAATATAGAATAGTGGAAATAACTATCGCAGAGGTGAATTAAAAAAAAAGAATGAAAAGAATCGAGGACAGTCTCAGAGACCTCTGGGAGAACATTAAACACACCAACATTCGAATTATATGGGTCCCAGAAGAAGAAGAGAAAAAGAAAGGGACTGAGAAAATATTTGAAGTGATTACAGTTGAAAAGTTCCATAATATGGGAAAGGAAATAGTTAATCAATTCCAGGAAGTGCAGAGAGTCCCATAAGGGATAAATCCAAGGAGAAACACGCCAAGACACATATTAATCAAACTATCAAAAATTAAATGCAAAGAAAAAATATTAAAAGCAGCAAGGGACAAACAGCAAATAACATACAAGGGAATCCCCATAAGATTAACAGCTGATGTTTCACCAGAAACTCTGCAAGCCGGAAGGCAGTGGCAGGACATATTTAAAGTGATGAAAGGGAAAAACCTACAACCAAGATTACTCTACCCCGCAAGGATCTCATTCAGATTCAACAGAGAAATCAAAAGCTTTACAGAGAAGCAAAAGCTAAGAGAATTCAGCACCACCAAACCAGCTTTACAACAAATGCTAAAGGAACTTCTCTAGGCAGGAAACACAAGAGAAGGAAAAGACCTACTATAACAAACCCAAAACAATTAAGAAAATGGTAATAGGAACATACATATCAATAATTACCTTAAATGTAATGGATTAAATGCGCCAACCAAAAGACATAGACTGGCTGAATGGATACAAAAACAAGACCCGTATATATGCTGTCTCCAAGAGACCCACTTCAGACCTAGGGACACATACAGACTGAAAGTGAGGGGATGGAAAAAGATATTCCATGCAAATGGAAATCAAAAGAAAGCTAGAGTAGCAATTCTCATATCAAACAAAATAGACTTTAAAATAAAGTCTATTACAAGAGACAAAGAAGGACACTACATAATGATCAAGGGATCAATCCAAGAAGAAGATACAACAATTGTAAATATTTATACACCCAACATAGGAGCACCACAATACATAAGGCCAATGCTAACCGCCATAAAAGGGGAAATCGACAGTAACACAATAATAGTAGGGGACTTTGACACCCCACTTTCACCAATGGTCAGATCATCCAAAATGAAAATAAATAAGGAAACACAAGCTTTAAATGATACATTAAACAAGATGGACTTAATTGATATTTATAGGACATTCCATCCATAAACAACAGAATACACTTTCTTCTCAAGTGCTCATGGAACATTCTCCAGGATAGATCATATTTTGGTTCAGAAATCAAGCCTTGGTAAATTTAAGAAAATTGAAAACACATCAAGTATCTTTTCCAACCACAATGCTATGAGACTAGATATCAATTACAGGCAAAAATCTGTAAAAAATACAAACACATGGAAGTTAAACAATACACTACTTAATTACCAAGAGATCACTGAAGAAATCAAAGAGGAAATCAAAAAATACCTAGAAACAAATGACAATGAAAATATAACAACCCAAACCCTATGGGATGCAGCAAAAGCAGTTCTAAGAGGGAAGTTTATAGCAATACAATCCTACCTCAAGAAACAAGGAAGATCTCAAATAAAAAACCTAACGTTACACCTAAAGCAATTAGAGAAAGAAGAACAAAAAACCCCAAAGTTAGCAGAAGGAAAGAAATCATAAATATCAGATCAGAAATAAATGAAAAAGAAATGAAGGAAACGATAGCAAACATCAGTAAAACTAAAAGCTGCTTCTTTGGTAAACAAAATTGATAAACCATTAGCCAGACTCATCAAAAAAAAAAAAGGAGAAGACTCAAATCAATAGAATTAGAAATGAAAATGGAGAAGTAACAACTGACACTGCAGAAGTACAAAGGAGCATGAGAGATTACTACTAGCAAACTTATACCAATAAAATGGACAACCTGGAAGAAATGGACACATTCTTAGAAAAGCACAACCTTCCAAGACTGAACCAGGAAGAAATAGAAAATATAAACAGACCAATCACAATCAATGAAATTGAGACTGTGATTAAAAATCTTCCAACAAACAAAAGCCCAAGACCAGATGGCTTCACAAGCGAATTCTATCAAACATTTAGAGAAGAGCTAACACCTATCCTTCTCAAACTCTTCCAAAATTTAGCAGAGAGAGGAACACTCCCAAACTCATTCTACGAGGCCACCATCACCCTGATACCAAAACCAAAGATGTCACAAAAAAAGAAAACTACAGGCCAATATCATTGATGAACATAGATGCAAAAATGCTCAATAAAATACTAGCAACAGAATTCAACAGCACATTAAAAGGATCATGCACAATGGTCAAGTGGGGTTTATCCCAGAAATGCAAGAATTCTTCAATATATGCAAATCAATCAATGTGATACACCATATTAACAAATTAAAACCCATATGATCATCTCAATAGATGCAGAGAAAGCTTTCGACAAAATTCAACACCCATTTATGATAAAAACCCTCTGGAAAGTAGGCCTAGAGGGAACTTACCTCAACATAAAAAAGGCCATATGTGACAAACCCACAGCCAACATTGTTCTCAGTGATGAAAAACTGAAACCATTTCCACTAAGATCAGGAACAAGACAAGATTAACCACTCTCACCACTATTATTCAACATAGTTTTGGAAGTTTTAGCCACAGCAATCAGAGAAGAAGAAATAAAAGGAATCCAAATTGGAAAAGAAGAAGTAAAGCTGTCACTCTTTGCAGATGACATGATACTATACATAGAGAATCCTAAAGAGGCTACCAGAAAACTACTAGAACTAATCTATGATTTTGGTAAAGTAGCAGGATACAAAATTAATGCACAGAACTCTCTTGCATTCCTATACATTAATGATAAAAATTCTGAAAGAGATTTTAAGGAAACACTCCCATTTACCATTGTAACAAAAAGAATAAAATGCCTAGGAATAAACCTACCTAAGGAGACCAAAGACCTGGTTGCAGAAAACTATAAGACACTGATGAAAGAAATTAAAGATGATACAAATAGATGGAGAGATATACCATGTTCTTGGATTGGAAGAATCAACATTGTGAAAATGAATATACTACCCAAAGCAATCTACAGATTCAATGCAATCCCTATCAAACTACCACTGGCATTTTTCACAGAACTAGAACAAAAAATTTCACAATTTGTATGGAGACACAAAAGACCCCGAATAGCCATAGCAATCTTGAGAAAGAAAAATGGAGCTGGAGGAATCAGGCTCCCAGACTTCAGACTATACTACAAAGCTACAATAATCAAGACAGTATGGTACTGGCACAAAAACAGAAATATAGATCAATGGAACAGGATAGAAAGCCCAGAGATAAACCCACAGACATATGGTCACCTTATTTTTGATAAAGGAGGCAAGAATATACAATGGAGAAAAGACAGCCTCTTCAATAAGTGGTGCTGGGAAAACTGGACAGCTACATGTAAAAGAATGAAATTACAACACTCCCTAACACCATACACAAAAATAAACTCAAAATGGATTAAAGATCTAAATGTAAGGCCAAACACTATCAAACTCTTAGAGGAAAACATAGGCAGAACACTCTATGACATAAATCACAGCAAGATCCTTTTTGACCCACCTCCTACAGAAATGGAAATAAAACAAAAATAAACAAATGGGACCTAATGAAACTTAAGAGCTTTTGCACAGCAAAGGAAACCATAAAGAAGACGAAAAGACAGCCCTCAGAATGGGAGAAAATATTTGCAAACAAAGCAACTGACAAAGGATTAATCTCCAAAATTTACATGCAGCTCATGCAGCTCAATATCAAAAAAACAAACAACCCAATCCAAAAATGGACAGAAGACCTAAATAGACTTTTCTCCAAAGAAGATACACAGATTGCCAACAAACACATGAAAGAATGCTCAACATCACTAATCATTAGAGAAATGCAAATCAAACTACAATGATATGTCACCTCACACTGGTCAGAATTTCCATGATCAAGAAAGGCTAAAAGGATTATTACCAATGTCAAAGGTGGTTGTGGGATCATGGGGGATTATTACTTTCTTTTTTTCTCTAATTCTGTATTTTCTAAATTTTATGATAATAAACACGTACTTTTTTGTGAAAACTTATTAAACATATAACATGGGTTTAATATAAAAAAAAATTCTACAAACAATAAATCCTGGAGAGGGTGGGGAGAGAAGGGAACCCTCTTGCACTGTTGGTCAGAATGTAAATTGATACAGCCACTATGGAGGACAATATGGAGGTTCCTTAAAAAACTAAAAATAGAACTACCATACGACCCAGCAATCCCACTACTGGGCATATACCCTGGGAAAACCATATTTCAAAAAGAGTCATGTACCACAATGTTCATTGCAGCTCTATTTACAATAGCCAGGACATGGAAGCAACCTAAGTTTCCATCGATAGATGAATGGATAAAGAAGATGTGGCACATATATACAGTGGAGTATTACTCAGCCATAAAAAGAAATGAAATTGAGTTATTTGTAGTGAGGTGAATGGACCTAGAATCTGTCATACAGAGTGAAGTAAGTCAGAAAGAGAAAAACAGATACCATATGCTAACACATATATTTGGAATAAAAATAAAATAGTTTTGAAGAACCTAGGGGCAGGACAGGAATAAAGATGCAGATGTAGAGAATGGACTTGACGACATGGGGACGGGGAAGGGTAAGCTGGGACGATGTGAGAGAGGGTCATGGACTTATATATACTACCAATTGTAAAATAGATAGCTAGTGGGAAGCAGCTGCATAGCACAGGTAGATCAGCTCGGTGCTTTGTAATCACCTAGAGGGGTGGGATAGGGAAGGTGGGAGGGAGACACAAGAGGGAGGAGATATGCGGATATATGTATATGTATAGCTGTTTCACTTCGTTATAAAGCAGAAACTAACACACCATTGTAAAGCAATTATACTCCAATAAAAATGTTAAAAAAAATAGAAAATCAAGGACTTTTCTAAGGAATATATAATTTATTTTGGTCTTCAAGGATGAGAAATATTAAGCAGCAAAGAGGGAAAGAATAGCATGTGCAAAGGACCTGAAGAGAAAGGAACTTGGAACTGAATTCAGCAGCTCTTATGGTGAGGGGTTGGCAGGGAGGTGGAGTCAGGATTGCTGGGGTGTAGTGACCCACGGGCCAAATGGCTCGTAATGAGGCTGGAGAGATAGCAGGAGCAAGATCATTTAGGGCCTTGGGAGTCATGTTAAGGGTATAAGTTCCGAAAGTTTTAGATGTTCTTTAAGAAGATAAAATTGGTGTAAGCAAGGAGAATATAATTTGAGAGAGAGAGAGAGAGAGAGAGAGAAAGGAAGAAGAGAAAGAAACAAATTATTAATACCAAAGAAAACAAAATGAAGCATAGAAAAGGAAAAATTATCGTAGAAGTATTTATGACTTAGCTGTGAAGTACATTTTATGGTCATAATAATGTAAGCAAAATTTTGATACAACTCTATTGGGAGGAGATGGGAAAAGACAGCACTGTTTAAATAGCAAAGTAATATTTTCATTACTTGTGTGAATTTCTTGAGAAAAGAGGTAGAACGAGGGAAACTGAAAAACTTGAAAACTCAGGATGAAATTTATTTGTATGCACACATAATAGCCATAAATGATGTTATATAAAAACTTGAGGGGAAAGTCTTTTCACAAAGGGATTAACCATTGTTAGTCGATGAAATATGCTGCTTTCTTATAGCCCTTCCATTGTCCTGGACATATTACATTTACCAAAATGTTGTCAAGAGTAGAATCAAATCTGCTCTAGGAAAGCAAGCTGACTTACAAGGTATGAGAAATTCCCTTAGTCATCAGACATTGTACTTGGATTCTTTTGCAGAAAATTAGCTTTGGGTAACAAAATATTTAAGAATAAGTTCATTTCTGTATTTACAGTCAGGTTGGAAGGTTCTATATTATTTTGAAGAGTTAGAATGGGCATTGAAGAGGCTGTTCTTTACCAGAATGTCTGTTTTGGTCCCGTGAGTATTAAAGGGCATGTCTGCCCATGTGATGCAGCCTGGAGCAGGTATTTAAATATAACCCAAGTAGGTTAAAAAATATGTGGTGAATTTTGTGTGTCAAACCTGTTAGATCCAACTGGTCAATGCAATGATTCAAAAAGCTATGTAAAATAAGGAAGAATATTTTAAAGATACTTTTTAATAGACAATGAAAATTTTAAGGACGTTTTCAATAGAGAAAACTAAAGAATGGAAAACATCAGAGATGCAGTAAGTGGAATATAGATGTAATAATAAAAACAGTCAAAAACACTACTGTAGACGTTTAGCCAAAGTTTGCCTTGTGAAACTGTCACTGAAGAAGTAAACTCATACCCGCAACCTATTCCAGGAAACTCTTAGAGCATGCTTTAAACAGGTTAGTATACACTTAGGAAATGTGAAAAACTAATGTCACATTCATACAAGATTTCTCTGAGAGAATCTGGAGTTTTTGATTTAAATTCTTGGCACAGGGGGAAAAGGTACTCCCTGAGTTTGATAATTATTGTGATTTTGGTTTAAATTCTGGACATCACTCAAGTGTACACTTCGTTGTGTGGAGTAAAAAATAAATAAAGAGAAAATGAGAAAAACAGAATATGAGAGAATGAGAGGAAGGAAGGGAAGAAGGAAGCAAGGGAGGGGGGAATAGGAAGGGAGGGGGGAAGGAAAAGAGAGGATGATGATGTTGAAGAAGCCTCAGATGAGCCTAAGGAGTCAGGGACATCTGCCAATCCAAGATGTTTCCCTAAGAACCCATGCTGTACCATCCCTTGTCTGACAAAGGAATTTCAGTGCAATTGTATAATGGAGATGTAGCCTGGTGTCAGAGGCCACATTCCAGAGATTAGCCTGATCTTCCTATCTCCGTCCATTGTTTATAATTCAGAGACAGAGGCCAAGCAAGTGCAATGAAGCAAAACCCTAGAGGGATATGCAGACATTGCTAAGAGATAAAGTGAATACTGGGCCCAGATTTTACAATGATGATCAGACACTCTTCCTGGTGTTGATTACTAATTAGTTCCCTCCAAATTAAATTAACAGATAGACAACTGTGATCTTAGAGGACTTGCATGGATTTTTATTGTGCCTGATTTCAAATGCTGGGGGAGAACTCCGTGTTTGTTCAAGCCCTAAGCAATTTCCAAGACCCCCTGCAGATGGGAGGTGGGCTGCTCATTTTGCAAGTCACAACTCTGAGATCACTTGTGAAGGTAAGTGTCTAAAATAAGCAGGACCTGTCACAAGCAGAGTGATTGACAGGGAGGTTGTTCTAATTCCAAGGAACGAGTCTTTACTAGCCCTGTGCAGCGGGACGTGGTGAATGTCATGGTTTTGTTGACCAGCACATATTGGTTCCCCTTTTTACTTTTACTAAAATGAAAAGATTTTTTCCCTTAATTTTGTCTTCAACATCATTTGATTTCAGGCACTTCAACTATGTTAAGAGTGAATACAGCTTGCCTTTAATTACACAAGTTTATAGAGTCACAGCCAAGTATAATAGTAGTTGGTGGAAATGAAAGTTACTAAGACATCATCTGAAGCTTGGAGTTAAAGGGAACAGTTAGGTGCAAACTTCAGTTGCCATACTTCTTTCTCGTATAAGGTAGCAATCTGCCCAGCTAAAAAGCCACACTTTCACACTTTCTTTGTAGACCTTATGGTCCATGTGTTAATGTTGGACCATAAAATGTAAGCTGAAGTTTGATAGCTATTTCCATGAAAATTTTGTTTTTCTGATATTGGTTTCATCCTCCCACTTTTTCACTTATTTTTCCTAATAGCATTGTGGTTGTGACATTGTACAAGCCAATTTACAGATTCAAGAAATTCAATTTACAGACACATTAGAATGAAAGACACATGTTAAAGATGGTAAAGAAAAATATGGAAGGAACCTAGGACATTGACATTATGAAGACATTGTATTAGCATTGAATTGTTTAACTCTGGATTCTTCACTGTGTGAGAAAAATAACCCACCATTATTTGGATAAACCACTATTGGATTTTGTTAATGCAAGGACCTTGTTGGAATTGTGAAAAGGGGGAAAATTGGATAGAGTACAGTTATGTGAAAGGTGTCTGGAGTATATTCTGGGGAGCCAAATGTTGACTGTAGAGCACATTTATTGTTTACCTTTCAGTCTGCTCTCTTTGAAAAATACTGCTCCCATCTGAGACATTACTCTCCTTCCCATCATCGCATATCCCACTTCAAAATTTCAGAAGAAAAGCCACCATTTCTTAAATAATATGCTTCCAAACTCATGGTGATTAATGGAAGCATGAGCCATGGAAACATATGATTATATTCATAATACCTCCCATCTCTAGTCTTAGTAATTGGCTCAGAATGAGCAAGTGAGTCAAGCTGGACAATCCACACTCCTTCCTGAGAATTTTCAAATTGGAGTTGAGAGAAGGAAGAGCCCTTTCCTCTTCTGTTAGAAGTTTGAGGATATTAACTTTGAACTTCCATAATTCTGTGAGGAGGGGATATTGAATTTAACGCAGTGAGGGAACAAGAGATGAGAGACATTGAGAATATACTGCGAATGAGTCCATGGACCCATTTCTCTCTGCTCGTATTGTGGCTACATGAGCCAACGAATCCTCTATTTGCTTAAGTTATATCAAGTTTTATATGTTTCATTTGCAGCCTAAAGAGTTTTGATGCTATAAGGTAGAGGCACCAGGTTTTATTTCTGACTATTTAAAACACAGACTAACTTCAGATTTGTGGTACTTACACTTTATAATCTAAGCCTTAGCGTGGTTACCCTTCTATTAACTGATTTGTTACCTTTTGACAGAAATGTGTAAATTAAAATTATGATGTCATTTAAAAATGCCCCACGATTGAAATCACAGCCAATTAGTTAACAAATTTAAATTCATTATAGAACTCAGACACAGTTGTGACTAAGAGTATTTTCTGTAAAATTATAGTCAGTACCTGTGATGCCTTTGAAAATTAATATTTCTCCTTCCACTATTGGATTTCTGTTTAACAATCCAGGTTTTAAACAGCCAGTCTGGTTATATTTAACAAACATAATTAATTAAGTTTCCCCAAATAGTTTGTGCCTTTTTCTCTTTTAAATAAAGCTAAGAGTAGAGTTCTTAAAAAAGATTTTACTTTCCCATTGTTGTTGTTATAAATCAGAGTTTCTTAAACGTCAGCAACAACAAAAACAATCAAGCAAAAACCTTTAAAAAGAAAACATCTTTGGATACCCAGTATTGGATGGAATAGTTTTTTTGATATGTACATAATATTATAATTAGTTACTACACATTAATTTATGCACAAGTTTTGTATCATAGCACACTTAAAGTCAACAAAGCCATAATATTTATAACATTCAAAGTATGATATTTTAATGTAATGAATCATATGCTCTTTAAGAAAAAAACAGATAACTATCAAGAACTAATATATGACACAGCTATTGATTCTTTTGTCTTGAGTATCCTGCACTTGTGCTATTATTGACTCAGTTTTCCCACCATTCTTATCTCTCTGAACCATGAAATCTTTATTTATACAGTACATGAAATCATTTTGATTTCATTTGGCACAAAACTGTTTTTACCTATTAAGTTTATCTCTATTTTCTTGTCATTAGACTAGTAATACATAACGTAAAACATGGTGGCATTCTCATGAGGTTAAAGATTTATTAAGAAACTAGTTTATTCTATAAAAGTGTACACTGATTATGAATTATACTTGAAAAAATGTTTTTCTCCATAATTGTAAAGAAAGTTCAAAAAGGTGCAAACACAGATTTGAGACTGTTATTGCCATTTAGAATTTAAAACAATCTAAGATAATTGAATGTGAAGCATTTTAGGGAGGTGATTACTCTGTACCCACATTACAAACACGAATGAAAAGATATCGTTCATAGAATAATAACAAATATGTTGAATATTGTTTTTAGATGACTAGCAACACGAGAGCAAACAAACTATGTTTCTGGCCATAATTATGTAACTGAGACTGGAATTAGCTTTTCTATAAATAAGTAGACACTTGAAAAAATACAGAATAAAATTGTTTTCAGACATTGTACAAAAACAGCACAGGAACAAGATCTATCTGTATATGATAGAAGGGAAGTAAGTAAACAAGATAAGCCCTACAACTGCTCTAAATTTCTGGGTAGGGGAACTTTCCACATTGCAGTACATGAAGGGTTATTACAAAAAGGTCATGCTGATTTTACCAACATTGAAAAAAAATCTGGAAGGCTTATATATACTACCTGATTTCAAGACTTACTATAAAGCTGTTGCAATCAATTGTGTGATATTCGTGTAAGAATACGTCAATGGATCATTGGAACCAAACAGAGAGTTCAGAAATAGAGCAAAGCACAAATATTCAATTAATTTTTAAAAAGAATGTCTTCATTCTTCAAGAATCCTTTCGTTGGATATAGAATTTTGATTAGTATTTATTTTATTTCAGCACTTTAAAGGGGTTGCTCCATTGTCTTCTAGCCTTTGTGATTTCTGATAAGAAGTTTGCTAGTATTCAATTTGTTGTTCTTCTCTATGTAATTAGTGTGTCATTTTTCTATGACTGCTTTCAAGATTTTCAGCAGGTTAACTATGATGGTCTTAGGTATGGTTCTCTTTGACTTTATCATATTTGGGTTTCCTAAGTTTCTTGAATCTGTAAATGTATGTATTTCATTAAATTTTGGAAGTTTTCAGACATTTTTTCAAAAAATTTTTCTGCCCATTTCTCTTTCTTCCTTTTCTAAAACTTTAATTGCTCATATAATTGGCTTTTTGAAAAATTTCCAAAAAATCTCTGAGGATCTACTTGTTTGTTTTGTTTAATCTCCTTTCCTCTCGGTTCTTCAGATTGTATATTCGATTAATCTATCTTTATTAACTCTTCCCTCTATCATTTCCCATTTTGCTATTGAGACTATTCAGTGAATATACTTTTAGATATTGTATATTTTAATTCTAAAGTTTATATTTGGTTACTTTTTAATAGTTTACATGTTTTGTTAAGACTTGATGTATTTTCATTTATAATGAGTACATTTGCTTTTACCTTATATTGGCCTAAAACAAATAGATGGTGAGATATTTCCCCAGCAAAGGTATGTTTATTCAGGATGAGTAGAAAATTGCAATTTAGGATCTGCAACCATGATAAGCCACATGCAAGGGAAAGAGAATTCTTTTATAGAAGGGAAAAGGAAGTTGGGAAGGCTATAGTAAACAAAGAGTTCATGAATTTTCATTGGCTGAGTCCTTGCTAAGAAAGAAGAAGAGTCTTTCTCCCTGTTGGGCTTTGCTACGGTCACAGGGTGTGAGAGCTCCCTCTTCTGGCCTACCAACTCTATATAATTGAAGTGTCTGTTTATTAATATTTTTTTTTGCATTTCCCCCTTTTGATTAAGATAGTTCTGTGAATCATCATTGATGAAGTGCCAGGTTTTCCAGTTTCAGAGGATTTTTGTACCTCAGTGCCAGGAGGAAGCTTTCCTGGGTGTAGCGTCTCACATCAGAGGCAAAGTGCACAGATTGGAAACCTATTAAGGCCACATTTGAGTAACAAGGAGGAGTAGGAGGGAGAACTCTCAGGTACTTTTAATCTAAATTCCAGACAGTATCAAGATAATAGACATTGGAGATCATCTGAAGTGCTATGTCATCATCAAAGATTTGGGAAATATTTACTTTCAGGTCATCAGATGATGTGTAGTTTCAGTCAGGGTTCAGTTTTCTTTCGCTGTGTCACTTGCATCCAAGAGTATATTCCTTGGAGTCTGGTGGTACAAAGGTTGGTTAGCAGTACCTGACAGGGGCCTCTCCAGTGAGGTTGAAGAGAGTTCTTCTGGACGTGTCTTTTTTAATCTCCAGGTTTTAAGGTCTTCAACTTCCAAGAAAGCACTGTGAAGAGGTTGCTCTACCAAGACATGTTTATTTTTTAATAGAAGCAGTGAGGCCTTTGCAGTATTAGAGTATCTCTCCTTTTATAAGTTGTGGTTCAATAGAAGCAGAAGCCAAGTGCATTGGGTGTCTTGTAACTATCTCAAAGGGTGAGAGTTTATGAGTTTCCAAAGAGGAGGTGGATGTAAGATTTAGAAGGACCAACAGCAATGCTTTTGTCCAAGATGTTTGGAGGGCCTCTACAAATTTTGCCAATTGAGTCTTAATGCCGTTAGTGCGTTCAACTAAACCAAAGGAATGAGAGTCATAAGCACAGTGAAAGTGTCATAAAACCAGCTAAACAACACGGATTTGTCAAAGATTTACTGGCCAGTAAAATGGGTTCCTTGATCACTATGAATTTTGAGAGGAGTTCCCCAGGTAGGGGTAATCTTTTTCAAAGGCATTTTAGCCATAGAAGAGAAAGGAGCCTGTCTGCAAGGGAAATCTTCAGTCCAGTGTGAAAACATACAGACCATGACTAAAATATATATCTATGAGATGGAGGAATTTGTATGAAATCCATTTGCCAAATCTTGGATGGTCCATTAGATAGTTTAAAATGTCTGGGAACAGTACAAACAGGCTTTCTTGGTTTGTATTTCAGACAATTGGGACAAATGAGGTAGGCAGGTTTTGCAGGCTTATTACTGTTTCCTTATCAATATTGATTCATGAAGGCTATCATTTTGTCAGTAGACCAATGGTTTAATGCATATACAGTGGTGAAGAGTGGGAGTTTTAGAGTCTCCAGTAGGACTGGGTTATTTGGTCCAAACCAGAGCTTTCTCTTTTTATTAAACCAACAATTATTGAATTTCCAATCTTGTTTTTCCCTTTTGGGGGCCAATTGTTGGGCCTCTCTAGCCAGTTTTTCTAAGTTATCATTTGGGGAAATATCCTTTTGTACTGTGACAGAGGTTTGGCTGCTATTGGTCCCATTAAGGGCAGCATTCCTTGCAAAAGTGTCAACAAGATGATTTCTCTTAGCTTCCAGAGAGTCAAGTTTTTAATGCCCTGGAATCTTAATAATAGCTAAAGTGATAGGTAAAAGTGTTGCATTCAATAATTCCTGAACATAGGATACATTATTTATTTTATTTCTGCTGGAAGTAAGGAAGCTATGTTGCCTCTACAGCATTCCAAAATCATGACTACTTCAAAAGCATATCTACTATCAATATAAATATTGGCAGTTTTGTCCTTGCCTAAAGTATAAGCCTGCGTAAGAGTATATAATTCAGCCTTTTGGGCTGAAGTAACAATAGGTAAAGATGCTGCTTCGACAACATCAAAAGGAGTTGCCATAGCATACCCAGCACAATATTTTCCACCCCCATCTATTAAATAAGAACCATCAATGAACTATAAGAAGTCAGTGTTACTCAGAGGTATTTCCTGTAGGTCACCATGAAGGGTCGGGAGGTGATCCATCAGCATTAAGCAGTCATAAGGAACTTCACTGGTGACTGAGAGGAGAAAAATATCAGGTTTAAGGTTATTACAATATAAAAGAATTATGTGAGAACCAGTTAACAAAAGGACTTCATAGAAGATGAGGCAGCCAACTGAGAAATGTTGAGTGTGATGAGAATTCATTAGGGCTTTTATCGCATAAGGTACAAAAATTGTTAAAGGCGGTCCCACAATGATTTTCTTGGCAGTTTTAAACAAAAGAGCCATGACTGTAATGACTCTAAAACAGGGGGAGTATCCACGTGCCACAGGGGCCAGTTGCTGGCTATAATACCCTAATGGTGGCCTCTGTGTTTTGGGACAATTACCCTGAGGGCATTCTATTCCTTTTCATATACAAAAAGGAAAAAGGGAACTACTAATTGAAATGCCCAAGGGCAGAGGTGTTTATAAGTTCTCCTTTAAGGCCTTAAAAGCCATGTCGTCTGGTTTTTCCCATAAAATTGGGTCAGGGTTGTTGTTTAGTAAAGCATACAGAGGTTGGGCCATAAGAGAGACATTTGGAATCCAACATTAGCAGTAACCAACTGGCCGAGGAAAACCTCACAGTTGGCACTTAGTTTTGGGTTTTGGGAAACTTAGGACACCATGAAGTCCAACTGGATCTAGGTGTAGCCCTTGTTCTGATATCAGATGCCCTAAATATTGAGCCTGGGTTTGAGCAAACTAATTTTTCTTTGGCGACTTTACTTCCCTTTAAGGCTAAAATCTTTAGCAAATGGATGTTGTCTTCCTGTAAGGAGGCTTGAGAAAAGAGCAAAGAAGCAAATAGTTCACATACCGTAGCAAAGTAGAACCCTTAGGGAACTTCATGTCATCCAGATCAGCCTTTAGGATTTGTGAGAAATAAGAAAGACTCTCAGTAAAACCCTGAGACATTACTGCCTAGGTGAATTGTTTTTCCTCCCAAGTGAAGGCAAAAAGGTATTGGCTGGCTTATCAACAGGAATACTTAAAAGCGTATAACTCAATTACAATGAAGAATTTACTTTTGGTGAGAATGGATGTTAGCAACATATGAAGGTTAGGGACAACAGGGTATGGAGGGATAACAATGTTGTTTATTGCTCGGAGGTCCTGGACACAACCCTCCATCCTTAGCTCTTAGGTTTTCTCACCAGTAAAATAGGAGTATTACAGTTACTAATGTAAAGGATAATTAGGCCTTAATTCTTGTAATCTTCTATTGTCAGCCTTATGCCTCTAAGGGCTTCTTTACCTGCAGGATATTGATTAATTCTGGGAAGAGATTATAGAGGATCTATTTGAATCTTTCTGGGACATGCACTATGAATTTTGCCAATATCAGTTAGATATTTTGCCCATAAGGAGGATGGTAGCTGATTCAATAAGAACAAATGATCAGTGTTTCAAGAATCAGCTCTTGTACAGTCAGAGACAAAACAAATAAAAGATGTCGAAGGGTCATTTAATCAACCTGGTTGGTTATTTTGTGACTACTATCAAATTCCAAAAATTTTTTCCCCTTTTGGGATAAAGAAATTTCAGCATGATACTTTTCTATGGAGCCTCACAGCCTAGTAAATGGATGTGGCAGAGGAACTAAGGAGAAAAGTGTGTGTATCTCTCAAAGGGCCTAAACAAAAGGAAATAGGTTCAGAGACGGGAACCTCTTCAAATTCATTAGAGATCCCACTATGTGCACCATTTTAGTACTCTGAGGTGGGGGCTGCTTTATAATAGGTTGAACACTGACAGTATGGTTCCAGGTCAATTAGGACTGGAAGAAACTCATCCCCAATCTGGAGAAATGTTTCTCCAATCTGGTTAAGAGGGAGGATTGGAAAGATCCCCTGTAGTTTCTCAGAGCCCCATCACTGAGAATTGGGAGGACAGAGAAAAGGCTGATTTGAGGGCTAAAAGTGCCTGAGGCACTTAAATTTGTAACAGTTTTCTTTTCTAATGTCCTGGCTCTTTGCAATAATAGCAGAAACTTGGAGGGTTTTGATTTAATTTAGGAGCTTTCCATAGCTAGAGATGATGATTAAGAATTTTAGCAGTCTTCCTTTTAGGTGACTCATCCAGAGTGTGAGAGAACTGGTTTGCCAGGTTAACTAAATTCAGAGTGGACAGAGTTTCCCATTCTATCCTGGTTCTTTTTACTGAAGGGAAAGCTCCTTATTCAGCCCATTAATAAACACAGAGTTTTAAAAAACTACCCAGGTGGAACGTCTGAAGGAAAATCAGAATTTTCTTTAAAAAATAATCTGAAGTTGGTTGTAATAGTCATTAACAGGTTCATCAGATTTTTGTGTGCAAGGCTGAATTTTGTTCCAATCAACAGGGTTGGAAAAAACCCTAGGAATTAATTGCCTGATGAAGTTATCTAGTGATTTCTCAAAACTGATCATTTAATAAGTGAGTGGGCTGGTCCCCCAGTTGTAATTCTAGAGACCTTTCAGGATTTTTCCCATTGGTGGTTTTCATTGAATACTGGACCTGGCCTTCACTGACAAGCATACGAACTAACTAATGTAAGTTGGAGAAACCAGGTTGATAAATTTGAACGACTATATTACATTCCTCAGAAAATCTGTGAGGATCTTTGGTTACTTTGGAAAAATCTTTGACTGTGGCTTGCTTTAGTCCAGGGAATATAAGAAATTAAGGGTATAGCCTCTGGATACTCAGAAGACTTAATTTTAGAGGGACAGGTTCTGATCGGTACAGAAGAAAAGGGAGTGGGAAGAGTTTCAGAGGAAAAGGGAAGTTTGGCAAGAGAATTAGTACAGGGGAACTGAGGGTATAAAGAAGGCATGGTGGGCATAGAAAGGAAGGAGGAAGATGGTGCCAGGGGTGGAGTCTGACCACAAGGAGCTGAGGGACAGACACAAGATGGCACCAAAGGCAGAGCCTGAGACAAAGAAACCAAGGAAGAGGAGCTTGAATCTTTGGGAGCCATTTTGTCTTTCTTTTATTTTTTTTAATTAAAAAAATTTTTTTGTCTCAGTTAATCGTAAAATCTTATTTTGCAGAGAGGCAATTTTAGACTCCTCATAATGTTGGGAAGCTTCAAAATACCAATCAAAATAGGCATTCCATTTATTTCTGGTGATTTTAGAGCTCTTGTAATCAAATTATAAGATAACTAAGTGTGGGGATTTCAGAAGTTCCCCATAATGGCCATTGATTTTCTAATTGCCTTTGGTTAGGTCAGTCCATTTAGTTAGGGGACAGGGTCCCTAAAGAGGGACCATGGTTTTTAAACATAAAATCATCCAGAGTTCCTGTAGGAGGGCATCCTGAAATATTTAGATAACCACTTTTCAGAGGTTTTTCTCTGGAGAAAAAATAATTTTCAAACAGCTTAAATAGCTTACAGCTCAAACACCTAAATTTAAACATCTTGCAACTCAGACAGCCTGCAGGCCTAACACGAGCCAGTTCTAAGGAAACAGCTTGTCCCAGAGGGGCCAGGCCAAAAGCTTTTCAGCCAGTAACCATGGAACAGTCCCATTCCAAGGGAAAGGACCAAAGCCTGAAAAAAACAGCACAGTTTCAGTGAAGCAGCCCCTGTTCCCAAAGGAGTGGGCCGAAGGTGTCTCAGCCAGCTTCAGTTGTAACAGTCTGATCTAAAAATCAGATTGAACTGCCAAAGGAGTACACACATGCAGAGCAAAGTCTTAACCAGAATGAACAAAACTTTAAAATAAATCCTGAATAAAGTCTGGAGAGTACTCACATACAAAGCAAGGTCTTAACCATAAAGAACAAACCCTTAAAATAGATCCTGAATGAAGCCTGGATAGCTTCAAATGCAAAGAGGGTGTGAGCTCGAATCCAGGAGAAAAACATGCCTTCAGGATAAGTGAGAAAGCAATGAGTGACAATGGGCTGAATTGTGAGCACCACACCTATTTGTTCACCAGGCTCAGAGCCTTTGGGGGCCTTCTGTGGTCCTCCTATGGGCCACCAAAATGTTGACCTAAAATAAATAGACTGCCAGATATTTCTCCAACAAATATAGGTTTATTTGGGATCAGCAAAGAATTGCAATTAGGGATCTGTAGCCATGGTGAGCCATGTGCAAGGGAAGGAAAACTCTTTTATAGAGGGGAAAAGGAAGTTGGGCTGGCTATAGTAAGCAAAGAGTCTGTGCGTTTTCATGGGCTGAGTCCTTGCTAGGAAATGAGTCTTTCTTCTTCCTGTCAGGCTTTGCTATTGTTGCAGGGCCTGAGAGATCCCCCTCTGGTCTCTTGACTCTATTTAATTGAGGTTTCTGTTGATTAATTTTTTTATTCTCACTAAGCAGAGTTAAAATAGCTGTTTTAAAGTTTTTGTAGTGTAATTTTTAGCATCTCTATTAACTTCGGGTTGGCATCTTTTGATTGTCTTTTCCCTTGAGGTTGGGTCCCATTTTCCTGGTTCAATTTATGTTAGGTAATTTTTGTGTATATCCTAAACACTGTGAATATGATGCTGTGTGGATTTCAGGTTATGTTATAATCTCCAAAGTGTTGATATGTTTGTTTTTATCAGATGACTAACTTCGTTAGACAGAAATCTGGGCAGCAACTCAGATATCAGTTCAGTTCTTCAAACCTTAGTTGTTATCTGCATGCAGTTTGCCCTACACAGAAGTGGTTCAGGAAACAGCATGGACTTAATGGTGAATTTATACGTGAAATTAGGTACCTCTGGGCATCTTTTCTGGAGCTTCTTTCTCAATCTTCAGAGGCTGTTCTTGCCCCAGAAATACTTACTATATATAGTTCCAGAAAGACGGTGAAACTTTCTATCAGAATTGGAGTCACTTGACATTGTAGTCAAGGTCAAACTGCATATACCCTCAGTATAGAGACAAAAAGAAACTTGCTCTGTTGGATGTTTGTTCCAAGTTTTGACCCCTCTCCACAAATTGTCTGCTTTCATTCAGTCTCCAGAGCCTTCAGGTATTTTTTGTTGCTGTTGTTTATTGTCTAGATTTATGGCTGGTATTTATGGGAGAATCAGTTTTTAGTATCTAATCTTTCTATGCCAGTTGACAATCTATTACTTTCTAAAGGAGAAAAGCCCAGGGAAATGTCTGCTTACTTTTTATATGGTTGTGATATAGTAAAGTTGGGCCTCTGTTGGAATGTTCTTATATCTTACATTTTGAAAGCAAGTAGCAAATATGTCCACCTGTAAATCTTGAGAATTTTTCCTAACTCCTTAATTTAAGGGAAATCTGACGATTGGTAATATGAGTTCTATGACCTAAAGAAGAGGCACAAAATTGTGTGTTAACTCTCTATTGACTGACAAACCATACTTCCATTGTCCTGTTCCTCTCTTGGTCCCACCTGGTTTGTGGTTTTGCTTGGGTCTTTCTCCTCTCTCAAATATCCACTTGAATATTTCTTGATAGTGCCAGTGACTCTCCAGCCAAACATAACGTGTTTCTTGCCAGACGTTGTTCTGCTATCACAGGCTGTGTTCCAGAAAACCAAATTCTTTCTTCCACAGCATAAATATAGCTGACTATTCATTTTTCACATCACCCCTCCTTTCTTCAAAATTACAATCTAGAGGAAGAGATACAAATACACAGTGAAATTAAATTAGAATTGAAAATTGAAGTGAACATACTTCACATTTCTTATTCAGGGGTTTAAATATTTTATCTATCCATTTCTATTTTTTTCTTTCTTTTTTGTTTTGTTTTACAGTTTATTTTATAGATATTGTCAAGTTTCTTGACGCATTTTCTCTGTGTCTCTTGTCAAGGGTCCCATTCACCGAAAGTGCTACATCAGAAAGTGGATGACATTCTTTAAGAGATGTCTTAGAAGAGATTCCTACACTAATGAAAATCTAGATTTAATGTCTCCAAGGTCACTTTCAGCTCTAAAGCACAAAGATATACTCTGCAACGCTATCATATCACATTGGAAAGGAGCTATTACTTTTACTTAATTATGTATTTTAGAACTAATAAGTCCTTTGAATAAATAGAAATTATTCAAAGAATATTACATCTTTTCATACTATTCTAAAAAACACAAAATTAAAAGAACCTAGGTTAATCATAAGGGGCTGATTTATTGCTTTAGTACACAAGAAGTCTGCCATTAACCTAACAGAGGCTCCACACAGAAAAGTCATTCTGTAGTGGAGGAGGCCAAAAAGAAAATTAGCCCTATGCTGAAAGAGAACCCATTATGGGTGATTTGATGATATTAATGGCATTTTCCATCCTTTGCAGTATTGTAAAACCTAAACATTTTAATGGTGCTCATTTCCTTGCCTGGAAGGGAAAGATTACATTACTCTAAGCCTTTTGTAAATTTTAGAGCATATGTTATATAGTAATTTGATTCTTATACTTTACTGAGTTTAGGGAGCTTCAGTCCTTTGATCAGAAGCTGTGAAGCGAGAGCCACTCGGGGCTCCAGATCCTGTCTGCCAACCACTGGACTTCATGATAGTTCATGCTGCCAAGTGGACAGAGACTGATTATTTTCTGGTTCCCAATTTCTGAGTCCTGCACTGTAGGTTAGACCAGCCCATAAAGTTGACTTTGTGTATATAGTACTCTGAAATGGCATAATCAACACATTTTTCTTTCTGCACATGGCAGCAGAAGAGAAGAACATGCTCTATTAATTGATCTGCTGTAACCTTGGCCCACAGGGAAATAAATCTTTCAACCCTTGAGTTATAAGGACTGTAGTTTTCCTAGGGCAGTGCAGATCTTTTAATTTGCTTGTCTCTGTTAAGCCAAACCTTGGTTTTCGGTACTCCCATATATTCAGGAACACTAGAAATCATTCTTACCTATCTACTCTTTTAATAATTATTATACTTTCCAATATTAGATTCTCCTATTTTGCATGCCCAGAATGCATATTTACAACAATGATCTCCTTTAGAAGAAGAGTCACAGTAGAGCAAATTAAAGATATGACTCTTCTTCAGCCTTAACCAACACACCAATTATTCCATCATTTCTATTATTGAAGAATGATTGAGAATCAAATTACCAATAAAATTTAAAAGATCCCTGTGGCAGGTGGAATTATTGTATATTAATTTTTCACCACTCTCTGAGTTCATAACCTTTGTCACATAATTTTGCAAGTCCTTTCATAAAAGGCGGGCTCACTTTTCACTCTTTTGGGTTTGGCCGATGAATATAAGTGAATGGACATGGCAAAAAGCGAAGAAAGTGATGGTATGAATGGGCTTGCTCTCTGGAATTTCTGCCATCAAGAGAAGAACATGCAGCTAGCTAGCCCTGTAGTCCAAGGGGGCAGGATGTCCTTGGGGGAGAGCTCCATGGCTGATCTAAAAACCTGCAGCATGAAGCATAGATTCAGCCTACGCCAGCTGATCCTCAGCTGAAACACAGACTCTTAACAAAGCTCAGCTATCAGTGAAGTTGCCCAGCCAATTTTCAGTCAGAGACAAGAGTGGTGAAGATTTATGAGAAAAATGTGCTTTTTTTTTTTTTTTCTGTGAGTTTGTGATATCTTCTTACAGAGAATGTCTTACTAATGCTGTATACTTGTAATTAAAATGATTATCACAACTTTAAATTTACTAATGTCCAAGTCTTTAACTCATAGTGGATCTCCTTAATGCCCTTTTCAGAAACTCATTTACCTTCATCACCTGTAATTTTAAAAATGTGGTTGTTAAGTAAAAATACAAAACTTCTGATGCATGAAAGGATATATTCTTAGTTCTTTAGAAAATAGGCCCAGGATAACTCATTTTCCTTGAGTTACATATTGTTAACCATCACTAAAAAGTAAAGTGTTTAATGACTTAAGTTAAAATCCTAGAAAAACTTGGTTTAGATTATAAGTAATAGCAATACGTGTCTATACAGAACACCTCATTCACTAAAGAGTTCAACATTGCCATTTCACGTCAGTCCTTATAAGAATTGGCGTGGCAATAGAAGAAAGACACGCTTATTTTAGTTGATTGTGTCTCAAGGGCATGTGTTATTTTAGACATAAAAGGAATAGTGGAAATGATTTTGGTGTTGAATATTTAAATGAAAGCATTTCAAATTTAAGGGGGGAAATTCTTCCTCTTCATCGTCACCAAAAAGTATTTATGACTTACTGATTTTAAACTTTGAGAGATAAAGATTGTATTACCACCTATTCTACTTCAAAACTCTTATTATTTCGCCAAGGATTTCCTCATCAGTGTATTCTTATTTGGAGGAATCCAAGTTTGAAGCTCAGTGCTTTAAAGGCTTAACAGTAGGGAAAGGCCGTGCTTGGATATAGTTGCTATAATCAGTCTCCACTGAGCAAGTAAGGATTGCCAAGATTAATGAATTCTCACTGTGAAGGCATTTTGTAGCAGTGGCAGAAAAACTTTTTCCAAAGTTCTGTTTGTAAACCACAAGAGGCCTTTTTTGTTGTTGTTCATCTGACCAAGTTTTGTCTATTTGTAAGTATTCTGGCTCATAAATTTCTGTGTTTCTCTCCCCAACCCCATTCTACAGAATCATTGCCATTGCTCTCTGGAATTTCTGCTCATTTATAATCATGCTTTTAGCTTATGACATTCTCTGTGCTTCCTGGTTGGTAGCAACCATCTCCAGGCCATTTCCCTGGAATTGGGAAACCTTTTGATACCTAGTGTGGTTATTTTCTTCACACCCTTACACTTGCCTTCTCTCACTACCACTTGAGGAACTTCTGTGTTTATATATACATAAAGAATAGCTTAGGCAAATGTCTATGAAGAAACACTCAGGTAGAAGTTGAACAAAAATGAGATTTCTCTCAATGAAGTAAAAAAGATTCAGACAGAAATATCAAATGTTGTTTAAGCTATGACTGTGGTTCTGGGGGATGTTTGACATTGATGGAAACTATAATTAAATCCCTTTGAAGAAAGCACCATAATAAGAAATATATATTTTATGTATTAACCTGACAATGGTATGTGTATGTAGCATTTGAGGATCTTCTAAAGTTAAAAATATCTCAACTTGTTATTCCTGAGTAGATATATTTTCAAAATTAGGAATGTTAGTACCCTGAAATTAGCCTTCCTATCAAGTATATTAATTATTTCATTATATATATATTTATTTGAACTCTACCATAGACTAGATACGGTCTTAGTTGATAAGGGTATAGTGGTGAACATGTATCTGTGCATGGAGATTACTTACATTCTAGTGGAGGAGATAAACAGTAAACAACAATTTTATTAAGGCTTAGTTACATTTGTGGGAAATGCTATATTAAAAAAAAGAAATGCAGAGTTTGTGAGAGTACATGACATAATACTACCTGGTAAAGGAGGGCAGAGAGAAAGTAACAGTAAGCTGAAATGAAATTTCAAAGGTGGATTTAACTAAGTTAGTGAAAAGCTCTGAGTGCAAAATTTTCAAGTAGAGGAAAGAACACCCTGAGGCCAGTAGGAAAATGGTGTGTGTTGGTTTCCTAGTGCTGCTGGAGCAAAGTACCACAAACTGAGTGGATTAAAACAACTGAAATTTATTCTCCTGCAGTCCTGCAGATACAGGTAGAAACACAAGTTAATTTTAGACTTGGTTAGAAAGAAGAAAATTTGGGCATGCATGCTAAAAATTTAAGGACTACCCCTAAAATAATATAAGGTTGAACTAAAAATATAAGAACATTTTTTACCAATCTAACTGTTGTTAAATAAAGAGGAAAAAAGATGAAGAATAAGCATGGTAAACATAAAACCTTAATAATATGGTGGAATTAAGTTCAAATATATCATAAGCCACATGAATATTATTGTTGCCTACTCAGGAACTGAAAATCTCAGATATTATTTTTTGAAGTGTTCACTTTGGCTAGCTTTACCTAGGAAAGATGAATCATGGGAGTTGAAGATGGATTGAAAAGGAGAAAAAGTGTAAAGGTCAAGAAAAGTTCAGAGAACATTTCAATATTGGTGGTGAGAGTAGAAATGAAGTAAAATAGGTATTTTAAGGAAATACTTAGGAAGTAGGTTTAATAGTTTATTATATAATCCAAGGGTCAGTAATCCATGTATTCCTAAATCTTACAATCCTCTGAAGTCACCCTTACCACTGAACTTTTAAAATAACTTACTGGGGCAGGACGGGAATAAAGATGCAGACCTACTGGAGAATGGACTTGAGGATACGGGGAGGGGGAAGGGTAAGCTGGGACAAAGTGAGAGAGTAGCATGGACATATATACACTACCAAATGTAAAATGGATAGCTAATGGGAAGCAGCCGCATAGCACAGGGAGATCAGCTCGGTGCTTTGTGACCACCTAGAGGGGTGGGATAGGGAGGGTGGGAGGGAGACGCGAGAGGGAAGAGATATGGGGATATATGTATATGTATAGCTGATTCACTTTGTTATAAAGCAGAAACTAACACACCATTGTAAAGCAATTATACTCCAATAAAGATGTTAAAAAATAAAAAATTAAAAATTAAAAATAAATAAATAAAATAACTAACTGTAGGTCCCAGTCCCCCAAACTAAGAAATATAGTTCCCTCTTCCTGCATTACAATATTTCTCAAGATTTGTAGGTAACTAATATGTCTCTTAGTGATCTGATACTTACATCCTTTCTCTTCTGAATTCCATCTTTATTACACATTCTGTTTCCTGTGACTTTCTTTCCACCTTGCCTCAAATGTGTCATAAAATTCATTTCTTTATTTCTAGTGACCAAAAATATTATAAAGCATGGTAGTATATTAAACTTTTATTCCAAATAGGGAGTGATGAAAGAGTGTAACAGAATAGCATCAAATTTTTAAAAAATTGGTCATTCTTTACCTTAAGCCTCCCTTAGCCTTCCCTGACATCACAAGTTTATCCCTGGTTGTCGTTAACGCTTTGCCTCTCCCCGCTGGTATGCACCAGTTTGTTTTCTATATCTATGAGGTCTATTTCTGTTTTGCTATATACATAGGTCTGTTTAATTTTTTAGATTCCACATATAAATGACAACATACAGTATCTGTGTCTTTCTCTGTCTAACTTACTTCACTAAGCATAATACTCTCTAGGTCCATCTACGTTGCTGCAAATATTTGTTCTTTAGATTTATCAATTGTTATCTATTTTCATTTATTCCTGAAGCGCTTTAAAAGTTACAACTTTTAAAAACTATTATTTTATTTCTTGCCTTTTCTCTTTTAGCCTTTTTGCAGTCACAAATTTAGTAGTCTTACATTTTTGTCGTACTGATTTTATTGTTATAATTTTGGCTTTGTCATAATTATACATTTTGATACTTCTGTTTTAATATTTTTCTGATTGAAAATTTTTTGATTTAATTTTAACCTTTCTTCAAACTTTAATTTTGGGCTTTGCTTTATAATTCTAACGTTGCTGACTTTTTCTCATCTTTTAAATTTAGTGTAAAATTTAACAGTTTCACCATTTCATGATAGATGTGGAAGCTCCAAATGTTGGTTGAGATATGTTTTCAGATATAACACAATATCGCAATAGGTATACTGTTGAAGAGGAAGTGATTAATTCCAGCTGATAGAATGTAGGCTGACGACAGAGGAAATGGCATTTCAAGGGCAAAAGAGAATCTACTTCATTGAGGTCTTTCTAGGTGTCCAGTATGATGAAAGTGCTTCACTCAGATAAGTCCCTTTATCTTCCCAGCACTCAAGCATAGATGGTATTATTATATCCAATTTGCAAATGACTCAACTAGAGTTTCAGGAAGAGTAATTTCTCCTAGATTATCCAGCCAGAAAATAATATAAACCATGTCCATCTGACTAATTCCTCCCTTCTTTGCATCACATATGCTCATTGACATGATGGACCAGGCAATGGCAGGGAGCTGCTTTGAACCTAATTACTACCAAGTGAGCAGAACCAGAACCCACTGATGCGTCAACTGTGAGGATAATGACATTCTTAATAAAAATATGTTTGACATAACATGAATGTCTGCTTACTCCTTCAGGGTGGTTACAAAAGGTAGGTGAGGGGCTTATCTTTTATAATTTACTATATACACTTATGGTATTTTTATACTGAGAAGAAAAATTGCAGAGAAAGTGTCTTCTAGTTACTTTTTTTCCTCTCATCAAAATTCAAATGTTTAAATCGCATTCACTAACATTGATAGAAAATGTAGTTCTACTTAGTAAATTAACTACTAATTGAAATCTAATTACCTTAAAAATATGTTCCTGGGAAATGTGTCCATTTTATGAAATCACTGAATTTGTTTTAAATTTTTGTTTAGAATTCTAAACTAGTACTACTATGCTCTTTAAGCTTTCCACTACTTTATAAACACCCTTGTTGGCCACAGAGTATTTATAGAGTATATGCCAAACTTAATTCAACTAAGAGCCTGGATTTGTTTTTCAGTGTTTTGAAAACTGCATAAATTTTGATGATTGACCCTCAGGGTGTGATTCTTTTTCCTGGACTGAAAAATAAATGAAATCTTTCTACTTTTGAATGGATAAATACCCACAATTTAAACAGAGTAAGAAGGCTTTGGTTATTTGTTTTTCAGAGTACATTCACTATTAGAAAGTAGACCTAGAAGAAACAACCTTTTATGTTCATTTGATTTTAAAATTTCTCAGGGAAGATGCTAGTGACTTATATTAATACTCTTATAGTTCCCTTAAAATTATCTATGCATTCCTTCTTAACCAAATCCATTAAATTCAGCATTATTACTAGTCTAGATTCAGTTTTTCTGATATTACCACGTGGGTTAACTTGTCAAGTAAACAGCATATGCGACTTACACTATTAAGTTATATATTTTGAATCTGATTTATATGTTACCTCTTAATGCATATTTCTATCTGAGTATATAATCTTATCTATATTATATTGATTGTTAATTGAATTTTAAAATAATTTGATTATTACTAACAACCTTTACCTTCAGCATATTGGGGTTATAAAACATTTTCTATAATTTAGTAACTTTCTTAATTAATTTTTTCCTTGGCAAGCAGATGCCAAGATATTTAACAATGCTTAAAAAAAAAATCCATACAAGTCAGGTAGTGAAAGCCATATGCAGTTTAGGTAAAGCAATAAGGACAGTCAAAAATAATGAAAAATCACAAATATTATGTTAGTAAATACTGAGGAGAAATACCTGGATTGTGGTAGTATAAACCACATGTGGCAAATAAACCACATTTCATTAGATAAAAAGACTGTCCAATGTTTGGTTTAGCCAGGAAGTTAACTTTTTGTTTAATCTCAATGTCTCCTTAGTTTGGGGTTCTAGTAACTGCCCCAGATAACCTTTCATTACTTCACTTTTTTCTCTTTGTCTCTTTATTTTATTTGCTTTATTTTTGCTTTTTTTGTGATGTTGTTGCCCATGTATTCTCTGAGTTGGCTCTAGGAATTGGCGGGGGGGAAGGATTTCTTATAAAAAATCACCACTACATTCAGTACAATTAGAATTAGCCAAAATAAGTGTTATTAACTTACTTATTAAAAACAAAAGAGGCCTAAATACACTGCTATACAAAAGGCACAGCAGAGAAATAATGAGAGCCATCCACATCCATCACTTATCCAGTCCCTTGCTCCTGGTCCTTAACTAGAATAATCCCAGGATAGTGATAGCTGGTGAATGGATACATCATTAGTTACTCCTTTTAGATAATGATTTGACTTCATTGGTGTCCTCTTTAATCCCTTGTTTTCAGACTGATGTAGAGTGTGGTGGTGTGGTTAGAGAATATTAGTGTTAATATGGGTACCAGGCATCATCTCAACAAATAAGGTGTAAATGGAGCAACCGAACTCCCTTTCTGGATTTCAGCCCTGCTATTCTGCTCCCCCACTGCCTTCTACTCTCCATCAGGTCTTCTCTCTAATGTCATTGGATTAGAATTGGGGAGAGAGGACCTCTAAAATAGATTCATTAGGGTTGTCCCTTTGTTATGATTTCAGCCTATTACAGTTAGATGTTTTCATTTGTAAATGATAGAAGATGAAAATAGCTTACACCCCCTCCCCCAACTGTTACATCATAGAACGGAAACAGGTAAAGGTGACCCATTTCAGCATAGCAGGATCCAGGAATGCAAATAACAGGTCTCTTTCTCCAGTTCTAGGCTGCTCATTCCTTCGTGTCGGCTTCATTCTCAAGTAAAAATGATCACCAGCAGCTCTAGACTTACATCAGATTTACAGTAATAGTCCCAAATCAAATAGAATGCCGTTTCTCAGTTATTCCAATAAAATTTCCGAGGTTGGCTGATTACTCTAATTTGAATCACATGCCCATCTATGTGCCAATATCTATATTGATGTAAATGGGGTCCTCTGATTGGTCGGCTCTTGGTTTCTACCCAAATTTGTGTAGATCGGGGAACCTACCACAACTAAAACCAATAAACGTCACAAAAAAGAGTGGCACTCTTTTACCAGAATGGGTGGCTACACATGCTGTGCGGACATAAGTAACTGCCGTGTTCTATAAAATATTGAAATTAAAAAAAATGTTTTTGAAATAAAAATAGGGATTTTTTTAGAATATTTGAAATAGATTAGAATGTAACCAAGGGAATGTTATTCTGAGAAACACTAGGAAAATTTTTATGAGTCTCTTTGTGTGTGTGTGTATATCCAACAAATTGGATGAGTGAGTTCATAGCCTGTTTTTCCATTTACTTATTATGACAACTATTGATAGTTGTCTGTGTTACTAAAAACACTTTTATAAAAATTCAGTGACTATATAATATATTTTTAAATGATATAATATTATTTATTGCCATTTCCCTATTTTTGTTTTTGTTTTTTTTTATTATTTTTAGTGACACACATTTTCAAGCATGGGGTTATTTCTAAATTAAAGATTAGGTTTTTTTTTTTTTTATTGATTAATTGATTGATTGATTGATTGCTATGTTGGGTCTTCGTTTCTGTGCTAGGGCTTTCTCTAGTTGTGGCAAGCGGGGGCCACTCTTCATCACGGTGCGCGGGCCTCTCACTGTCACGGCCTCTCTTGTTGCGGAGCACAGGCTCCAGACGCGCAGGCTCAGTAATTGTGGCTCACGGGCCCAGCCGCTCCGCGGCATGTGGGATCTTCCCAGACCAGGGCCCGAACCCGTGTCCCCTGCATTAGCAGGCAGACTCTCAACCACTGCACCACCAGGGAAGCCCCTAAAGATTAGTTTTATAGATGAATTCCTAAAGTGATATTTTTTCATTAAAGTATGTGAAAGTTTGTATAACTCTTAATTCATATTGACAAATTTATTTCCCGAGTTGCCCTATTTTTAAATGTTCTCTTAGGCTCTCTTTTCTTCTAACTCTGCATATTCTCCCTTGGCAAACTAATATACACCCATGGCTTTAATTACCGTCTTTAGTCAAATGGTTGGTAAACCTGCATATCAAAATTGAGAATTGTCTCCTGAGTTCCTGACCTCCAATGCAACAAAATATTGACATTTCCACTTGGATGCTCACTGGTCTTCAAATTCATGACATGTATAAAACCTACACATTGTGATAGCCCCATCCTAAGGTGTGGGCTCTTTGGAATTGTTTTTCTTTTTTCCTTTCTTTTTCAGTAATCCTTTCTTTAATGCCTTTAATAGATGAAATCACAGCATTTCCACAGAGGTGATTGGGACACCTAGCCAAGTTTCCCCACTAATAGTTCTTCACCTTTTTCTGAAGTAGAATTTAAATTTAAGGCCATAATAAAAATGAGTGCTGAGCATCTGCTTTTTTGACAATCCTGGTCATAAAATAAAGAAGAAGTATATGAAGTCTTTCATGTTGATTTAAAAGCGTTATTTATAACCAGTCTTGGTACTGAAGAATATAAGAAGTGAAATTATAGAAATCACAATATAAAATTAAAAATTACTGTTTTATAAACTCAGATAACTTTTTTAGTGTAAAAAAACATTTCCTGTTCCCTTGAATAAAAATTAAATTAAATCGTAATGTTTCAGTGTACAAAATATCTCCTGCTCCCCCAAATAAATATTAAATCAAATCCAAACAAATCATTGTGCAGAAGGAGATGAAAACAAAGACCACAGACAAAGGGATTGAATTCCTATATAGGCACATTCTTAGAATACTCATGATTGTAATATGTTTCCTACTCAATACTGTGGTAATAGCAGAAAGTTTAATATCAGTCTAGAAAGCCACACTTTCCTATATAATTCTTATGGTCTGTTATTGTTGTTATTTGATGTTTTTATATTTATAAATTTTTAAATACCCTTTCAGAATGGAGGCTTCTTATATTCTCTAGTTTTTATAAAGGTAGCAGCCAAAAAGGAGCAGCCAAAATAATGTTTCTCATGAACATTGGTACTGATGTAGGTTGGAATGTTTTATGTACTGAATTTGCAGAGAGGCATTTACTCATTTACTGAATAATTATTACAAACCCCAAACAAATATTCTAAGAAAATTTATAACTTTCTTTCATAACTCATTAATTCTTCAGAATGATAGTGGACTCTTGTTATTGCTCATGATTTCATACTTTTTTGTGGCTCACCTGGCTTAGGAGATTTCAGGAGCTTGATTCAGTCTTCTTCTGGTCTGTCAGCAAGAGTAGACGGATAGTGAGCTGCTCAAGTTCTTTTTTTTCTTTTTTATGTGAACGATGGAAGACAGAATAGTCTACTAATCTGAAACCATATCCTTCTTCCTTATAGTTATTTCATATTTATAGATGTGTATTTCCTATCAAATGTAGGGCTGCATGAATAATTAAATCATATCTTCTGGGTTGTCAGAAACCTATAGCAAATTGATGGCAAATAGGGCAGGGATATCTCAATGTAAGATGAAACAAATGAAAACATGGCATAAATTCTTATATATTTACCTGGAATAATTTATAAAAATTCCATTTTTATATTCATGGAAATCTTCAAATTTGAGGTCTCTTTGTAAAGTTATTTGGCAGAAAATGATCAATAAAGAGAAGGGAGGTATTTAGTAATATCGCTTTTCAATCCACTACTTCACTTAAGGAAACAACATATTTGGACTAAGTCTTTAAATATTACAAGAAATTTTATATAATTAGACCATCAAAAGCTGGGACCTGAATTATATACTCTTAAGGAAATAAATAAATAACTTAATAAAGACATTATTATTGCTAAAATTATTAACTGATTTCTCTTAAAAATTTATTATGACTAAGTCTTGAGAGTAAAAGTTCATGTTTTGTATTGTTCCATCTTTGAACACTTCTGAATCAGCTATGCTGGGATTTACCACAGAGTAACTCCAAGAGACTGCATGATAATATGGCATCAAGTCAAAAACCATCTTAAGTAAGAGTTCAGTTGTTCTAACATTGAGCAATGCCAATGACAGTGTCTATTTAGAATTTCTACACCCTGTTTGTATGGGAGAGAAAGGCCCTTAATGGATAATGCAGAACACATGGTCCAAGTTTGATAAATCCATCCTGAGTGCATTTTCCCATATGGTACCACACAGGCATTACTTGACTCAAACTCTGGGCATCTTGTCTTAATTTATGACCCACAAAAACTTTTTAAAGTTTATATTTAATATATGAATATTGTGGTGAGTTATATAGCAGCTGATGTTTGCCATTCTAGAAGAAACTAAAAAGTTTTGGATGGAACCACCTGGAACTAAAAGTCAACATGACGAGACTGGCAGTACTAACTAGTGATGGATGGTATCATGAATAAAGACACACCTCAGAGATATTGAGGGCTTGGTTCCAGACCACCGCAATAGAGCAAATAAAGCAAGTCATATGAATTTGTTGCTTTCCAAGTGCATATAAAAAGTTACGTTTACACTATACTGAAGTCTTTTAAGTGTGAAACACCATTATATCTTAAAAAAAAGCAATGAACATACCTTAATTAAAAATACTTTATTGCTAAAAATGCTAACCATCATCTGAGCTTTCAGCAAGTCATAGTAGTAACATCAAAGATCACTGATCACAGATTACTATTACAAATATAATAATAATTTAAAGATTTGAAATATTGCAAAAATTAACAAACTGTGACACAGTAACACGAAGTGAGTAAATGCTTTGTAAAAATGGCACCGATAGGGTTGCCAGAAACTTTCAATTTGTAAAAAACAGAGTATCTGTGAAGCACAATAAAGTGAAATGCAATAAAAAGGGGTATGTGTGTATATCACTTCAGACTTTAAAACCTTATAGCCACCTAGATTAAAACCATTCAAGAAAACTAGCTGGACTGACTCACCATGCGTTATACATGCAAAGTTGAAGTAAATTTAAGTAGTTCTTTTCAATGGATACCTTGCATCATTTTTCTCTTCTTTTCTCCAGTACTGGGGGGAAGGTAACATTTTTCATGTTGGCAAGGAGACTCTACATGTAAGACAACTGCTTCTGTCTCTGAGACCAACAGTGATAGGCTCTCAAAAACAGTGAATACATGTATCTGATTGCTGAAGTTTCCACGCCACAAAGATTCACAAAAACCTGAGATAATGTACTGAAATAGCTGTTGGTGGATACAAACTACTTGAAATACAAGGTCCTGAATTTAGTACAGTATCAGAGGGAATTCTTATTTTGAAGGACAAGGCAAAAATAAAATAAATTGTAAAAGTTTACTACAGTTTAACAATATCTCCATTTCTATATTCATTTAACACTTGTTTTGCATGCTATAAAGTTATATTTTAGGTAAGAAAACTCAATGCCCATGAGAGATGATGACTAATATGTCACGAAGTCATCTAAAGATGATCCAGGTAATAATCCATGAAAACCAAACGACAGGTGAGTCATGAAAACTAAAGATTCATGATTCAGGCAGCCCATGACCCCAGTATGTGTTCTGTCACCCCAGCTGTTTCATAGCTGTCACAAAATAATTTTGAAAGTGTTAAAATTTTCAACTCCTCTGAAATCTCAGTAAAAGGATTTTAAGACCTAAGCCAATCTAAAATTACTGCATTTTCTATATAAATATTTTTGTTTTTCCCCTCAATGCTGCTTAGCTAGAAAGGAACAAAAATATAAATACTTCTCTATATTTACACCATCATTTTAGGTTAAAATGATCAATTTCATAAGAAACTACTAGGTAACTGTGATAAAGGAAAAGCAAAATTATTTAGTGAAACAACAGTTTAAAATGTAACACAGTAAACACAACAAAAACACAATTAAGTTCTAATATATATCTTTTAAAATTCTAAACAAGTATGCTAGGTATCTTTCATTTGCTCATCTAGATTTACTCTCCTCTTCTCTTTACCCTGATTGGGTTTCTTGGGAAGCAACTTACATGCGCTAAAGGAATAAGACTCCGATTCCCAGTTTGGTTCAGAGAAAGGGGGCACCATCAGAAGTCGGTGAGGGGAAGGAGAGTGAGTGAGGTCAAGCTATTTATTCCCTTCTCCCTTCCATCAGGGTCACTGCAGGCTGCCTGTGGTCCAGAGCTGAAGGTCACAGCAAAAGTCAGCCTTCAACCCAGTTTTCTCTTGCCCATTGCTCACAACTGTTCCCACCCTTATCCTTAAGTGGGAAAATAATGGCTCCCAGCTCTTTCATCCCATAAGGTACTGCACTATCCTTGTGGTTTTCATAAAGCTTACCAATGCCTTTTCAAACACTCACTTTTAAAAAATCTCTTTGAATGTGTGTGTGACATTTATTTCTTGCTTAAACCCTCGTTGATACACAAGTAACAGATATCCAAGTATCTGGTGGCCATTCTTATTATCAAACATGGAAATACAAGTATCTACTCAAAATTTAGTCTATATGGAATGCAACCTAAGATTCCTGGAATATAACTGGAGAGTCTCTATGAAAAATTTATTCTTTAGAAAACCCCATATAATCTTGTGGGAAAAGAAAAAGAAACTGTTAAAGTCAAGAGTAATCCTTTTCTAGGATTTGGATGACCTAGCGATTCCTCACTCTTCCCAGAGTTTGTCAAAATACTATTAGACTTTCCATGTTTATGAAACTTTTTTCAATGACCTGAATGATGTTTGGTAAGAGGAAGCCTCACTATATAGACTTTCCCATTTCCAAATGAAAATTTATTTTGATTCTTAGCCAGTTGGCTTTGGAAATGCATAAAATACTTGGCCATTATCAGATTTCAGTAAAATTTGAACTTTGCCAAAACATACATTGGTCTAAACCTGTATTATTTTGTTTTTAAAGGTTGGGGTTAAATGAAAATTTTCACATCTATGTTATCTTTATATTATCCATCTCTTTAACTGAAAAAATAAATGTTTTAAAAGAAGTTCTTTTTACAGGTAGCTTTTCATTAATTGTTGTCACTGTGTCCCTATGAAAGTACTTATACAGTTCTCTGTACTAAGTCTTTGAAGTCAGATGTGTTTGTGGCTCTTCATTTTACTAAAGGTGAACTTTCAACAAAAAGAACTTAATTAATTTGGACTGTTATTACTGTCATTAGTGTCACTTCTGTCTGCTTAAGTGCCTCTCTAATGTTCCCTCACTTTTCATTCAGTTTACCCTTCTGAACTAACTCTCTCCTTGCCTGAGTTTGCATATTTTTTTTAAATTTTTATTTATTTATTTATTTATGGCTGTGTTGGGTCTTCGTTTCTGTACGAGGGCTTTCTCTAGTTGCGGCAAGTGGGGGCCACTCTTCATCGCGGTGCACGGGCCTCTCATTATCGCGGCCTCTCTTGTTGCGGAGCACAGGCTCCAGATGCGCAGGCTCAGTAATTGTGACTCACGGGCCTAGTTGCTCCGCGGCATGTGGGATCTTCCCAGACCAGGGCTCGAACCCGTGTCCCCTGCATCGGCAGGCAGATTCTCAACCACTGCGCCACCAGGGAAGCCCTGAGTTTGCATATTAATACACACTTCTGTATCTGTTTTAAATTTTCTACCTGTCACTTTAGATAATGATGTTCTGAGATGACTGGCCTGGATAGAGCCCTGAAACTTTGATTTGTCTGTTAAAGGAATCTGCATTTAACAAATCTTTATTTGAGTACCTATCATGAGCTATGCTAGACATTAGAGCAGCATTGTAGCTAGTCTATAAGTGCCTTTTCAAAATTTAGAGAAAACCTCCCTTTTCCTCTAATGGTTGCAGCTCTGCACTAGGGCACGCACATTGGGTATCAGCCACCAATGACCACCTTGTTCAGAACAGTGCACATGCAACGCAACCATACATAGGCAGTGCTACACGGAGAATAAAACAGATGAATTAGATACAGGCTTTGCTTTTGAGGAATTCATAACTGAATTGGGCAGACAAGAATGTATGAAAAAATGTAGCATTAAAAATACTGTCTATAATCAAAGCATGAAAAATAGGTGCTATGGAAACTCATCATATGAAGTTAATAACTTAGAGAGTTAACACATTTCTACAACTCATATGTAACAAAGAATTGCAAGCCTAGGGTTTAAATTGCTGTGTTTTTGAAAAATCTAAGACCGCTCAATGTACTTTTCCTGGACTTGCTTACTCTCAGAGGATATCTTTTTGTGAGTACTGAGAACAATTAACTAATCTTAGTTCACCCTTATATACATGTAACATATAAAACTCTGCTTACTGCCAAAGAGCTCACAAATTCACTTTCAGATAGACCCTCGCGGTAATAACAAAGCTTCCTTTTTTTCTCACCTTTTTTCTGGCAGGTGCACTCTAAGAACCTGAATATAATACCGCTTTATGGTGTCAGTAAGGTTTTCACAGAGAAGATGTACTTTATGTATTGTAAGATTTCAGGTGAACAGATTTCTGCTCAATGAGAGTAGATAGAGTGACAGGAGAGTATTTCCTTGTGGAAGAAGCACTAGGCCCAAATGCTCTGAACTGCAAAAGCACAAAAGGATGCAGGATATTCAGCAAGGAGCTCTGACTTGCTGCAACCCAGAGTCTATATATGAGAAAATATAGGGTGAAGAAGATAGGTAAATAAACAAGCAAACAAATGAAAACCATGACACTTGTGGGGAATATGGCTTTTTCCTAAAAGGCAGTTGAGAACCAGGAGATCTTTAAAGGAACAAATGGATATAATCAGATTTGGTTTTTAGAAGATAAATTGGACAGTATTGTGGAGCTGTTGATAGTGGGACAAGAATTGACAACAGTGAGAACATCCTGGAAGTGATCGCCATATAAAGGCCAATGGTGCTCAACCTGGGGCGATTTTATCCCACAGGGAACACTCATCAATCCCTGGAGAAAGCGAAAGGGGAAGTGTGCTTCTGAAGTCTAGAGGCCAGGGATGCTGCCGAGCCCTACAATGCATAACACAGTCCCCAATAACAAAGACTTGTCCTGAACATAATGCCGGTGGTGCTGAGAAAAACTGGTTTAAATAGGGTGGCAATGTGTAGTATCACACTGAGGGTTTAATTTGTGTTTCAATAATGGCTAATGCAGCAGGTTCTTATTATTTATCTATTTTAAATTAAAGTGGGTGTTTTATAGAGAGAAGAAGAAAAAAGAAAAGATGGACATAAATTCTTCCACTCAGTTTAAAAAGTGTGCTGCGAAAATACGAGATAGGAATTGGCAGCGGTTCACATGAACCAAGCTCAGGGCATGACAATGTGCATGGTCCTTGGTTACAACTACATAAGCACATCAGTTAATGTGGATAAGGACTAGGAAGACACATACCAAAAAGCTAAGCAGTTGTGTTATAGGGGTGTCTTCCTCTATTTTCCAAAGCCTTTATATGTGATCCTGTTACTTTTATAATAAAAAAGTACATGTATACAATTGTTTTGAAGCAAAAAAAGGAAGAAAAGGAAAAAGATCCAGAGGTCTTAGTGCACCACAAGCCTCAGGTGATCCCACAGTGTGAGGCAGCAGCTGAAAGAGGTAACTTGATCTCAGGCTGCACAAATGCTGCCTGCCACCCAGGTCAGACCACCTTGGTTCACTTATTTCAGAGGCATGATGACAGAAGTATGACCAGAGGAGACAGCAGAGGATGAGAAGTCTAAGATGCTGAGGTTGTTCAGCTTTGGTGAGGCTGAGAGGCATCTGAAGGACTGTTAAAATTGGATAGGGATGCAACAAATGTACCACACTAATGCAAGACGTGAGTAATAGGGGACACTGTGTGGGGAAAGAGGGGAACTCTCTGTACTTTCCTCAATTTTCTGTAAGCCTAAAACTGCTCTGAAAAATGTCTATTAAAAAAAATATATAATGGCTAATGATGAGCACTTTTTCCTGTGCTTGACTAATACTGTTGAGCAACTTTTCATTGTATAGATATATCTTCTTTGGTGAACTGTTTGTTTAACTCATCCTTATGTTTTTAAAGACTGGGTTTTCTTATTCTTGCATTTTGAGAGGTCTTTATGTACTTGGGATACCAGTCCTTTATCAGCAATGTGCTAAGTAAATAGTTTCTCCCAGTCTGATGCTTTTTTTTTTTTTTCATACTCAGCTATGTCTTTATTGATGAGGTCTAATTTTCTATCTTTTTCCTTTATGGGTTATGCACTTCATGTTATATCTAGGAAATCTATGCCTAATTCAAGGCAATAAAGATCTTCTCCTATGTTGTTTTATAATTTTAGCTTTTACACTTAAATCACTGATACATTTTGGACTAACGTTTCTATATGGCACAAGGTGTGGATCAAAATTTTGTTTGTTTGTTTGTTTGTTTTGGGTGGGGGTTGGGGAAGGGTGTAGATATCTGATTGTTCCAGAGAATTTTGTTGAAAAGACTGCTGTTTTTCCACTGAGTGCTAATGCAACTTCGGGGAAAAAATGACTTGGTCATATATAGGTGGGCCTGTTTCTGGATGTTCTGCTCTGTTTAGTTGATCTATTTGTTTATCTTTATGCCAATACCAAGTTGTCTTGACTATATGGCATTATAATAAGTCTTGAAGTCAGATAGTGAAACACCTCCAGCTTTACTCTTCTCTTTCACAGTTGACCTCTTTTAGGTCCTTTGCATTCTCATATGAATTTTATTTTATTTTATTTATTTATTTTAATTAATTAATTTATTTGTTTATTTATTTTTGGCTGCATTGGGTCTTCGTTGCTGTGCACGGGCTTTCTCTAGTTGCGGCGAGCAGGGGCTACTCTTCGTTGCGGTGCTTGGGCTTTGCATTGCAGTGGCTTCTCTTGTTTCGGAGCACAGGCTCTAGGCACGAGGGCTTCAGTAGTTGTGGCACGCGGGCTCAATAGCTGTGGCTCGCGGGCTCTAGAGCACAGGCTTAGTTGTGGCACACAGGCTTAGTTGCTCCGCGGCATGTGGGATCTTCCTGGACCAGGGCTCGAACCTGTGTCCCCTGCATTGGCAAGTGGATTATTAACCACTGTGCCACCAGGGAAGTCCCCTCATATGAATTTTGGAATCAACTTGTCAGTGTCTGTAAGAAGTCTGCTGATATTTTGAATGGGATTGCACTATCCATAGATCAATATGAGAGAACTGTTATCTTAAAAATATTGGATCTCCTTATGTATGAACTTAGTATGTATTGCCATTTATTTATGTCTTTTTAAAATTCTCTCAACAAGTTTTGTAAATTTTAGTGTACAGGTCTTTCCATGATTTTTCAGATTTATATCTAAGTATTTCACATATTTGGTGTTATTGTAACTGAACTTTTTTTAAAATTTCAGTTTCCAGTTGTTCTTTGTTATTCTAATGAAATACAAATTATTTTTGTCTACTCGTCATATATTCTGCCACCCTGATGATCTCAGTTATTAATTCTAGAAGCTTTTCAGAGATTCTTTATGATTTTGTATGCAATCATGTGGTCTGTGAATAAAGACAATTTTAGTGCTTCCTTTCCAATTCAGATGCTTTTGTTGCCTCATTGTACTGAGTTGAATGTATGAATTATTATTTAGTTTCCAAAATTAGGCAGTTTTCCTTGTATATTTCTGCTACTGCTATCTAATTTATTTCCAATGTGGTGAGATACTTTGTACGACATGAATCCTTTAATATTGATTGAGACCTGTTTTATAGTTCAGAATGTGGACCATATTGTTAAGTGTTTTATATGCACTTGAAACTAAACATATTCGTTTTCTGAACACCTGGTCTATCAATTATTGTGAAAAGGGTGTTGAAAGATATGACTGTAACTGGATTTGCCTATTTCTCCTTACAGTTCAATCAGGTTTTTATTTCTATTTTTGAAACTCTGTTATTAGTATATAAACATTTACCATTATTATGTCCTCTTGAAGAACTGACCTATCATTATAAAATGACCTAATTTATTCCTGGTAATATTTTTTTCTCTAAAATCTCCATTTTCTGATATTAATTTAGCCACTCCAGCTTTATTTTGATTAGTTAGTATATCTTTATCTATGTTGTTACTTTTAATCTGTTTGTGTCTTTATGTTTAAAGGAGTTTTTATAGGCTTGAGTCTCTCTTTTTCTATTCTAACTTGACAATCTCTGACTTTTAACTGGGGTGTTTAGACCATTTATATATACTGTTGTTATTTGAATATTTTCATTTTATTTCCTCTGCTGGCTAATTAGATATAACTCCTCTGTTGTTATTTTAACGTTTGCTTTAGAATTTGTAGTATACCTGCTTCATTTTTACATTCTACTTTCATTTTGATGTTATACCACATCACAAAGAATATAAAAAAACTTACGACAGTATATATTTATTTCTGTCACCTTGACCTCTGTACTATTGTCATGCATTTTACTTCTATATGTTATAAATATCACAATGCATTTTTATTATTTTTCTTTTGAACAGTAAATAATCGTTTATGAAGACTCAAATATAGTTAGAAAAAAGACCTCAACTGCAGACTTGGTTACTGTTTCTGATATTCTTCATTTCCATCTGGTATAATTTTCCTTCTGCCTGAGGGTTTTCTTTAACATTTCTTGGATTGCCAATCTACCGGTTATGAAATATTTCAGCTTTTGTATATCTAGCAAAGCCTATGTATCTTTCAGTTTTCAAAGATAATTTGACTGGTTAGAGAATTCCAGGTTGAGAATGCTGTAAAAATATTGTTCCTCTGCAGTCTCACTTGCTTTGTTTCCAATGAAAAATCTACTGCCATCTTTATCTCTGTTGCTCTGTGTGTTATATGTCTTTTTCTTATAGCTGCTTCTAATATTTCTCTTCATCACTCTTTTAAATTAATTTGACTATGATATAACTTAGTGTCATTCTCTTTTCGTTTCTTGTACTTGGGGTTCCTTGATTATCTTGGTTCTATGGATTTATACTTTTCATCAAGTTTGAAAAATGTCTGGCATTTATTTCTTCAAATATCTTTGTTCATTCTCTATTCATTCTTCTCCTTCAGGAACTGTAATTACACACATATTTGACTATATTAAGTTTCCCAGATCTGTCCATTTTTTTCAGCCTCTTTTCTTTCTGTGTGTGTGTATGTATGTGTGTGTTTGGTTGGTTTCTATTGCTATATGTTCAAGTTCAACAGTCTTTTCTTCTGCAGTGTCTCATCTACCATTAATACTGTTTAATGTATTTTTATCTCAAACATTTTAATTTTTACCTCTTTGATTTGGGTTTTTTTAACATTGCGCATGTTTCTGCTTACGTATCACATATTTCCTCTAGCTTCTTGAACGTACGTAATACAATTATAATAACTATTTAGTGTCTTTGTCTATTAATTCTACCACCTGTATCATTTCTAGGTACGTTTCAATTAATTAATTTTTCATGTCAGAATGGGTTCTAGTTTTCACCTTCTTTGAAAGTCTGATAATTTTGATTGGATGCCAGACAATGTTATTTTTTACTTTGTTGGGTGCTGTCTGTGTTTATATTTCTATAAATATTCTTGTGCTTTGTTTTAGAATAAAGTTACTTGGAAGTAATTTGGTTATTTTGGGTCTTGCTTGAAAACTTTATTATTCAGGGCAAGAGCAATGTTTAGTCTAGGTTAATGGTTCCCAGAGGTGATTTTGTTGCCCAGTGTATATTTGGTAATATCTGGAGACATTTTAAAATGTTCACTATTTAGTGATGGTGATGGCAGTGGGAGGCTTCTGGCATCTAGTGGGTAGAGGCCAGTGCTGTTCCTAAACATCTTACAATCTCTGGAAAGCTCCTCCTACCTCAATAAAGAATCTTACAGCTCAGAATGTCAATAGTGCTGAGATAGAGATACCCTGGTCTGAGAAAATGATGATGAGTTTGTGCACTAAGGAACTGACGTGACAAAGAAAGAAGCCCAAATTGAGAATCATTTCTGAGTCCAAAGATACAGCATTTGACTCCCAATTGCATGAAAATTCAAGAGAGAAGTCAGTGATTTTAAAAAAGTACTTTTTTTTCCCTTGTAAATGTGGATGTTTATGATTCCACTAATTTGGATCAAGAACACTAAAAAAGAAGGTTTTACGAGAAAATGAAGGAAGGCTCCAGAAAATGAAAATGGAGAAAATTGTCTTCTCTTCTGATAGGTTTGATGATTGTGGAAGAAAGCTAACAAAAGTTCTAATCACCACGTTTATAGCAGTTGACGATTTCAGGCTACTGTGCAACCACGAAAAATGTCTGCGAAAATGAAGTAGAAAAACTTCTAAAATAAGGTTTTTTATTTTAATTCTTTAACTTTCATTTTTTGATTTATGATTTATTGCTCTGTCACATTGTGGACTTAAACATAATAGTATCAGGGACCTGTTGGGATCAAGGTTCATATTTCAAAATGCAGGGTTCACATATCCTCTGCTCTCCCTGAATACCCTCCTCCAGTTAATGGAATGATGAGGTGGTACTATCTGCTAAATTGTTATGTAAAGCTTCTTTTGACATTCCCATCTGTCTATATATTATCAGTGTTTCAATGTAAGAAAGTTATAGAAATAAGATACACTCTTACTATGGCTAAATATAAAGCTATCCTGATAAAATATTCAGGAAAAATTCTTTCCCAAGAAAGTATCAGGAATTAATGTTGGACCTTTTAAGTTCATCTAGACTGGAAATATTCATTGGGAAGCTGAAATACAGATATTGAGTTTGGAAGAAAGGGTCAGGCTAGTAGCATAGCTAACCTTTAAGTGGAAACTTGGAGATGACAGAGAGCACCCAGAGAGACTGTGTAAAACAAGAAAAGGAATGATCCCAGGAAAATAAATCTGAAGAATTTTAATGTAACACAGAAAGCTCCTAAAACACAGTTCATAAAATTATTACCTTTATATAGACTATCAATAGTAAAACCTTAAGTTTCTTATGTCTTAAATCAAGGGCAAAAGGAAACTTAAATAGTTTTCTGATATATCTATAAACATAAACATCATGTGAATAGAAACAGTAAAGTTGAAAAAAGCTATAAAATTTTACAATGGTTTATTTTACAAGGCATATAGGAAAACTTAACATGATATGAATAATTATTGCACAGTGATTTTGATGAACCATTTTCTTCTTAGCATAGTTTTGTTGTCTATCCACTGAGAGAAACAGTAGATATTAGGTGTTGAAATGGGCACCAGGCATCAAGATGTCTTGTATATGTTAATTCTTGAGATGATGACATGGACTCTTCTAGAGTTCCTTACTTTTAATCTCCACTATGACATCATAAAGAATTATTTAAAACTTTTATAATAACTGCCATAAAGAGGACTAACAAATACCACTAACAGAATCTCTTAGGGACCAGGTTGTTGCTAAAATCCCAATTAACTGAAGAGTCCTATAAGCATGTTGTCAATCTCTTTTCTCCCTTCAATTTTGATAGTTTTAGATCTTTTAGTTAATAAACAGTGTTCTCCCTTAACACCTAGGAATTATTTGTTCTCTAAAGCAGAAAAATAAAGTTAATTTTAAAGAAATGGTTCCATTATGAAATAAAATAAGATTTATTTTCCAAATAGCAAAAAGCATTAAGGATGTTGAACAAGAGGAATTCATGGTTACAGTGTTGCCATCTGTCTGCCCATTAGTGTTTCCTCACTGACTAAGCCTATGAAGAAAGGTGTTATTTAGAATTTGAAATATCATCACTGAGAAATTTTCTGGGAAAATTGGTATATTGTGTGGGCTCAACTAGAATTTTCAAATATTTTGAAGTAGATTCTACTATGCTTATGTCTAGAATTTTATTAAAAATCAAGTATTAAGCAGAATTTAGAGAACATTGTGTTCGTTTGTCATATTTGCAGAAATGTCTACTTATGAGAATTAACATTTTCTAGATGTTAGAGTACATATTTTCCTAAGCAACTGAGTATATTTTATGGGTCATAAAATATGTACCCCTGCATACACCGTATGTTAGAAAAGTTCTCACATGCAATAGTACTAATTATGCAGAAATCATAAATAATGTTTTTAATGGTGTTCATAAAGTTCAATATATTGATATAAATTGGGGAATATATAGTTTAGGGAAGATAACACATTTATTCATTCATAATTCATTAAAAATATTTTCTGATTTTCTATTGTTTTATCAGCTCTAAGTACAAAATGTTGAACAAGTGAGCCATTAAAGACATTAGAAACTAATGGAAAGGGGAAAGACAAGTTTAGAAGATGATTACCATCCCAAAGTGATTATTATTTTGCCTATGCTGTTATGAGTCCTTTAATAAAAGAGAGCCAAAGTACAATACTTTTAATTTCACCTATACTTTGACTGCTATTACTCTCAGTAACCTATATTTGTTCTTTTCACTCATTGCAGGTCTGCTACAATATTTCATAATAAATGATAATATCTTTTCAGAGAAACATCTATTTGTCACAAAATATATATTTATTATTCATTCTATAAGTGTTTGAGAAATTGTCAAATATTTACTGAAAATCTACTTCAGCCAGTATCTATTTTAGATGAACAAGCACCAAACCTTCACTCAAGGAACTTATACAGTAGAGGAAATGACACCAAACAAGTTGTCTCAAGTGTGTTACATGTTGTAAAAGAGCCGTACAGTGTGCTACAGATGCATAGTGCAAAAGATCTAACCTATTTAAGTGGCCAGGGCATGTGTACTGAAAACATTAGTTTAGGATGAGAACTGAAAAGGTGTAGGCTGTATGTTGGCAAAAGTGTTTGTGGTGGTGAAGAGAAATTGGGAACTACTCCTGGCAGAGGAAGGAATATGTACAAAGATTATGAGACAAGAAAGAATATTTTAAATAATAGTCCTATGCCTGAAAGGAGAAGTGGTAGGTGATGAAAAGAGGGAAGATAGTCATGATGTAGATTCTGTTAGGACTTGTAAGCTATGTGAAGTACTTTGGTCCTTATCCTAGAGCAAAAGACTTTCAAGAGGGAAGTGGTATAACCAGATTTGCTTTTCCCAGAAGATTGCTATAGATTAAAACAGGCAAGAATGGCTGCTCGGAGAACTGATAGAATATTACTGCTGTACTAGATTGAAGAGTAGATGATGATTCCTTAGATGACAGTAGATGTAGTGAGAGTAGATAGTACTCAGTGGATTGTGACATTCTCTGGTGGTAGTATCAACAGAATTTGGTGGTTAATTAAATATGGGAAATGGGGAAGAAGAAAGTATCAAGAATGACTGCAAGGTTTCTGAGCTCAGTAACTGCATGGATTGTAGTACTATTTAATGAGCTAAGAAATACCAGATGAAAAACATATTTGGAGATGATCACTTCATTTTGAAGTGTTGCTTTTTAGGGCTGTAAGATTTTCAGGTGTAGATGTATAGTAGGTGGCTAGATATACAGGGCTAGAATTCAGAAAATAGATCTTGATTTAAAATAAAAGTTTGGGAGTTAGTGGTTTACATAGAAGTTCAAGGAAGCCACAGAATGTATAAGGTTGCCCACAAGATTGTATAGCATGAGAATAGAGCCTAGAACAGAGCCCAAGTGCAAAACACAATTTTTTTCCTCTCACTCTTTTGGCCTGATTTGGTATACAGAAAGTCTAGGATGACCCCATTATTTTATATAGCCTTCTTGTCCCCCTCCATTTTACCCTTATTTATAGTATTTTATGCCACAAGAAAAAAAGCAAACTAAAACAAAATTATCTCTCAGATAGATGAAACTTCAAAGAATGTCACACAATTATGGCAGATAAAAGAAACTGAAATATTTGAAATTTCTGTAATCCAATGAATTAATTGATGATGTAAATATTTTGGAAGTTCAAAAATAAGAAATGATCCCAGAAAGGCAAACTTCAGAACATCACTTGTTAATGATGGTTATGGTCTTAGAAGGGAGCAGAATTAGAATATCAAAAAATGTCAGTATATAAAATACTTGTTGGGACACAGTGGGCATGATGATCTGCAGGCCAGATTGATCTCTGTCTTCTATCTAATAAGGTGCCACAATTACAAGGATAGGAGCTTTATATCAGCAACAATGTAATTTTTTAAGAGGTTCAGAGGATGAAATGTGATTAATTTAGTCAAACTATAAATATTTTCAAATTATATTAATGATTTTTGATCAAATGACTAGTCAATAAATTAGACCAGAGTTTTGCAAACTATAGTCCATAGGTCAAATCTGGCTCCTTGCCTACTTTTTCTAAATAAAGTTTTATTGGAGCGTAGCTATTTGTTTACATATTGACTATGGCTGCTTTTGCAATACAGTGGTAAAGCTGTGTAATTGTAACAGAGATCATATGTGTCCCACAAAGTCTGTAAGTCTACTGTCTACTGAACCCTAATTTAGACAGTCTCCATTTTATATCACAATGTATTATAAGAACAATAATCCATTCATTTTTGTATAGTTCTTTACAATTTATTAAACATTTTAACATAATCTGACTATACCTTTCAAGATAGGTAAGGATGATTTTATTACTCTTCCAACGTAATAATGAGGTAACTTCATAACATAATCAATTTATTCATATCCTTTGACTTGATTATTATATTTTGAGGTGTATGCCTTTAAAAATCAAAAGATAGAAAAAAGTATCATTATGCAATTAGTAGTTATGGTGCAATTTCCAATGGTAAAAAATGGAAGAAAATTATTATGATTTAAGAACTGGACTAAATATTATGCAATCATTAACTATTTTAATTAGGAAAAATATTCAGTATCATGGGAAAAGTCTATGACAGCATATTTATGCAAACCAAGTAAATATCAACATGATATACACTATGAATATAATTATCTATAATGGTACATTTTTAAAGACAAAATCATAATAATTGTTAGAATAACAGGATATGATAATCTTTTGATGTGTTTGATGTGTCAGCTTGACTAGGCTGTAGTTTCAAATTATTTAATAAAACACAAACTTTAGGTGTGGCTGTGAAGGCATTCATGGATGTGATTAAAATCCATAATGAGTTGACTTTAAAGTAGGAAAGATTATCCTAGATAATCCGGATGGGCTTGATTCAATCTGTTGAAAATCCTTAAAAGTAGAGCTCAAACTACCATGATGAAAAATAAATTCCATCTATGGACAACATTTTCAGTCCTCACAGAGTCCCTAACGATCATATAAGTCAGTTCTTTGCAATAATTCTTTCAATATATATCTCCTACTGATCCGACTTCTCTGAACCATGACAGATACAGATTTTGGTAACTGGAAGTAGAATGCTGCTGTAACAAATAACTAAAATGGTAGAAGTGGCTTTGGAATTGGGAAATCGGTAGAGGGAGAATTTTGAGAAAAAAATTGAAAAAAAGCCTACATTGCCTTGAACAGATTATTAGTAGAAATATGGATGTTAACAGCTCTGCTAGTGAAGACTTAGAATGAAGGGAGGATCATTGTAAAGAAAACATTCTGTCTTAGAGAATACCCAAATCATCATAAACAGAATATTTATAGAAATAATAGATATTAAAGATGCTGCCAGTGAGAGCTAAGATGGGAAAGAGAAACTAGTTATTGGAAACTGAAGAAAAGGAAATCCTGGCTATATAGTGGCAGAAAGCTTAACTGAATTGTATCCTGTAGGTATGTGGAAAGCAGAACTTGTAAGTGATGAACTTGAATAATTTACTGAGGAGATTTCCAAGCAAAGTGTGAAAGGTGCAGCCCGGTTTCCTCATGATGCTTATAGTAAAATCAAGAGGGAAGGTATAATTTAACTGTTAACAGTTAATCAAAAAGAAACTAGGACTTGGTGATTTTGGAAATTCTCATCTATCTAGTTTGCAGAAAATGCTAAAATTGGGAGATTTTCTTTCAGGAAAGCATGCTCTTAAGAGAAAGCCAACAGTGGCTGAAAACCATTTTTCTAGTGCCTCAGAAGGATTGAAAGATCAGAGTATTCAGTCACACTGAGGGCTCTTTGAAGAGATTAAAATGTGACTCGTGGGCACCCTAGGCCATATCAGCAGAAGTCAAGAGTAGAGATATGGTTTTCCAAGAGAAACTTGTGGAGAACACTCTTTTCTTTTTTTAAATTTTTTTTTAATTTTTTTAAATTTATTTTTTATTTATTTTTATTTATTTTTATTTTTATTTTTTTATTTTTTTTAATAGATTGTTTATTACCCTGCTTAAAGTTTTTCAATGGGTTCCATTAATTCTCAGTGTAATTTCCAAATTTATTCATATGGCATATATATTTTCTTTGTTTCTTTGTTTTTGGCCGTGTGGCATGCGGGATCTTAGTTCCCCGATCAGGGATCGAACCCGTGCCCCCTGCATTGGGAGCGCAGAGTCTTAACTACTGGACCGCCAGGGAAGTCCCGAGAACACTCTTTTCTAATGAAGTGATTTCTCATAGCATACATGGGAGACCCACAAAGTTCTTGATAATGTTATACCAGTAGAAAAATTACCAGCTTGGGCCAAAAGGGACTGAGAGAGAGAGAGTACTTGCTGTCACATCCCCAACAGGTTGATAAAATAATCGACTGAAAACATACTCTATCTTTGAAGAGAAAGAAAAGATGTCTCCTAGGACAGAATCAGGGGCCCAGAAAGTGGAGCCACAAGCCACAAAAGATTATTTCCAAGACTTGAAATCAAACGGAGCTCTCCCAGATGATATCAAAATTGCTTGGGACCAATGACACTTTAAAAAATTGTTTTCTCCCTTTTAAAGTAATATGTTTATAAAGTACTATCTGATGCCCACCCACCATTTCATTTTGGATGCAAATTACTTTTTTCTTGAGTTTTACTGGTTCACAGCTAGAGATGAATTGTGACTCAGGATGAATTACAGCCAGTGCCTTAGCCATACCTGATTTAGATAACAAGATCTGGGGCTTTTGAAATGATGATATTTAGATGAGGTATTGAACTTTGAGTTGATGCTATAATTGGTTGAGACTCAGGAAGATATTAAAATGGGATGAATATATTTTGAATGTGAGACAGATGTGACTATTTCAGTGCTAGAGGGTAGACTGTGATAGGCAGAATAATACCCTCACCTGAAATACAACTTTGTTCTAATCGCCAGAACTTGTGTTATGTTACATAGCAAGGGGGCATTAAAGTGGCAGGTATAATTAAGTTTGCTAGTCAGCTAACCTTAAGATAAGGAGGTTGTCATGGATTATCTAAAGTAAACGAGTAATGTAATTACAAGGGACCTTTAAATGCTGAGGAAGGAGGCAGAAGTGTCAGTGTCAGAGTGATGCAATACAGGAAGGACTCAGCTGGCCACTACTGGCTTTGAAGAGGAAGGGGGTAACTCTCCAAGAAATGCAGACAGCCTCTATCAGCTGGAAAAAAAAAAAAAAAACAGATTCTGCCCTGAAGCCTCCAGAAAGTAATGCAGTCCTGAGGATGTGTGGCCAACATGCCAGAGTAGGGATGCCCTGAGCCCACCTCCTCCCAGAAGCAACCAAAATTACAACTGTTTACGGAGCAACTATCAATGAGAACGACCTGAAGACTAGCAGAAAACGTTTTCCACAACTAAAGATATAAAGAAGGAACCACAAAAGGTTAGGAGGGGTAAAGACATGGTACAGTCAAGACCCACACACCAGGTAGGCAACCCACAAACCCACAAGGGCAATTGAGGATAATCACAATTGCAGAGGTTCTCCCCAAGGGGCAAAGGGTCCAAGACCAACATCCAATTCCCCAGTCCAGAGGTCCTGCATTAGGAGGACAAACCCCCAGAATGTCTGCTTTGAAGGCCAGTGGGGTTGCGTACTTTGCAGGAGAGAAGGGATGTACAGTTGACCCTTGAACAGTGTGAGGGTTAGGGGCCCCAACCCCTCCATAGCTGAAAATCTCCGTATGACTTTACAGTTGGCCCTCTGGATCTGTGGCTCCACGTCTACCAATTCGACCGACCGCGGATCAGGTAGTACTATAGCACCTATTTGTTGAAAAGAATCTGCATGTAAGGGGATCCATGCGGTTCAAACCCATGTTGTTCAAGGGTCAACTGTATTTAAAGTAATGAAAGGAAAAAACCAAGACTACTGTACGCAGCAAGGCTATCATTCAGATTTGACGGAGAGATAAAGAGTTTTACAGACAAGCAAAAGCTAAAAGAATTCAGCACCGCTAAACTGCTTTACAAGAAATGTCAAAGGGACTTCTCTAAGCAGAAAAGAAGAGATCACACCTAGAAATATGAAAAGTATGAAAGAAAAGTCTCATTGATAAAGGCAAAAATACAGTAAAGGTAGTAGATCAACCACTTATAAAGCCAGTAGGAAGCTTAAAAGACAAAAGTTGTAAAATCATCTATATCCACAGTAGGTAGTTAAGGGATACACAAAACAAAAAGATGTAAAACATGATGTCAAAAATGTTAAACACGGTGGGGAGAGTAAGAATGCAGGGTTGTTAGAATGTATTTGAACATAAGAGACCATCAACTTAAAATAATAGCCCACTTACATCAATGGACATCCATCATCCAGACAGAAAATCAATAGGGAAATGCTGTCCTTAAATGACACATTAGACCAGGTGAACATAATAGATACATATAGAGAACATTCTATCCAAAAGCCTGGATGCCATTTTACAGATTTATACATTCAATCAACAATGATTGTCCTTCTTCTAGGAGCTGGCTTTATGGAAAGCATTGAAAATACAAAGCTAATAAAATATTGTCTGCTTTAGAGAAGCTAAATGTTGAAATATACAAACATTAGAAAGTCTAAAGTTGCTATGATGTGAAAGTCACCTTTTTGTCGTGACTAAAAGGCTTGACTTGTTAGGTAAGCATGCATATGGGGGAGTCAGGGAAATGGGTTCTGATATATTGGATGGGATGATATTCTGGGAGAGCTTACATATCAGAGGATTTTCACATTTGTATGGTAGTAAAAAATCACTATGGATGTATTTGCTTGAGAGTATCATGATGAAATCATTATTTAAACAAGATTGATCTGGTAGCTTTATAGAAGGATATTCAAAAAGGGAAAGAGAGTAAGAGATACCAGTTAAGAAAGTGTTGTGGGCTTCCCTGGTGGCGCAGCGGTTGAGAATCTGCCTGCCAATGCAGGGAACACGGGTTCGAGCCCTGGTCCGGGAAGATCCCACATGCCACGGAGCAACTAGGCCCGTGAGCCACAATTACTGAGCCTGCGAGTCTGGAGCCTGTGCTCCGCAACAAGAGAGGCCACGATAGTGACAGGCCCGCGCACCGCAATGAAGAGTGGCCCCCACTTGCCACAACTAGAGAAAGCCCTCACACAGAAACGAAGACCCAATGCAGCCATAAGTAAATAAATAAATAAATAAAATTAAAAAAAAAAAAAAAAGAAAGTGTTGTAATAATTCAGATGCAAGGCCATGAGAGATTGACCAAAGAGTTGGCAGTAAAGAGAGAGGAAAAGGAACGAATACAAATAATTTTCAAAGGACATATTTATAGGTCTTCATAACTCTTTGACCTAATGAAACAAAAGAAATAATTGTGACTCTACATCTACAACGTATGAGGTATGAAATCACATCAGACCTAGTATGTATGTGTCAGTGTCTAAAGCAGAAAAGCTCAAGGTTTCTCTGAGATTAAATGAAAATTTTTAAAAAGAAAGAGATGGTTTGGGGAGAACAGTAGATCAGGGAATGGCGTTTAGGCCTGTCATAGGTAACATTTTCATGGAATGGAGTAGGTAATAGTCTGTGAAAAGAAAAATAAGTTCAATCCCTTGGGGTCTGGAGAAGACAGAATATGGGGGCAAAGTATCCAATGCTTGAAAGAAGAAATGGGTCTGAGGTTTAATCAACAGAATATCCTAAGAGGATTTCCCAACAAGCAACAGGCAGATGGAGGAGATGCCTTAGGCAGGTAGGCCTTACCTCTGACACACCACAGGCTGTCACCTGGCCCTGAATTCCTAGAGAATATGATTTGACTGATACTATCACCTTATAATATATCTAGCAAAGTGATATCTATGGAATTGCACTATATACCTGTTAAAGTACCTAATGTTGGCTTTGATATAAATCTGAATTTTAAAATTAAAAAAATCTATGCTCATAAATGTAACAGTCAAAAAATATATTAGGATTCAAGGATAAGTGGGTGCTATGTCTATCTTCAAGAAACTTAAAATTTAGTTTTACTTATTTACTCATTGATTCAGAGTCAAATACATTGCTATATTTAAAAATCTTATGTTGGGGGAAGAAAACTCCTACGTATTGAAAATTCGCAGAAAAGTGACTTTTAAGTGAATGAACTCACTTTTAATTAAGCTTAAGTATTTATATTTCAGTGATGATGGTTTAAGTATAAATTGGACTCCATTTCCTTATTTCTTAGACAAAATGTGGCTACTTTCTTCTGCAATCAACAGTCCTTGGTTTAAAAAAAAAAAAATGTGGCAGATGTTGCATGCCCTCTAGCGGCCACAAAGTGCATCTTTACATCTTGCCGTAAGTTTCTGTGACTTTGTCAAGAATGCATTTTACATCACACATATTAATTTAACTAACATCATATTTTAAATATTTCATTAATTCTTCATCTTAACTTCAGTAGTTCAAACTGAAATTCCAACCTCTCTGTGCATAGGAAAACATATCCTATGTGTTTTCTAGAAAACACCCAGTTTCAAACCACAGAAAATTTTGTAAAGGTAACACAGTAAGGGCCACATCCAATAAAAACAGAAAAGAAAATCTGGAGATTAAATTACCCCCAAGCCATTTAAATAGTTCATATTATCCATTATGTTGTGCTAATATGGACCAAGACGATAACAGAGAACATCTGGATACCAAGCTGCTTTACTAGTCAAGGTTCTACAGAGAAACAGAACCAATGGGATATATATATATATAGAGAGAGAGATTTATTTTAAGGGATTGGCTCACATGATTGTGGAAGCTGGTGAGTCTGAAATCCATAAGGCAGACCAGCAGGCTGGGAATTCATGTAAGAGTTACTGGTGCAGTCTAGAATCCAAAATCTGCAAGGCAGGACAGAAGACTGGGAACTCGGGCAGGATTTTTATGCTGCAGCCTTAAGATAAAATTCCTTTTTATTTGGAAAACCTCGGTCTTTGTTTTTAAGGCCTTTAACTAATTGGAAAGGTTCACTTACACTATGGAGGTCAATCTGTTTTACTTAAAGTCTAGTGATTGCACATGTTAATCCCATCCACAAATACCTTCACAGCAACATCTAGACTAGTACTTAACCAAACAACTAGGCACCATAGCCTAGCCAAGTTGACACATAATATAAACTGCCACCATTGCCAAGCACAATTTTAGGTGCTTTAAATGTATTAACTCATTTTTTTTTGTCCTCATCACAATCCTATGAGGCAGATGCTCTTAGTAACCAATTCAAAGGAAACTGAGCCACATGTTGGTAAAGTAACTTGCCCCAGGGTTATAGCTAGTAAGTGGAGGAGTTGGAATTGAACCAGAGTCCTTGTTTTAAATACTAAATATTGCTGTTTCAATGCATCCGTATTCTATTTTTCCTAAAATATTTCAGGTATACACAAAAAACAGTAGAAAATATTGAATATCTTTGTACCTCACAGTCACCTTTGTCAAATTTTACCATTTGGCTTCATTTTATTTTGAGTTTTTTAAAATAAATAAATAGCACAAGGCACAGTTAAGATCAGTTGTATTTCTCTCCCTAATTCTATAACTCACTCTCCCCCTTCAGAAATAGCCACTATTCTGAATTTGGCATTTAACATTCCCATGAACGTTTTCTAGAAATTTTATGCACAGATTTTATTAATAAAAACATTATATCATTTTTCTTGTTTTTAGCTTTAAATAAGTGGTACAATATGATTTTTGGTACAATTTATATTTTTTGAATTAAAAAGACACTTTTGGGATTTCTCTATGTTGATACATGAGGCTCTCATTCATTTTAACTACTGTTTGGTATTTCATTATTTGAATGTACCACAATTTATTGTTCCATTCTCCTGATAATGGCCATTTGGGTTATTTCAAGTTTTTCACTATTACAAGTAATACTTCAATTAATATTCTGTGCACATGTTTACGTGCCTCCTGTGAGAGTTTCTCAGAGTATACTAAGAAGTGCAATTACTGGTGAGGAGACAGACCCTAAAGGTTTAGCTCCAAAGGTTTTCCTCTTCCTGGTGTCCACAGCTTTGTGTAACTCCCTCCCTTTGAGTGAGGTGCATCCCTGTGACTTACTTGTAACCAATAGGATATGGCAAAGGTAATGAGACCTCACTCATGTGATTACGTTATGTTATGTAAGACTGTGACATAGCAGACTGGAGCAGGAGATTCTCCTTACAGTGGTTATGTTGGAGAAGCCCAAATGACAAGGACCTACAGATGGTCTCTAGGACCTGAGGGCCGTCTTCAGTCAATAACCAGCAAAAATCAAGATCTTCTGTTGTACAGTCACAAGGAAATTAATTTGACCAACAACTTGAACTTGGAAGCTGTAATAAGCTGAATAATGCCCCCCAAAGACTCTCACATTTTAATCCTCAGAACCTGTGAATGTCTTACCTTACATGGCAAAAGGGACTTTGTGGATATGGTAAAGGTTAAGGACCTTAGGATGGAAAGATCATCCTGGATTATGCAGCTGGACCTGATCTAATGACAGGAGATTTTAAGAACAGAGAACTTTAACTACCTTTACCTAACTTAAAAAAAATAAAATTATTGGAGTATAATTGATTTACAATGTTGTGTTAGTTTCTGCTGTACAGCATATTGAATCAGTTATACATATACAGATATCCACTCTTTTTAAGATTCTTTTCGCATATCTGTCATTACAGAGTATTGAGTAGAGTTCCCTGTGCTATACAGTAAGTCCTTATTAGTTATCTCTCTTATATATAGTAGTGTGTATATGTCAATCCCAATCTCCCAATTTATCCCTCCCTCTCTTTCCCCCCTGGTAACCCATAAGTTTGTTTTCCACATCAGTTACTCTATTTCTGTTTTGTAAATAAGTTCATTTGTACCACTTTTTTAGATTCCACATATAAGTGGGATCATATGATATTTGTCTTTCTCTGTTTTCCTAACTTTTTTTAATAGAAAGAGAGAGAAATGGAGCGTCAGAGAGATGCAACATTGCTGGTTTGGAAAATGGAGAAAGGGGATCATGAGCCAAGGAATATAGGCAGCCTCTAGAGGCTGGAAAGGTAGATTAAATTCCATAGTTGATACAGCTATCTGATAAACTTTCTTTTTATAAAATGTAGTAAATTCTTTACCCTAAATAAAGATTCTAGTATCCTTATATTCTCTGGTGATAACAGTCTACTTATAGTTATAATGTGTCTGGTGTATTGTTTTCCATCTATCTTTTTTTTTAATAGACTTTATTTTTTAGAACAGCTCACATTTAGGTTCACATAAAAGTACAGAGAGTTCCTATATACCTCTTGTTTCCATACATGCACAACCTTCCCTCCACTAGAGTGGTACACTTGTTACAATTGATGAACCTACATTGAAACATCATTATTCCCAAACTCCACAGTTTATATTAGGGCTCATTCTTGGTGTTGTACAATATATGGGTTTGAACAAGTGTATAATAATATGTGTCCACCAAAATAGCATCATATACTATTATTTCACTTCCCTAAAAATCGTCTGTCCTCTCTGTCTGCTCATTTCTGCCTCCCACAAATCCTGGCAACCGTGGATCATTTTACTCTCTTTATAGTTTTTCTTTTTCCAGAATGTCATATTTGAAATCACACAATAGGTAGCCCTTATAGAGTGGCTTATTTTCCTTAGTAATATGCATTTAAGTTTCCTCCGTGTCTTTGCATGCCTTGCTAGCTCATTTCTTTTTTTGTTTGTTTCTTTTCAGCTTTGACATTTGTATTTTTTTAAGTGATCAAGGAATATATATTTTCATCTCAAGGCATTTTATAGTTTAGTCTACTTATGTTTTCTCTATCACTTAAATGGCTTAGCACATAAGGAATGATTTTGACTCTACAAGACAATCACCAAAAGGGTTTCTAGTAGTATCTAGTTAATTGAATTATTTGTTTTGAAACCATCAATAAAGGATATATGTATATATTTTAAAATGGTATACCTGTGGTATATAATAGGAGTTTAATATGATTTCTAAACATTACGTGATTCAGAAGCCTAAAAGTTTATACTTTTCTATTTTTTGATATACTAGCACTAGAAATTCTTTGACACACAACTTTTGAAAGTTATGGAAAACAGTAAAGGCTGATCTGTGGTATCTCTATCCATATGTCCACAGATGCCACAAAACTGACCCTTGACCAAGATAGATATAACATATACTAGCTTGTAATTTATAATGTGTTGTGTAAAGTCCCCAGCTTGACTGGAGATACTCTGTCCCAGTTTGTCCACTTCGTTTATTGAAAATGTATAGATTAATGGCTTGTATTTATTTCACCTGTTTAAAACCAGTTTGGTTTTAGCCCCATGACCAGTGGAGTATAAAAGACTCATCCAGTGAGCTTATATATCTTGGCTCTGCTGAATCATGGTTTCCCACACTTATCTTGGTGGTCATGACCCACAGATGAAGCATGTCCTGTGTCTGAGAAAAGAGTCTGGAAGCTGTGTCTAGAAATCTCCATTTTTTTCTCATGTTTGTCTATGCTTTTTATCTTCTGCTGTGTCATATCTTTCACTTTTATTGAAGCTTTATGAGTGTATCCTATGGAGTTTCATGAGTTCTTTCAATTATCTGATGCTGTGTAATTGCTGCAGCTAGTCCCCTGAGCAGGTTACATGAAGTGGCCCTTGGTTCTATAATTAAAGAATGGATAAAGCTTTGTTTGGAAGAAAGGAAGATAAAGAAATAGGATGTGAAGGACTCTGATGCCAGACTAGCTCCCCCAGGCTAGCCTACATTTGACCACTGACAGCAGGATAAACATATCAGCTTGGAAGTGGGTAGATCTGGAGCTGAGGGAAATACCTAAATGGATGAAAAAAGAAATTCAGATGGAAGGGAAGCCAGTCAGGAATTCTGTGCCTTGGCTGCTTTTGGCTGCTTTGGCAAAAGTGAGACTAACTAAGAAAAAACACGAGGCTTCTCATGTGCCAAGTTACCACCATTGATTCTGTCTATAATGAGAAGGCACATGATGAAAGCAGGGAGTAGTACAAATATTTCTTTTGATCAGAATGTTAGCGTGCGTAACTGATAAACACTAAAAAGACTACATAGGCTTTGGGTGTGGTGAAGGGGAGGGTGGGGATTAAGAGATACCCTAATCGTGGGATCATTCCAAATGTTCATGCAGTGTACTTTTCGCAGAAATGTGAATCTTCTAATCTGTTGAGCTGGTGGAAGGCAGGATTATGCAAAAATACCTTGAGAGAGGGAATAGTCCAACTCCACCATTATATACAAAATTGAATAATCCCGAGGGTGCTGAAATGTTGAAAATGAAAGCACTTTCAAATTGATTATATAATGATAAAGTATGCTCCAGTTTTAGGCCTTATACCCAAGAAATGACTGATGTGATAAATGGGGCTTAAATGCTTGAGATTCTTATGTGACCCTCCTGTTGGAAGGAAAAGCCCATGAATAATGCTATCACAGACCTACTGGCTCAACTCTTTTTAAAGGGTTAAGTGATGGGAAAAAAGATTAGGAATATTCAAGGGACAAAAGGAACATTAAGATTAAAAGCGAAAAAAATCTCAGGATAATTAAACAGGGTGGAATGGTTCAGAATTTTAATTTAAAAAGTCATGAAAAATGAAGTGATAGATGGAATAAGTACTAAAATTTTAATAGATTGCTAGAGAGATTATGAGGTCCAACTGCTCCACTAACTTCAAAAATTATAGAGATTTTTTCAATTTATCTTAACCATGATGAATTTTTAAAATCTTTTGGTGATACAAAAGAAAGAAAGAAAGAAAGAAAGAAGGAAAGAAAAAGATGGATCCTCATAACCAGCACTTATTAAAACAGGAGATATGGGGATATATGTATACGTATAGCTGATTCACTTTGTTATAAAGCAGAAACTAACACACCATTGTAAAGCAATTATACTCCAATAAAGATGTTAAAAAACAACAACAACAATGTGAGTTAAAGAAGATATAGCAGGATATCAGGTTGGTCCCAGGGTGAGGATGGTGGTGCTGTCCATAGCAGGGTATCTGAGGCCATTTGCACTGGTGTGTAGGTGAAATGTCACAGACATGATGAAGAAATTTTATTGGAATTCTTCTACACTGGCTCATAATGTATTGTCATAATCTAAACCTGATAATATAAAGTAAAAAGGCAACATAAGTTATGGAGATGCGATAAATTATGAATAACTTAAAATTGAACATATGGCTTAAAGTAGAAATTTATGAACAGAAGTCATTTATGATTGTGTATCAACTCTACCAGAATGTGTTATTGTTATTGGAATGTATGTGACATGTTGAATGGGAGGGAGGTGAGGTTCTTCCCTTACTCAAACAAATGCGGAAAGGGATGTTGTAAAAATCTGCTCTAAGTCCTATTTTAATTGGGCATGCTAAATGCAAATCCTTACACTTAACTTCCCCACTCAAAAAGTTAATTTACAGCAACATAGCATACCTGTTGATCATCAATAAATTCCTGATTTGATTAAGAATATGTTAAAACAAGTATATTGTCATCCACAAAATACCGTTTTTAGTAATCCATTATGGCTTGTAAGAAAAGTTGGTGAATGCTGGAGGTTAATTATAGACTATGGAGGACTGGATAAAATGGTTCCTCCAACAGCATCAGCCATGCTGATAGGGAGTTAACACTTCAACCTTGCAACAAGCTAAGGAGGATTGGTATCCTGTGGTTGATTGATTGATTTATCTAATGGTTTCTTTTTCAATTTCAATTACGGACGAAAGTCAAAATCATTGTGCATTTCTTTTGGACAGAATCTGATACAGGTTTACTTAGCTTCCACAGGGTTGCTTACATCCTCTTGTTACTTGCACAACCTGTTGCGAAGAGGCTTTGATTTGATTCAGTTGAAATGTACTTTTATGCATTACATATATTGATGATATAATGTTGATCTCAATCGAAGATCAAGTTAAGACAATTAGAAATTTGGATTAATCATGTCACTACCAGGGACTGGCTAATTAACCAGCTAAAATAGAGGTTCAAGAATACATGGTAACATTCATAGGAATTACTTGGGCAGTGACATTAGCAACATTCTTCAAACAACAAAAAATAAGCTATTGTTTCTGTCAGCTCAAAAATTGAAGCAAAAATTAATTGGTTTGTTTTGTTTTATAATATTAGCCCCCACTAACAAAGTTACCAGGAAAAATAGGCTGAATTTGAATGAGGCTCTGAACAACAGGAGTCTAACTTAGAGTGTCAAAGGGCCATTACCCAGTGGATACTTTTGGGGTCATACAACCTCAATGATGCTCAAGTGATAGAAGTGCCAGCAGCTCCAACCGTACCCACATTTGGTCTTTGGAAATGACTTCTCGGTTACTGTAGATGAGCAGCAGTGGAAGCATTTAAGCAATGCAATGACGAGCAGTCAACAATGTACCCTACTGTCCCCTGTGTGACTGAGAAAGGATTCTGGGAACTGCACTGGGCAGTCTCAGACCTCTCCAGTGTTTGTCCACGCTTTGTTTCTACTGCTATATAATATTATTTAGCTTCACTTAAAACCTTACATGAGTATGGCTCGTGGAGTCTCCAGAGTCCTATCAATCATCTCTCTCTGTATAATTAGTATAACCATATAAACCAAATTTTAAAACATATTCAAACAATATTTCTGTTTTTTGAAGAACATGATTGTCTAATCTTGTTGTAGTTGAGTCTTCTAAATCTTATGTATGGTGGATTTCCTTTCATGTGTTTATTATTTAGTTTCAAGTGTGTGTTGCTCTTCAGTGGGGCTTTATGTGGAGTAATCCTGTGCAGCTAGGGTGGAGAATGCACAGAATAAAATTCTACAATAGTTTTATGTTTGCTTTTGCAAGGTGCCTCAGGGATTCCACTTCCAGACTTTTTATATTAATTCAAGTTTAGAGATTTCTAGATCGCATGACCTTGGCAAATATAAATAGAAAATGCTTAAAAGACAGAGTATAAAACACAGCAAGAGGGAGGTCAGCAAAAACTGCACAGCAGAGAATTCCAGGGGTCTGTCACTGACCTAAAACACTGAAAAACTGGCAAATCTGTCAGACTCAACCTTATAGAAACTCTGGAAGATAGTCAAATGTTTAAAACAAACAAATGAATGTTTAGCAGGAGAAAGGCCACTGAAACACGATAGGAGAAGTTTTTGGCACTTTAACTTACCTTTGTTCCACCCTACTCTCTAGGATATTGGCAGTCCTAAAAACTGCAGCCCATGTTCCTCGTGTGAGTACCTGGCTCTAGAAGGAGCAGAATGGACCTTGTTCCCAAGGAACTTTGTTTTGACCCATCTGTGGGTTCCCTGAAAGACTGATGCAAGGGTTTAACCTTTGTTTCACCTAACTCAGAGCTAAGTGCAGAGAAGTGCCTATGTGGAGCATGTTCATCAAAAACACTAAAAGCAAGTGAACAGCTTGCTTGGGGAATAATATAATAGTTATGGAAAGCAATAGACCTACTGAAAGCTTGGATGGAAAATCTGGAGAATATATTTTGAGGCATAAGGACTTTAAAATCTTCTACATATTCTGGGGAATCTAGAAAGCCATGTGCATGTACAGAGCAAGATGCTGCTCAGAAAACACCTGAGAAGAGCATATGCTTTTACTTCTGGCTGATCTTTAGGATCAGTGAAAACAAGAAATGAAGGATCAAATGGATAAATAGGAGTTCTCTACCATCTTTCCCCCAGTGGCACTGATTTTGACAATCACCCATGTGTGAGAGTTCCTTTGTAGAAGTCCAACAGAAGAGTTCCAGCACACCATTAAAGCAAAAAAAAAAAAAAAAAAAAAAAAAAAAATCCCAGATTAGATGCAATGAAGAGGCTAAAGAACAGTTTCACTCTACCTGTGTTACCCCTCCCCAAGGTGGCACAGCCTAGAGCCAAGAGAAGTTCCCTCAGGCCCATGATCTCTCCCATGCGGGAGAGCAGGAGCATATGAGTGAGCACTTGGCTTCCCAGCCATGTGATGCACTTGCAAGAGACCCATTTCCTTCTCACCTCATCAAAAATACTGAGGTGTGCTGCATGACTGGGGAGTGGGCGCAATTGAAATCATACCAGTTATCTTTGCTGACCACAATGGTAAGAAAATAGTAAACAATAGCAGGAGGAAAACTGGAAAATTCAGAAAATGTGAAAATTAAACAACATGCTACTGAACAATCAGTGGGTCAAAGAATAAATCAAAAAGGAAATTTAAAAAATATTTTTAAAAAGTGGAAACACAACATACCAAAATCTATGGGATGCAACAAAAGCTGTTCCAAGGGGGAAGTTTAGAGCAATAAGCACCCACATTAAGAAAAAGAGAAATATCTCAAATGGAAAACCTAATTTTACATGTCAAGGAACTACGAAAAGAACAAATAAAGCCCCTTGTTAGTGGAAGGAAGAAATAACAAAGATAAGAGCAAAAATAAAAGAAATAGAGAACAGAAAAACAATAGAAAATAAAAATAAGAGCTGTTTTTTCAAAAGATAAACAAAATTGTCAGCTAGACTAACAAAGGAAAAAAGAGAAGGCTCAGATAAATAAAACCAGAAATGAAAAGGAGACATTACAACTGTTACCCCAGAAATACAAATGATCATAACAGAATACTATGAACAATATACACCAACAAATTGGGTAACGTAAAAAAAAAATGGATAAAATTCTAGAAACATACAACCTACCAAGACTTAATCAAGAAGAAACAGACCAGTAATGAGTAAGGAAATTGAATGAGTAATCAAAGCCTCCCAACAAAGAAAGGCCAGGACCAGATGGTTTCATTGGTGAACTCTACCAAACATTTTAAAAAGACTTAATACCAATCCTTCTCAAACTCTTCCCCAAAATATGAAGAAAAGGAAACATTCCCAAACACTTTTATAAGGACAGGATTACCCTGATACCAAAGCCAGAAAAGGACACTACAAGAAAAGAAAACTATAGGCCTATATCCCTGAAGAATATAGATGCAAAAAATTCTCAACAAAATACTAGCAAACCAAATTCAGTAGCACATTAAAAGGATCATACACCATGATCAAGTGGGATTGTCCTGGGATGCAAGGATGGTTCAACATATGCAAATCGATAAATGTGGTACTCACATAAATAGAATGAAGAATAAAAATTATATGATGATCTTAATAGATGCAAAAAAAGCATTTGACAAATTTCAGCATCCTTTAATAATTAAAAACTCTCAACAAATTGGATATAGGAGGAACGTAACTCAACTCAGTGCACTATGACAATATGACAAGACCATAGCTAACATCATACTCAGCAGCGAAAACTTGAAAGCTTTCCCTCTGAGATTAGGAACATAATAATGGTGCCCACTTTCACCACTCCTATTCAACACAGTACTGGAAGTCTTTGCCAGAGCAATCTGGCAGAAAAAAAAGATAAAAAGCATCCAAATCAGAAAAGAAGAAGTAAAATTGTCTCTCTTCACAGACTATATGATCTTATATATAGAAAATCCTAAAGACTCCACACACACACAAAAAAAAACTGTTAAAACTAATAAATGAATTCAGTAAAGTTGCAGGATGCAAAATCAACATTAAAAAATCATTTGTTTCTATACACTAATAACAAATTATCTGAAAAATAAAGAAGGGAATTTACATTTATTAGCATCAAAAATAACAAAATAGTTAGAAATAAATTTCATCAAGGAGGTAAAAGATCTGTACAGTGAAAACTTTCTTCTTTGAAAATAGAATTGAAGAAGATGCAAGTAAATGGAAAGGTATTCTATGTTCATAGATGGGAAAATTAATATCATTAAAGTGTCTTTACTACCCAAAGTCATCTATAGATTCATTGTAATGTCTATTAACACTTCAATGGCGTTTTTCCCAGAAATAGAAAAAAAATCCTAAAATGTGTATGGAATCATAAAAGATCTCAAATAGTCAAAGCAGTCCTGAGAAAAAAGTACAAAAATGGAGTCGTCATACTTCAAACTTTATTACAAAACTATAGTACTGAAAACAGTACAGTATGAGCATAAAGACAGACACATAGACTGATGGAATAAAATCAAGAGCCCAGCAGTATCTCAGTAAATCTGGAAAGGAACCAAAAAAAAGTGGAACTAAGGCAAAGTTTAAAATTGCCTGGCTATGTGTGAAGGGAGCATGTCAACAAGGAGGATTTTAAATTTTTCTTTTCTTGTTTTTGTTTGTTTTTTGAATCAAGGCATTTAAAGAAATCTCTGTCAAACCAATAATCACTAAGCTTAAAAAAAGAGACTTCAGAGATCATACATGATAAAAAATATAATGTTTACTGAAAAAGTTTAGAAAAGTTACTAAACAAACAAACAACTGCAACCCTACATAGAGCATAAATTAAAAATCCTGGAACAATGTAGAATCTGATTTCCAGAGTTTCCATATCACAATATTTAAAATGCCCAGTTTTCAGCAGTATCTTGTGAGATATTCCAATAAACAAGAACATATGACCCATTCACAGGGGAAAAAAAAAAGAATTTAACAGAGACTGTCCCTGAGGAAACACAAGCATTGGATTTACTAAACAAAGCCTTTAAATCAATTGTCTTAAATATGCTAAAATAGGTAAAGGAAACCATGGGCAAAAAAGTTAAAGGAAGGCAGGGGAACAATATCTTAACAAAAAGAGAGTATCAGTAAGAAGATAGAAATTATAAAAAAGAACCAAAAAGAAAATTTGAACCTCAAAAGCACAATAACTTAAATGAAAAATTTATTCTAGGATTTCAAAAACAAATTCAAGCAAGCAGAAGAAAGAACCAGCAAACTTAAAGTTAGATCAATTAAAGTCATCTAGTCTGAAGTGTCAGAAAAAAAAATGAAGAAAATTGAAAAGAGCCCAAGACACTTGTGGGACACCATCAAGTATACGAACATACGCATAGTGAGAGTCCCAGAAGAAAAGGAAAGAGAATGAGACAGAAAGAATATTTGAAAAAATAATGTCCAAAAGCTTCCCAAAGTTGATGAAAGATACGGTGCTAAACATCCAAGAAGCTCAACAAATTCCAAATAGGATAATCTAACAGAGATCCACAGACACATTATAATCAGACGATTAAAAAACAAAGATGAAGAAAGAATCTTGAAAGCCTCATAAGAAAAGCAAATCACCACATAAAAGGGAATCTTTAAGGTTAACATTTCATTTCTCATTAGAATCAATGGAAGCCAGAAGGCAGCAGAATAATATATTTCAAGCACTGAAAGAAAAAAAAAAAAAGCCTGTTAACCAAGAATTTTATATCTGGTATAATTGCCCTTGAAAATGAAGGAAAAATTAAAACACTCCCAGAAGAACAATAGCTGAGGCTGATCATTGCTAGTACACCTATCCTACAAACATGCTAAAGAGAATTTGTCAGCCTGAAATGAAAGGATGCTAGACAATAACTCAAAGCCATATGAAGAAATAAAAAATACAGTTAAAAGTAACTAAATGTGTAAATATAAAAACCAATATTATTGTATTTTTTGCTTGTAACTTTTTGTTTCTTTTATAATTTAAAAGACAAATGTCTAAAACAATAATTATAAACCTATTTTTAATAGGCACACAGCATATAATAATGTAATTTGTGAAAATAACAATGTAGAGGGGGAGGAATGGAGATGGGTTTTGTATACCATTAAAGCTAAATTGGTATAATTTCAAAGTAGGTTCTTATAAATTTAAGATGCTAATTATAATCCCAAAGGTAACCACTAAGACTATAACTCAAAGATATTCACAAAAGGAACTGAGAAGGGAATCAAAATGGTATGCTACAAAAATAAATTAAAAATATAAGGTAATAATGGAGTAATCAGGAACAAAAAAGATATGACATATAGAAAACAAATTGCAAAATGCAGAAATAAGTCCTTTCTTATATGTAATTACTTTAAATGTAAATGGTTAAAGTCTTCAATTAAAAATAGAGATTAGAATAATGGATAAATAAACAAGCTCCATCTATATGATATATACAAGAGACTCACTTAAGATTCAAAGAAACTAATAGATTGCAAAAGAAAGGGATGGAAAAATATACTCCATGCCAATAATAATCAAAAGAGAGCTACAGTGGCTCTAGTAACATTAAACCAAATAGACTTTAAGTAAAAAATTGTTACATGTGCAAAACATTCCATCTACCAATAGCAAATACACATTCTACTTAAGTGCACATGGAACAGTCTCAGGATAGAGTCTATGCTAAGTCGCAAAACAAGTCTGAATACATTTAAAAAGATCAAAATGACACAAAATATCTTCTCCAGACACAATGGAATGAAACTAGAAATTGATAACAGAAGAAAATATTAAGAAATTTACAACTGTGTGGAAATTAAACAGCACACTCTTTAAGAAAAAAATGGGTCAAAGAAGAAATCACAGGGTAAATTAGAAAATACTTAGAGGTGAATGAAAATTGAAAACCCAGTATACTGGGTTTTTACATTTTTACAGGGAATGGGAGAGTATACACACAACCTCTTAAGTCGGCTCTGAGACAGAGCTAAAGAGTCATACCAGGGGCATTAAGCTTCCATTCAAAAATGTATCCCTATGGAAAGCCTTTGCACTATATTGTCTTCTGTCAATATACAGCATAGTCAAAACTTACTTACATTAAAATTAAATGGCAAGGCTTTTTTATTCTCTTCAAATAAAGTGACATCTATCAACACATCAAAAGCTGGTTAAGGGTATTTGCCTAGGCTTTAAAGGGGGAAAAAAGAAGCACAAACCCACTGGGCTTAAGATATTTCAATGCCTTCATGATTAGCATATCAGATAGAGGACTGCTTGGCTCTCTTACTAAAAGGCACTGTCATCATTTCTTCTCTCATTTCCATGACAATAATATTAGAAATGTAAAATTTTGAAAAACCTTCAAATGTCAGTTCTGTTCAGTCTACCTGTGTTTCAACATCTGCCCCAATTTTTCCAGTTAGGCTGCAAATTCTACTCTCTGTGGCAGACTCAGTTGAAATCTAACCAGGTAGAACTATTGGAAAAATTGTTGAATATTCAGACGTGATTAAGAATATATTATAATTTGCCTATAAGTTAAAGGGAACTCATTACATTGTATTTCTCTTCCGGTGTCTTCTAAAATACAGTAAATGGGAATAGACCATCACTACAATGTTAAGGATTTTGTTGTGGTTGTTTCTCAGGAGCAAATCTGTGGATCAGGAAACGTCACTACTTTTATATGCTTGTATCATATAAAAACACCGTATACTGTCTTTTGTTCAGTATACACCCTAGTCCATTGATAAAGGCTTGTATCTGAGTATAGAGTTACCTAAAATGTACGAATTCCTAAAAGCTGTAGACATGTTTAACATTTGGGGCAAGTGAATCTTTGTTATAAATGTTACTATTTGAAAAGGCAAGACTATTTAAGAGTATGAGACTGTTGGCTTTTAAATATACAGTTCTTCAAATAAGAAATATTTTGGAAGTAAGGAAAGCTTATATTTTCTGCAGCGACTTACAGGGTGTTGTTTTTTCCTCCTGAACTGAGAAACAGCAAGGGTGACTGAGTGCTGTAGGAAAAACCTCCTAATAAAGCCCTGTCTCATAACCAAACTTTTTCTTAGTTTTCAGATCTCAGTTTGCCCAGTTCAATATTTCTCTATCCTTCAAAGAATAGCCTTAAATAACTTGATTTATTAGCATTATGGAAAGATTTTTTTTCCTTCCCCTCCTTTTTAATTTACGCTAAGACTAGTAAAAGAAATAGCTGCTTAATCCTTTTAAAAAGAAATGATATTTCTTTTCAAAATATTTTATATAGTTTATGACTCAACTATAAATCATCATGCCCAATGACAAGAGGAACACTATTATGGGTAATCAAGAATAGTTGCTGATCCTAATATTACAAATAAATATTTTATGTACAAGGTCTGTATTACAGGGAGCATAGATAAGAGAGTATCATTGATTTTCATTTCTTTCTCAACATCTGAAAAAATCCTACCCTAAACACCAGTCAAGGAGCACCTTGTTTGAGAATTTGACCTGATTCTTGCAGTTAATTGTTCTCTCCTCTATGTTTATTTCATAATACTTTGTGGATCACTTTGTACGATTTATGTCTGATTTATTTTAACTCCTGTCTAGACTGTGAGCTTCTTCAGGTTACTGGCCCTATTTTACTCTTGTGTATATTCTTAACACTCATTAACTGATTCCTTCATTCAACAAACACTTATTGAGTATTTGTTACGTGAGAGACACTGTGCTAGGCACCGAGGTCAAAATAGTGTTGAAAATATAATTGTTCCCTTCTTTCCAAAGCTTTAGTCTAGTAGAGAAGACAGAGATAACATTTTTGCTTGATTCTTCATAATAACTGATGTGTTAAGTTGAAAATATACAATGATGCTCTGATAGTGATAAAGAGGGAGATATACAGCTAATAAAAGGGTTAAAGCCTGAGCTGGCATCCTAAGAATAAGTTAACTAATCAAAATGTTGGAGGGGTGAGATGGAGGAAAGTTTTGCGACTTGAGAAAGTGCAGGAAAACGCTATGTAATAAGAGGGAACATGGCCAGTCCAAGTGGCTGTCCCCAGAGTGATTAGACAACAAAACCAAGGTTTAAGGATGAGGAGAAGCTGAAGAGGGGGGTTAAGGCTAAGCCACTTAAAGATCTTGCTCTCGTTAACGATCTTGTACTTTTTTCCCTCAGAGCATTATTAAATCAGTGAAGGGACTGAATGAGGCGATGTTTTAGTAAGATCTGCCTTCGCTCTGGATTTTTCATGTGTTGATAGTTGTAGCATGAAAACCAGACTGGAGCAGCGTAAGACGGGATGGTGGAAGTCAATGAATACTGATCTCAGCCCAGTGCTTACATGATCAATGAATTGTTAAATCATCCCCAAATGCGTCTAAACGGTTCACTCACAGATTTTTATAATCAAATGAGAAGAATCTCAGTGGGGACCAGAAAGGACTGCATTTGGGATTTTAAAAAAATTTCAGCCTGTACGTAATTCACTGAGATCCTAGAAATCAAGAGAATTTGAAGAAGTGATAACAGTCGTTAAGAAAGATTATTTAGAGACCATTAATTTGATTTCGGTAATAGATGTGTAGCTACGTACTGTTTATCTATCTTTTTAAAAGTTCCTCTGCGTGTTTATTTGTTTTGTGTACTGTGAGACTCAATATACAAATGGATAATGGCCAGACTATATATAATATAGAACTCTGACCCACAACCTGCAGCCCAGGAACCCAGCCTGCGCTCTGTAATTCAAACTTGTAGGAAGTCAGACTGTGATCTCTAGTAACAATCCAAGAGCCAAACAGTCAGACCCAAAAGATGAGACTTGATTAATAACTAAAAGCGTCCAATTTTTTCCCCAGTTTTCAACTTATTACTAACCAGAGAAAGGAAATATGTATCTCTAACCAATCACGTAAGATACCCTGCTTCCAGTTAGCCTGTCCACAGCTTCTCTCTGCCAACATATTCTACTCAGGGTATACCTGAAGCCTTCCTTTTTTTCCCACTCTTTGCCCGCCTTTGAATCTGCCAAACCAGTAAGTGATGATGGCTAACTTCCTCGCTATAACAAACTCTGAATAAGTAGCCCTTGCTTCCTCTCATTTGGTTGGTCTTCATTTATTTCCACAATAGACTCTCTGTAGTAGAGAGTTCTATTGTAGAGCTAAGTGGTCATTTGCTAGTTCTAGCTATATATCCATTTAATGAGGATCTGAGATATTGAATGGATGGGTTACTATGTTTTTTTGCTAATATGTATATAAGTGTACATGTGAGAGGAAGAAACAGACAGAAACAAAGAAATGGAAAGAGAGTATGAGCAGGGTATTTGGGAGTGGAAAGTTGGTCATATTCACTCATTCATTCAACTCATTTATATTGAGTGCCCACAAAGTGTCAGGCACCATTAAGGCCTTTTTGATGCATAGGACAAACCAAAGATCGTTGTCCTCATGGAGCTTACATTGCAGGAAGGAAACAGACAATAAACAATGAATATAATAAATAAGTGAATGTTATAGCATCTTAGAAGAAAGTAAGTATTATTTAAGAAATAAACAAAGGAAGGTAAAGAGATTATCAGGTGTCTGGGTGGGGAGTAAATTAAATTGGTGGTTAGGAAAGGTCACATTATGAGGGTGATGTTTGAACAAAAACTTGAAGAGTATGAAAAGTGAGATAAGCAGATATATTTGGTAGGAAGCCTTTTTAAGCCGAGAAGAGCTAAAACAAGGGCCTGAAGATGGAAAGGTGCCTAGTGTGTTCAAATAATAGGAGAGGTGAATGTGAGAGAGGGAGAGAAAGCTCTTAGGCCATCACAGGGATGTTTGCTTTTTATCTGAATGAAGTGGGGAGTTGCTGTAGAGTTCTGAGTAGACAAAGGGCTTGACAAATTTTAAACAGATCCTCTACAGCTGCATGGAGAATAGACTAGAGGAGGAAAGAGTAGCTTTAGAGTACAGTTTTGTGTTTACATTTAAATATTAGTATGTTCAATAATCTAGACATTCATGTAGTGGCTAAAAATATTAACTAGACAATTCTGGAAGCACCAGTTCCTCTTTATCTTCTTCCCGTTCCATCCAACTAGAAATCAGGCCAAGCCAAGCTACCCTTTCTCTCTAACCCTGACTACTCTAGAAATTTAGACCTGGAAAAGTACATATGGCCTCAAATAAATTTATATTAAAATAAAATATTCCAATAATATCCCCTAAATTCAAAGCCCAGTCTATCTACAGATCAAATGGTGCCTACATCCTCTCTACAATTTTCAATCCATGTGACAATTATATCCAGCATCACCCCACTGTAAATGATTGAGTCACATGCATTGAAAAGAGTAAGAATCATTAGAGGAAATTAAAATATATACATTCCGATGAAATTGAAATAACTGCTGATTTGTAAGAGGGGAAAACTAGAACTGAAATAAACTTGATTTAATCTTAACATTAATCTTGAACTCCAAGAAACTTGCTCCCTCAGACTCTCCCCCATGGCCTGTGCCAGAAATTCCCTGTAGTTTCATATTAAGGTGTTGCTTAAAAGCAGGTATATGACTGACTCCAGTAGAAAAACAAGCACATGTGCACAGAAAGCCAACTTATGCCATAAATGAAAAACCGAAAATGCCTAGTTCAGAGGAATTTATTACCTGAAAATTCAGTCTGTTTTCTAACTAATCTCATGTAAAGACAGCTTTGAGATGGAGAAATGTAAAATGTCTTAACATTTTGGCATCAAGAGGCTATTCTGCCTCTTTGTATTTTCATTGAAAAGAAAACTGTAGGAATCCAGAAAGAATCCATGTCCAGTTAACCTGGTTATGGCCTATTGGCAAGGCACTTCTTTCCAACCATAATTTTTTTCTGATGGTTGAGAGATATTCCAAGAGTATAACCTATTTAGATATTCAAATTAAATGAACAAACTCCATCTTCACTACTTTTTCTGATATCAGTTTATCAACATGATTGCAGAATACAAAATTGCCGTTATTATTTTTGGCCAACACATTAAACAGCACTAAAATTATTTACTTAAATTTCAAATACTCATGAGTTTCAACTAAACACTGTTAAAATAGATGTTATAAATAGCCCTCTACCCATTAAACTCATGCAATATACAAACGAAAACCTATTAAACTACAAGGGACTAAAAATATCCTGTGTTGAAATTATTGCTTGAAATAATTTAATTCTTAAATAGAGTTTGCAGATTCTATTTTCTTTCTGTCTTTGTCTTTAGGCCATTTATTGGAAATAGTATTAAATACATAAATGGGGACTGTTAAGGCATCATTCAAAGAATCTAAAATTCTTTCCCATTGTGTGTCAGAGAATGTATCTGTTCTTTCTTTTTTATTAACATGTAACTGACCACAGCATATGGCCCCCAGAATAAAAGCCATATTTCTAAACTTGTTTTGCAGTCAGGTGTGGTCATGCAACTAATTTTTCACCAGACTTTTAAATCACTGATTTGACTGTCTCTATCTCTTAGCAGAAATTATAACACCACTAATACACATTATGAACATTATGAACACATCTTGTGTAGCTGAGAACACACATTATGAACACATCTTGTGTAGCTGAGAGTAGAGATATAAGAATAAGTATGGCAAAGTGGAGAGCATTTGGAATGTGGCATCAGTGTATCTGAGTTCAAGTCCTACTCTGGTCATTTTCAATAGCTATTAACTTATGGCAAGTCAGTTAACTTTCAGAGCTTTTGTTTTCTCATCTGTAAAAAAATGACGACAGTAAAAGTGATTTCATAATTTTGATAGGAATGTAAATGTCTTATAAGGTGAACCAGACTAAAGAAATTCTAGCTACTATAGTTATATGCCTATCTTGAATATATAAATAAAGAGCTAAATTAAAGCACAAATTCTCTACATTTATGTTAACTTTATACTGAAAATATATATCTTATTGATGGTCTAAGAACTGCTAGTATTTTGGGGGGTTGTATTTGCTTGTTATTAATTGATGGCAAAAACTAGGTGATAAAGATATGAAAAACTAGTACAATTTTCCTTCCAGTGTTCAGCCAAAAGATAACTGGAAGCACATGTGTGCACTCAGCTTTTTACAGTACAAATGTGAGTCGGTGGAAGAAACTTGATTGTGCTAAGTATGAGGTGAGATTCTTTAGTGCTGCCTCATTTACTGTTATAAGCAACCTACCTGCAAATATGACCCATGCATCTTATCTTTGCTGTATACCACATTTCTGGAGAGTATCAGATTGAGGTAAGATTCATATAGCCAGGAAAACAGAATCTAATTACAGTAAGTCCCCTACATACAAACCTTCAAGTTGCGAACTTTCAAAGATGCAAACGTGCGTTCGCATGTCCAATCACATAAGTTAGTTCACATGTCTGGTGTACATTGCCACATGCGTGCATCCTCTGCAAGTGGTTGTGCTTTTGTGTACTTTACTGTGTAGTACTCTATAGAGTACAGTAGTACAGTATCTTTATTTCAATCCCAGGATATCCAGAAGCAAGCACAAAAGCAGTAGTGGTGTAGCTGTTACTAATGTACTTTTCAAGGTTCTGTACTGTAAGATTAAAAATGTTTTCTTTATTTTTTGTGTTTGCTTTTTATGTATTGTTTGTGTGAAAAGTATTATAAACCTATTATAGTACAGTACTATATAGCCAATTGTGTTAGTTGGGTACCTAGGCTAACTTTGTTGGTCTAACGAACAAATTAGACTTATGAACCCACTCTCAGCACAGAACTCGTTCATATGTAGGGGACTTACTGTAAAATCATTGGAGCCTCCCTTGGTCCCTAGAGTCCTTAATGGGTCATTCCATTGTCAATCACTGGCTCATGGAGAGGCAAGGTCTCACCACATCTAGAACGGTCAGCACTTGCCACTGTATTGTTCTTTCATCATACTGTGGGCTTATACCACTATTGTGAAAAAATGTACATAATAAATTGAGTGCTTCTGTTTAGGGAAACATTTATTCTGAATTGTTTTTGGTTTTGAAACAAGCACAGCATCAAAAAGGCCTTGTCCTTACTAGGTGGGAAGAGGGATAAAAAACAGTGCCCAACTAATCCTGAAGAGCGTGTCTCCTTCCAGATGCCCAGCCTATTTTCCCTGGTATGTATGCATATTCTTACATGCATATGCTTGTGCAACTATTTGTTTGTGAAATCTGTGTATACATTACCATTACCTTAATGATACGTCAAAATATGTCACTATTGGCTATGAGCATTAATAAAAACATTTTCATCTAATCTCATTTCCTTCCTATTTACACACATAATCTATTTTAATGGATCCTAGTAGTTGACTTGAGGTTCAGTTAAAAAGCATAATTTACTAGATTAGACCACAAATACAAACAAATCCCTAAATCTTCTCTCAATCCTCCGTGAAAATTGAGGTAGATAATGATATAAAAATACAGAAGTAATTTCTCTTTAGGTTTGGAACCCATTTTCTTTATTCAATGTGCAAATGTACTTTTTTTTCAAGACTGAGATGTCATGGTACTTTATTTCAAACTTAACAAAAACTAACTATGAAATCTAACTCAGAAGACTCTCAGGATTCATCCTACTTCTTAGTCTTTATTGAAGCTCAAGTGCCACATTCTGGCACTGGGACAGGGGCCAGGTCCCCTCCCCTGTTGTGGGGAGGAATGTAGCAAAAGTCACATATTAAATCAGTGTGGTCATAGTACTCGTCACCCTGGGCTCATGAGGCAGACAGTGGTGCAGGCATGAGCAAGGAGTAGGACACCAAGCAGGGAAAGAGGTGTGACATTCTCATGACCTCTATCCCTTTACATAGACCAGTTATTTTGGATTCTTGAGTTAGTCAACAAAGAAGTCCTCCTAAAACAAGTTTATCTGCTGATGCAAGCAAACAGACTGGAAAAATGCACTTGGATCAAGAAGTAAAAATAGAAAGGGTATATCCATTATCATTCTTCATAAAGATATTATATATATATATGCACACATATATACATATATAATATCCCTCTGTAAATGTATTATGTTTGGAGTTCCACTTTTTGCAGGTTGGACTATAGCGTGACAATAAAGTTAATTAAACATTTCCATTAACCACAGAACTGAAAGGCACTTGGAGGAATCGTCTGTTGACATTTAAATATCTACTGGACAAGTGGAAAGCAAGATTTGCATCCAACAATGCCACCTGGTTAATCCAGCAGTTTTTATAACCTGGCAAATTGTTCTTGTGCAATAGTACATTTTTATGAAATTAGGTGGATATTGTTAGTGTTATAATCAACCTTTTTTTCTCATCTCTCTTGCATTGGAGTAGCTCCATTGTAACAGATGTTTCCCTCTTTAGTGTTGAGGTAAAACTGCATGTATCTTGACACAGGCAGGCAGCACTTGGCTTTGGAACATTAAGTCTTCCATCAGGTTATTCCCTGTTTCAGTCATTGACTTAAATAGGACTGTTTCTTCCAAGCTCAACAACGGGTATTCAGACACTATTTCTCCATTAGTCACCTCGTTCCATACTCCAAAATGCAATTCAGACTTGGAAACAAGTGTGTAGTCATGACCTTTTAGGTCTAACATGGTCTGGTGGAAAGGGTATTGGAAGAGTGTTTGTCTCACCAACTTGCTAGGTGACCTGTGACAAATTACTTGACCCCAATGTGCTTCATTTTCCTTTCTACACGGAACATGGAGCAATAATATATAGCTTCCTGCTCTACCTTACAGGATTTTGTAAGGTTAAAATGAAATAACTGTTTGTTTATCTTCTATTTTGACATGTTGATACTGCAATGTCCTCCCTTTCTGTTGTAGTAGAAACACATTGCCACATTTATAAAAAAAAAAAAAATTGTTGAAAAAGGATTTGGTAGAAACACAATACACTCCACTTTTACTCTCTAGAACACATTTATTCCATCAAACAATGATGTCTGGTATGCTTTAAAATGGTAAAAGCATAAGATTCAGAATTCAGACCTGGACTGAAGTTCTGACACAGCTACTTCAAAGACCTCTGCTTCATTTCCAGGGACTTTGTCATGCCTATCTCCATATATCTGGGCCTACTAATGCCCTTCCACCTTAGCCCAATGCAATATAAGAGTTAATCTTGACTGAGGTTTGGAGCATTCTAACAGCCAAAAACTGTCTTACTCCCCAACTCCAGTGACTCTCAGGCATCTGCTGGACTCCCACATTGTTCAGTTTGTCTACCTCCTTACAAATAAGGTCCAGGAAACAAGATTGCTAGTTACGATAGCTAGGGTATGTGCTTCAAACCATAGCTCTACCAAGCCCTGTCCCCTTCTGGATGAGTAGTTTAGTTCCCGTTTAAGTCTGGAGTTCTGTTAGTTTTTGGAATACAGTAGGCAACTGACACTTTGTGATGATAATAGGACTCTCTATTCTGCTTTTTTTCCCCTGTCCTCCTCTCTAAGACTGATTCTTTTCCCTCATAAATTGGGGCCTGAGTTCCTAACTTACAGGATGTATCCTTTAAATGACAAACATCCATTCATCTGACAACTGTTTCTAAATTCCCCGAAGTTGTACTCCAAATTCCAAATGGAAATATCTTGATCTTACCATTTTCAGAGTCCTAATTTAGACTTTCAGGTCATCTGGACACCAACTGCCTGATCCCTGGAAACTCTGAAGTAAAGTTTTAAAGCCAGATCCATTCACTTTATCTCTTTTCATTTTGATTTGTGAATCTCCTAGAAAACAGAAACTCCTCCCAGGTATTCAGAAACATGTACTGATCATCCAGTATGTGTCTGGGTGGAATTATAATGAGCTAACATGTATTTAATATTTGCTGTGTATTAAGATTTTTCTGGCTATTTCGTTCATCCTCCCAACAACCTCATGAGTAGGTAGTATTCCAATTTCCATTTGACAGATGGGAATTGAGACACAGGGAAGTTAAATTATTTGCCAAGGTTACATACCTGGTTAGGGTAGGGCTAGGATCTGAATACCGGCAGCCTGATTCCAGAAACTATGCTCTTAAGCACTCTGCTATACTGAGAGGAGGGGGAGGTTATACATTGCTTCCTGGAAGAGGTGATGTTTGAGATGGGATTTAAAGAGTAAGTAGAATGAACCAGGCAATGAATTGGGGAAAGAGCATTCCCAAAAGACAAGACCATGTGCAGAGATTTAGGAGTGTGAGAGTATAAAACTGGTTTGGGAAGTATGAGAAATTTAGCATAGAACAAAGGTGTGGATTGAAGGAGCAATGACAGATAACTCTAGAGAGATGAGAAGGAGCAAGAAGAGTCATGTCTAGTGTCTAAGCTGTTTGGATTTTATCATGATGTCAATGACGGAAGGTCACCACTCTTAGACATGGGAAAGAGGGATCCCTGACCTGGAGCCACACGTATCACAAACATACACACAAATTTTATTTTAAAAAAATACGCATGGTAGAGTGATCAACTTGCCCAAGTTTGCCTGGGACTTTCTCAGTTTTAGCACTGAAAATCCTGCATCCCAGGAAAGCCCCACAGTCCCAGGCAAACCAGAAAGGATGGTCACCTCTTTTATTTGTAATCTACCCCAAACACCCACTCTCGTGACTAAACCCATTCAGGTTCCAGAGAAATGCTTCTCCACATATTTTTTTCCATACTTACTCAAAACAATGGATGACTACATCTAAAAGCCATGGAGGATTGTTGGTTGTGCCACTATTGATATTGCTGATAGACACTATGAACCATGGGCAGAATTTGTGGTGCAGAAATATGTAGATAAGAAAAAAGGCACATTTATTCAACTTGTCAAATCCTTCCCTTCAGATATCATAAATATAATGGATACTTGAAATTGCTTTATTGCTTTTCAGTTGTGCCAAGCACCCACTTTTTTGCTTCTTTTTGTATTTCAATTCAAGGTGTAGAGGCACTCACAAAATAATATGGTACATGCAATAGTTACATATGGCAACTGAGGAGTATTGTGCATTATTAAGCAATTTATAGCTCTAAAAATTATGTAAGAAGTAAGCATGATACACCATAAAAAAGGTATACATGTGATACCAAGGCTTTATATGAATAAATGGATTTAGATATTGCTTTAAGAGAAGACTAAAACTGTGATATAATTACTATTGATTTATATAACAAAATTATAATACTTAGTAATATTTACTGCAATAATAATAATCTATCATGTGTAGCCCCACTTCACAGTTTCAATATTATATATAAAATTTGTTGTTCATCTCTGATTTAAGTATTTCTTTTTTTTTTAATAGTAATCTTTTATTTATTTATTTATTTTTATATTTATTTTTGGCTGTGTTGGGTCTTAGTTTCTGTGCGAGGGCTTTCTCTAGTTGTGGCAAGCGGGGTCCACTCTTCATCGCGGTGCGCAGGCCTCTTCACTATCGTGGCCTCTCTTGTTGTGGAGCACAGGCTCCAGATGCGCAGGCTCAGTAGTTGTGGCTCACGGGCCTAGTTGCTCCGCGGCATGTGGGATCTTCCCAGACCAGGGCTCGAACCCGTGTCCCCTGCATTAGCAGGCAGATTCTCAACCACTGCGCCACCAGGGAAACCCTAAGTATTTCTTGAAGAATTTTGTTGACAGTTCCAATTGCTACTGCTTTGGCAGAGAAAAGTTTCTCCAAATTGCCATTAATAAAAAAATGTTTAAGAGCTACAGCAATTTAAGGAAAGCTTTCTGATTTGGTATTGCTAACAATAAAACTTGAATTATAAGAAAATTTTCATAATAATATAATTTGTGATTTTCCTGAAATAAAGTCAAGAAACAAAATTTATTGAAAACTATAAAATAATTTTGTATACCTTTATTTGATTACTTATGTAAATATTATCATCCCAACAACAGAAAATCTAGACATAGGTAGTAATAAATGATTCTTTCAGTTATCTGATAATCTGCCAAATATTAGTTATATAAAACATAGCTTTGCATTATATTATTATATTTTTGTTATAAAAGTATATTCTTTAAGGTAGAAGGATAAAATTGATTTTATTTAACAGTTTGTTACAGTCATGTATAACTTTTAAATTTTTAGACATATTATATGTGAGCCCCTATTTGCACTCTTGTCCTAAGCCCACTACTGTTGGCCGCAGGCCTGGGCACAGGTGGTTAAATATATATTTTGGAAAGATCATTTGCCAACAGTTTAAATCCTGGCTTGGAGGAATGATAGTAAAGACAGAGAGATCAATTAAGAAGATTTTTAGTAACCCTAAGCTCATGGATGACTTTGAGATTTCTGGCTTGTACCAAAGATATGTATGCATATATATGTGTCATATGGGAATCCACATATATGTGTGTGTGTGCGTATTTGTATATGGGACTGGAGTTTAGAAGAAGTATCAGCTCTACATTTACAACTGTGTGTCATTAAGATGAGTAAGAATCAGTTTCATAAGGAAGAATGTGTATAGTATAGAGTACAAAATGTCAGAAACAAAGGAAAGCTGGTTTTAAAAGATAAGGGGAAGTTAAAGTATGTCAAATACTGAGATATACCAGAAAAAATTAAGAATTGAAAATTATCAACGAAGGGCATTGAGAGCAAAAAACAAATTGCAATGACTGAGGTGTAAATACGAGATGAATAATTGGAGACTATGAGGTTAGACTGTCTTTCTCAGAAGTTTGGCAGTGGAGGGAAAAAGGTTTTCTGATGAGTGTAATTTTGACAATATAGCAAGGACCGAGAGAAGCAAGAGTTCAAGAAAGATGTGTTGTTGTTTTTCAAAGTTGGAGTGGTGTAAGGATGTTTATATTGCAAGTGGAAAGAGATGGAAAATGAGGCTGAATAAAAGGAAAGAGTATTGATGACCAAGAGCATAACAGAAGATTGGATCCAGAGCACATATAGAGAAGGAGATATCATAAAAGAGAAGCGACAGAAGATAAATTATTCTATTGAAATTGGAGAGGAGAATGGTTGGATGTGAGCACTTGCCTAAGTGGATTTTTTTTGGTTGCAAGTTACTGCAACCCGTTTGAACTAGTTTAATCAAAAGGGGTAGGGGATATAAGCTTCAGAGGTATCTGCTGGGACCTCAAAGCAGGAGACCCACCTTACTAGGGTTGGAAACAAGAACCAGAATCTCATCAGGATCCAAAATTAC